>NC_089249.1:49443542-50043542 GCF_963930625.1 Muntiacus reevesi | reverse complement strand
CTGCCTCCCCACCCGTGCATGCCATCTCTGCCTCGTGTATGGTCCCTTCCCACTCATTCTCCATGCAGCTACCAGGATGAACATCTACAGGTGCAGCTCTGCTCATGGCAAACTGCCACTTAAAATTCTTCACGGCTTCCCCAGTGCCTTCAGGATAAAGTCCAAACTCCTTAGCGGGGTGTTCAAGGCCCACCCCTCCCCCACCCCCACCATGTCCCGGGATCTGGCGGTGCCTGGGACCAGGAGACTTGTGTTCAAATCTCAGTCACACCTCTGCCGTGTGATTTTGAGTAAGCTACTTAACCTCTGTGAGCCTCCGTGTTCTTGTGTGTCCAGGGCGCTCGGGTGCCGAGTCTGTCTATCTCAAAGCAGGCATGCAGCCACTGGTCCCCGCCCCAGAGCCTGCACCCTGCACTCTGCCTCTCACCCACCTTTTGCCCCCGGACAGCAGACGGCCTCGGCCCGAGCGCTGCCGCCCAGCATCCTCCCCAGAATGTCCACAGTGCTCTCAGGAAAGCCCCGGATCCGTCCCCATCCTTTGTTTCCACTCAGCGGCCACTCTCTGCAGCCCCCGTCCCAGGCCAGCATCTTCCTGAGGTGCTTGCCCGACTCCTCTCCACTCCTGACGGGTTTTCTCAAAGATCCCCTGTGGGAAGCATCTCCTGCGTGCACACACCTAGACTAGGGACTCTTCCCAAATGCCCCAGGGGAGTCTATCCAGGCATTCCCCTGGATGGCTCTTGGCTGAGCCTCGTGGCAGCCCCCCAGAGGGTAGGGATCATGTCTTACTTATCTTTATATCCCTAGTATGGAGTAAGGCACCCCGGACTGTCTGTAAATCTCTGTTGAATGAACAATTTCCACTTGGGATTGTCTCAGGGTGATGATACTGGGATCCTGACTGTATTTATCGGTGTATAATGCTCTCATTCTTGTTTGTTTCTGCTCCTCTGGGGAGTAGGGGCCTGGGTGGCCCATCAGATTGTAACCTCCATGAGGTCTCCAGTTGAGGGGTGACCTGTGCAATGAGCACACGGCGGGGAGCCGCATCAGTATTGCCGACCGCCCAGTTTCTGAGAGGAGGGAACTGTCACGTGGGGAGGCCGAGTCCTAGTCACACTGTGTGCAGAGCAAGCGCGGTGGCTGTGGTGGGTCCTGGGCTGTCCCCGAGGTACTGTTCATGAGAGGTAGCAGTGGTGGTGGGGGCAGGGCACATTTGGGAGCAGGATGGCAGGGCCGAGGCCCGGAGGAAACACACAGTTTCCTGGGAGAGTGGTGGACATTCGCACCGGGGGATGTCAGGCAGGGACTGACTTTTCTTACCCAACTGGTTTGAGCTTTTGTTGTAAAATGAGTTCTCAGACCAGGTCAGAGCATCACTGAATGTCACTTCCCATCAGCTGAACAGGTGAACCTGCCTGTTTGTAATGTGATGGATCCCTGGGGGCTTTCTTCTGCCTGAGGACCCAGGCCGAGCTGCCAACCCTCTGCCTCAGAGCCGCCCTGGGCTCTGCAACCTGCCACCAACTTCCCCCACACCCCTCCCACCCCTGAGTTGTTGCACTCCTGGGGTATTTTGCTTTGAGGAGGAGGTGGACTGCAAGAAAGATGCACAAGCTCCCCTAAATGTGGCCCTGCAGGAGCCTGCGGGCTGTCCCCTCTGGTCACTCTGGGAAGGTGGGCACCTTCCCCCTCCCCACCCCGGGCGCCCAGCACTGTGGTCTGGGGGGCTGATCCCGGGGGAGGGAGGTGAAGCCCGCTGCTGTGCTGGTGTCCATCTGGTGGACCCTGGCACCTCAGGGATAACTCTTGTTTGCATGCTCACTCTCTTCCCCGTCCTGTGGGTGTGTGATGAACGTGGAGGGCCAGGAGTCGGAGGGCCATGAAATTTGTACCCCTAGCTCTGAACGCCTTTTTCCATATCAGAGTTTTCATAAAGTTAGTCTTCTGATGATCTGCTGAGAAATGGGGTTGGGCCAGGTACTCAGCCGAGCTTCAGGAGTCATGTTCAGTCTAATGAACATCTGTGCCTCTTGGTAGAGGGAAGACCTCATTTAGGTCACTGGTCCTAAGACCGATGTGAATAAAAATTCCTTTATCTGCCCTCCAGGGCGACCCTTCAGCTGGAAGTGGGGATGAGTGAGGGCAGGCGCTCCCAGCCCTCCTTGCTTAGGAGCTGGGTGTCTGGGCATGAGGGATGCCGTGGATCTGGGGACAAGCCCTCCTCCACATACAGTGATAGAAACATGAGCCCGTTGGGGAGGGGAGAGAGGGAAACTGAGGCAGCCGGTCCCAGGCAGACGTCTTCTTGCAAGTCCGACTCTCGGCGTGAAGGTTCTGCTGTTGGCAGGTAACTAAACAGTGGAGTATCTAAACAGAGGAGTGCCCACATAGGGTGTCTGTATCTACAGGCGCGGAGTCGCTCCAAGAAGCCCCGCGTTGGTGGCTCCCCCATACGCAGGCACACGGGAGATCTCTGTCCCTCTCCCCTCCTTTGGGCCAGGCATTTGGCTCGTGCTGTGCAGGCAGGTCAAGAAAAGAGTCCCTGCAAGACAAAAAAAAAAGCCTTCTCTGGAGGAGCTCTTCCGGCTGGGTTCAGCAGGATGCTCGCCCTAGAGTTCTGACGGCGACCTCTTGCCCCCATTCTCTTCTCTGCCTGACAGAAGGCCTGAAGCTGTTCACAGATTCTGGACACAAGCAACCGAGCGTGCAGCAGGCCTGTGAACCAAACAGGGATGGGGCATTGAGTCTGTCCATTGATGGACAGTGGAGGGGGGGACGGCCCCTCAGGAGCTGGGCTGGCCAGGCCCGGGGACTCAGGGAAACCAGGCAGCATTTTTAAGTATATTGGCATCCCGTGTGCATATGTGTGTTGGCAGGAACTCACAGCTGTAGCATCTGCCTGGCATGTGACTGGCCATAGTTGGGAAGGCATCTTCCTCTGGTGGTGCTGGATATGAGGAGGAAGTAGAAGGAAGGGTATCCTGGGGGGCTGTAGCACTGCTTGGGTCCGTTTACAAGGCTTCCTGGTTGTACAAAAATTATTTAGAAAAATAAAATCCACTTTCCAATCTTGCTCCCAAATAATGAAAGGCAATGAGCCTGGAAATAGTTAGAGGAAGGCGTCATAACTGGGCTGTGTCCATTCATTCATTCATTCACTCATTCATTCATTCATTCAACTAGTACCTATGAGTACCTTTTGTGTGCCTGGCACTGGTCCAAGCATGGAGGCGGGGGGACAGACAGAAGGTCAGGCTTTGCTCTCTCGGGGCTCACCTCACCGTGAGGAAACTGAAAGCCATGGCCAGGATGTGGTGGAGCCCCTCTAGCACAGGTAGGGAAGTGGTTGCACTTGTTCCCCTTGGTTTGGACGTGGGGTGCTGAGTTCCCAGATTTCCCTGTGTTGGATGTTCTTCCAGCCTCTTAAGTTTGGAAACATGTCATCTGAGCACTTTTGATGGAGATCTTTAAAACAACATCCCCTCTGCCTTAGGAAATGTAATCCCCAGAACACAAGCTCATCTCTTTTCAACGCTTTGGTCCTAATCTCCCCTTCCCTTGATTGTCCCCCAATCTATTTTTGCTCCCCTGCTGCCATACCCCAGTTGGCCATTACCCTTATGAATTTAAGACTGACTGGAGGAAGGACAGAACTGATTCTGTTCAATGAGCGAGTTGAACCTTGCGTTCAACCCGAGGGTAATGAGTTCTGGCTTGGTGGCTAGGGTGCTGCAGAGACAGGGTGATGACTGTTCTCTTACTGTTCTGAGCGTTTTCTTTGCCTTAAGCTGTGTTCTGCAGACTCACAGTGGCTGGATGTAACTTCTGGCTAAAGTAGGACAAAACTCTGTAAGATGCAGTGTCAAAGTGAGTGACAAGGTGTATAATACTTTGAGAGTTTAAAGAAAAAAAAAGAAGAAATTCCCCAGGGGCTGGCAAGTCCTAGGAAAAGTTTTATGGAACAAAAAGTTAGCTAGGCCTTGAGGACGGGGACGACGGGCTTGGTGAGTTGAGAGGAGGCAGCCCCTTTATCAAGAAGAAGGAGTAGGCTGAACGCTGTGATGGAACCAGAGGGTCTTTGTGATCTGTACACAAAACTCTTCATGAGGTTCTATGTGGTGTCATGTCTTCCACCCACAGTCCAGGCAGGGATTTATTATGCAGATTCTGGGCACCTCTGTGTTCCATAGCACACACGGGTGCCTTTGCTGGCTGTGGGTGCTGCCCAGATTGTGGGCCTGAATCACAGGGCAGAGACTTGTGCCCCAGCTATGACTCTGATGACTCAAAATGGGACAGCATCATGGAATTTGCATGTGTCTGTCAAAGGCAGAGGAGGAAGAGGGCTGGTTTCATCCCCTCTTTGCTCTGTCAAAGGCCCATCCCCTTCTCTGGAACCCAACTTGCCCTAATATTTCAGAAGGATGGCAAAGTTGCACTTGAAATCAGGAACCACCAATGGGTATGAGCTTATGTGGGTATATGTTATTAGCAAAAAAGCATGAGGGTCTTTTTCAATTTATAAAATCCCTGGGAAATCTAGAACAATAGGGAAAGGGGGGGGGGGGGAAGCCATGCAACTGGGCTTAAGACCCTTCCGTGTGATGCCCAGTTGTGTATTCACTTAGAGTAAGGTGAAAAGTGTCTTGAAATCAGTCACTATTAATGAGTCAACTATTTTTCAAATGGAGGAAGATATTAAACTTAGAGGCATTAGGATCTATTCATTCATTCAACCACTCTTTACTGAGAGCATAGCATGTTTGGTTCAAGGTGAGGGATTCAGCAACAGTGGCCACCTCACCCTTCCAACCCAAGGTCCCAGAGATGACAGAATAGAATGAATACTTATATAAAATTACATGAAAGAACATAAAACAGTGCCAGAAATAAAAAAAAGGGGGGGTGTCCTTGGTACAGAAGAAACTGAGGACTCCCCAAGGATGGAGAGCCGTCAAGATCAGACTGATGAGGGAAGCCACAACTCCAATGTCCCTGCAGAAGGATCACTAAAAGTTGCGCCCTGGGTCCAGAAGTGGATGATAATGGGGTGGAGGGAAGTGGGAGTACATGACAGGGTGAGGAGCTGAGGTCACCAGGAGGCTCCAGTAGGCAACTGAATCCCTCCACACCTCCACATCCGGCCTCTTCAGGGCAGGCAGTGGGCAGTGGAGACTGCTTGGATACTTGGGTGAGAGAGCAGTGCTCCAGGGTGGCTGACACAAGCCCAGGAGGAAGATTCCACTTCTCCCCTCCCTGCTCACTCACTCCCCCAACAGCAGGCACTTCCCCTTCACTTAGGTTGGAAAGGCTGGAGCCAAACCTACCCTGTGGCACATCCCACTTCCCACTGCTGACCTGACTTTCCAGTACAGACAGGGGCATGCCTCTAGGACTCACCAAAAAGTTGTAGAAAACAAACTGTGAGAAAGATGTTCTGATGGTAGGAAGCCAAAGTTCACACCGAAGCAGGTGCTAACAGTACAAACAGAATGGGACTTTTCTGGAGCCTTTGGAATAATAAGTGCCACTATCAGATCTGTAAAATGAACAGCAGGAGAACTTGGAAATGGAAACGGTGCACAAGGACACATAAGAATCAACAGATGGGCTGGACCGGCAGTGTGGATGAGAGTGAAGAGTAACTGGTGAGCTGGAGGGGTTCTCTGCAGCATGTGGTCTAGAGGACCATGAGATGGAGATACGGATGGAAGCACTTGAGAGAGAGGTAGATAATACAGTCTGTCCAGAAGTTTCTGAGGGATGGAAAGGATGAAACACGATAAGGAAGCTTACCAGGAGACAGAAAAGAAACCATTGAAGACCAAATTGCAAGATGAAACAGAATGACCAAGTGCCAAGAAGGGGGAGTGACAAACACCTGCAGCTAGATATAGCACAACAACAAAGTTAGAGGAAAATTACTTTAAAAATGAAAAACACAAAAAAACAAACAAAAGCTTCCAGGGAGAGAGGGAAAAGAGGATCTAAAGTGGAAGAAGGATGAGAGGGACAACAGACTTCTCATTGGCTATACTAGATGCAGAAAGGCAGTGGAACCATATATAGGAACCCTTCTTGGGTAGGGAAGACTGCGAGCCAGGAAACTGTCCCCAGTAACAGTCTCCTTCATGTGTGCAGGGGAAAGAGTGGCTCTGGACGTTTAGGTCTCAAAGAGTTCACCATCCTCTCTCTAAAAAATAAAAAAAAGTTCAGAAAAAGGCAGAAGAAAAGTGGGAATGAAGAACTTCCTTTTTTTGCTGACTACCCACACTTCTGTCTCAAAAAGAGACAGTCAGTTTGCTCCTGGCTGGAGAAGAGCGGACTGAGCATCTCCCCAGGTCAGCTGGCTGGAGAGAAACAACTGTCAACAGCTCTAGAAGGTCTTGGACTCCCCTTGTGTGGTCACTGTGGTAAAGTGTGCAACGGGGCATGACGCTGGCCATCTCCTCTCAGCCCTCATCCTAGGATTTGCTTTTTTCTCTGAAGCCTAAAGAGGTCTGGCTACCTAGCTGGGGTGGCCACCATCCTGTGGAGTGTTTGCTTCACTTTATTCTCAAATTCATCCCATATGCATTAAAGAGGGGATGAGGCTGGGAGAGGCTCTTTCCCCCAGACTGATGCTCAGGGCAGTAGTAGGCACACTTGTGCAACCTTTGCATACTGGAAGCTGTGCCATGACAGCCTTAGATTGCTCAGAACATCAGGTGTATGCCTGGCTGAGCAGAGGGTCATGGCCTGGACCTCTCTGGGAACTCTGCCTAGTGGCCTGGCAATTTGAGAGTCTGCCAGCTCTGCTGGAGGGAGGAGAACAATCCGTTGGGAAGAAGCCCTGATGGCCTTGGGAAGGAATGAAGGAAGGAAATAAAAATTGCTGTCACAGGCTACAGGTACCTGAAGTCCAGACAAAGACCCAAGGTACTGCTCTAGGACACTGGGCGGGTGAGAGAGGAGGCTTACAGGGCTGCCCCGGCGTCCCAGCAGTCCGAGCTGGCAGAGCCGTCCTGGCTGCGAATGGTCTGGATCCCCTGGCAGGCCTCTCCACCCACTGAGGAGGGTTTGGAAGCTCTTTAAAATTTCATATGCTATTACAGTCATCTCCCCCACTCCAATGTCTCTCCTCCGTAGAATCGTGTCTGATAAAACCATGCCGGGCTCATGTTACCTGCAGGAGTCTGCACCTCCCTGGTGGCTGCTGTCCGTGGCCCTGACTGGTTCCCTGGGGGCCAGAGCTGGCCCTGAGCCTCCTTTACCCTCGTGGGCCTTGGCCTGGGTTCTGCCTGGTTCTCCAGGTGGGGCTGAATTTGGGAACCAGCTGTGCCCAGTCGGCTGTCTTCGGAAGGGCACCAGGGACTCAGCCCATGCTCTTATTATAATCCTAGAATATGGGATCTAGTGGGGGACCTCGAGACCCTTTATCCAGCCCCCTTGGCTCCAGTATGTTTTTTTTTTAGATAACTGCCTTCCTTGCTTTAAAAAAACAAAACAAAACAAAAACTGAAGATACAGGTCCTTTTGCATCTCTTGAAAAGCCTTTCCTGCACTTTGCTTGCTGTTGGCCAAGAGAGGTTACACTGCTGTGTGCAGCCCCACTGGGCTCAGAGGAAAGGCCGGCCTGAGGACTCTCCCCACTCCTGAGGAGCACTGGGCACCGATGGCCGTGTTCCATCTTGGCCCTGGAGCGTTCTTGATGCTGCCGTGTACATTACATGTTTTTACATGTCACCTGTTAGTGGCTGATTTGACTCTCCCGATTTCGTTATTCACGCTTTAGGCTCTATCCAATCATTTAAAGACATCTGAGCACAAGTGGATGATGTAGTGGCAGTGGGAGCAGAGAGTAAGCAGGGGGAGATGGGAGAGAAACAGGAAGTCATTTGTGGCTGCCTTGCGAATAGATGCCCGGGAGTTTGAGTCCATGGGTGCCTAGGGCTGGCACGCCCCTCAAGTGGGTGCAGAGAAAGCGGAACGCTGGATGGCATGAAAGTGAAAGTGGCTCAGTCGTGTCTGACTGACCATACACACAGTCCGTGGAATTCTCCAGGTCAGAATACTGGAGTGGGTAGCCTTTCCCTTCTCCAGGGGAATCTTCCCAACCCAGGGATCAAACCCAGGTTGCCCGCATTGCAGGCGGATTCTCTACCAACTGAGCTATGAGGTGTATTTCTCCATAAATTCCCAGCTAGAGGGACACCCCCTCCCCCAACTCTGCAAGCTGCACTTGGATGGACTTTTGAGTGCAGATGATTCCTCCCAGGAGACCATGAGTATCTGAGATCCTTGGGGGCAGGAGATGGCATCTACAGCTTTCTCTTTTTTTTTTTTTTCTGTTTGTTTGTGTTTTTTTTTTTTTTAATAGAAAAGCCACTTTGAAGATGAGTAGGGCTGGGTGTTGGTGTAGCCCATGTGCCTGAGCCCTTGGATGAAGCCAAGGCTCCCCAGCACTTTTTGTTCTCTTTCTCATTTGCCATGCTGGGGGACAGCATCTCGCCTCTGGACACCACTGTGGGCTTTCCAATGACAGAATGGAGAGTTGACAGTGACCTCCTGGCTCAGCTGGTCCCAACTCAACAGAGGAAGAGTGATGACACGGAGCATCACGGACTCCAAGGGCAGGGACAGACTCTAGCCATCCGCTCTCCACAATTTCCCTCTATCTGATACCTCCCTCTCCAGGGTCTTGAGCAGTCTGTGACCCAGCTGGAGTTAGAATTTGAGCCTCTTGATTCTAGCCGAGTGCTCTTCTCTACTCCCCCACCATTCCAGTGCTCTGTGCTTTCTCTGCGGCCTGTAAGCCAGGGCACAACCCACCCACAGGCAGGAGAGTGAAACAGGATCTTAAAGAGTGCAGGGCGAGCTTCCACCCCAGAAAGATGCTCCCCCTAGCAGGTAGCTGATGCTTGACCTTCCACCATTAGAGATTCATTCCTTTGTCACTTGGAAGTGAGGCTGGCCTACAACCCTGGAAAGGCCACCCATGGCTGATAGCTAGCAACCTGCTTGGGCTATTCCTGCAGGAAAGTTGGTATCTGATGGTGGCGGGGGTGGAGGAGAAGCCAGGACAGAGAGATCTGAAACTCGCTGAAGCAGGAGGACGGCTTGCCAGGTGGTGCTAGTGGTAAAGAACCTGCCTCCCAATGCGGGAGACAGAAGAGACGCGGGTTCGATCCCTGGGTCGGGAAGATCCCCTGGAGGAGGGCATGGCAACCCACTCCAGTATTCTGGCCTGGGAAATCCCGCGGACAGAGGAGTGTGGCAGCCTACATTCCACGGGTTCGCACAGAGTCAGACGCGACTGAGCGTGCACGAAGACGCAGAAGGACCAGGAGCTGGGACTGTCGTGAGGACAGGTCCTCCTTGTTGCAGACGTTCCTTACAGGCTACCACCCATCTGCCCAGCACACACAGGACAGACACGACCAGAGCTTCGTCTGCATGGACTGAGCCGCGTGGTGTGTTGGTCCCCGGCTGAGGGAACAGAAGTGCTTGAGCTGTTGTTTTGTGACCGGAAGGCAGTGGAGGGGCCTCGGAGGCTGAGGGGATGGCATGCTTGCCGCCCTGACTCCAGGCCATGTGTTCCTGCAGACACAGAGTGGGAGGATTCCGGCCAGAAACAGCAAGGGCCGGCTCCCCAGGAGGCTCAGAGGGACTCCGAGCACGAGGAGGGGGCTGAGGCCTCGTCAGGTTTTGCCCCCAGCTTCTGCACGGCATCCAGAACTGTGAGGTAGACGGGGAGACGACAGCCCTCCACGGCCATCAGCCTCCTTCCAAGGGACACGGTCGACGTGGGCACGGGCGAGGCTCCCGGAAGCAAGTTCAAGGTTAGCGGATGCTGACGAAGGGGAGCAGAGACGGAGAAAGAGACTCCGTGTGAGTGCCTACGGGTGGTCCTGCAGGGTCTCCTGGAAACTCATAGGAGGGGCTTTGGTGAGGGAGGGGTAGTGAGGGATCCTCTGTCACGTGAAGTTTTGAAAAGCAGAGCTCTGGGCTGTCGTTACTTGGTTGGGACACAGGGTGGAGTTGGCCTGGTTATAACTGGAGTTGCTCTATACCATCTGAACCCTGCCTGAGATGTTGCTTGAGAAACAGCCTCTGATTCTGGGACCTGGCATAGAGCCCACCGCCCTGCTTGGAGAAAGTGCCGGAGCTCATGGGTACAGCCTCCTCTTCCCCTCCATGTCTAGGCCATGATTCTACAGGACTGGAATTTGTCCCAAACTCAGTCTGGGAAAGGGCGGAGTTTTCAGGGACCTCATTATCCAACCTGGAGGAGGAAGGGGGAAACCTAACCCACCTTGCCTTATGAACTTGAGGGTAAAATGAGGCTGAAGGAGGAAGATGTGTGCTCAGAGGCTCTGGGCTGGAAACCATGGCCTGAATGAACCTCCTGGGGCCTAGATTATGGGCCAGCGGGGAAAGGTACAGACAGAGATTTGTTTTAAAAAGAAAAGGCCATCTCTGCAGGCTGGAGAAAAGTCAGAGCAGATAAGCAGAGTTGTTCTGCTGTCATTGTCCCCCGCTCCCCACCTCCTCCTCCATAGGCCTGCCAGCCCGCTGGCTCTCTCCTTCCTGCCTGTGATTAATCCCATGCTGGTGCAGGACGCATCCACTAAGTCCCCAGGCCGTGGAGTGGCAGATCTGGCCCCTTGCATAAGTTGAATTTTCCAGAAGTTAAAAGGGCAAGGTCCTCCACGCCTGCAAATATGGTATGCGACCCAGGTGACACCACTCAGAGCAGGTACTAAGCAGATGTGACAGGAGCTGCAGCAGGAATACAGCTTGATAGGTGCCGTTTAGACGGAGGGGCCCTGTCGCGAGCCATTTGCCTGGTTGATGGATGCTGTGACCTCGGGGGGATGGGTTGTGCTCTTCACCCGGAGAGTTGAACAGAACTGGAGATGCAGTTTTGGCAGAGTGAAGTCAGCCACTTCCAGCCGCACTCACACCATTGCGCCCGTTTACTGAGCTCTGCTGGGAGCCTGGCTCTGGGTCAGGCATGTTGCAACAACCCGGCCTGCCTCTTTTGTTGTTTTAATTGAAGTATAGTTGATTTACAATGTTGTGTTAATTTCGGCTGTGCAGCACAGTGACATATATATATGTTTTTCCATTTTTCTATTCTTTACATTATGTTTTATTCTTTATATTTTTGTTCTTTTCCATTATGGTTTACCATATTGAATACAGTTCTCTGTGCTATACACAGTAGGACCTTGTTGCTTATCCACCCTCTGTATAATAGCTTGCATCTGCTAACCCCGATCTCCAACTCCATCCCTCCCCTACTTCTCCCTGTTGACAAACACAGGTCTGTTTTCTCTCTGTCTATGATTCTGTTTCGGTTTCATAGATATGTTCATTGTGTCATATTTTAGATTCCACATATAAGTGATATCATACGGTATTTGTCTTTCTCTTTCTGACTTAACTTCACATAGTATGATAATCTCTAGGTCCATCCACATTGTTGCAAATGGCATTATTTCATTCTTTTTTATGGCTGAGTAGTATTCTACTGCATCTATGTTCCACATCGTCTTTACCCATTCCTCTGTCAATGAACACTTAAGTTACTTCCATGTCTTGGGTATTGTGAACAGTGTCATGAACATAAGGGTGCATGTATCTTTTTGAGTTACAGTTTTGCCTGGGTATATGCCCAGGAGGAGTGGGATTGCCGGATCATATGGAAACTTATAGTTTTTTGAGGAACCTCCATCTGTTCTCCATAGTGGCTGCACCAACTTATATTCCTACTGACACTGTAGGAGGGTTCCCTTTTCTCCACACCTTCTCCAGCATTTGTTATCTGTAGACATTTTAATGATGGCTGTCCTTAGCGGTATGAGGGGATATCTCATTAAGTAGGTCTGTTTGCATTTCTCTAGTAACTAGTGATGTGGAGCATCTTTTCATGCACCCACTTGGCCCACCTCTTTTTGCAAACGGGCATCTTGGGGCTCAGAGAAATAGAGCGATGTGCCCAGAGTCACAGCGGAAAGTATCAGAATCTGGATTTAAAACTGGGTCTGTGCTCCTTCTGTTGGTGGAGTTGGGGAGACGGGGGCTGTGTTTAGTCCCCCGTTAGGAGTGTGACCTGAGAAAGCTCTGAAACCTTCCTGAGCCATCCCTCCCTGATGCACAAAACAGGGGCACAACGTGGCTCACCTCTGGGGTCAGTGTGGACTCATCGCCTGGCCTGGAGCAGGCACTTGGCCTCCAGTCACTGCTCTGGGGTCAGTGTGGGCTCGGCACCTGGCCTGGAGCAAGCATTTGGCCTGCAGTCACTGCTCTGAGGTCACCGTGCTCCTTTCCTTCCCTCCAGGCCCTGGAGAGAGGCTGCACAAGCTCTGGAGAGGCCCTGAGCCCTGCCAGGGCTGGTCCAGCCCAGGAGAGGGAAGCTCTGCCTTCTGAAAGCCATAGCTGCATTTGAATTAAACAGATACCCGGATGGCCTATGAAGCTGAAGCCACTGTTTTCTTGTTGTGTGATTTTTAAATATCACCCAAGCTTTATGCAGTTCTTCCCATAGAATAACCCTGGGAGGTGTGTAATGATGACAACTGGTTTTTGCTTTCCTGCAGGAGAATCACCTCCAGGGGAACTGCTTCTGATGGGATGAAGACTCTGGCTGGCCTTGCCAGCACCCCAGCAGGCTGTTGTCTGGACTATCACCCAGGGCAGACATTGAGTACTTGGGACAAGACATTAATTTGAATATATTTTGAAGCCAAGAATCGTGAGACACGTAGAAGATCTACCTGCATGTACCTGGATACATACATGAGTCAGAGAAGCGGTTTGGGGATCATCTGCTGCTGCGAATGATTCATGTGTCAAAAAAGATCACTGAGACCTGATGGGGGGTGTGACTGACCACAGCCCTACAACCTGGACTGTCAAGCTCGCTGGTTCCCCCACAGGCCTCTGCCCACTGGTAAGCATCTCGAAAATCAAGTGATGACTATTTATAATGATTGTCTGCTTACTGACTTTGAGGCTGCTAAAGCCAAAGAGGACAGTTTAAAAAAGTTGAGTGCCCTTTGACCTCCTAGCCCAGTGCCGGAGTGACCATTGCAATGAGCATTAGCTGCAGGCCTTCTTTGTAAATGTCTGACTGGCCAGGACTGGATTTTCCATTTGATCCCTCCGACATGTGGGGACATCTCAATTTTCAGCCTTTGTTTTGGCAGTCAGAGTCGAGTTTTTGGTCTGAGACGTGACCAGTCTTGGTTGTCATTTGGGTGTAATTGGATTCATAATTCATATCGTGCATAAAAGGACAAAGCAGAAAGGGGACATGGGGCTTATCTCATGTGAAACCCTTTTTTTTAAAGAAGAAGAAAGGGGCTCGGAGAGGGAAAGTGGCTTCTTCAAGCCACCCAGCCATTGACTGACAAAGCTGGGACCAGAGCCCATATCTGCTGACCCCTGCAGTGACCCTCTTCCCCCACATCACTCTGTTTCCTTCTTATTTGGACAGACATGATCTTCTATGAAGATGCTGGGAAGGAAACCCTCTTTTACTAGAACACTATTTCCTAGGAGTTGTCTTAGATGGTTGGTCTACCTTGGCTCATTTTATTCTCACAGTGCATCTGCCAGAGAGCCTTCTGCATGAAGCCACTGTTACAGGAATGAGAGGTTAACCCACTGGTCTGTAAGACCACAAAGCCCAGGCCCTTTCTCCCAGGCTCTGGCCAAAGGTCTCTCCTTCCTTCTCTTCTTCCTCCCTCAGCCTCTCACACACTCTGAAGCAGGTTCTAATGGCCTAAGGTGGGAGGTTTTAAGCAGTATAAGGTTTCCTTGGGTTACAGGTGAGTCATGAGTGGACTGCATCTTATCGGCAAGTCTGGACACAACAGATGTTTCAAAGGGGCCAAGCAAGACTCCTTAGGGAAGTAAGGATGTGGTTTTGCAGGTGGTGGTTTTCTATCATGTCCCCTGGACAAGAAACAGGGGCATCTGGCCTCCAAGCCAGGTTTTCTTGGCACAACTTTCCAAAAGGAGCAGGAAATGAGATGTGCCCTGAGATGCAGGCCTGGCTGTCCCCTGTGCACACTGCACCCAAGTGACAGGTAGTTGATGCCATTTTTTTTGTATTTATTATTTTTCAGACCATAGAACCTCTTGGTAGCATCCAATCCATGCTTGGCTGCCTAGACCTGGAATCAACCTGGCTTCCTCTTGGGAAAAGTGCCCCACGCCTCAGCTGGTCTCATGAACACTCTGCCAGGCTGTCGAGCTCTTGGTGTAGGAATGCTTTTAAAACAAGGACTGTGACTTTATTTCATGGATGCTCCCCCTCAAGTATCCAATCCAGGGCTTTTAATGCAGTAAGTAAATATTTTTGTACTTAACATTGGAATAGTGGAGGGGGAAGGAAGACTGGATTTTCACCTTCCAAGGGTTCAGGCTACACCCCAAGGAATCACATTTTTGAAAGGATCTGGCAACACACATTAAAATGCTGCCACTTTTGAGAAACTATCCTGTGGAAATGAAATGCCTGTTCATAGGGGTATGTGTAAAAGACCATTTATTGCAAAATTGCTTAGAGTGACAAGAAAAATCAGAACGACTTGAAAATCCATCAGTAGGGTGCTGGTTGACAAAAGCATGTTTTATCCACATAGTGAGACATTTTGCATATTTTAAAAATAATAACTTGGATTTACATGTAATAACCTGGAAAGGAGTCTCTAAGGTAATAATGTAGTGTTTAACAGAGACCAAGTTGCTGAGTGATGTATGTTATTCCACTTCTGTACAACACAGTGATGGTCCCTGACTTGGCAGAGTTTTGGTTTATGATTTTACAACCTAACCATGGAACGAAAGTGATGCGTGTTCAACAGGGACCATACTCTAAAGGTTGAATTTCGATCTTTTCCTGGCCTAGGGACATGCACTCGAATAGAGCCTTGTGATGCTGGGCTGTGGCAGTGACCACATCTCCTGGTCGGCCCTGCAATTGTGGTGAACAACCGGTGCACTTAGAACCATTCTGTACTCAGATATCCATTCTGTTTTTCTGCTTTCAGTATATTACATGTGGGGAGGTGGGGTGTTACCAAATGGACTTTGTGTGAGATGATCTTGCCCAGCTCTAGGCTGATGTTAAGTGTTCTGAGCATGCTTAAGGCAGGCAGGGCAAACTGCCTGTGATGTTCAGGAGGGTAAGTGCATTTTCAACTCATGATGTTTTCCATCTGGGATGGGTTCATCAGGAGGCAATCCCCACTGTAAGTCAAGGAAGATCTGTTCATACATTTGCATGAGAAACAAAGGTGATATGCTAGTATCACCATAGAGGGATAACATTTAAAATTTTAAAAAATCTAGCAGAGTTTATATTAAAGAGAAAAATGCTTAGGAAGGGAAGAGATAGATGGGGGCAGTTAACTGGTCCAGAAAGAAAACAGGTGGGACCAAGCCCAGCTTTCTTCGCTACCTCAGCTCACTGTGCACCTCCAGGCAGGACCATCCCTAAAACTCAAGATGAGTCCTGCACTGGGGCAGGTCACAGAAATATCCCGAGAAATATCAGTACTTGATGTTTTTGGGATGGGGACAAGGCTGCAAAACTTCCCATCCATAAAAGTTTTGGAAGCACACAGGAACTTTAGTACCTAGATAAAGAATGTATCCCCAGCCTTACCTGAATGGAAGCTATTATGCTTCTAGTCCAGGCCCTAAAGCCTCCAGGGTCTCCTATCTACATCAGCGGTTAGTTCTTGCAGGGCCTCCCTGGCAATAAGCCATTGGTTATAGCTGTATTGAACCTATAAGAACCAATCCATATGACCTCTGATAGTACCTCTGAATCCATAACCATCTCCCCCTGAGAGATAGGTCGTCAGGGTAGGGCTGTGTCTTTTCATCTTCTGGTCCAGAACACCCAGTACAGTGCTTGGCTTAGAGTAGCTGCTGTAGAAGGGCTAATGGAAGAAAATGTGTGCTGAGTTCTGGCACCAGATAGATGGAATTGACTTCTAGCTGACTTTGGGGGACCCAGGAGAGATTTTGCAGAAGAAGGTGAACTTTTATGAAAGACTTGAGAAAGAGGAAAGGAATGGAGTGTATAGCTTCCACCAAGAAGAAGAAGCTGATTTTTGTTGTGACAGCATTTTAGAAAGACTATTTTAGTATTTCTAAGGGCTCTGTTACTATATTCCTCTTATGCTTCCTCCAGAGAAGTTTGGGTTCCATCGTAGGCCACTGAGAAAATGTGTGGGTGTCTTTTGAGTCCTTCTCACCTTGGGAGGGCTTCCCTGAGAGCTCAGTTGGTAAAGAATCTGCCTGCAATGCAGGAGACCCTGGTTCAATTCCTGGGCCTGGAAGATGCACTGGAGAAAGGCATAGGCTACCCACTCCAGTATTCTTGGGCTTCCCTTGTGGCTCAGCTGGTAAAGAATCCACATGCAATGAGGGAGACCTGGGTTTGATCCCAGGGTTGGGAAGATCCCCTGGAGAAGGGAAATGCTATCTATTCTGGTATTCTGGCCTGCAGAAGTCCATGGACTGTATAATCCATGGGGTCACAAAGTGTCAGACACGGCTGAGCAGCTTTCACTTTTCACCTTGGGAGAAAGGTAGGTAATAATAGCCTGGGGTTTAGCTTCTTAGGGGCTTTAAACACCAAGGAGTAGGCACTGAAGAACTACCAAGAAAACGCCTCCCAAATATAGTTAGAATAAGTAGTCAAGTCAAACAGGATCATATCTAGTACAAGACCACAATGAATTGATTTAATCAGACATTATCAGAGCAAAGAAGAAATAACATTCTGGTTTTAATTGCAAGGGAAAATAAAAAAGGGAAGAAACTCAAATTACCTTGCAGGCATTGGTGGCACTCTTCAAGTTGTTTGGAGGAACATAGCTTAGAAATAATTTGGATTGGGGAGAATTAGAACTGTGGAGGCTTTCGTGCAGGAGAACTCCCCAGGTGAGGGGCTGTGTGAAGGCTCAGCCAGGTAGCTGGTTGCTGCAGCCTTGGCTTGGCTCCCACCTCCCAGAAGACACTTAAGAACACTGCTGGGTTTGCTGCTGGGAGGTGGTGATGGATAACGACTGTGGCCTGATTCTTGAGGCGCCATGGATTCACTGCAGCGTGTCTCAGCCATATGTGAGCCCTGGCCACGTGTGAGTTCCCCCGAGGAGGAGGAGTGGCGGGGGGAGGGGGAGCCATGTGACACATCTTATACATCCCCTCTTATTGCAGCAACCACATTTGAACAAGCTGGCATCTGGGTTTCCCTAAACAGTATGTGTGCAGGCCAGAGAAACTGCACCCTGAGCCCAGGTGCTGGGTTTTGGGAGGCAGCAGAGGAAGGGTTGGCTTGCTTCTGAAGAACATCTACTACACACAGTCTTCATCCTACGGGGGTGGGGCTTGGAGGAGATGATGATGGGATGGATGGAACATGAGAGGCATTGCTCAGCCTTCCAGGGATTGCAGCTCTGCTACTACATCTATGCCAAATAATGAGTCCAACTGAACCCTTCTAGTGAAAGGCAATTTGGCTTTTCTGTGGCATCTCATAAAGAAGGATTGTTGTTGTTCGGTTGCTAAGTCATGTCTGTCTCTTTATGACCCTATGAACTGCAGCACGCCCGGCCTCCCTGTCCCCCACTATCTCCCGGAGATATAACTACCTCAACCCATCTATCTGGGGTGGCCCTGCATGGCCTGGCTCATAGCTTCTTTGAGTTATGCAAGCCCCTTTGCCATGACAAGGCAGTGATCTATGAAGGGGTAAGGCAGGATAACTTGTCCAATTACAGCATTGTCCTCCCCAAGGGTCTTGCAAAAACCTCTGCATACTCAGCCAACCCACAGCACAGCTTTACTCTCTCAAGAACCTCTGTTAGGGATGGACTTTTGATAATGTGGGGCTTCTTACAGCTTTGGATGGGTCTTCTCTGTGACTTAGGGATTTTTCCTAAAATGGGTCTTTTCATCTCTAAACAGCCAACTGTCCTCAAACATGACTACCTGTTAGACTCATCCGGGGACTTAAAAAAAAAGATCCAAGTACTAGTTTCTTCCTCACTTAGTCCTACTTTCTGGGGGTAGAACCCAGAGCATGGTGTTTCTAAAACTCTCTGGATGATTCTCAGCAAGGTTGGGACCCACTCCCCTGTCCCTGGAACCCCGGGTGACCTCTGGAAGATCATGCTGGCATCCTGGATTTGCAAGCCCACTCCACCACGTGGGCAGTTCTCTGTGTTTTTGTGTCATCTGTTATGATGTGGAGACAGCGACAATATATCAACTTCACAGAGAGTTGTCGAAAGAACTTCATGAGGTCTGGGAGAGTCTCCAGCCCTCCAGTAAAAAGGGCTTGATTGAGTCAAACTCAGAGCCCCCCAGCTCAGGGTCTTGGAAATGTGAGTGTAGTGTCCATGATCTTACCATGAGCCAGGCATGTTCTAAGCATTTTACTTGTACTATTCAATCCATTTTGTTGCATTGAAGACCTGGTGTAAGAAAAATGACAACAGCAAAATTAGTCTTAGGGATCTCTTTACCACATAGGATTTACTGTACAGACCACACATTTAACTCACACCCTGGAGAGCTCCCCTATACCCCTGGCCATAGGCCTGCTTGCCTGCCACCAGAGTCCTTTCCAAAGAAAGCTCTTCTACAAAAGTTCTGTATATTTCAAAACATCCAAGGTGATTAAGGGCTTCCCAGTTGTCTCAGTGATAAAGAATCCGCAGGAGATGGGGGTTTGATCCCTGGATTGAGAAGATCCCCTGGAAGAGGAAATGGCAACCCACTCAGTATTCTTGCCTGGGAAACTCCAAGGACAGAGTCGTTGGAGTTGCAAAGGGTCAGATACAACTTAGCGACTGAACACATGCAGGTGCATCCAAGGTGATTAAGACCTCCTCAATGGTCATTCCAGTGTCCTTGCCTATTGCTAAAGCCTTGTGCCTACTCATGAGCTAGGTATAAAAGTGCTGCCCAGTAAGTGCTTGGTGGAATGACTACATTAATCCTGCAAAGGAGTATGCTGATATACTTGTGCAAAAGATATGGAGAAACACCGAAATCCTTGTGAACAGTGGGGATGGTGAGAGAAATGGTACCACAAAATGCCTACTGTGTGTTGGGCACCTTAAATACCTTATGACTTTTCACAACTCCAGGAGATGTGTTCAGGTCACCTTTTGCTGTGTAGCAATTTACCCCCAAACCTAGTCTTTTAAAGTAGCGATTAATGAGGTGGGAGCATAGAAGGGGCCACTGCTCTCTGCTCCAAGGTGGCTCCGCAGAGGACAGGAGTATCCACTTTCAGACAGCCCAGTCTGGTCCTCCAGGCACTCTGGAGCCACCCTGGTGGCCTCGGCAACTGAGGCACCACCCCAGGCTGGCTCGGGGTTGGATACGTTGGACTAGGACACTCTTTGCCATGAGAACACAGCTCTCCCATCTCAGCCTCTCTGCTCCCCATTCTGAGGGGAGCTGTGCCTGGGGAGAAGCCAAGCGAGAGATTTCAACAGAGAACGGAGGAAACACACCCACTGAGGTTCTCATAGCAACATAATCACGCACAGGCAGCAGCCTATTTTGGTGGGAGCTTGTCTGAACCTCTCTCCCCGCCCCGGTTAGTCACAGAATGGATTCCCTGCACAGGCTGCAGCAGTGTGGGGTGGCATGGGGTGGGGTGAGGGGAGAATGCTGGACTGGAAGCCAGGGGCTGGGGAGCTCATCTCAGATTCTCCGTCAGCGAGCTGAAGGATCACAGGGTCCTTGCCCGAAAAAACGACAGGATGGGACTGAAGAAGTGGGAAGATCGTTTCTGGTTTCCGTTTATCTTACAAGTGCTGAGCCTCTCCCAGCGGAAGATCATATGTCTCAAGATCTTCTGTCTCTGAGAAAGATGCTTAGAGAAAACAGGGTTCCAGAGGGTAAAGGTCATTCTTTAAAATTCAGCTCATTTACCCCACCCCCACCCCTAACCTTTGGCACACTGGCAGGATGTGAAAGGGGAGGAGAATGACCAGGTGTCACCAAAGACTCTGGTCACTCACCCAGGTCTGTGGTCTGAGAAAGGATAGGGTTAAGGAAGTTAAGGTCATTCGTTTAAATTTACTCCTTAAGTAAACACACACACACAAAATCACCAGGAACTCAAATGTCTTGCTCACTCTTACTGCAAGGCATCCTCTTTCCCCCCAGGAGCAGGTGATGGAAACCTCTTTAGTTTCTGGCCCATTTCTTCAATGGATGCTGGGGTTAGTTGAGGACAATCATGCTCACGACTCCCAGCTGTCAAAGGTGATGCTAAAAAAACACCCCTGCATGCATGCAGGACTGCTCTCCCTGGGCCAGCGTGGGGGTGAAGTGTAGAGCACCAGGAGGACCAAGAAGCCCCTTTGGGGTCCCTGCCCTTGACTTGTGAAGTGAAAGCTTTAAAAGTACAGCTGTCTTTGAAGGAATCAGCCCCAAGTTGGCCTGTTGAAATGGGAGACACAGAATGCCCCCCACCCGCCCCCCCCCAGCCCGGCTCTGTTTCCCACCAGCCTGACAGATGGCCACTAAGAGAAAAAGAAGCTCTCAAAGTGAAGACAGGAATGCATTGTATAAAAATTCACACCCCCTGCTACCGCCCAAACTCCCTTAAAAAAGGATCAAGAGAATCCTAATGGGTACGTGACATCCTCCTTCTCTCCCATAAAAGGGACTTCAAAATCTGGTGATGCTGGGGGAGGGGTGAGGAGGGAGAAGAGAGATGTGTGGGCAGGGGAGTGCCAGGGAAGACTGAAGTTTGGGAGGGGGAGGTCGGCTGCAGGTCACCCCTTGACTTCCTCCCACCCTCTTTTCCAAGCCACTTCTGGCTGAACCTTCGCCCCACCTTCCCAGAGAGGCTGGGGGCCCCAAACCCTAGGAGAGGCAGAGTGGGAGAAAAAAAGGATGGTGATGCCACACTTGGCCCTAGAGTTGAAGGAGTTAAGGACCCTCCCTCATCCAGACAGTCACCCCTTTGCTCCCAAACCCCAAACGCCAAGGAAGCATCCAGGAATTGGCAGCGGAGCAGGAGAGGGGGTGGGATGGGGTGGGGTGGGGGCGAGGTGACCGTGGCCCAGCCTTGCCCAGCACCGGTCCTGGGGGGCGGGGAGGACGCACACCGGGGCTGAGGACCTGCCAGCGCCCAGCTCCGGCGCGCCTGCCTTCTCCGAGCCTCGAGCGCGGCCCAGCCGCGTCCGCGCAGCCCTCGCTCCCCTCCACCCCACCCCCTGCAAGTTGTCTACGGCGACGGGCAGCGCAGGCGGCCCAGAGACCCCGGAGCCCGGGCGAGGGGGCGGCCCCGGGGCGCAGGAGCCCTCGGTCTGCGCCCAGCCACCGCCCGCCCGGCCCAGCCTCCTCCCCGCCCCCACTCACCGGCTCAGCCCCCGGGAGGGACACGCAGGGAGCGTGTGGCTTCGCCCGCCGATCGGCAGAAGTTGAGAGGAGTTGCCGGCTGCCTCGGCCGGCCGGACTTTGCGAGCAGAGCAGCCGGCGAGGCGCCGCCGCCGCCGCCGCGGAGCCTTCGGGGGCTGCCTCCCGCCTGCCGGGCCCGCAGCGCGGCCGGAGAGGGGCGGGGAGGGGGTCGCGGGCGCCTGAGCCGCTCGGATCTGTGCGAGGGACTGGACTCCGAAGAGAATAAAACAAAGTGGACTCGGCAGGGAAGACCCTACCGCCGTTGATGGTACCGGCCGACGCTCCGGCAGAGGGGCTGGGTTGGGCTTTTTTTTTTTTCCCTCCCATTCTCTCTCTTTCTCTCTCTTTTAAAGCGACACCCGCTCTCTCTTTCTCCCATCACTGTGCCACCAAACCCTCGCTGGCTCTTATGGGCATGAAACATTCCTCCCGCTGCTTGCTCCTAAGGAGGAAGATGGCGGAGAACGCGGCCGAGAGCACCGAGGTAAGGAGGCCAGAGGCCGGCCCGGCCACCCCGCGGCCGCCGGGCCACCCCGCGGCCGCCCAGACCCCCGCGCGCGCCGCGCCGCTCCCGGTGCCAAAACTTTCTCAGCTCCATCCCGCTTGCTCCAGCCGGCCGCTTGCGCGTCTGTGTGTGTGTGCGTGATGTGTGTGTGTGTGCTGGGTGGGGGAAAGACGGTGCCTGTCTCTGGACCCCTCCCTCTTGAAAAATGCAAAAGAGTCGCTCTTACCCCATCTCCCTCTCCTGCCACCCGCTGCTCGCTCGCGCCCGCCCCCACCCCCCAACCCCGAGTCCCAAGCCCTGGGCGGCCGCGCTCCCCTGCCCTCTCCTCTGTGGGTTCCGTTAGGGCTCCAGAGCGGCGGACCGTGCCAAACCGGGATGGGCGACCCAGGGGCCAGGTTGTTTCCATGCAGGGCCTGGACCATCCCTCCGGGCCGTCACCCTTCAAGCTCGCGCTTTTGGCCCCCGCGGTACCGCGGAGAGCTTTGGGCCTCAGGAGTGCCGAGCCGCGCTGGGGTGGGGCAGGGGCACCGCCGACAGACCCTGGCGCCCAGACCCGGGCGGGGGAGTGGTCCGCAAACCGGGACCTACGAGCCACTTCGGGGGGCGCTAACCCGGGGAGGGAGCTCGGGCCGCCGCCACCTTCAGTACCGCGGACAGCGCCCGCGCCTGCCGCAGCCGAGCCCGCGCGCGCGGTGGGGGCTGCGCGCCGCGCCGCAGCAGCTTGGAGGAGGAGGTCGTGGGAGCTCCGCAAATTGCGCTCTGGCCCCCCCGCCTCCGGCAGCCCGGCAGCTGCCCTTTCTCGACTCTCGAGTTGGCTCGGAGCCGCCAAGAGCCCAGCGTCCCGAGACCGACCAAAGGCTGGGTTTCCTGTCCTCGCTCTGACTCTGCTGTCATGACCCCTGGTTCAGCCCATAGACTCCGGGCACCTGTAGTCACGCAGGGGATCCGCGTGGGCAGCCCCCTTACCTTCCTGGAGGAACGGTGCGACGGGGCGGGGGCGGAGTGGGGTGTGTGTGTGTGAAGATCATCCCTTACTCGGTGGCAGGAAAAAGACAGAGAACAAACTCCCGGGCTCTATTAATAGCCGGGTGTCTGGTGGGGCTGCCGTGCCTTTCACAGATGGTTGCCCATATGCAGCGTGGGGCGGGGACGGAGGTGTGGCGCGCGGGGATTGTCCCTCCGTCCGTGGGATGCCCAAAGCGGCAGAGACCCTTCCCAACCGTCTTCCCTCCAGGTCTGAACTGCAGCTAACCCTCTACCCCACCGCGGAGGCAGCAAAGCTTTTATAAACCCTCGTTCTCCAAGAAACTAGAAGCAGCACGCATCCTGTCGATTTCGAAGCAAAAAATGCTCCGGGGGAGAGCAGTGGGGCGTCCAGGAGCTACAGTGTCTCCTTGAGTTAGGGCGAAGCCAGCGCGTGTGGGGCTCCTCCCGGTCCCCCACCGGCGAGCGGGCATTTAGGATGCTGTGTAGCGCGACGCGGAGAGCTCGCCTGTACTGAACCCCTCGCCCTCCTCACTGCGATCGCCCACCCGCAGAAGTGGTTTCTAAAAATAGCTCCGAGTCAAGGCCGCACTTCTGTAATCCGTTGGCCCAGCGGGCACGTAGCAGTCCCTGCAGCCCTGTGGCAGCAAGGAACAGCTTTTCCCGGCCCACCGCCAAAAAAAAAAAAGTTTTCACGGGTCTCTGGCCCCCGCACTCTTGTTGTTGTTGCCCGCGGGGTGCGGGCACAGACCTCGGCCAGCGTCCGCAGTGAGCTCCTTGTGGTGAGCTCCCCACCTCGGCCAAGGTTCAAGGCGTCCGGAGCAGGCAGAGCGCCGCGTGTGCGCGCGCCAGGCTATTTTTACTTGCTTCCCCCGCAGCTCCAACGCTCCCCCTTCTCGGCGGTTGCACATGCCAGCTCTGCTCAAGGCATCAATGAAAACAGCAGTAGAGGCGGCCGAGCTCCTGTGAGGGGAAAAAAAAAAATAACAACCCACGTCGCACGCCTGGCACACAGGGGGAGGGGCAGATCCAGCTGGGGCTCCCGGGCGGGGAGTGAGTCTGGGGTTCAGTTCCTCGCAGCTTCCTGGAGAAAGGGAGGAATTCAGACTTGGGCCAACGTGCCCGGTGGAGGCATCCAGGCAGCGTGACAATCGCTTGGTTTTATTCCAGGAACTGCCTGTTTTTGGAATGAGCCAGGACTAGAGCAGTACTTCCAAAAGTGGGGTGCTGTGGGTTTGCCTGAATTTATGGTGAGAGAGAAGCAAGGATGCTTTGGGGTGTATGTGTGTGTGTGTCTATGGTGGTAGCTCTCCTTGTTCTCAATTCAGCATATCTTTATCAAATACTAACTCTGTGCCAGGAATAATTAGGTTCCCGAGACCCAAAGATAAAGACACTAGGCCACTGCCCTCAAGGAACTCAGTTTGGTGGACAGTAGTGCTGACTGATCTAGATCATTCAGTAGCACCTTTTCCTGACTTTTGTTGGTGTGGTTTGCAAGCACTTTATCTCATTTTATCCTCACCATAATCCTGTGAGATAAGAGAAGGTTAGAATTCATTGCTTAGCCCCATTTTACAGATGAGGATGCTGAGGCAGAGAGGTCCAGCAAGTTCTAAATGTTACCTGACCGGCTAGGACAGCCTTGGAGCACAGACTGCCCCTACTTCTGACTCGCTGCCCTTTGCCCTATACTACTACCTCAATTCTTTTTTCCACTGCACCATGCAGCATATGGATCTTAGTTCCCCAACCAGGGATCGAAACTGCCACCCCCCCCCCCCCCACAATGGAAGTGTAGAGTCTTAACCACTGGACTACCAGGGAAGTCCCTACATGGTTACTTCTAAAACAATGTCATGTGTGGATGGGAGCAGGCAAGAGGATGGGGAGAGAGGATGTTTGGGAAGGAAGAGATGCTGTGTTGGGACAGGCAAGGAGGACAGGGAGCAAGTAATCACTTACAAGGTAAAGGTAGGGAGAAATATTCTAATAGCTATGCAGGAAGGAGAGCAGGGAATAAAACTTATCTGTGAGCAGAGCCTCCCTTGACCAGACAGGTTTGGAGCTGGGGCCGAGGGCACTCTGGGTGCAGCTTTCGGGGAAGGGGGGGGGGGAGTGGCGGACATAGCCAACCTTGTTGCCACTTTCTCTAGCTCCCTCCCTCAGGGGCGCTTCTCCTCCTCAGCTGAAGGCATCAACCCCCAGGCATCCCCTCCTGGCAGCCTCTTCTCCCTCTCCCCTGCTCCACACGTGCCTTCAGAACCTCCTAGAGTGTCCACCAGACTCTAGAGAGTCTCTTCTTCAGCCCACCGTGCTTGCGAAGCCAACACCCTCACTCAGGCAGCAGGCACTTTCCCCTTGTCCTCTTCTCTAGTCCAGCCTTGTCATCACTGTTCGATGGGCTTTCAGAAGCACAGATCTGCTCAAGAGCAGACAGCGTTGTCAAAACTTACCCTGTCGCCCTGTTCCCTTTAGGACACAGGATAAAGCTTGATGTCCTTAACCCTTCCGTATCTGCCCCATGCGGTTCTCTGCAAACACCAACTTCATGCCTGAATGCCTTTGCACATCCTGGTTCCTCTACCTGGGCTGCTCTTTCCCCCTCTTTCTCTCTGGGGGTGGTGGTGGGGAATCTTCCTCAACTTGCAGGACTCAACACAAAGGTCACTTCCTCTGTGCAGCCTTCCATTTAAACGGATTTAAATAGCTCTTCCATATATCCTGCATCCCTATGGAGATGGAGTGTTCCTCTCCTTCTTCTGTGCTCCTAATACCTATCTCTCACTTTGCCTGTTACAAGATAATTGCATTTTTATATATCTGTTTCTCCAGTTGGATTGGAGAAGGAAATGGCAACCCACTCCAGTACTCTTGCCTGGAAAAATCCCATGGACGGAGGAGCGTGATAGGCTACAGTCCATTGGGTCGCAAAGAGTCAGACACGACAGGGCGACATCACTTCCAGTTGGATAAAGAACTTTCAGGGTGTGGGGAGCAGGTCTACCCTGTTCTGACACTGGGCCTGACGCAGAGTAAATTAAAATCGTTGACAAATGTTGACTGATTCATAGGATTATGAACAAATTCGTGAGCCTTCTGGGTCTTAATCACTTTCTGCAAACTGGGCCTCCTATCTCCCACGTTTGTGCTTAGGTTCTTGTGGACTTGGAAAACACAAAATGAGAGGAGATTCTGGGAATTAAGGTGCTGCAAAGCTCCAAGCCAGGGTACATTTTGGTTACCCGTGTTCCTACTTAATGGTTGGTAATGACTGACTCTTCCTATGGGGTGTTCGTCTGAATAGCAAATAAATGGATTAATCACAATGCCCAATTAGGAGCCGTGGGCGATGGTGGACGCTTTGGAGGCTGCAGCTTGCTTTACCAGTTCTCGGTGAAAGCCTGATGCATTATTTATGGTGCCGACTTCCCCGACTGGGGTTTCAGCATCTCAAAGGGAAGCCTCCATGGGTGTGAAAACAGTTTTAGCAAAGGAGTCATTTTGGAGACTGGTTTTTGAATGTCATCTTGACTTACTGGTCCAAGGAGAGAGAGAATATTTACGGGCTGGGGCACAGGGGTTGGGGTACCAACGGGTGCTGCTCCTGTGAGTTACGGGGAGACTGGGGCTGCATTCTGATGTGGGGCCAGTTGGTGGTTTTGGCTGATGGATCCCTCTTCTCAGGGTTTCTCACCTAAGTGTGTGGTCCTATAGCACAAAAGTGAGAGGATGAGGAGGAGGAAGAGGACAAGAGTTGGCAGGACCCAAGTCCACTTCTCTGGGATCCACATTGTGTCTCTTTCTAACTAGCGTGGGGCTCTGGAGCCAGACTGCCTGGCTTTTACTCTGAACTCAGTAGATGTGTTGTTGTGATGAACAAGGCGCCCCTAACCTCTCTGGGCCTCGTAAAGCTGTTGCAATGATTGAATGAATTAATTCATGCAAAGGGTTTAGAGCCTCGTGAGCTCCAGAGGCCTTCACAATCACCGTCAAGCCGTCAGGTTTTAAGAGCCTCTCCGGGAAAGTGCCAACAGGATGGACTCACTCCTGCTCTCGTTTCTCCAGCTGAAATGGTCCCCAAAACCATGGTCTGCATGCATTTCTCCTCCCTCATCAAACACGTATTTTAGTCCTGAACTGAGCTCAGGATAATTAAGAAGGTACTCACGTTTGTTTTGTTTTGTTTTGTTTTCCTCCTGGGAAATTTGGCTCTTGAGAGTGTCCTCCATTGGGCTTTTGGCTGTCAGAGAGGGTGAAACCACACTCCTGTCTCTGATTCGGGAGCGGTTTTCATTTCCTCCTCTGTGCTAACTGCGATGTGAAGTGATTATCACATTCCGGCGTAGAACATGCAAAAAATCTGTAAAAACAGCATTTACACCTTGGCTTCTCCTGTGCCAGCAGGGGAAGAATGGGCAGCGTTGCGAGATGTGAGCTGCCAAGGTAACTGGAAGTGGATGGTGGTGCTGTGTGATGGGCAGGCATTGCTGTCCAGTAGTCCACAGGTTTGGCCAGAGGAGAGGAAGCTCGGGCAGCAAGGACCATCCCGAGCCCACTTCCTGCACCCACGATGCAGTTGGCCCCTTGGTTGCTAGTTACAGAGCTTCAGAGAAGGCAGCTTCCCCAAACTCCTTGTGCATTTTCAGTCAGGAAGTTCTTAGGTCTGAGCTCCACCTCTTCATTGCCACGGGAGTCACTTTGGTTTATTCTGTTCTAAAAGGAAATTAAAGACTGTCTGGTTGCCTTTGCATTTGGGGCTACATAAGGGCTGTCACCCTCTCTACTAAACTCTGTTCTGAGTGATGCCAGCCCCTTCCTCTGAAATTCTGGACTAACCAGGAGAGGTGGGGTTGAGAAGATATACCCCTCCAGGGGTACCCAGATGGTTGGATGTTCCACACACCAAAAGGCTTTTCTATTTTGTTATTAGAAGTCCCTCAGGCATCACAACTTTCCCCAGATTTGTAACGGGTGACCCATAAGTAACGATCATTTTTTTTTTAACTCATTTTTATTTTCGACTGCACTGGGTCTTTGTTGCTCCATGAGGGCTTTCTCTGGTTGCAGTGTGCGGGCTGCTCACTGCAGTGGCAGATGTGTGCGCGACTCTAGAGCATGCCGGCTTCCGTAGTTGTGGCTCCTGGGCTCTGGACAGTGGGCTCAATAGTTGTGGAGCGCAGGCTTAGTAGCCTCGCGGCATATGGAATTTTCCCGGACCAGGGATTGAACCCATGTCCCCTGCATTGGCAGGCGGATTCTTAACCACTGGATTGCCAGGGAAGTCCGTAAGGATTTCTTTTTAAAATGTAATTTTATACAAGCAAATAGCTCAATGTATACATTTTCATAAAGTCATGGACTCTTAGAGCCGGATGGGAACTTTAAGTTATTTAAGAGGCGGGAAAACTTTTCCAACACCAAAGTTCCTCAGTGTTGGTGTCGATACCATATCTCCTCCTAAGTCAACACATTTCCACCTTCTTCAGCCGCTAATTGATTGCTTTTTATATTTGGCACTAGTTTTCTGGTGTATGCTGATACAGAATACTAAAAACTAATTGTTACCCTATGTAAGATCTAGGAATTGTGCATAATGAGATATCTCTCCCTTTCATATGACCCTCCAAATGCTTTGGCATCTATCGTCTCATGTAAGGGGTGCCATCCTATATTACATTCGTGCATACCTAGGCTCCATCCTGTACACCATACATAACACAGCAAGTTACATCCTATTCCCATGGGGCAGATGAAGAAACCAAAGCGCAGAAAGTTAGTGTGACTTGCCCAAGATCCCACGGAGAGTAAGTGATGGAACCCAAACTCTGGTTTTCTAGCCCCTGAGACCTGTGGTTTCTTCACTCTATGGGGCTGTGAAGGCAGCAGGAGGACCAGAGTAGATACTCAAAACAAGTATGAAGAGAAGAAATTAATTGGAGAAACCACGAATGGTGGATTGGGAAGAAGTCGAAGAAAAGTTGAAGAAAAGACTTTGCTCTCCTGCTTTCACGGTTCTCACTGCTGTGCCCCAGGGGTGGTGGGGACCTGTGGCCAGGACAGTTCTTGTTCCGTGATGCCCCTGAGCCCAAAATCCTCGCCAGTGGGCCAGGAAAAGCTCTTGACTAACAAAGTATACATTTTTGAAAGTTAGACCAAAGGCCATTGTCTGATCATCGTTAAATCTTAACGTTTATCCAGCTTCTTTCTTGGGATGAAGTCAATAGCAGAGACTTCACGACAGGAACTTTTTAAAAAAATTTATCTTTGTAGATTTATTTCATTGTTTGAGGCTCTTGCAACAAAATACCACAAACTGGTGGCGTCAACAACAGAAATTTATTGTCTCCCGGTTCCAGAGGCCAGATGTCCTGAAATCCAGGCGTCTGCAGGGTGGGGATCCTGCCGGAGGTTCTGAGGGGGTTGTGTTTGCTGACTTCTTCTTCGGTTCTGGTGGTTGTCAGCTATGCGGTGGTTCGTAGGTGCAGCACTACCTCTCTGCCTTCACCTCCACCTGGCCCTCTCCCTGTATGCCTCTATCTCTTCTTCTAGGGACGCCAAGTCGTATTGAACCAGAGCCCACCTTGTCAGGTATGGCCTCGTCTTAACTCGATTGCATTGTTTACGAACGAGGTCAGATTCACAGGTCACAGGGGTTGTTGTTTGGTCGCTCAGTCATGTCCCACTCTCTGTGATCCTGTGGACTGTAGCCCCACCAGGCTCCTCTGTCCCTGGGATTTCCCAGGAAGGAATACTGGAGTGGGTTGTCATTCCTTCTCCTGGGGATTGTCCATCTTCCCGACCCAGGGATCAAACCCTAGTCTCTCGCAGGCCTCTTTACCACTGAGCCACCTGGGAAGCCCTGACAGTGGCTAGGGCTTCAGTACATCTTTTGGGGGGACGACTCAACCCATGACCTCAGCCAACACATCATAGGCCTGAGTGGAGAGTGACTTGCAGATGACAATGAACAGGGCTCAAAATACTTACAAAATCAAAGAGGTGGTCTCTCTTCTGCTGTCCACCCACTGTCCACCTCCTCCACCACCTCCCCAGCACCTTGGCCGGGCCCGCTTTCCTTGAGTAGCAGCAACATCATAGCAAGAGCTGCCATGTTCATGTCTGTATTTTGTGCGGGACATGGTGTTCAGTGCTTCATGTGTATTGCCTTGTTTAGTTTGCACAAATTGCAAAGCAACTCTTCTTGTTCCTGTGTTGTAATTGAAGAAATGGAAACACAGTGGTTGGGTATCTTAACAAAACTCATAGGGCCCTAAGTAGCAGAATGGAGTTGCTCCTGAGCCGGGGGCTTTGCTATTGATGGGGGCCTCTCTCTCCTCTTTTACCCCATCCCACCAGGAAGTTTGTCCTCACTTTTGCTCCACACTAGCTCTCACCGCCCGAGGGCTGGAAGGTACTGAGTGACATCCATGGGTGGAAGAGGGCGGAGCCTTCCAGCCTGTACCTGGCTCCCTGTGTTCAATCCACTGGTCCTCCCAGGAGTCTGGCTTAGCAGTAGTTCAGTCACTCAGTCGTGTCTGACTCTTTGCAGCCCCATGGACTGCAGAAAGCCAGGCTTCCCTGTCCATCACCAATTCCTGGAGCCTGCTCAAACTCATGTCCATAGAGGCGGTAATGCCATCCAACCATCTCATCTCTGTCATCCTCTTCTCCTCCTGTAGCCAGAGACTTATTGTGGTGGTAGCATCATGAGCCCACTGCCAGCTTCCATGAAGGGCTGTTCTGGAGGACTGGAGGGGTGAAGACTTTGTGGGCACCTTCCAAACAATTAAGCCACATGGGTCACTGGCTTTTGGGCCCAAGGCAGTTTTGTATGGAGGTTCAGGGCACAGGCCCTGGGGTTCATGCCCGGGTGCAGACCTCGGCCCGGTTGGGCCCCAGGCATGCACATGTTACACCATCACCTGTGCCGTTTAATCATCCATGACGTGGCGGTAGCACTTTTTCCCATGAAGCTGTTGCCAGGATTAAACAAGTGACTTCACGTAAAGCTCACATTGGCACACAGGGGGATGCTCAAGACAAGCTCTGATTTATCATCCTGGCTTCTCCAGCATTGTCTCGAAGGAGCAGGGGGACACACAGATGAATAAAAGCTGTCTCCTGCTGATGTGACGGACTCACAAGTTCAAACGTTCTCAAGAGGGATGGGGTCCTCCATGCCCCACAGGCTGCCCTAGCTATCCCACTCCACATGCACACTTAATGCTGGGGTCCAGGGCTCTGGTGTCCGCAAGACCCAGAGCATGAAAACAAAATCTCATGGAGCTCCTAGAGATGGAGAGAAGGGGGGAGTGATGAGCACCCACTGCAGACCTCTCAGCTTCCTCTGGGACCCCCTCAAACCCTGCTCCTGGGATGAGAGTGACTCCTACTGGTCAGTGGCTTGATCGAGCTCCCCTCCCCACATTCCCGAGAGGGAAACTGAGGCCTGGCGGAAGGGGAGGGAGGACAGAGGTGTGGCCCAGTCTCCCTCCACATGTCGAGTGTTAATTACAGGTTTAAACACACTGCCCTCTTGTCCATGGGCCCAGGAGAGCGTATTCACCAGGGGTGAGGCTTGACTGTAGGGTGGTACTGCCAAGAGCAGACCACTCTAAAGGGAGCAGCGATTAGCAGACGTGTCCATCAGGGCCTGACCTGCAGCTCTGTTGTGAAGGATCCTCTCTTGTTAGCTGGAGGAAGGGAAAGGGGTGGCCCTTCACGGCTGGGGCTGCCAGGAAATGAAAGGCTGCAATTCTCACAAGCCTGTGACCTCCAAGGGCTTCATTGCGCCCTGACAGGCAGTTATGACAGCCGCTCTCCGAGGACGCGCAATCAGAGGATCCCCAGAAAATGATTGCAGCCCATCACCAGCATAAATGGGCTCCTAATTAAGGGATGTTCTCTATTAATGCACATTAGTTCAACTCTCGCCTTCAGGTACCGAGTGCGGAACTGATGAATATTTATTGAATGAATAAAGGAGATAAACCTGCGCGTCACATGTACACCAGCCAACTTCCTTCTCTTGGAAAGTCTCTCTGCTCCCCACTTTCCAGAATGAAAGCTGCGGTCCCAGGATGCAGGTGGGGAGGGTTTTGGAGGCAGCCTCAAGTTTGAGTCTCATCTTCATCCCCGTGGGATTAAAACCCACGTCACAGTCCACAAACAAGGATTAAATACGATCACGACAGAATAAAAGAAACTTGACACATGTTCTCTCCCTTCTCCCCTTGTAGTAACTCTGAGTTTATTTGCTCAGCTTTTGTTTTGCTTTTAGGGGAAGATTTACAGTTCAAAGCATGAAGCGTCCTTTCGGATTTCAGTGCAGAGTGGGTGTGAACCACCGCATCCAGGTAGCGGGGGCGGGTTATGGACAGACATCTGTAGAAGCACATGCTCCGGCGCTTACGAACTTATCACTCGTGGTTTGTAGTTCATTGCAGGTAACACGAATGAGATACACACTTCACCACGGGCCTGGAGCTCTGAGAAAGTCAGGGAATGGTGACCCAGTGTGGTGGGGAGTGTTGTACGTGGGGCACAAGATTTCAGGGAGGAGACATCATAGAGAGGGATCTGAGTGTCAGGGGCGGGAAGGTCCACAGTCCCGGCTTTGCAGCCAGTGCACGACCTTTGTTACGGAACTCGGATGCTGTTTTCCTCAGGTGGGTGACTTCAGGTGGGTTTTCCTTGGGTGGGTGGCCTTCCTGTCTTGTTCTACACGCCACCTCCAGACCCCCTCACGCCCTGTCTCCAATATGCTGGTGCTTCTCAGCTGCAGCCCAGACCTGGGCCCCAAGCTTGGACCGTTCTGTCTGGCTGCCCCCCGGACGCACCCACCCCGGTGCCTCTCGGGGACCTCAGATTCACAGGGTCCCTCGGGAACATCACCTCTTCCCACGTCTGCCCCCTCTTCCTGGTCCTCATCCTGGGGTGTGAAGTCACCCAAGGAACAAGCCTCCAGTCCCGTCTCCCCAGCGATTCCAGTGATGCTGCGTCTCCTTGGCTTGTCCTCTGCCCTGACTTTGTCTTCCTCTTTCAGATGCCACTTTGGCCATCCTGGGCAAGTCGCCCATCTCTTGCCTGAATCTCTGCATCTGCTCCTGGGTGCGCACCCCACCCCACCGTCAGCAGCCCCTTTTTTTGGTCTGTCCTCATAGCAGCATGAACCCGCATTCTGAAGTGGCAGCCTGACTGTGCTACTCCCCTCCTTAAACGCCTTCAATGGCTTTTCCATTATCACTGCAGAAGGTCCCACCTCCTTGCCAGGACTTAGATGACTGCAAGCTCATGCCCCAGAGCACTGTTCTCTGATGTCCTTCCCCTCTACTCCAGCTACCCTCACCTCCCTCCCTCCCCTCATCACCTTCCTTCATCATTCTTCCTTCAGATCTCACCTTAGATGCCACCTCTTCCAGGAAGCCTTCCCTGATTCCAGTCCCTCATTTAAGTCAGACTTAGCTCTCCCCACTCTCCACCATGTGATCCTACCCATGCATTCTTGGTCGCAGTGTGTAGCACTCTGTACTCACTGGCTGACTTCCTCATTGACAAGTCCACCATAAGCTTTGTGAAGGCAGGGGCTCTGTCTGTGCTGTTCACCATTGGATCCCAGCACCCAGCATAAGGGCTGATGCCTGTTAAAGGTTAGAAAGCTTTTGTCCTATGAATGACCATTGTGACACGTACTTTTCCCGCATGGACAGTGTTATATGGATGGTGGTGGTGGTTCAGTTGATGAGTTGCGTCTGACTCTTACAGCACCATGGACTGCAGGCTTCCAGGCTCTTCTGTCCATGGGATTCTCTAGGCAAGAATACTGGAGTGGGTTGCCGTTTTCTTCTCCAGGGGATATTCCAGACCCAGGGATCAAACTCAGATCTCCTGCATTGCAGGCAGATTCTTTACTGAGTCACCAGGGAAGCCTGTTCTATGGATGCTGGTGTTTAAATTATGGCCCCCTTCCTTCTACACTGGTTGGGACTGTCAGTCAGTCGCATGGCAACCCCTAAAAAGGAGGTCATAGTCATCATCCCCCAACCCAAAGAAAGGTTGCAGGTAAGTTGCCCCAGAAAGATATTTACTGCCAAGCAGCAAAGGCAGGATTGCAGAGAGAAGGGGACGGTCATGCAAACTGGGGAAGAGATTTTCAGATAAACAAGTGTGTGCGTACTCAGTCGCTTGTCCTATCTGATTCTTTGCAACCTCATGGACTGTAGCCCATCAGGCTCCTCTGTCTGTGAAATTCTATACACAAGAATACTGGAGTGGGTTGCCCTGCCCCTCCTCCAGGGGATCTTCCTGACCCAGGGATCGAAACTGCATCTGCTGCCTATCCTGCATTGCAGGTGGATTCTTTACCACTGAGCCACCTGGGAGGGCATATGTTTAATACCCTCCTGAACAGGCAAGCCTTAAGTCTCAGAAAGGGCTGGGGGAGGTCAGGGCTGTGCCTGGGTTGTGGGAATTCCCTGCACTTCTGCGGTGGAAGGAGGAGGCAGAGAGACCATGAAGCCTCCCCTGAAAAACATCACTGGAAGCACTAGAGTTGAAGGTTTGCTTCAGTTCAGTTCAGTTCAGTTGCTCACTCATGTCTGACTCTTTGTGACCCCATGGACTGCAGCACGACAGGCCTCCCTGTCCATCGCCAACTCCCAGAGTTTACTCAAACTCATGTCCATTGAGTCAGTGGTGCCATTGAGCCATCTCATCCTCTGTTGTCCCCTTCTCCTCCTGCCTTCAATCTTTCCCAGCACCAGGATCTTTTCAAATGAGTCAGCTCTTCGCATCAGGTGGCCAAAGTATTTGAGTTTCAGCTTCAGCATCAGGTGGCCAATGTATTGGAGTTTCAACTTCAGCATCAGTCCTTCCAATGAAAATTCAGGACTGATTTCCTTTAGGGTGGACTGGTTTGATATCCTTGCAGTCCACGGGACTCTCAAGAGTCTTCTCCAGCACCACAGTTTGCATCAGATGTTAGAAGTTTGCATCAGCTGGTGTATTTTTTCCCCACTGGGCCTGATGCTCATCATTGGCTGATGTGAGCAGGAGCTGTGGTGGCGAGTGGGTGACTGTGCCCAGACCAGGGGTCTGAACTGCCCTGAGGCTCTGGCTCCCAGCCCCAGCCTCTTGGGAGCCCCAGGCTCCGGCTTAAGGGCTGGCACTCTGCAGGGGAACGTGACTTCTCGCCCAGCTTCTCCTGAGTCTCCTTTACTCATGGTTGTCTTAGACTGGCACTGCCACTTACTCTTCTGTTTATAAAGTTAACAATAGGATGCTTCCAACTCCAGGAGGGAAAGAAAGCCAAACCAGCGGACTGGGCTGCCGATACAGCCGGGCCCTGGGGTTCTGTCCACAAGGGCAGCTCTGATGGTTTTACTGGAGGCTTCCCTGATGCTCGGCCAAGCCTGTGCCCACCTCCCTTGCTTCTTGTGGCTCTGCTTCAGCATCAGAGCCCAGAGCTCTGGCCCCACCCCGCCTCTGGAAGGTACTGCGTGTGCCCTAGTCCAGGTAGTTGGGCTCCATCCTAAGCCCCAAGGAGGCTCAGCCCCAGCCTTCCTGTATTTTTCCCTCTGTTTCCTCGGGTCCTAGGTGGGTACCAGGTAGTGTGGAAAGAGCCCAGAAGCCCGAGGCCCTGACTCTGGTGCCGTCTGCCCTCTGCGTTTCAGTCGCCCGTGTGAAAAATGCCTGAGTTGGTCCTCGTCTACCCCACCTGATGTGTGCGTGCTAAGTCGCTTCAGTCGTGTCCAACTCTCTGCAACCCTGTGGGCTGTAGCCCACCAGGCTCCTCTGTCCGTGGGGATTCGGGGAACCCCTGAACTAGGTGGAGACCAGATCTTGAGCACCTTTGGAAACGGGGGATGTTTTATGCAAGTCATGAACCTTGCTGTGGTTCCGCCGCTGCCCCAGGTGCCTCCCCGGGCAACTTTGTATTCGTTTCCCCTTTACTGGGTTGTCAGCGGAGGTGGAGACAGCTCATCGCCACGCTCCACGTGGCTCCCCTTCCAGACGTGCCCACGTGTGCTGGACTCATGCTGCTGAACACGAGAGATGTTTTCCCCTCTCGGTGGCAGGTGGCGCAGAAAGTGGAGGTTTGGGAGGAAGGGAAAAGGTGCCGCCAGTCTGGGCTTGGTGGGGAGCTGACCTCTCCTAGGGTCTTGACTTGAACAAAGGGCGATAGGGAGGTGTTTATCCAGGCTGGGGAGCAAACCTTCTGGAAACCTCCGCCTCCTCTTCTGCTCCCCGCCTGCTGGCTTAGCCGCCTCCCTTCCCCAGGCTGGGGCTTCTGAGCTGCTGAGAGCCAGGGCTATTTCTTTTTTAGGCAGGAGAGATGTGTTGCTGTTGTTGTTCATGTCTGACTCTTTGTGACCCAATAGACTGCAGCACAGAGTTTGCTCTAACTCATATCCATTAAGTCAGGGATGCCATCCAACCATCTCATCCTCTGTTGCCCCCTTCTCCTCCTGCCCTAAATCTTTCCCAGCATCAGGGTCTTTTCCAATGAATTAGCTCTTCGCATCAGGTGACCAAAGTATTGGAGTTTCAGCATCAGTCCTTCCAGTGAATATTCAGGGTCAATTTTCTTTAGACTTGACTGGTTTGATGTCCAAGGGACTCAAGAGTCTTCTCCAGCACCACAGTTCAAAAGCATTAGTTCTTAGGAGTTCAGTCTTCTTTATGGTCCAACCCTCACATCTATACATGAGTATTGGAAAAATCATAGCTTTGACTATACAGACCTTTGTCAGTAAAGTGATGTCCCTGCTTTTGAATATGCTGTCTAGGTTTGTCATAGTTTTTCTTCCAAGGAGAAATTGTCTGTTAATTTTATGGCTTCAGTCACTGTCCACAGTGATTTTGGAGCCCAAGAAAATAAAGTCTGAGAGATGTGAAGGGCTCACAGTTCGGGTGGCTCTGGGGGAGGCAGTCTCAGCTTCTTGTCTCTGGACTCTGTGGGCCTGGATCTTGGAGCGATTCCATTCTCGAGCAGCTGCGCCTTAACCCCCAGACACTTGATGCGCCATGGGCCTAGCCTGTTGTGAACGAGTATGGGATGGAGGAGAAGAAAGAGAAGGTTTGAATCTCCAGTCTGTTAGCGCCGTGCTTCTTTGTCTTCCCCAGTGTGCACTGCTGGACCATTATTTCTGAAGTGCTGGGACCTGGCTTATCTCCCAGGATCCAGGCGGAGCCAGGATGTTGTGTTTCTTCGGTACCCTGGCCGGTGCCAGCGGCCGAGCGCCAGGCCGGGGACCTGAAGGAGGGAGAATGCCACAGCCAGCTCTGCCATCATCCTCCTCTGACATTTTCTTACCACGAGCCTTGGAGACCCCCTTGTTACCAACTGCAATGGCTTCTAATCTCCCCGATCAATCGATGGCAGTGGCATCAGATGCTGTTGGTGTTCTGTTTTCCCTGATGCTCTCTGCTCTTGGGGCTCCTGTGTCCTTCTTCCCGCTGCTCCCACAACTCTGACTTCCTGGATCCTTCTTCCTTCCTCCATGAGTGATGCTGACCCCTGCTCCCCATCCCTGGGTGACCTTTTCCTCCTCCATATCTTGTGACGTCCAGACCTGCACTCTTGGCTACGTTCCTCTTTCTCAGTGTTCAGCAGGCTCTTCAAGTCCTACACAACCCAAACCACGCTCCCTACGTTTACCTCTGAGCTTGCATATCTGTCCCTACCCGAAGTGCCTCCTCCCTTCCGCTCAGGCCGGAAGTCAGGATTCACACTAGCAGCCTTCCTACACTCACTTCCCCGACCCCAACCCTAGAGAATCTGTCACAGCATCCTGCTGATTCTACCCTGTTCACATCGTTTACTTGCACCTCCTCCCCTTTCTCTTGCTGCCTCTGGTCAGACTGTCACTGTCCTCTGTCTGGGCCCGCTGCCCCGCTTCTGCCCCTGCCCTGGCCAGGCCACCCTCATCATGACAGCAGGATGCCTGTGCTCCAGAAGGCTGCAGTGGATGCTGGGGGGACGAACGCATGAGTTTTGGGTGGAGATGCTGGTTCAGAGGAGCAAGGTGGGTGCTCATTCTGCAACTGCTGGACATGGTGAGTTAGCATCTGGGCTCACCATTCTCATCTGGCTTTTGTGGAGACTGCTATTGTTGCTCAGTCACTGAGTTGTGTCTGGGCTTCCCCGGTGACTCAATTGGTAAAGAATCCACCTGTAATACAGGAGACCACAATTCAATTCTTGGGTCGGGATGATCCACTGGAGAAGGGATAGGCTACCCACTCCGGTATTCTTGGGCTTCCCTGATGGATGACACCAGGGAAGAAGGGGACAACAGAGGATGAAATGGTTGGATGCCATCACTGACTTGATGGACATGAGTTTGAGCAAGCTCCAGGAGTTAGTGATGGACAGGGAAGCCTGGCATGGTGCAGTTCATGGGGTCGCAAACAGTCGGACATGACTGAGCGACTGAGCTGAACTGAAGTCGTGTCTGACTCTTTGAGACCCCATGGACTGCAGCACTCCAGGCTTCCCTGTCCTTGACCATCTCCTGGAGCTTGCTCAAACTCATGTTCACTGAGTCGGTGATGCCATCCAACCATCTCATTCTCCGTTGCCCCTTCTCCTCCTACCCTAAATCTTTGCCAGCGTTAGGGTCTTCTCTAATGAGTCAGCTCTTCTCACCAGGTGGCCAAAGTATCGGAGTTTCAGCTTCATCATCAATCCTTTCAATGAGTATTCAGGGTTGATTTTCTTTAGGATTGACTGGTTTGATCTCCTTGTTTTCCAAGGGACTCTCAAGCAGTCTTTAATACCGGGCTGACTTTTTATCACTGAAGGGGGAAAAAAAAAAAACTCTTCAGAGTATTCAGGATTTATGAGGTTTTCCACTCTGGTTCAGAGGGACAAGAACTCTTCCTGGCTCTGTGTGAGTACCATAAAGTAGTCCCTTTATCTTTTTTTTTTTTAGAAGTTTTAAAATAATTAATTATGGCTGTGTTGCATCCTAGTTGAAGTATCCTGGCTCAGTTGCCCCAAAATGCATGGGATCTTAGTTCCCTGATCAAGGATCGAACCTGCAACCCTTGCATTGAAAGGCAGACTCTCAACCGCTGGACTGCAAGGGAAGTCCCAGCAGTCCCTTTATCTTGCTTGCAGTTATATTCTTGGTCTCAGGTAGTGTCCTCGCAGACATGATTTGGTCAGCCTTGGCTGAAGACTAGCGGGACTCTCTCTCCAGTTCTCCAAAGCCCCCTCACTGTGGAGCCTTCCCACCCTCCAGCACTCTGCCTTTCAGACTAGCTGCCTTGCTGTCCTAACTTGCATCTTTGTCTCTTCCACCAAAGAGAGATGTTTCACTCTGCCTCTGAATTTTCCCATTCCCCACAGCACAGCTCAGATTCGCCAGGCAATAGGCTGGGTCATTGTAGGCTTGCCTTGTTTATTGTCTTTCAGAGATCTAGTTTTTCACTGCCTGGTGTTCAATGTCTTGAAAATGTTATTTCATATATTTTCTCCAGCTTTTAAAGGGGTCATCGAAATTGCCTGGGAGTGCTTTGAAAAACCCAGATTCCTTGGATCTACCGTTGGCTAATTTGAGGCCACTTTGGAGTAGATCTAGATATTATTGGGTGGCTGACAGTGTTCCCTTTCTAGCTGGAGCAACTGTACTTTCATACTCACATTGGGAGCCTCTGATTAAAGGAGTCAGTCACTTCTGCTAAGAATCTGAGTGGAGAGATATTTATTAATATTTAAAGCAAATGAGTTTCCAGGAACTGGGTAGAAAGTGTCTGGAGGAGTCCATGGAAACCAGACGAAAATCTGGATTAAGCAGATGTGGCTTTGGTTTTGGCTGACAACTTGCGGATGAGGATGAGATGGTTGGATGGCATCACCAACTCAATGGACAGGAGTTTGAGCAAACTCTGGGAGATGGTGAGAACAGGGGAGCCTGGCGTGCTACAGGCCATGGGGTCTCAAAGAGTCAGACGTGGCTTAGCAGCTTAATGGCAACAACAACAACTTGTGATTTTCTTTGTGACTTAAGACTCTGTAGCTTGTTTTTGTCTAGCCATTGGTGTATCGGGTAGATCATGGAACCAGAGACTCTGTGAGGGGCCAGCTCCAGGGTCCTGACCAGTCCTCCACGGGGGCTGAGTCAGCTCCTCTGAACCTTGGCACTGTTATCTGCAGCTCTGTCTTTGCACCACTTGGGTGTGAAGAGATTGTTGGAAAAGCATCTACAAGGAACACACTTGAATCTGTACTTGAAGCCACTTGTAGACTCTACAGATGAAATGATGGGGCTTAGTAAATGCATTCTGTATTTGCAAGATATTTCCTTCTAGAAATCCCGGAAGATAGGACACTTCTCAGTAAAGATATTTGGGGCACCACTGAACCCTCTGAAGAATGTCGAATATTATTCAGATTCTGGTGATTATTTGTCTTGGTTTTGTCTTTCTTCCTGCCACCTCTCTGCCCTGTCAAGGGGGAAAGAAAGGTCTCTGATTGCACAGTGGGAAGGAACCTTGCATAATATATTTATGAAGGGCAGCATTGACCCAGTTGAATGCAAGGATGCTGTAATCAACACGTCTTTATGGGGCCCCAGTACTGTGCCAAGTATGAAGAGAGAAACAGTGACACAGAAGGTCTGCTTACCGGTCTGAAGGAATCTACATCTTGGTTATAGACTCAATACCTACAAGCATGTGTGTTCAGTCGCTGCTGCCATGTCTGACTCTTTGCGACCCCATAGACTAAAACCCACCAGGCTCCTCTGTCCCTAGGATTTTCCTGACAAGAATACTGGAGTGGGTTGCCATGCCCTCCTCCAGGGGGATCTTCCCAACCCAGTGATCAAACCGCGCGTCCTGCGTCTCCGATATTGCAGGCGGATTCCTAACCACTGAACCAACCAGGGAAGCTCCCAATGCCCACAGTCGTGAAACAGTTTGCATGAGACCCTTTGCCAACAAAACGGAACAGAACGTAACCAGTAGCTTTGGACCAGCAGATGCCATGGGAATTGAGAAGCAGCAGGAGAGACCAGGTGTCGGGGCTGGAGAAAATGACTGACTTTCCGTGATGGGCACGTTCCTGAAGACAGCAACTGCAGAGTTCTCAGAAAGCTCTGGGGAGGAGGGGCAGAACGGAGCCCAGGGAGCAGACAGCGCGGAGAGTGAGGACTGGAGTCTGGTAGGCAGAGGAACAGAGCTCTAAGAGCAGCCAAAGCCACCATGTGCAGTGCCAGCGAAGGGCCCAGGGAGCATCCAAAAATAGTACCAGGGCAGAGAGTCAGATGGCCAGAGATGGACGCCTTGTCCTCCTGTACCACACTTCAAAATCTCCTCTGAATGTTTATACACACGGTGTCTTTAGTCATCACTGAAACCCTGCAAAAGGCAGGAAACATGATTATTGCCATTTGACAGGGAAGGAAGCTGGAGGTCAGAAAGGTTAAATGGAGTTTGCATCGTAACCTGAATTGGGAAAGAGAGAATGAAGAGCGGAACCCACAGGTGCCCCGTGTATGTGTGACTTCTGCCTGATACCCTCTGCCTCCATGGCGACCCTGGCTGAGCGTAGAGTCACCTGCCCAGCTCAGATCCCACGTGGATGCTGTGATCCAAATCCAGGATGAGGGGCTTAATCCAACTCTGGGCAAGATGAGGGTCGGGGGAGGAGATGGTCTTTCTGCACATCTGTCCATAAAGGAAGCAGAGAGGAGCTTGGTGATGTCCTTCCAGTCAAAGAAGAGACAGGCCCCTGTCGGCTTGGGGGGGGGGGATGGGGGGGTAGGGAGAGGGGTTGGGGCGCATGGCAGGTCTGCTGTTTAAGTCCATTAAGAAGGAAGAACCAGGAGCCAAGCATCCAATTAACCTGACATCTCTTGCAGCCAAAATATCTGAGGATATAAGAAGAAAATTTTAATATGTGGAGGCTTGGGAGAAAAGTGACTAATAGCTGGAAAACAGCCCCAGTTTATTAAAAAAAAAAATAGGTCAGGCCCAACAGCTCCAAAAGATTCCTTCCCAGCAGTTCCAGATCTGGGAGATGGAGGGGGTACTGCGCGGTGGCAGTGCCCCCCTGACATGAAGCAGGCGTGGCTATTGTGCCACAAACAGATGGCCCAGTGCTGCCAGGAAGTGACAGGATACCGTGCACGTCCTTGGAGTTGAGCTGCACTGTGACCCTGGCCGTGACCGTAAGTTAGGGACTGGCCCGGGTCACCCAGCCTGCAGGTGGCTGAACCCTCACCCAGCCCCGGTCCTTTGGCTGTGAGAGCCAACATGCCTTCCGTAAGCCGTGGCTGCCTCTCCTTCAGGTGACCTTGGCCGGCTCTGGCGTTGCCTGGGAATCGCAGTGGCCCTGAGACAGGGCCGGGCTGGCCTCCGAGGGCTGCAGCAGGGGGTCACCGAGGGAAGGAGAAGGTGGGCAGCTGCCCCCAGTCCTGCCTGGACCAGGCTTCGTGGGTAGCCCTGGGGGAGCTGGTTAAAGTGCAGGCTGGCCGTCCTGACCCTCGGAGGATCAGATTCTGTCGGTCTGGGGAGGGGCCTGACCCCCACCCCAAAGTTGTCCTGTCAGTCAGTCCCCAGATGATTTCCCTCAGAACACTGCTTTCTAGAGACATTTATCTAGCTCTCTCAGGAAAAAAAAGATGCCCCAGCTATTAAATTGGTAGCACTAGACACCCGTCTCTGTCCATGGGATTTCCCAGGCACGAGTACTGGAATGGGTTGCCATCTCCTTCTCCTGGCAGGCTACAAGTCTATGGGGTCTCAAAGAGTTGGACATGGCTGAGCACACACACACGCATGCAGACACCCTTGTTGCCTCTTAGAGATTCAGGATTTGTTTTAGCAAATTAAAGTCTTAAGAGGATTGCAATTAAGAAATCTCTTTATACTTTGTAGTCTATACATATAGCAAATTGTTACATCATATATGCCTTCAACTTCCACAATGATATATGTCAATTTGATCTCAAGAAAGCTGGGAAAGAAAAGAAAATTCTTTGGCTTTTTTTTTTTTTTTTTTTTGCCCACACTCAACCACAGAACCCTTGATTCCAGGAGTATCTCTTCTGTGGGAAACAATATGAAAATAATGCAGCTGTGGACAAGTGGTTCTCAGTCTCTGGATGCTGTAGAATCCGGGATGGAGGTGGGAGGTTTGTTGGGATAGTTCGTGGGGCCCCACCCACCCCAGAGCCTCAGTAGTTCCTGTGAGGTCCAGGTACTTGGTTCCTTACAAGCCTCCCAGTGGTGGCTGCTGCTGCTAGTGGTCTGGGGACCTCCCAGCGAGAGCCACCCTGAGACCCCTCTGTGAGCCCCTGGGAGAGAGAGTGGGTAGGAACTGAGAAGGCTGGGCAGCATGACCTGGGGGTAGGGCATTCCTGGGAGCATAGCCTTGGAAGGGGCATGAGTCTGAAGTTAGAAAAAAGCATGTGGGGATGGGCTTTGCTGAGATGCCAGAGCTGCAGTCAGGGACACCATACAATGGGCTTCTCTGGGAGCTCAGATGGTAAAGAATCTGCCTGCAATGCAGGAGACCTGAGTTTAATCCCTGGGTCAGAAAGATCCCCTGGAGAAGGAAATGACAACCCACTCCAGTATTCGTGCCTGGAAAATTCCATGGACAGAGGAGCCTGGTGAGCTACAGTCCATGGGATAGCAAAGAGTCGGACACGACTGAGTGACTAACACTTTCACACCACACCATGGAGAGATGCCAGACTGTGACATGATCAGAGTCTGGCCTTACCCCAGGGGTCTCTGTGCCTTTAAAAAGCCAACTCAAGGGAGGTGCATGAAGGTGACTGTTGACAAATGAACAAGCACAGAGGCCATGCCTGGGGAGACAACTCCGCCTTGTGGGACCGGCGGCCCCTAGACCCCTCTCCCCATCCATCTCTGGGTTGTGCAGGCTTCTCATTGCAGGGTGAGGAACAGGGAGCTGGGTCCTGGCTTCCACTGCACATGCTTCCTTCCAGGGTGATGGGTCGGGGCTGACTTCGATATTCCTCTGCTGATACCTCCTCTTTCAACCCAGGTGATAGGAAACACAGGGGCAGCAGTGGAACCAGGCCCGTCTTTGGCCCAAGGCAGGCAAGAAAACTGTATATCTGTGGGGTGGTCATGGCAGTGGTGGGAAACAGGGGAGTCCCGGGTGCCCGACACAGCCATGCCTGCCTGGGTGCTGCCCAGCACACACCCTTAGGATGGTCCCCCTGCAGCAGAGCTCTGACACCCTTCCTAGAGGCAGACAGAGGGTGCTAGAAGACCTTGCTCTGGGTCACTACCAGCTGCATGGACCACGGTCAAGATCGCAGTCTTGGGAGTAAACATGGGTGAGGGGGAGAAAAGGGTGACCCCAGGCTGGCTAGGGAGAAGATGAAGACAGCTGGGAAGGAAGAGGCTGTGAGGCCTGGCCCGGGAGCCCTCCTCCTCCCACGCCCTCCTCTGCTCCCCCTCCAGCGTCCCCATCTCACAGGTCCCTTTCTGTCCCTCTGCGGGGCCTCAGGCCAGGCAGGCGGCTGCGGAGGACAGGCTCAGGTTAGAAAAAGCTCTCCTGACATTTAGAGACAGAGCAGGATTTGGCACCTCCAGTGGCGCCTTTTGTTCTCAGGAAAATCGTTCGTTCAGCTTGGGCCGGCGCCAGTGACAGCCATTTATAGCCCAGCGGGCTTAGGTGGCTTCAGCTGCCTGGTGCAGAACGGCTGGCTGCCCCCTGCCCCCAACCCACCTGCAGGCTCTCGGTCTCCCTGCTCCTCACCCTCCTTATCCTCGCTCTCCTCTCTCTGCCCCTCCCCTGTTTCCTAGAGGTCCCAGTTCTAGATTTGCCCATGTGACCCTAGACACATCCCCTTCCTCACATAGGCCGCGACTTCTCCTGGAGTTCACTGTCTGCTCGCTTTGGGAATCTTGCATGATACCACTACGCCAGCGGTGCTGACTGTCCGCTCGCTTTGGAACTCAGTCACCTTGGCGAGGTGCCTACCTGTGCCAGTCTCCACCGAGGGCTTGTCCTCTGCTTCCACATGGCCTTTGAGCCTCCCCCCCAAACCCCAGCGTGGGCTTCCTGCCTGGGCTGGCTTTGCTACCCACTTCTGAGTGCAGAGTCTGGCTCCCAGCAGAAGCTGTCAAGCTTGGTGGGACAGAACTGGCCCAACCACAGTATCGGGGTCAAGAGCACGGCTTTGCTGTCAGACAGACAATAACTGGTTCATGTGTTGGCGCTGTTATTCGGTAACTCTGGGCTTAGGAAGTGATTGAATTTTTCGAGCTTCAGCTTCCTCACCTGTAAATTTCAGTACCTCATTGAGTTATCACAAGGCTTTTATGGGATATTTGTAAAGTCTTTAGCATAGTGCCTGGAACACACTGTGCTCTCAGTCACTGTTAAGGATCAACACCATCACCACCATCATCACCATCACCATCATCATCACCATCACTACCATCATCACCATCACCACACCATCACCACCATCATCACCACCATCACCATCATCACCATCATCATCACCACCACCATCACCACCATCATCACCACCATCACCATTATCATCACCACCACCACCACCACCACCATCATCACCATCATGACCATCACCACCATCATCACCATCACCACATCATCACCACCATCACCACCACCACCATCACCACCATCATCACCATATCATCACCACCATCACCACCATCACCACCACCATCACCATCATCATCACCATCACCACCATCATCACCATCACCATCACCATCATCATCACCATCACCATCATCATCACCATCACATCATCACCATATCATCACCACCATCACCACCACCATCACCATCATCATCATCATCACCACCATCATCACCGTCACCATTATCATCACTACCACCATCACCACCATCATGACTACCACCATCATCACCATATCATCACCACCATCATCATCACCATCACCATCATCATCATCATCACCACCATCACCATCACTATCACCACCACCATCACCTTCATTACCACCATCACCACCAGCATCACCATCACCACCATCATCATCACCACCATCACCACCACCACCACCGTTATCAACACCATTGTCATCTACCCCCATTTTCAGGTGGAAGTGTGGTTAGGTAAAAAATTCTGTGTCTGAATCCCCAGCATTGCCCATGGAATTCTCACCAACCCTTCAAGGACCAGCTGGACACCACTTTTGCAGGGAGCCCTACTCCAGTCTCCAGCTTCAGTGTTTCCACAGCCCTTTATCTAATATATCAGCCTTTAGGAGCCTGGGCCTATTGACTGCAGTGGAATGTGGTGGGCCAGGGAGATGCCAGGTGAGAAGTACTGGTGAGAAGCTGTGTGCTGAAGATGCCCTGAGAGAGGCCAGAGCTGGGGGCAGGTCACAGCATCTGAGGAGTCCTGATCCGCAGTGGGCACTAAGAATAGAAGACAAAGTCACAAATCCTCTCAGTGGAAGGTGACCCTGAGCAGATTGGGGAGCAGGCAGCAGTGGGAGATTTTCCACAAGAGCAGTGCCCTGAGCCCAGGGCCCTGCGGAGGAGCAGGGAGGGCAGGGCAGGGCAGGACCAGAGACAGCCTTGTGGAAATGGTTACCAGAAACAGAGAGAGCCTCAGGGAGCCCTGTGGAAGGGACCTTGGACTCAGAGTCGAATGGAGCTTAGGGGTGCCGGAGGCCCCTGTGACCCTGACCATGCAACTGCCTGGTTCAGCTGGAACTTTTTCTCTCTTAGTGTATTTAAGTGGAGTCAAGATTGGGGCAGCTTCATGCACAGAGCCCTCTCCTGCGTTAGTTGACTACACAGCTTCCTGAGCACAGGATCCTCTGCACACGAGAGGCTGAAAGAGGTTGGCTTTGTTCTGGCACCCTTGTCTGGCTGCTGGAGTGCAGCGCTTGGGTCGCATGTCCTCAGAGCAGGGGCCGTCCCAGAACCAGAGGCGTGAGGACACGTGCTCCTGAGCCTCTCCTCCATGTCCCTTGGTGCCTCCAAGGTCCTCAGAGGAGGGTGCTTCTCGCTGCCCCATCCTCACCCCCTCTACCCTCTTCCCTGAGGTCTCTCCCAAGTGAACCCCTCAGGCCCCCTCCTCTGCAGATGGCCTCCAAATCTAGAGAGCCAGCCTAAGCTTCCATCTGAGGTCTGGGGTCACAGTTCCAGTGTTTCTACTTTTGGCTCTTCACAAAACTCATACTGGTTCGTGGCGTACATTTAAAAATACATGAACCAACACAAGGACGGAAGGAATGAACTGTCAACAACCCAACACGCTGTGACAGTTGCCGCCGACTCTGGGACCTTCCCCGGGCCTCCCCTCCTCACTCACAGGCTTGAAGAGGCTTCAGTTCTAAAAATGCTCTCTCTTCTCCCACTGGCGCTCCTCAACCCCCAGTTCGTCATGATCACATTTCTGTTATTAAACACTCTTCCGCCACATTTGAAATGGCTGTGTAGATGCTCCGTGGTTTGTACAATCAGTTCTGTTCTGTGAAAACCCCAGGTTGGCTCATATTCTTTCTTCCTTTTTTTAGTCTTTATTGAATTTTGTTGCAATATTGCTTCGTGTAATGTTTTGTGGTTTTGGCCAAAAGGCATGTGGGATCTTAAGCTCCCTAACCAGGGATCAAACCTGCACCCCTTGTACTAGAAGGCAAAGTCTTAACCACTGGACCACCAGGGAAGCCCCTGACTCATTTCCTGCCATGATGAATAGAGTCATCACCAAATTCTTACAACCACGTGCTTATGATTATCCACGATTCTTTCCTTAGGATATATTCCAAAAAAATGGAATGGCTGTGCTAAAGGATTTGTGCTTTTTACCACTTTTAATGCATTTGTCAAACTATTTTCCCAAAAAGTCTCACTAGCACTAGAAGTATCTGAAAGCACTTATTTTTCTGCAATCATTACAAATCCAGTTTTAGTCCTTTTTTTTTTTTTTTTTTTGGAGTGGGTAGGGAGAGAGTTGCGCTTATTTGGAATTTAAAAGTTATAACTTTTTCGTGTTCATTGGATGTTATCTGGTTTCCAGAGAGATTGAATATTCTGGCAGCATGTTAATTTGCCATTTGTGGTGATCCTCATGTGAGTTGGCTGTAAGATCCTTTGTTCAGTGTTAAATTGGAGATGCTCCTCTTGTTCTGGCTGGTTTATAAGGGCTCCCTCCATTTGAAGGGGTAAAGAATCTGTCTGCAATGCAAGAGACCTGAGTTCAATCCCTAGATTGGTCGAGAAGATTCCCCTGGAGAAGGAAAAGGCTTCCCATTCCAGAGTTCTTGCCTGGAGAATTCTGTGGACAGAGGAGACTGGTGGGCTACAGTCCATGCGATCGCCAAGAAGCAGTCACGACTGAGCAGCTAACACTTCCGCCGCGTGAAGAATATTAACCTTCGCTGCCTTGTGTGGCAGAGACGTGCTTCTCAGTTTCCCACTGACCTTTCGGCTGTGTTTATGGCATTTCCCGGCTGGGACGACATCACTGCCTGCCTGCCGGACATCTTTCCTCATATGGTGCAGTGACGTGTCCAACTTCTCACAGGCAAATCGAAGTTTATTCCCCCCCACCCCGCCCGGCCCCAGCAGGCTCTTCCTGCTGACTTGCTTATTTCTGTTTGTGTCACCACCACTTTCCTAGTCAGCCAGGCTTGAAATGTTGAAGTCATCTTTGATTCCAGCATCTCTCTTCTCCCCTCCCTTCCGACAGTTGCCAACTCCTGTGGATTCTATTTCTGCGATTTCTCTGGCAGGCAGCCCCTCTGATACCACAGTGGCTAAGTGGCTCATTATCTGGACTTTGGAACCGGGCTCGGAGGCTCATACTATGCCTCCCAGCCCCACTTTCCCCCTCATCCTTCCTCCTTGCAGCTCTCCCCACCATGCCCCCCGCAGGCTGCCAGGGCATCATCTTCCTCAAGTAGAGCTCAAACCTTTGAGCTTTCCGACTGCAAACCATCAACAGCTCCCTCTCTATCTCGTATTTATTTACAACCTCTTAGCCTGGCTGTAATTTCTTCCAGTCCGATCTCCCAGTATCCCCGCCATGTTCCCCAAACAAGCTCCACTGCTTCTCTACCCTCTTCCTATTTGCCGAAGCCACGCCCTCCTAGAATTCTCACGTCCTTCTAGTCAACTCCCTCCCATCATCCACAGCCACCAAAATCCATGGAGAAAGCCCCACGATCTCAGGTCTCTCTCAGTCTTCAAGTTGAAGTGACTTCTCTGTACTTGGAACTCGCACCACACCCCACCCCCACCCCACACCCCCACCCCACACCCCACCCCCACCCACCCCGGCCCAGAGCAATCAGCTTGAGTTTTTCCTGTAAAACCAATCTTTCTCCACCATCCAGTGGAGCCTCAAGGGTCTCCGACTCCCACTAGATCGTGTCTTTTGAGGGCACGGTACTTGCATGTTTGTTTCTTCCATGGGATGCACAGCACTCATGGCTGCCAAATTTCAGTGAGTGTTTGCGAATGAAACAGGCGGCAATGCCTGGAGGTAACATACCACTGCTGTTGCCCAACCCAGCCCCCTGGGACAGGGCACTCTGGTCTGGTCGCCAATAGGCAGATCGCAAGTCCCCTCTCTCTGCAGGAACCCAAGCTGGGCTGACGGCCTTGGTACCAGGGCTTGGGTCACAGCCAATTCTTTGTCCCCTGGACCTGTGATTATTGAGATGAACAGCCCCGAATCCACCCATCATTTGCCTCGCAATGCAATGGGAGGCACATGGTGGCACTTTGTAAGTTGGAAGCCCGTGGCAAGGACCTTGAACTCAGAGAGGCATGGAGCTCAGGGGTGCAGGAGACCCCTGTGACCTTGACGGTGGGAGAGCCCAGTCCAGCTGGGACTCTCTGTCTTCTTAATATATTTAAACGGAGTCAAGCTTGGGGTCAGCTTCATGCACAGAGCCCTCTCCAGCGTTAGAGGTGACTCTGCAGCCAGCACGGGAGTGTGCAATTGACACAGTCTATTTTTAGCCTCCCAGAGGCCGTGACCAACATCCCAAGCGGGGGGTGGGTGCACCTGCTGCATTCTAATGAGGCAGCCCATTGCCTCCTCTGCCAGACAGCCCGGGATCGTGCCGACCTGGAATCTGATGTTGCTAAACTGGGAAGTCTGCTTATTTCCCAGAGGCTGTAGCCTAGATACGCCAGGAAAACGGGACCATCACCACCCCCTCGAGCTCGCTCCCCTCCAGCCCAGGGCTCTGGGCAGTCTTGGGGCTATGCTTGCAGGACAGTGGAGGGGATGGACTCGGATCTCTTGATCTTGCTCTGTCCTAGGACCTCCCTGTTTCCCTTGCTGGAGAGGAAATAGTAAGTCTGTGTGGACCCAGCACACAGATGAGAAAACTGAGGCATAAATAAGGAGATGTTAGTGTACTCAGAATATTGTTACTACTACTACTGATTGTTGCTGTTGTTCAGTGGCTAAGTCATGTCCAACTTTTAGTGACCCCGTGGACTGCATCACGTCAGGCTTCCCTGTCCTTCAACATCTCCTGGAGTCTGCTCAAACTCATGTCCATTGAGTCGGTGATGCCATCCCACCATCTCATCCTCTGTCATCCCCTTCTTCTCCTGCCTGCAATCTTTCCCAGCATTGGGGTCTTTTCCAATGAGTTGGCCCTTTGCATCAGGTGGCCAAAATATTGGAGCTTCAGCTTCAGCATTAATTAACCAATGATAATTCATATAATAAAGCACTTACTATATGCAAAAAGTGTTCTAAACTCTTTATACGTATTAACGCATCACTTAAAGTAGACTTTTACAAATTTGGGATGCCTGGATTTCCTACACTTTGGGAAAGGCAATCTTCTCCTGGCAGAACCATGCTTCTGCAGCGAAGCCTAAACTTCTGGGCTTCCGTCTCCTCCTCTGCTGTCCCCTTAGCCAGTGGAGGAGGAAGGACTGGTCAGTGCCGAGCAACAGCTGAGGGGGGTGGAGCTGAGCTGGCTGTCAGGTCAGGGAACCAGGGATGGGCCATGCGCTCACAGGAGGTTGTCTATCAGTGAGGGCACTCGCAGCTCAGAGCAAACTTCTGCTGAAGTTCAAGCAGTGAACCAGAAACTGGGGGAGGGCAGCCAACAGGTATGAGAAACCAGAACCCAAGAGACCTGCATTTTGGGGGCCGGGGGCTGCCTGTGTGGTGGAGAGAAGTCGAGGGGCTTGAGCTGCCTAAGAACACAGATGGGGTTTTTTTTCGTCAAACACATTCATGCTGCCCTGTGCCCTTCTCTGAGCCCTTTCCAGATACCACCTTCACTAGTCTTCAGGACGGCTCTACGAGGTGGGGACCTTTATATTCCCATTTTAGAGTTGGGGAAACTGAGGTGCCAAGAGGTGAATAACTCTGGCCAAGGTTGTGCAGCTGGTGAGTGGCAGGGATTCATGTTTAAGGGGGCTGGCCCTTAAGTGGCTGGCCCTACTCCAGCCACTCTGCTATGTGACACTATTACCTCTTTCCCTTTATTCTGCTCTAAGGAAAGGTATTAATGTCCCCATTTGACAGATATGCAAACTGAGGCACACATCGGCCCAGGTCACCAACTAATAGGAGACAGAATTGGGTTAAATTCAGACTTCCCTGATGGCTCAGTGGCCAACACAGGAGCCACGGGTTTGATCCCTGGATCGGGAAGATCTTCTGGAGAAGGAAATGGCAACCCACTCCAATATTCTTGCCTGGAGAATCCCATGGACAGAGGAGCCTGGTGGCTACAGCCCGTGGGGTTGCAGAGTCGGATACAACTTGGCGAGTAAACAACAGGTAGGTTTGGTTCCTAGGTAAGCACACTGCCGACCACACAGCACGACCATCAGCTTGGGGATACCATCTGTTCGTCACCTTGGCTGCTGGGGCTGATGGAAGCTGGATTGGGGGAGGGGAGGGAGAGGAAGAGGGAACGCGGAGTCTCAGAGGGCACGACGTGGTCGCTGTTCACACCTGCCCCTCCTCTTTCCCGAAGGTGAGCAGCCCCCCATCTCAGCCCCCGCAGCCGGTCGTCCCAGCCAAGCCTGTGCAGTGTGTCCACCACGTGTCCACTCAGCCCAGCTGCCCGGGACGGGGCAAGATGTCCAAGCTGCTGAACCCGGAGGAGATGACCTCGAGGGATTACTACTTTGACTCCTACGCCCACTTTGGGATCCACGAGGTACGGCATTCTGCGCTGTTGGCCAAGCGAGGCGAGCTGGGTCTTGCAGTGACCGCACTTTTTCCTAGGGCAGCATCCCGCATGCAGTTCTGTGCTGTCATTAAGGGAGATCTCCCCAAAGCTCAAGGCCAAGGGCCTGTCTTCATCCTGGGGGCTCCCCATGTAAGAGATCAGGGCCAGGCCTGGAGCCGGTGAGCACGGGAAAGCACGTGACTGGGTGTTTCTCAATCGGAGAGGAAGAGATTCTTCTGGGGTCCTTGTTTTATGGTCCAGCATCCTCGCCTTTTCCTGAGCCTGAGTCTGGAGGTCCAAGAAGACCAGACATCCCTGGTCCTTACTACCAGGTGCTTTGTAGCTGGGGGTTCTTCTGGCATCTTGATGTCCTGTCTTCAGGCAGACATGGGTCCGCAAGTTCACTCTGGACTAGTGAGCATCTCTAGGCAGGGTCAGCAGGCTTCATTGGGAACCTGGGCCTGTCTGACACCCTGATTGATTCTCAGGAAGTTCTTATGTCTAAATGCTGTCTTCTTCCATAGCAGGGGAGATTGATGTTAGCTGCGGAACAGAACAGAGCCTTCTAACGAGCGCTTCCTGGCTGCAGTGGGGGCACAGGCAGTATTTCTTACCTCCCTCCCCCACCACCTCCAGCACCTCCTCACCCCAGATAAACAACGGACATGAGATGAGCCAAGCGCGTACTCAGGGCTGGCCACTCTTCTCAGCAAGCTATCTGTTTCGTTGCGTCGAAGCCCCAAGCACTCTATGAGGGAAGTGTTTCTATGATCCCCCTACAGTACGAAAACGTTTTGAAAAAGGAACAAAGGCTCGCTTGCTATGCAAATGCTTTTTCAAAAGGAGTCACAGAGCTCCCCTTTCAATTAGATGCTTCTGTAAACCCTTCCTGTATCCAAACAGTGGTGCTGCATTGCCAAAAGCATGTTTAATAAGTCATAGGCAGCTTTTTCTTTTCCTGAGTGCCTACTCCATCCACACTGGGTGTTGCTCCCTGTGTTTTATGTTACTGACTCATTGGTTCCTCAGGCCAAAAAAGACAACAAGGTTGGTATTATTATTTGTCCCCATTTCACAGATGAGGCTATACGACCTAAGATTCTTATCAACCTCCATTCATCTTTGCTGGTTTGTTGGTGCTCAAGCTGATACTTGGCGGAGCTAGAAATGAAACCTTCACGTTTGTGGCCCCGGGACCGTACAGCGTTTTAAATGGGACTTTCTTTCTCTCTTTCTAACTTTGCCTTTGTTCCTGCTGGTCCCTTCGCAGTTTCCCAAGGAGGTAGAGGGTGGAGGGGTCTGACCCCCCGAAGATGGCTCTCCACATCAGAGCATGTGGCCTGCAGGGAAGGGGCTGGACCGTGTGTTTAGCTCCAGGGTCCCAGCCGAGGGAGCCCTGGGCAGCCGAGCCTGCAGCATTCGGCGGTTCCCATTGGGGTTGGGAAGCTAGCATTCTCTGGTGGCTCAGACGGTGAAGAATCTGCCTGCTGTGCGGAGACCTGGGTTCGATCCCTGGGTCAGGAAGTTCCCCTGGAGAAGGGAATGGCAACCCGCTCCAGTGTTCTTGCCTGGAGAATCCCATGGACAGAGGACCCTGGTGTGCTACAGTCCATGAGGTCCCAAAGAGTCAGACACGACTGGGCGACTAACGTTTTCTTCTTTCTTTTCTATCTGGATGGGGATGGTAGATGGAGCCCTGTCCTAGGGAGGCAGGAAGGGTGCTCTCAAGAGCTTCCCTCCTCAGGACCCTGCCTCTAATTAAAGGAGCGGCCTGGGACTCTGGGCACCTGTCTCAGAGCAAGTTCCTAGGAAGAGACAGCAGTTCTGTGCCAGTCTTCAGTCATGTCAGACTCTTGGTGACCCCATGGACTGCAGCCCGCCGGGTTCCTCTGTCCTTGGGATTCTCCAGGCAAGAATACTGGAGTGGGTTGCCATTTCCTTCTCCAGGGGATCTTTCCAACCCAAGGATTGAACCCAGGTCTTCTGCATTGAAGGCAGATTCTTTACCGCCTGAATCACCGGGGCAATAGTTCTAGGAGTCCCCCAAGCCCCACCCCGGTCCCCCTGTTAGGGGACCGACTGTGGTGAGCCCCTCCCGTCTGCCCCGCTCCCTTTGACCCCTCCGCCCACCACAACACACGTGGGCAGGATGCTCTCTCTGAGCTGTTACGCCTCTATGATTCCTTCAGGACAGGGTTCCCAGCCTCCGACCCAGGTACTCAGCACACTGTCTGATTCGTACAGGTTTGTTGAACTAGCGACGCATCTACTCACCCGGGCACTGTTGCTCCCTCCATGGCCGGGCATCTGGAGCGTCTGATGTCCCCTGGGGGGACATCCCTAGATCCTGGCCCCTGGGGAAACGCAGGGGTCTTTAACAGTGGTGGGGGCTAACTGGTCTCCCTTTACCTGTAAGCTCCCCTCCAGCCCTTTCGTCTCCGTGACTGTCCTCTGTGAAAGGAGGTCGGGACGGGTGGATGGCCTCCTCCTGTGATCCTTTGCAGAGAGCACCTGTTCATTTCTCTGTTATCAGACACCAGAGATCCCCTCTCCATGCCAGATGGCTCGTGGAGATGCCTTTACCTCCTCAGTCTGGACAAGACCCACATCTCACAGCCCACCCGGAACCGAGCCGGCCACTCAGCGGGCTTCTCCGGTTGTCAACAAGACCCTCACGTGGGCCGGCAGCGGTGCCACCAGCTCGCTGATTCATAGTGACCAGCAAGTGTTTAGGAAACACGGTGTGGGCAGGCTTGGGTTTGATTAGTCGGAAAATACAAACAAGTGCCCAGTGTGGTGGTGGGGGCACCGCTGGAGGTTGGGAGGCACAGTGGGAAGTGATTCTGAACACTTCTGGTCTTGCATCCTATGGTTCCCCCAGAGCTGACTCCATGTTTGGCCTTGGGAAGGCAGGGGACAGGGAGAGGAGGACCGTGAATCCTGTCCCACGGCCTCTGTGAGAGGAAAGGAGTGGAAGCAACAGATGTCCTCGTGTGCAGAGGGGAGGGGCCTGGCCCCACGACCCAGCCCCACGACCTGTGAGATCCTGCATCAGCTGCCAGAAGAATCAAGACCTGCAGAATGGTGTTCCCAGCCTCCCCCAGCCCTGGGTGCCCCACCCGCTCCCAGCCAGCTCTCTTCTTTTGACAGTCTGGCTGCAGGTTCTTTTTGAGATAGATTCCTCGGGGCCGCGTTTCCCAGCCATTAGTCAATGTGCCGCCATGTGTTCAGTGGGCAGGAGACAAAGTCACCCCCAGCTGGGGGTGGGAGCTGTTGCCACTGCAGAGTGGCCCGCTCCTGTCTGAGTGTCTGCAGATGTCTCTGGGCTGTTCTCTTTCAGTAGGGATGAAAGCAAGGGTGTGCAGGGAGGGCTGGGGAGCCAGGGAGATAGCCTTGCTATGCCACAATTTCTCTTCCCCCACAACTAGTGCCTTTAGACTGAACTCCTGTGGTCTGAAGCCTTAAGGAAGGGAAAAGGGAGCCAAAGAAATGACAAAAGTTGATGAATTGAAGGGGACCCTGGGGAGATCCCTTTTAGCAACAGCAGGGTCTGCAGAGACCCTGGGCTGATCTAATTCCACTGGGAAAGGCAGTGAGGAGTTGGAACTATGCATGTAATTGGGAGACTTCTGAATCTTTGTCATCTTTTTGCCTCCATTCCCTACTCACCCTCAACAATCTCCTCCCAGAGATGGAAAGGGTCCTCGTTTTCACAAAAACCCAGAGCTAAGCACTTTTGTAACACTTCCTTCCCTTATTTGGCCATGACAACGACCCTATGAAATAGCTGCTCTCATTATCCCATTTTTCAAATGAGACTAAGACCCAGAAGGATAAACGATACTCTGGGCCTGCCGGAGAGCTCACTGGAGCTACGGTTTGTGTGCAGGTGTCCCGGCCCCTTCCTTATAGAGCACGGATTGCACACTGTGCCCCTGCCTGGTTCTGAGGATGCCATCTTTCAGTCTTGTAGGCTCTCAGTTTTGAGACCCTGTGTTTGTTTGTTTTTTTAATGTCAAGGGATCTTGCAGTGTTTGGTCCCAGAGAGCTTCTGGAAGGAAAGGCACGAACTCACTTTCAAAATATTTAGACTGAGATATGAATTCAGTCTAACCAAGCCATCACCTTATTCAGCTTCTAAGATAACCAAAGAGACGAGCCTTGGGGCAACACAGGAAGTAGTGTGTAGACTGAAAAGCAAGCACAAATACTTTTAGCTCTTGTAGTTGAATTCCAAGGCCCTGATAGGTGAATTAAATTCCCCCATCTGAACGAATCCTACTCAACTCCTAACCTGCTCAACCCTTGATTGGACTGAGCCGGCCAACTCACCATTCTAGCTGCCTAGAAAGAAAGGCCATTCCCACTTAGAGAAACAACTAACTTCAGCTACTATTGTTCCTTAGATACCATCCGTGGCATAAAAGATAAGTAGCAAGACCTGAGAAGAAAACAAGAGAATTTGGTTCACAGTCAAGAGAAAAATCAGTCAATAGAAACAGATCTACAGGCAGCCCAGGTGTTGGGCTGATAAGATAAAGATTTGTAAATAGCTATCAGTATAATAAAAATGATTTTTAAAAATTTCTAGGGAGAAGTAATGGATGTAATAGGTGAAACTGAAATCTTCCAACTGAAAAACACAGTATCTAAAGCAAATATTTGCTGGATGGAATTAATAACAAATAGAATATACAGAAGAAAATATGTATGATTATGAGGACAGGAAAGAAAGACATCATTGAAACTGAAGAATGTAGAGAAAAAAATTGACAAGTGAAACAGAGCCTTGATGAACTGTTAAGACAGAATTAAGTGGTAAAACATGTGAGTAATTGGAGTTCAAGAGGAGAAGAGAAAGAACGGGACAGAAAAACAAATGTTTGAAGAAATATGGATGGATAAATGTCTAAAATTGATTTTTAAAAAGGCCAGTAACCTTCTGGATTGATTTGCTCAAACAGTGAAACCACATCTGAGACAGCCCCTGCAATCATAGTCCTCACCTGACTATGAGGATCCATGGTCACTCTCGAAGTTCCACCTCTCTTCTGCACAGGCCAAATGGACAAATTGAATGTAGATGTGGGTTTCCTGGAATTAGTCCCATGGTCTCATGGATCTCTTGAAACTAGTGATCCAATAGTTCAGAGCTGGTGTCCAATAATCCTCAAAAATCTGTTTATTTTCCTTTCTCCAATGAAGATACACTACTAAATGCCTGCAGGTTTTCTAGGAGGAAGACTTGGAGAAAGATGAATAGTACACATCTTTGGCAGCATGACAAGTTTTCTTCTCCTATAACATGGCCTCACTTTTATCCGAGGGGTCCTGAGTCTGTAAACTGGCTTAAGTCTGGGAATCGATTAAGGGGAGATGACCCTGTTTCGGTGATTCAAGCCAGACTTCCATTCACTAGACCTATAACTTTTTTGCTGAATCAGAACAAGTAAGAATTTAGTATGCGTCTCACGACTTATTTTCTAGAGGTATTTTAATTAACTGGTCACCCCCTAGGGTTTGGTGAGCCAAACTCTTCCAAATACTGCTCTGGTTCTCCTGTCCTTCCCAGTGACCACACCCTCCTCATCTTTGGCGATTACATGCTACAAGTTGGCCCCTGCTACCCCAGGATCCCAGCTGGATGTTGATCCCATGGTAACTTGGATCTCAGTTCCCAGTGTAATTTCTCACCTAGAGAGAAGGGCACACAGAACTGGTCAAGGATGCTGGACTTCCCTCGTAAACTTCTGCCTCATAGCGGTGGGTCTGTTCTCTGGCATTGGTGTGTGGGTCTCACATGACAGATGCATTTTACCTTTCCATTCTCCCTGACTCTTTTTGGATACCTTTTTTTCCTGCTTATCAGAGATGTGCTGGCATTTCCAATTCATTTAGTGTCAGCTAACTTTGACCATGTTGGCTTCACTCAACCACAACTATTAGATGCGCTCCAAGCCCCTGGAGGTAAAACAGTGAATCCACAATCTTTGCTCAGTGGACCCATGTCAATAGACTCAGCTCAATCCAACTTTATGTTCCCTTCAAATTGTTCTCTCACTCTTGCTATACAGCTCCCCCCCCCCCCCCACCAGCTATTCCCCAGATTTCAATCTGTATAAGTTAGAAGTATCATGTAGTTATTTTGGTGTGTATCACACCTCCTCCTGGGTCACTGTCTGTGTCTTGCTATTTTGTTGTTGTTTAGTCACTAAGTTGTGTCTGACTCTTTATAACCCCATGGACTATAGCTTGCCAGGCTCTTTTGTCCACGGGATTCTCCAGGCAAGAATACTGGACTGGGTTGCCATGCCCTCCTCCAGGGGATCTTTCTGACCCAAGGCTCAAACCCACGTCTCTTGCGTCTCCTGTACTGGCAGAGGCTGGGTGGTTCTTTGTCACTAACGCCACCTGAGAAGCCCCATACTGGTACAGTTGCTTGCAAAGTAATACAAATACTCAGGACCACCCTCACCAACCCTATCCCAGTGGCGCTAGGGATAAAAAGAACCTACCTGCCAATGCAGGAGACTGTAAGAAACACGAGTTCGATCCCCAAGTCGGGAAGATCCCCTGGAGGAAGAAATGGCAACCCACTCCAGTATTCTTGCCTGGAGAATTCCATGGACAGCGGAGACTGGTGGGCTACAGTCCATGGGGTTGCAAAGAGTCCTATACAAATGAGGTGATTTAGCATAGCACATACGGGTGAGGCTCTTCAGGAAAAGGAAAACGAGCTTTCTTGGGCAGGGGTAGAAGGTGTTTCTGCTGGCAGACAAGACTGTAATTTAGAAACTTGAGGTCCCAGCTTCACCCGAATCTGCCCGTATGTTCCCATTCCAGTTCTCAGGACTCTGTTCTTTTCCAGTTAACCACTCAACTTTAACAAAGAGACCCTGCAAGGATAAGGGATTCAATCTGTGTTGTCATTCAGACAAGATTAGACTTTGGCTTTGCTTTTCAGAAATCTTGACCTTGCAAGAAAATAAGGGTTTCACACCCCACTTTTATTCTTTTCTTCCTTTTTTTTTCCTCCTAGAAGTCATAGAAGTTTTCAGGTGCTAAATGAGCTGGGAATTTAAGTCCCTCAGCTCATCATTTTCTTCCTTTAAGCTTTCTAGTACAATTAGCAACGACCAACCAACCAACCAATACACCCCACTAAAATCCTATAAGGTTGGAAATACTTGGTCACTTGGAGTCCTGTCTTTTGTAGGAACTTTATCACAGATATCTAAGGCTAAAATCTGAGTAACTCTTTTGCCATTTCACCAGTGCCCTCTTCACCAATGGAACAGATTCATTAATGCCTTTAAATCTAATCGGATCAGAGAACCAATTCCAGAAAACTCAGAACCTATTCAGAGAACCCATCCTTAAGCTCTATCCCTTGGGAACTATTCTTGGTACCTCATGCAGTTGTGTAAGGTCACTGTCTCCATGTCTGATGGTGGAGTTGAAGTCCAGGGCATGTAATCAGGAAAGGAGTAAGAATGACAGTTCTCTCACCACGACAGAAAGTTCTGCTTCAGGTCTAACTTAAACCCCTCACGCTGTGCTCATACTGCTCCTTTTTTATTTTGGTTTTTGAGAAATTGGAGCCTTCCCAGGTCTGGATGGGAGTTTCTCCTTCGATGGTACAAAGCGAACTTTCTGGGGCAGACTTTTAGGGCATTGTGTGTCTTAGTCGGGGGGCCCTGACCTAGCCACCCTCTTCCGTGGCTTGTCCTCATGACAGAGCTGAGGTCCCTGAAGAATTTGGCAGGACAGCCCTGGGCGCATGACCCTATATGTGTGTGGCCAGGTGCCCTGAACACATCGACTCTGCCTTTCCTTCCACACAGGAGATGCTGAAGGATGAGGTGCGGACGCTCACTTACCGGAACTCCATGTACCACAACAAACACGTGTTCAAGGACAAGGTGGTCCTGGACGTGGGGAGCGGCACCGGGATCCTCTCCATGTTTGCTGCCAAGGCAGGGGCCAAGAAGGTGTTTGGGGTGAGCATGGCCTCTGCGGGGACCCTGGCCCTTCCCGGTCCTTCTGGCCCTTCCCAGTTCCCGTCCTTGCTGGGGTCACACACACCCTCCTGGAGGCAGTCAGGCGTGGCTCTCGGGAGGCAGGCAAGCTCCTTAGCTCCCTGTCACCTGGGCATTGCTCCTGGCCGTGCCCTGGAACTGCTGATGTGTTTGGAGGAATTTTTACTTTTCTGAAACCATTTTGGGGTCATCATAACCTTGGAGTCCTTAGTCCTACGTGGGCTTGAGAGGCAGGGCAGGGTGGCTACACCTGTGAGCTCTGGTTGGAATCTCCGCTCTTCCACTCACAATAGGTATGACCCGGACTCTTCACTTCTCTTCTGTACCTTGGTTTCCCCATCTGTAAAGTGGGCATAACTACAGTACCTTGCCCACAGGGTGACTACGAGGAGGGGATGAGTTTAATACCTAAATCAAGTGCTTAGCACAGTGCTTGGTGCAAGTCAAATGCCTAGTCTTTATTGGTAGAGTTGGGAGGGGGCCCTGGGCACTAACAAGACAGTCTCCTTCCTCTGTTCTTTAAAGGCAAGCTGATAGATTTCATCCTGCTCTTCTGGTTCCTGCAGCCTCTCCAGCTAGAGGTGGTGATGGGGGACCCATTAGAGAGCTCCCGCAATGCATCTAGGAGCAGCCCCAGGACAGGGGGCTGGGAGGGTCCAGAACTGGGGAGAAACTGAGAAAGCAGATCTCTGAGCTGCCGGCTGACATAGTGGGTCTAGGGCTGGAAAACGAGAATTCATCTCAATTAAAATACAAGGCACGCTGCAGTTAAACACAGTGTGTGCACGGGACGGCCCAATGCAGAGGCTGGCTGGAAGCTTTCAGTGGGGCTTCATTAGCTGGATCACCCTGCAGGTTGTCTCAAGACCCCGCCCCCTGCCAGGCTCCTGGTTGACTAGAGCTCCCCAAATCCCAGTGAACCCCCACCCCACTGCCTGAACAGCATCCCCCTCCATGACTTCCTTAATAGCTCAGATGGTAAAGAAACTGCCTGCAATTCAGGACACCTGGGTTCGATCCCCAAGTTGGAAAGATCCCCTGGAGAAGGAAATGATAACCCACTCCAGTATTCTTGCCTGGTGAATTCAATGGACAGAGGAGCCTGGCAGTCTACAGTCCATGGGGTCGCAAAGAGTCAGATACGACTGAGCGACAACACTTTCACTTTACATGCCTGACTTGAAAGATACCTGGGTCCTTGTTGGAGGGGGTCTCAGGGCAGTCTCAAGGCCCCTCTGGTGTAGCCTTGACCAGGAGAGCCATAATGTACTTGCCTGAGCTCCATGTGAGGGTGCAGGGTCTGCCCGGCTGCCCACGGTCAAGTCCTGCTGTCTCCACGGCACTGCCTCTTCACACCTTCCAACCTTCCTTCCTTTATGAAGCCTCTTCCTCAAGATGGGGGCTTCTGGTCAAGGGACTGATTCCCTTCCAAGGTGTCACAGAGCCTCAGGGCCTGATGTACACCCCCTGTGACTCCCTCTGTCCTCCCTTCAGGGGGTCTCTGAGGTCTCAGCCCAGCTTCAGAGCCAGACAGAAGCCCAGGGCAGAGCTGAGCAAGGCAGGGCAGCCATCATTTGCTTCTACGTCAGGGGGCTTCAGCTGCTGGTCTTGGCAGCTGCCCATGTGTTTCCAGCCCGGGAGATAGGTTTTCTACTGCCAGACTGGGGCATGTTCTCCTGCTATTCCCACAAGGTCTTACTCTCAGCTGAAAGTCAGCGAATTTCTCAAATATCTTAGCCCTATGCTTAGGAGGGGCTTCCCCAGTGACTCAGATGGTAAAGAATCCACCTGCAATGCAGGAGACCGGGGTTCGATCCCCAGGTCGGGAAGATCCCCTGGAGGAGGAAATGGCAACCCACTCCAGTATCTTTGCCTGGGAAATTCCATGGACAGAGGAGCCTTGGCGGACTACAGTCCATTGGGTCACAAAGAATCAGACGCGACCGAGCAACCAACACTCTCACCCTTTGCTTAGGAGATTTGGAGAGCCTGGCAAGACTTCTAGATTAAGAAGAATCAATTCTTTCAAAGGTGGAGATTGCAGAAGGAGTGAGAGTTAACACAGGTCTGCCCATGGGGCGGGGAAGGGCCTCAAAGACGCCCCGAAGCCTTGACGTGCGCTTTTCCGATGGTCCTTCTTGTGGATGGTACCCGTTTAGCCAGGGAGGGCCAGGGGAAGGAGGATGACAGCAGGGAGGCTCATAGTCACTCTGGGGGCTCTGCCTTCCCACCTCCTCCCCTGACCACCCCCAGGACAGTGGCCATGCCAGGAGAGTGAGGCCTGGTCGCTCCTACCAGATCTCCCAACTCAGAGGCCAGGCCTTCCATCGCGGGGCAAAAGCAGCCAGTTTAGTGGGAGAGCCACTGGCCTGTGCTTCAGAAGGGCTGCAGGTTAGGTTTCCATCTGCCACGAAATAGCTGTGTGGCCTAGGGCAGGCCACCGCACCCCCAGGCCTCAGCACCTCCGTCTGTTCTACTGGCCCTAAATTGCATGTTGTGATTCTTTTGACACCTGGCTCCTTTGCTCTGTATCCCCTCCAGATTGAATGCTCCAGTATTTCTGACTACTCAGAGAAGATCATTAAGGCCAACCACTTGGACAACAGTAAGCAGTACCTCCGCCTGCTTTCCCATGGAGGGAGGGGGCAAGGGGTTTGTACTTCCTTGTTTGGGTGGCAGAGACTGCTATAAGACCACTTGGCCTTGAAAAGGTGGAGGCCAGCTGCTGCCCTTGTTAGCAGGACTCTGCCCACAGGGCTCAGAGTTTCCCAGTCCCTGTCTGGCCTGCCAAGGGCACATCTGTCCCAACTCAGCCTCTGTGAGCCCAGCCTGAGGCTAAAACCTTCATTTCCAAGCCCTCTGCTTGGCCCCAGCTGTCCCTTCTCCTCCCGTTCCCCCTCAATGCCTCCAGCCCTATGTCCACTGAGCAACATCCCAGCAGACCCCAGGCTCTGTATTTGGAGAAACGTTGTCTTCTCACGCCCACAGGCCCCGCTGCTGAAGGACTGTCTTGGCAAGTAGCTTGCCCCTGGGAGCGGGACCTTCTTACAGCTACAGTCTGAGCACAAGAGGAGCTGGGTTTCCTTCCCTTCCTCTCCTCACTCCTTTGCCAGGCATTTGTGATCTCCTCGGCCCCTCCCCCTGGGACTCATCTTGAACACGCTCCCTAACCCTAACCCTAACCCTCACGAGGGTCCCTGACCAGAATAACTCCTGTATCTCCCATCACTCAGTATTCTTGCCTGGAGAATCTCCGTGGACAGAGGAGCCTGGTGGGCTACAGTCCATGAAGTCGCAAAGAGTCGGACACGACTGAAGCGACTTAGCTTGCATGCACACACTGGGTCCGTTTCCTGTGTGTGGTCACCACCTCTTGCTCTCCCGCCTGCCATGCAGTGCTGGGCTCCCACCTGTGGCTGGGCAGGCCCCTGCATGGGTGCCTGATCTCTGGGCTCAGGCTCGGGTGGGTGGAACCAGGCCGCCCCTGCTGACCACGCCCCTCCAAGCGTGAGCCCCTGCTCATCACGTGGCCTCAGACCCCATCTGGCCTGTCCTTTGCTGGTGGCATCTGCTCAGCCCACCTTGTGGCTCCAGGAGGGAAGCATTCCCTGCTCTGTATTTCGATGACTCACACTTGATTCTGCGCTATGGAGGCAAAGGCCCGGGAGGGACAAACCATTATCCCCAGGTGAATGGCCACCCCCTTGGCCCATGCTTGTCCTCCTCTTCACACAGGCCTGGGGGGGGTCTTTTCAAGGCAAAGCGTGCTCTGCCTTGGCATGTATACTAGAAAGAGGACAGCTTGGCTTCCATGGAAATGCTTCTGAAACGTGGCAACAGCCAATTGTGTGGGTCTCGGGAGCGTAGGTGTAGAGACATAAATAACAACCCAGGACATAAAATACCTGCTACCCAGAATCAATCAATCTCCCTCCCTCTCCACCTCCATACGGCTCCCAGGATGGGTTTGTTCCCAGGCAGACGCGCACCTCCACACGGCCACCTGCAGGCGTGCGTGCGGCCTTCACGTGGCTCCTGCCACCCGCGTGGCCCACACACGTGCTCAGATCAGGGTGACTTCTTGGACATCAGGGCTGACAGCCACCACTTCCTTTCTTTGCCCGCCCAGGAGACCCATAGTTCTAGTAGACAAGTGCTAATCCATTGACTTTTCAGAACACTAAAGGGAATAGTCGGTTCCTCCTTTCTCTTCTTCTGCCCTGGAGCATGAGGGTCACGGATGCAGAAGCCTGAGCAGAGTGTGAGGCACAGAGGGACAGCAGGAAGGGCTTCATCAGGTGGCTCCCCTTCTGAGCCCCAGCTCCTGGCGCAGGAGACGCCGCCACACTCAACTCACAGGATTATGGGGGGATTAGAGAGAATACACACGAGCGGTCTGTACAGCAAGCATTAACTGTAGATCTTTCCGGCTTTATGTTCTGCACTTTGCTCATTCTGGTCACACATCCCTAGCGTTTTGTAGATGATGCTCAAATTCTCTGCCCTATGGCATCCCTCCGTGCTTGTGGCCATCCAGTCCTGGGACAATTCCCCTGATGAGGGTCCCACCAGCAGTCACTTGGGGCTGCGAGGGCTTGAAGAACTTCCTTCCCCTGGAGTCTGCCTCCCTGCACCCTGACCACAATGCTCTGGGTCAACACTTTGGGACCACACAGAGTAAGGGGGCTCCCCTTCACCTGGCAGCCCTAATCCCGCAGAGGCAGGGACACACCCCCAGTTCCTTCACCTGTGGCTTTGGTTTCAGCCCCCTTCTCCTCTGGCCACGTGCCAGCATCCCTCTCACCCTGGCAGAGGATGCTCTGGCTTCCTTAGCAGCTGTGGGGACCTCAGGCCACACTTGGCGCTCAGCTGGCATCAGCCATGATCTGTAATCTACCCACGTGTGGCTGCCCAACAGCAACTCCTCACCTCTCTCTGGTCTGTGGATACTTTGAATCCAAACTGAGAATCACACCTTATCTACATGGTGTTAGATTTGGTTCTTCCTTACATTCTACTAGGCTTCCCTTGTGGCTCAGCTGGTAAAGAATCTGCCTGCAATGCAGGAGACCTGGGTTCCACCCCTGGGTTGGGAAGATCCTCTGGAGAAGGGAAAGGCTACCCACTCCAGTATTCTGGCCTGGAGAATTCCATGGACTGTATAGGCCATGGGGTCGCAAAGAGTCGGACACGACTGAGTGACTTTCACTTTGGCACTTTCACTATAATCTACTTGAAGTCCCCAGGCAGAGACAGGGGCTTCCCTGGTGGCTCAGTGGTAAAGAACCTGCTTGCCAATGCAGGAAATGCAAGAGATGTGGATTCAATCCCTGGGTAGGGAAGATCCCCTGAAGGAGGAAATGGCGACCCACTCCAGTATTCTTGCCTGGAAAATCCCATGAACAGAGGAGCCTGGTGGGCTACAGTCCATGCGGTTGCAAAGAGTCCGACAGGACTGAGCATGAACACAGGAGTCCCCAGAGCCTTGCTCTTTGGGGATCACTGTTCTCTGTGTGGCGTCATCTACATATGGACAGGAGCCGGGGAGGGGGCAGTGGGGCGGCCCCGGTGGGCTGATCTAGTCCAGTTCAGCTCTGAACCAGCACCTTTGAATACAGTCGGGGAGCAGCTGTGAATTTGCACAAGAATTGGTCAGCTTCCCCTCCAGAGAGGCCACGGAGAAGGTGCCTTCCCAGATCCACACATGGGGCCCGGCATGGTGGTTGACTCTGGCAGGTTCACACTCAATTCCAACAGATCAGCTCGTAATCTTAGGCACCTGACCTTCTGCGCCTCTGTTTCCTGCTCTGGGAAATGGGAATGACAGTGGTTCAGACCACAGAGGGTTTCACGTGGCTACCATATGTAAAACCACAACGTGCTGGGTCCCCTAGTAAATTTTCAGTGAATTTGCAGAAATGGATGCAGGCCTTTTGGTGACTTGAAATTGGCCTCAGTGGGAGTATTTACACAGAGAAACAGGCAGATGTTGCAAGTCGGGGCATCCTTCCTGGAGAATCCCCTTGTTTAGTGTCTCCCAGCACAGCCCTGCATAAAGCACAACAGTGTGCATGTGCCGTTAGCAGCCAATACGTGTTAGCTATTGTTATGATTATTTCATTCATTAACTTGACTAATAGGCTGGTCCAAAGAAAGGATGAGGTTAATCAGATATAATGGCTGTTAATGAACCTGTAGTGGCTCTTGGCAATGGTTGCTTCCCTCAGAGGCAGCCCATGAATAATCTCAGGACTGGGTTCGTGCACCCACCCCTGGGGGAGGGATGTCACCACACTCCAGGCCCCGGGCCAGATGCAGGGGAGCTGGGGAGAACAGCACAGATGAGGTCTGTGCTCTCATGATGCTTACAGTCTCAGGGAGGGCACAGACACAAAACCAAGTGGACACACAGCATCCCAATAGAATCACAAATGGTGACGGTGCTCTGGAGGATAGGAGGGAGCAGTTGAGAAAGTTGGGGTCCACTTTGGATGGGGTGGCCGCCCAGGCATGTCGGACTCTGCTCATACCATGGGCGAGGGCTTCGCTCCCAGCCCCGCTGCCTGTGACATCACGGCTGAGCCAGAACAGGGAGAGGGTGGGAGTGTCTACACCACAGACGGGAGTGGGTGATCAGGTTATGATCCTGTCCGTTCGCAGATGCAAGACAGGGATCTCAAGTGGCTTGTACCAGGTTGCACAGCAGGCCTGGATTTTTCTACAACTTTTTATTTTATATTAGTGTGTGTGGGCTCAGTCGTGTCTGACTTTGCGACCCCATGGACTGTAGCCCACCAGGTTCCTCAGTCCATGAATTCTCCAGGCAAGAATACTGGAGTGGGTTGCCATTTCCTTCTCCAGGGGATCTTCCCAGCTCAGGGATCAAATCCTCATCTTCTGCATTTTGGCAGGCAGATTCTTTACCACTCTGCCATCTGGGAAGCCTTATGTTATATTGAAAATGAAAGGGTACATCACTCAGTCGTGTCTGACTCTGCAACCCCATGGACTGTAGCCCACCAGGCTCCTCTGTCCATGGGATTCTCCAGGCAAGAATACTGGAGTGGGTTGCCATTTCCTTCTCCAGGAGATTGTCCCAACCCAGGCATCGAACGTGGGTCTCCCACATTTCAGGCACATTTTTTACCAACTGAGCCACCAGGGAATCAAATTGACAATGTTGTGATGGCTTCAGGTACACAGCAGAGCGACTCAGCTGTATATATTGTTCTCCCCCAAACTCCCCTCCCCTCCAGGCTCAGGCCTAGATTTTGGCATCCTCTTTTGACATCCTGGGAGAATCCCTGATGGCAGAGTAGTAAAGAATCTGCCTGCCAATGCAGAAGACGCAAGTTTGATCCCTGAGCCAAGAAGATCCCCTGGAGAAGGAAATGGCAACCCGCTCTAGTATTCTTGCCTGGAGAATCCCAGGGACACAGGAGCCTGGCGGGCTACAGTCCAGGGGGTCGCAGAGTCTGAACATGACTGAACACACGCAGGTCTTTGTTTAGTTTCCCCAGAAAAGCTCAGGCGTCGGGTGGTCTTTCAGAGGATGGTGAAGGATGAGTTTCCTTCCAGAGGAAAGGTTCTGATGGAAGCAGCCAGCTAATCCATCATCCTGTCAATTGCACAGCAGCACCTAGGATAGCTTTTGCTGGGATCTTTACAGCAATGAATGCAAAATGAGCCCCCTAACAAAGTGTACGTCTCTGTTGAATGATCAAAAACTCAACTGAGAAGTTTCTCCTTCCATAGAGGGATGGACGGGTCTGGGAAGGGACTCAGGGGCAGAGGATGTTTAGAGCAGGGGTTTGCCTAAATCCTGTCCACCTTAACATCTCAGTCACCTGGTCACCAAGAAGATGGTGTCAGTGTTTGCCTTTGCTAGAGCTCCGACTGTGAGCTTGCCCTTCACCTGTGTCATTTCATCATTACAGCCTCTCGCCAAGTAGATGTCACTTCTCCTGGTTGTTATCTGGATAACTGGAGTTCAGTCAAGTAACTTGCGGAAAGTCATATAGCTAATCATGAGGAGACCCAGCACTTAAAGCCAGTTTCCTTGAGTGCAAAGCCCATGCTCTTGTCAAAACACCAAGTTCCCTCCCCTCCAGTACTAGTCAGGCATCCCTGGGGCTGAGCCCGGGCTGTGAACAGACACTGCGGTGTCAGCCTCTCAGCCTCCTGTGGGCTTGAGTTGTCACGGGAACCTGACATGGGGTGGGGGCCCTGGTAAGGGTGTGGGTCTTTGGTTATCAGACCTGGACTCTGTTTCCATGGTGATCATTGAACCCCCCTGTAAGCCTCACTTTCCTTAAAAATGAGAATAAGAATGCTGTGTCTGCTTCAAGGACTTGTTGGGACCTAGTGCCCATCCTGGGCTTAGCACAGCACAGGCCCTTAGCTGTTGTTCAGTTGCTCAGTCATGTCTTTGTGACTCCATGGACTGCAGCATGCCATGCTTCCCTGTCCTTCAGCATCTCCAGGAGCCTGATGAAACCCATGTCCATTGAGTCAGTGATACCATCCAACCGTCTGATCCTCTGTTGCCCCCTTCTCCTTCTGCCCTCAGTCTTTCCCAGCATTGCAGTCTTTTCCAATGAGTTGGCTCTTCATAGCAGGCGGCCAAAGTATTGGGGCTTCAGCTTCAGCATCAATCCTTCCAGTGAATTTTCAGGATTGATTTCCTTCAGGATAGACTGGTTTGATCTTAACTGCCCAATACACTTTAGGAGGAATCACACAAGGAGTCTTCATTCCTTAGTATAAACTGGCGTGGTGAAGGCAGAGGGAATCAGAACTGTGCTGACCCCTGTAGATTGATCACATCCTGATGCGGGGTGCTCACGATTCCCGGCCTGGGTCCCTGCAATGTGCGGCCGTGGGGTTCTTATTTTGTAGTCATCACCATATTCAAGGGGAAGGTGGAGGAGGTGGAGCTGCCTGTGGACAAGGTGGACATCATCATCAGCGAGTGGATGGGCTACTGCTTGTTCTACGAGTCGATGCTCACCACCGTCATCTTCGCCAGGGACAAGTGGCTGGTGAGCCTGCTGCATGCTGTCCCCTGGTTGCCCCGCCGGCTGCCTGGCTGTTCGGCCCCCGCCTGTAGCCGAGGGAGACTATGAGGACTTCAGAGAGGACCTGGGCTACAGGGTCACCGCTCCCAGACCCCTCTCTTTAAACTAGATCTCCTTTTGGGGGACAGAATGAATGTTCATAGGTCTAACCTTGGCCTCTTTTACATAATAGACACCCATTGTCTGTTGTCCAAAGTCTATGCTGGTCAACAAGTACTAAGAGTTTGCACGGCTGCCAGGAAGCCAGTGTGCTTTTGATCCTTAGCTTCTCCAGACTGAGAAGTCAAAACATTTTCCACCGCCCTCACTGAACACGCCTCTGCCCCTCCGCATTTGTCCCATGGACCCCACCTCGCCCCTTGGGTTTTTACTGGTACCAAAATCGACACTGAGCCTCCCCGCCCAGCCCTCTCCCCGGCCGAGGTGACAGTCTGCTGCATGAGGAATGCTGGCGAGGGGGTGCTTGTCTGGTGACTCCACGTGCAGTTCAAAAATGTGTGTCTTTGTCAGGTGAATAGATTACGAGACCCATTTCCCCACAATTCATCAACAGAAACCTGGAGGGCTTATGTTTCCAGACCGGGCGGCTTTGTACGTGGTAGCAATTGAGGACAGACAGTACAAGGACTTCAAAATCCACTGTAAGTCACCTTCTCATTCTCTGCTGGGCTTTGAGGGGAGCTTTTGGGGGAGGGAAGCACTTCAGAGGGCTGGGCGTAAGTGGTCAGTCTCGCGGACACAGCTGCTGTGCCTCTGAGGAGTTTATACCTGTGACCTTTTTCGGATTCTTCTCTCTGGATGTTTTCCGCTGGTCCCAAGGGTGGGGCTTCTACAGAGAGGAAATAAGAATGTGGCTAGTGGGAGGTAAAGCAGGGAGAGAATGAGTGCAGTGTGGATGGAAAATGAATGAAGCGGCAGAAGCTGAGGTTTTTTTGCAGAGCCGGCAGGTGGTTGAAAGCTACTAAAGGTCATTTCTCCCTAACATCCACATAAGGACAGGGAGGGTCTCCAGCCAGGCCAGTCATTTGAACTCCGCCTTTGTATCCCTGAAATTTGTCAGCATAATATTGGTTCTCCTTCATATAAGTAAGATACAGAGGGAGATGGAAGCTGAGCATGTGGATGGGGGAGCGGCGGTGGGTGGCGGGGGTGGGGGTGCTCATCCGAATCTGGGCTCTTTGTGCTTAATCAGTTGAAAAGGTACTCTCTTAGAATAAACGTCCCCCACCCCCGCACAACTCTCCAACATTTTATCTGGTCCCCAAAGAGTTGTTTGATTCTATTTCATTTAAAGAGTGACCGTTCTCAAGGGATACAAGCCTGGTCCTCTATGTGATTAAAAAGATTATGCTTCCATAGAAGGACAGAGAAGCCTGGAGTGCTGCAGTCCAAGGGGTCGCAAAGAGTCAGACATGACTTAGCATCTGAACATACACACAAGGTTTAGAGACAGACTTGTGTCCTTAGCCAGAACTAACTAAAGCGACAAAGGGCAAAGACCACCTCCCCACCTCCACATACACTTACAAGTGAGTATGCACATGATCCAGCCCTCCCCTGACCCCCCACACACATACAAGTGAGCACACACATGATCCAACCCCAAGCATGAGCAGAAACTCCAAACGGTCCAACAGGCTCCGCAGATCTGGGTTCCTGCCAGCGCAGTGCTAAACACCCCTCGTCTAGACTCCCTATGATGGAGAGGTTCCCAGATCGAGCAGACTGGCTTCTGGCCTCCAGAGGTTAGGACTCCAGAGTCCAACAATGTCTAGTCTTTGTGCTGCTAGAAATATAAACTCAGAGCATGTTCAGAGGCAGGTCAGGACAAGACAGAAATGGGACATTTGTCTGAGCCCTCCGGCCCATCTGGCGTCATTTCTGATGTTCAGTGAACAAGGAGAGGTAGGAGGTTAGATGATGGTGCTTTGAAGGTGGCCAGCTCTGACTTCGCATCCTCTGGGTGACCGTGAACGAGTCACCTAACATCTCTGAGCCTCGGTCTGAGATAAAAGTCCCCCAACCTGTAGACTTGTCGTGAGGCTGAAGTGAGACAATGTATATAAGGGGTGTGACAGTTGTTGATGCCGCACATGGCAACCTGGATCTGGTCCCCAGCTGTGTCATTAAGCCCCTTCCTGCCTGTGGCCCTGGCCCCGAGCCTGACTGCCGAGCACGCTGGCCCCCAGGGGCTCAGAATCTAGGCCAGATGCACTCTCGTGATAGGTTTCAAAAACAGCTCAACAGCAAATGTTGCTCAAATGCATGAATAAATAGGACATATTTTGCCCTGGAGCTGTGTGGTTATGCTGCCTTTGGAGTTCTTGCTATAACTGTTTAAATTGTGTTTGGAGGAGAACCTACAGGCACATTCTTTGTTCTCACGCGCTCTAAATTGATTGAACTCTGACCCCCGGCTCCGCTCTTTAAGGAACTTCCTCATGGTTTAAAAAAAAGACAAACAGACCTCACCCTCCTCCTTGCCTGGATCCTGTTCGGGACCTTGACCTCACGCACCTTGCGGTGAGGACTGGAACAGCCCTGACAGGCCCTGGGGGACTGGCCACTACTCAGGCGCCAGCCCCGGACCGGAGACCATGGGATTGAGTCTCCGCCTGCTTTTTGCAATTTTCATACTTTCTGAAAAAGAAAAAAAAAAAAGACTGAAAGATAGCCCCATTTTTTTTCTTGTGGAATCTCTGGAGTCTGTCAATAGCGTTCCCCGCAAACTCAAAATCAAATGCACCTTTACATTTTATTTAACATAGTCTTCAAGTTTTCTATTTAAACATTTCTTTTAAAAAATGACCTGTTTCTGTTTTTAGGAAAGGAAGCAAGCCCATTTAGAAATCTGTTTTAAATAAACAGAGATTTTGGTTACTCAGAGTCCTAAATCCAAAGTGAACGCAGAAAGGTTGCTGGTTGCTAAGGGAACCATTGTAAGCAAATTTCTGATGACTCAAGAACCGGCTACAAAAGAAAAATCTTAAATAGGGCAGGAGAAGGAGTTGTGCCCAATCCCTTTCAGAAAGAAAATTGTTAGGAAAAGTTTGTCCCCTCCCCTCCCCCCTCTCAGCCCTTCTCTCCTCTTCTCTCAACCATACGCAACATGGAAACACAAGCAGGATGGAACTCAGAAATTGCCCTCCATTTCCTAACCAACAGCTAGAGAACACACACACACACACAGAGACATCATTGGCGTGTACCAGGCTCACAACGCACGGTTTGACGAGTGAATGAATGAGAAAAGGAATGAAGGAAGAGAAGTAAACCAGCAGAGGAATGCACAAGTGATGTTGCTGAGAGAGGTGACTTAAAGAAAAGGCATAACGTGAGAGCTAGGAGTTAAGTGTCATTTAGGGCAATATAAGGACCACAGCCTGGGAGACAGCACCTCAGACGGCTCTGAGAAACTGCTCCAAAGACGTCGGGGGAAGAACAGTATATATGTGATTTTGGTAAAGGGGAATAGATACAGTCAAGCACGTTTATTTTTTTAGAAAGTTTCTGCTGGTCTTGTGAAGCTTCTGCTAGTCACAAGAAACAGTCGTCACCATGAAGGATTTTAGTGTTTTTCTAGATACGAGGAGGTACTAGAATTGGGCTCATAAAATCAGCTCCTGAGAACATCTCTCTGAAGACCTGTCCTGCCAGCTTTCTGGAGCACAGAGTGCCTCGTTTCTGCTCTCCACCCTGGACTTCTTCAGGGAGTGTTGGAGGGCAGCTGCTGCAGCAGCGCATGATTTAATCCTTGTAGAGGTAGATGGCAAGCACCCACGGCAAGTGCTAATATGTGAGTGACAGTGATTCAGTCGCTAAGTCATGTCCAACTCTTGTGACCCCATGGACTGTAGCCCACCAGGCTCCTCTGTCCGTGGGATTTCCCAGCAACAATACAGGAGTGGGTTGCCATTTCCTCCTCCAGGGGATCTTCCTGACCCAGGAATTGAACCAGTGTTTCCTGCATTGCAGGTAGATTCTTTACCAGTGATCCAGTGAAGATTCCCAGACAGAGGTGCAATCATTAATTTTACTCTGAGGATTTCTAGAATCTCAAAATTGGAAGGAAATTGGGTAGATAGTGCATGTGATTTTCTTACCCAGTAGTTGACTCTAGAATCTGCTGAGGGTCAGAGGGTGGGCACCGACTTCCTGGATGATGAGAAGATGATGAGGGACCTCTTATGTAGAGATGGTGGTGCCTGTAGCTGGAAGATTGGAGGGCAGGACCTCTTTGAGGGTTCGGGTCTTTTCTATGGGTTTCTCCACCACCCCCGACATCCAGAGTTCTATTTCCTGGCTCTAGCCTATTTACACAAGGAGTTGACTTTGATCTGAGAGCATAAAATGTATTAAACTGTTATACACACCTTCCTTTCTGTCTAGAGAAGTTGTAAGTGACTCCTGGTGCTGCCTGCTCTGTTTTTCCCTGAGGCACCGCCACTAGTTCCAGCAGAGAAACTCAAATGACTGGGGCCAGGGCAGGGAGGGGGAATGTAGCTACAGATCTCTCCACTGAAAAGTGAAGCTTGTTTTCCTGTCTTTGTTTTCAGGTTATTATTTCCTCTAAAATATATCCATTCTGCTCATAAGTTCATTGGAAGAATTCTCCATCTTTGATATCGTGATTTTTTTCATTTCCAGCATTTCCATCTCACTGATGAAATTCTGCATCTGTTCATGCATGTTTTTTCCCCATTCGATTCTATAAAATATTTATTAAAGTACTTGAACATCCCTGTTAGATGATCCCAATACGTGAACTCTGAGTCTGGTTCTATTGACTGTTTTTCCTTTTGGTAATGCATCATACTTTTCTTTCTTTTCCATGTGTCTTGTAATTTTTTATTAATGCTGGACATTGTGAGTAGTGCTGGACAGTAGAGACAGGTGAATAATTTATGCCGGGAGAAGAGCATGCCTCTTCCTCTACCAGTGCATTCAAGTGGGAATTTTAGTCCGCCTAGTCTGGACGAGCTGGGGGGTCTGGACTTTGCTGTTGTTTTAGTTATAGTCAGTGCACCATAGTGTGGTCCTCTTCAAGAGTTGTTTCAATCCATCAACTAAATTTCACAGGTCTTTCTGTTGTTATTTTTTAGTCCCTATAAAGTTAGTTAACACTTTCCTGGTGGTTGATGACCCTCATCCCACATTCACTCACTTAATAAATAAGACAAAATTGCAACAAAAGATTAGTATGCTTGATGTATATCCTCTCCCATCCCTGCTTCATGTATGGTAGAGAAGCTAGTGGGAAATGCACGGTCAGCGGACTGGAGAGGAAAAAACGCTAATGTCCTAGATAATCTGTTACTGAATAACTGGAAGTGGGGCTGTCTAGCCGGGAAGATCAGACATGAATTAACTCCTAAGAAGGTATCTAAAATACCAGATTTTGTGAAGCAGTGCAGGCATTAAATGTTTGGAATAAACTTCATTAAAAATAAACAAATATCGGTGGACCTGTATTGTGCCAGATGCTCTGCTGCAGATGCTGAGGATACAGAAGGAGAGGGGTCCCACGGTGGGGGGGGGTGCTTGGAGGTGTCACAATGGCCATGTGAGACTTTAAGTCCATTTGAAAATTGAACTGGAAGTAACTTCAATGATCACAGAGCCCAAGGATTTCCAACTGGTTGGAATTGCCTATGTTGACCTGGAAATCCCATCTCCCTGGGGCCTAAATCTGGAGATTCTGATTCAATAGGTCTGGTAGTGGTCCAGGAATCTGTATTTTAAGAAGTGTCTCAGATGATTCTGGAACACAGAACCAATGGACCAAACTCTTCACTTTACAATTTGGAAAGAAGGGGGCTAAGCTGCCAGGGTCACAAGCTTGGATGATGGCAAAGCGGTCGAGCTCAACCACATAACCACAGTAACTATCACATCTCAAGGGCTTTCTATGTGCCAGACCCTGTTATGTACTTCACATGTATCATCATATTTAATCCTCATAACAACCTTATAGAGCAACTGTCGTCATCATCATCATCTCCATTTTTAAAAACTTGTTATTTTCTATTGCAGTATAACAGTGTTGTGATAGTTCCAGGTGCACAATAGACGCACTCAGCCATACATATACCTGCATCCGTTTTCCCCCAAACCCCCGTCCCATCCAGGCTGCTGCATATCATTGAACAGTGTTCCCTGTGCTGTATTGGTGATCCATTTTAAATATAGGAAAGCGTATATGTCCATCCCCAAATCCCTTAACTATCCCTTCTCCCAATCCTTCCCCCTGTGTTCCTGGTAACTATAAGTTCATCGTCTCTATTTTAAAGAAGAAACCAGCTCTTTGAGTGGTTAAATTCTTGCCTAAAGTCGCACAGCAAATAAACAGAGCCAAGATTTGAAACCCAAACCCAGGATTTTAACCATTTAACATGGACTCTCAGATACACTTTCAGTTTTTAACTTAAAGCAGGGCAGAGGGCAAGAGCAGGTATGTAGCAGTAGGTGTCTTGAGAAAGGGTTTTAAAAAAAGACAGTGTGTGTGGGTGTGCATGTTTTACCTGGGTAAGCATGGACAGCTCTTTCCAGATTCTAGCAGGGGATCTCTGGAGCTGTCGCCACACTTCCCCAAATATTGACTATTAGTCGCTCAATTGTGTCTGACTCTGCGACCCATCAACTCTAGCCCACCAGGGTCTTCTGTCCATGGGATTCTCCAGGCAAGAATACCAGAGTGGTTTGCCATTCCCTTCTCCAGGGGGATCTTCCTGGACCCAGAATCGAACCCAGATCTCTCACACTGCAGGCAGATTCTTCACTGTCTGAGCCAACAGGGAAGCCCCCTGTTGGAAGCCCCCCAACAGGTTCAGTTGGAAGTTTGGCTCTAGCCGCAGGTATAAAATGGGATCTGACTGGCATCTAATCCTCAAGCCAGAATTGCCTAAGTGCTTGCCCTCTGAGAGATGATTATTTTCTCAGCCTCTTCTCTTTGAGGAAAGTCTTTGTGTGCGCTTGAAAAGATCCTGAGGAAAAGAACACAGCATTCCCTGACTGTTCGCACCTCCCTCATTTCACCCCCATCTCCTAAACACACAGAGGGACGTAAGTTCCCTATGGTTCCATTTGTTTGGTGAACATTTACAAATAATTTAATCCTGTAAGATTTCAGAGAAAAGCAAGTCTATTTCAATGTATTTCTAAACTCCTCTGAGTAAACGAACAAGCAAGATTCAGCCCCACAGTAACTAAAGACTCCGCTAAAGCAAGGGTCCTCAACCTCCAGGGTCTAATGCTGATGATCTGAGGTGGGGCTCATGTAATAATAGCAGAAATGAAGCACCCAATACATGTAATGCACTTGAATCATCCTGAAACCACCTCCCCCAACCTTGTCCAGGGAAAGATTGTCTTACATGAAACCGGTGAAAGTGAAAGTCACTAAGTCATGTCTGACTCTTTGCAACCTCATGGACTATACAGTCCATGGTATTCTCCAGGCTAGAATATTGGAGTGAGCAGCCATTCCCTTATCCAGGGGATCTTCCCAACCCAGGGATCGAACCCAGATCTCCCACATTGCAGGTGGATTCTTTACCAGCTGAGCTACTAAACTGGTCCCTGGTGCCAAAATGGTTGAGGACTGCACTCTCTGCACTGTGGGGAGAGCAAATGGCATTCCTGCTTGCTGTCACAACTGTATCAGTCAGCTGAAGGGTTAGGACACAGGGTTTGCGCCCCAGCGCCACGGTTTTCCTGCTGTGGGATACCAGCCTAGTATCCCACATGCATGTAAGCTGAGCACCAGCTTCTGCCAGCCCCATTTTCTCATCTGCTGTATCAAGGCATCCTCATGGGGTTGCTGGAGAAAGTCAATGATGGATCTGGCCAGGGCTGGGTGATCAATCAGTGGTAGCGGTGATGACCATCATTTACCAGTGACTGGCACCATCATGGACTTCCTGGTGGCTTAGATGGTGGAGAATCTGCCTGCAATGCACAAGACCTGGGTTCAGTCCCTGGGTCGGAAAAATCCCCTGGAGAAGGGCATGGCTACCCACTCCAGTATTCTTGCCTGGAGAATCCCATGGACAGAGCAGCCTGGTGGGCTACAGTCTATGGGGTTGCAAAGAGTCTAATATGACTGAGTGACCAACACTTGGACCATCAAACTTGCACTCATTGACTTCCAACTCTGCACCCTGAATCCATTCCCTGATTAAAGCATCTTATGAACAGCCCCCGGGGGCAAAGGGGCACTGCTGGGCTGCTCTGCACCCACCTGGGGGGTATGTTTCACAGGATGGGTCCTTAGTGAGGACATTGTGGTGTATGAGAAAAGCTCACCCCTGATCCCTACCTCACATTTTGCAGTTGAGAAAATGAAGGATCAGAGGGGCTAGGAGATTTGCATGAGGGCCTGGCTAGTAAGAGGTGGCACTGGGATTCTGACGGCAGCCTGTTTCATGAACCAGGAAAGCCCATGTTCCTTTCTGCTTCATGAGAGCTTCAGCAGGTGGGGATGAGAGGAAGGAGAGAGACAGCCTTCTAGGCACGGGGTGGGATGGAGTCGAGGCAGCGGGGTAGAAGTGGGGATGGTGGAGGAGAGAGTTCATAGGAGATGCTGAGGCTCAGAGAGAAGGGAGGAGAGCAGATACGATAGAGTCAGGAATCTGGGTTCTAGTCCTGGCCCGATGCAAGTCTAGCTGTGTGACTTCGGAGAAATTTCTCACCCTCTCTGACCTTTACTTTTCCAATCCCTAAATCAGGACCTGTGCACATTAGATGGTGGGAACCAACGTTTGGCACTTTGTGAAACTCTCCACCAGGCGAGCACCTCTCCTGTCGTCAGACTGGGGAACATGAGCTGCCGCCCACCCTCTAGGACTCAGGGGGGCCCAGGGACTTCTGGGGGGTCCCGCTGCTGGCCCTCACATCTCGCTCTCTCCCCACAGGGTGGGAGAACGTCTATGGCTTTGACATGACTTGTATTCGGGATGTTGCCATGAAGGAGCCCCTGGTGGACATCGTGGATCCAAAGCAAGTGGTGACCAACGCCTGTTTAATAAAGGTCTGCAGACGGGTCCTGCATGGGCCCAGGGGTGCGGGAAGCCGGCTGTGCCACCTGGATGTTCGGGCCTGGGGTCAAGGCCACGCAGCCTCCTGCAGGGCCCCAGGCTTCAGGCAAGGCCATCTCGGCCGGCCGGAGCCTCCGGCAGCCCAGGGTGACCAATGAGAGCAGCCACTGGCCCTGAGCAGAGCTGTCGAAAGAGGACCACGGGACTCCACGGTGGCACAGCTGGGGGTGGTCAGTGCGTTTCTTCTGGTGATGTGAGCGGGGCTGTGTGTTGGGGGGCTGGGGAGCATCAGAGAGAGAAGTCCTGGAGGCTCAGGTCGGGGGAAGCCCCTCCATTCAGGGCAGGATGGCGGCTTTAGGGAAGAAATCCCTAACCTCAATCGGCTATGCAGTTGGCGTCACACTCCCCCACTTCCAAGCGTACCTGTGACAGGGCCGAGCGGGGCTCACCGCGTCCCGGGCCCCCTGGTTTGTACACGGCTTCACGTCTTGTCCTCCACGGCTTTCTGTGTTCAGTGCAGATGGAGAACTGCTCGCCAGGCCCTCCTCCAGGGCATTCCTATTACAAAATTTCCAAACACGCCAGCCTTGCTGTGTGCTTGTGCACCCACTCCTATCCGACTCTGTGACCCCATAGACTGCAGTCTGCCAGGCTCCCTGGTCCACGGGATTCTCCAGGCAAGAACACTGGACTGGGTTGCCATTTCCTCCTCCGGGGGATCTTCCTGACGTAGGGATCGAACCGGCATCTCTTGTGGTTCCTACATTGGCAGGCAGATTCTTTACCATTAATGCCACCTGGGAATCCCCTTTTGCTAGGGTACCGATAAAACCCCCCCTTGACCTCACCATCCTTCCAGTCCCACACTCCTGCAGGAGGTAACCACTGTCCATACAATGGGTTAACCTTTCCAGCCCTTTGTCTAAGTATCTGTATTTACATATGCTGTTCTGTCCTCCTGACCCGAGGAAAACTCCTGGTACTTGACTGCTTTCTTAAAGTCCAGAAAGTCATCCATTTCACAGGGTTCAAGTTCACTTTTTAATCAAAGAATCTGGGTTCATTGTGTATGCGGGTTCATCTTGTCGGTCGTCTTCGGCCCTCCCCCCAGCCCTCATTGTGCTGAAACACACCTGCCAGCTCTGGTCCAGTGAGCATCACTGCAGTTCCAGGAGCTCTGGTGGCTGGGCCAGGGAAGAGCCCAGGGCCCCTGGGGGAAGGGAAGCTTCCTGCAGGATGAATGAAACTGCTGCTTTGTCCAGGCGAGAGCCTGGGGACTGTGTTCCTCATGAGGAGCACAACCCTTGTCATCTTGGATTTAGAAGGGACCCCAGAGGACAAATAAAATTAGCGAACCTCATACAGGTCCCATCAAATAAAGGATGCTTGCCTGTTATAACACCCTGCCTGAGAACCTTGGCCTCGCGCTGGTGGGTTTTGCTACCTGTTAGCTTGGCCGGTTCCGAGTCCAGGCAGGACTGATGATGAGTAAACATCCTTTTATTTCTTCCCACCAGCCCCTCTGTCCATGAAGCTTCTTCCTTCTGGCGCTCCAAACAAGGTCCAGCAGACTATCACGTGCTTAGTTGCTCTGTCATGTCTGACTTTTTGCGACCCCATGAACTGTGTAGCCATGGGGGTCTACAGGACAGGCTCCTCTGTCCATGGGATTCTCCAGGCAAGAATACTGGAGTGGGTAGGCATTTCCTTCTCTGGATCTTCCCGACCCAGAGATTGGACCTGAGTCTCCTGCATTGCAGGCAGATTCTTTACCATCTGAGCCACCAGGGAAGCCCAGGTCCAGCAAAATACACCCCAAATAATTCACCCATGGTGCAAAACATTCCTGCAAATATTGTAGTATGAGTGGAAATCGCCTGGTGCCATCGAATTTGCCCAAATGGCAGATGGCGGCTGCATGGAGCCATGAGGCACTTGCCCACATGGGATGAAATTCCTTCCCAGGTCACTCTCCGCCTCTACCTGGCAGGGGTGGCCACAGCCCTTGTGCACGTCCTCTGCTGGTCCTGGACTGGCCTGCTCTGTCTCCCCTCCTTCCTCTCCCCCTCCCAGCTAGGAACAGGCCAGGGTCTCTCCTGAGTGCAGCCTGGGCTGGGGGCATGGCAGAAACTGGAGCTCCGGGCCCTCCCCGGCCAGTCACCTTCCTTCCTGCGCGCTCTGAGAAGGGCAAGGTCGGCTGTATTTGCTTCCGCCACCAAGAGAGCCGTCCATCAGCTCTTGCTAATGTGCTCAGCACTGTCTTCCCGGGTCTGTTGGGAAAACACTTGCCCTTCTTCACACACTTAATTGCTATTTTCATCGCTATTAACGTTGCGGCTTGTGACACTTGATGATAATGAAGACTCTGTTTTGACCAGCCTTCTGCTCTGAGACGTCCGTTTATAACATGAGTTAGTGGGGACAGCAGCGGCCCGGCTCCTCAGAGTCACCGACGCCTGCGGAGCCCTGTGCTTGGTGGGGTGGCCTGAGGCCCAGTCAGGGGCCCCCCCGGGGTCTCAGAGCTGCTGCTGCTGCAGAAAAAGGAAGCTTTCCGGCAAAAGGATCAGGGCTCTGGGGGGTAGGTGATGGGTCTGACTCTGGAGACTTTGAGTCTTAGAGGAGGGGGGATCCAACCCAGAGGGCCTTGTGTCTCTGAGGCACAGATGGCAGGGCGGGGTCACTCCAAAAGAGCAGCTGCCCCTCGGTCTCACCCATTTTAATGTATATCAGACTTGCAGTCTGGACGGCTTTTGTTCCTGCAGAGGCCCCTGTTTAGAGGCAAATGTCTGGAGGACCTAGAGAATGCTGTCAGCATTGGCAGCTGACATTTTGTTGATGGACATCTGAGACCCCCATAGAGACAGAATCCCCGATAGATGGGGTGGTGTGTGTGTGTGTGTGTGTGTGTGCATGCATGCATGTGTGCTCTTGTGCACGCTGAGAGTGGTGAGGAAGTGAGGGGAGGCCAGAGGAGGAAGGGACCAAGTTCAGGTGAGTCACACAGCCTACTTCCCAGGTCCCTCACTGTGTCCAGGTCCAGAGGCTGGGATATTTATAGGTGAGTCCTGGAAAGTTCTGGAAGTCTTTAGATCCAGGGAGCGGCATAGTCTGAATTCATCTTAGAGAGGTTGGTGGGTTGGTCTGAACCCACTTCAATATTCTTGCCTGGAGCACCTCGTGGACAGAGGAGCTGCGGGCTATGGCCCGTGGGGTCATGCAGAGTCGGACACAACTGAGCACGCACAAATTCACACTGAAGGGGAGGCCTGGGGGTGGATGGGAGGGAGAGTCGTCAGGCGAGAAGACAGTGTTAGGAGGAAAATGATGAGTTTTAGGGGCCAGGTCACACACGGAGGGCGCACAGACCATCACGTCCAGCCCCCGGGTCCAACGAGCTCTGGTCTAGTGGTGGGGATGGGGGCAGAGGCGGTGAAACCTCTGAGCTGAGCAAGAAGCAGTGTACAAAGACCAGGCTGGGCTGGTGGCCAAGGGCACCCAAGAAACAGGGACAGGGACCTTGGGAGGAGCCTGGAGACAGGCGGGCTGGCCCCAACGGAGAAAAAGATGGAGAAGCTGGTGAGAGTAGACACCATGAGCCCAGCCCTGGAGACTGAGCTGAAGGCCTCAACAAAAACCCAGTTAAGCTCCGGTGTTCTGAGAGTTGTTGGGTTGGAGGGACCTCCAGGCTCATGCGTGGGAGGGATGACCAATGTTGTGAGCTGACAGGTGCTGGAGCTAGACACGCTTCCCCGATGGGGCAATGGCCCAAGCTAACAGGGTGACATAGAATGAAGGACCCTCCCCCCTCCACCTCGCCTCCAGCCCCCACACTCTGGTCCCAGGAGGAAAGGGGGAAGATTCTGATAGGGACTCAGTGGGGGAGGGTCTTGTCTGCCTAAAGGCCATAGGGACCAGCGGGATGGGTGGTCCTTGAGGTCAGAGGCTGCTAGAAGTGGGGCTTCCCAGGCGTCACAGTGGTGAAAAAGTCCACCTGCTAGTGTAGGAGATGCCCACTCGATCCCTGGGTCAGGAAGCAGCTGAGCACACACACACAGCACGCAGCTACTAGAAGTGGGTCCCCGGTTGTGTCCAACTCTTTCCAGCCCCATGGACTATAGCCCACCAGGCTCCTCTGTCCATGGACTTTCTCTGGCAAGAACACTGGAGTGGGTTTGCCACTTCCTCCTCCAGGAGATCTTCCCGACCCAGGGATCGAACCTGTGTCTCTTACATCTCCTGCATTGGCAGCCGGGTTCTTTACCACTAGCTCCATCTGGGAAGCCCCAGGGAGGAGGGAGAAGGAAATCACGACTTAGAAGAGGCCATTTACACTGGAGAAGAGAAAGTTGGGGGATCCATGTGAGCAGGAGTGGGCATTGGCTTGTTCCATGGGTAGAAGTTACAGAGCATGGTTTTGAAGCAGGACCTACTGACTGGAGGCATCAGGGAGGACTGGCCACCAGGTAGGCAGTGAGTGAATCCGGCCTGGGGGTGCTCAGGTGTCCAGGGCCACTGACTTCCTGGGGATGCTCTTAGGGCTCTCGCATTCCCAGGGTAACAGGGGACCAGCTTTCTAACTCCAGTGGATTCTGAATGCCTGACCGGCCTCACAAGGACCTTTAGTCCTTCTTCCCCGTCCTTGGGCTCTAGAAGCATAGCGTGGCTTATCTGAAGTGATGGCACTGACACCGAGGGCTCCCACAGTCCCCTACACCAGCACTCACACTCTCTTCCCAGCCAACAGGTCATCGGGTGTTGTAGCTGCCACCCTGCACCGTAATAGAGCTCTAGGCTGGCCGCCGCATTGGCCTCACCTCTGCCTCTGTCCACCCTGTGGAGGCAGGACTTGGCTTTGAAGGTCCTGGGATTCCTTTCTTCATCCTAGAAACCTGTAGAGATAAAAGCCTCTTTGTCTTTCCTACCCCCTCCCCTGAGACCCCTCTCTCCTGCTTATTCCCAGCATCTTCCATCATCCGAGTCTCAGGCACACCCTTGGGAACCATTTCCAGGCACACAGGTGTCTGTCTGGCTCGCGCAGAGCTTTCAGGACAGAGGTCCCTGCTGTGCAACCCAGCAGGGGGAGGTTCCCCTTTAGGCCTCCCCGAAAGTGGTCCGGATCCCTGGGGAGCTTTGTGCTGTCTCACTGGGGCTGACCCACATCAGGTCAGCATCCTCTGCCCAAAGAGAACACCGCACTGCAAACCATCATTCATGACTCCTGCTGCCAGCCAAGATTGATTTTCAGTCACTTCCTGGCTGAAACTGTTAGAGTTATCAGTTCCTTGTGTTCTCCATTCCCAGCTAGAACCGAAAAATTCTCGCCTCTTATTTCCTCTTTTTATGTATTTAACTGTCCGACTGGTGATAAATGGTCAGCAGATTTCCCTTGGCTCAGCCTGTGACTATGTGGGCTCGGTACTCAGGGCCTCCTGTTGACGGGAAATGAGTAGCCAGCTCTGCTGGAATCTGGGAGGGCTTGATGGAGCAGGTGGCTGCTTTAATGCTGTAGGTCTGGGGTGCCCCACCTCCCTGCCCCACCCCTTAGAATTTGCCCCCAGTATGGGGCTTCCCAGGTGGCGCTAGTGGTTAAAAACCCGCCTGCCAGTGCAGGAGACAGGAGACACGGGTTGGATCCTCGGGTTGGGAAGATTTCCACGGAGAAAGAAATGGCAACTCACTCCAGTATTCTTGCCTGCAGAATCCCATGGACGGAGGAGCCTGGCGGGCTACAGTGCATGGGGTGGCAAAGAGTCGGACAGGACTGAGCAACTGAGCATGCACACATGCACGCACGGAGCAGACTCCCCCCTAGAAAGGATGGGAGAGGCTGTGGGGAGGGTGGCAGGTGGGCCTGGGACGTGGTCCCAAGAAATGTGACACCCAGGGGAGTCTGCGGTCTATAGTCTCCCCGGGGGATGACCCGCACTCTCTCTCCTCTGGACTGCAGGAGGTGGACATTTACACGGTGAAGACGGAGGAGCTGTCCTTCACGTCCGCCTTCTGCCTGCAGGTACAACGCAACGACTACGTCCACGCCCTGGTCACCTATTTCAATATCGAGTTTACCAAGTGCCACAAGAAAATGGGGTTTTCCACAGGTGAGCCTCCTGCTGGCCTTCCAGACCCACCCGGCCTGGTGCCCAGGCCCTGTGGGACGTGACCTCCCCAGCCTGGACATGGGCCAAGGGCCGGGGGGCATCATTCGGGGATCCTCACTTGGCACCTCGCAAGCCTCTCCAGCCCTGGAGGAATGGCACGTTCCCCACAGTTCAGGCTGCTAGAGGAGGAGGTAAAACACTGCAACGGCCGTGGCCAGAGCTGAGGGTCAGTGTCGGGTGGGCAGGGGCAGGTGTTGGGCTGCCTTTTTTAATGCACGCTTATTCATTTAGTGTTTCCTGAGCACCTCCTCTGTGCAGGAGAGGTTACGGAGGGGAGTGAGACTTCCTTGTGGCAAAGAGCAGGCAAGAGACTTACCTTAATTCCTCACAGGAGGGCTTCTTCCAGAGTCGATGTCTCCTGACCACCAAGACCAGGGTCCTCTGGTCTTTATCAGCCAGGCCAGCCCTGGTGCCTCCTCATCCCGGGAAAACCAGAGGACTCCGGCCCCCGTCATTATCAGCTGCTCCGCTTCCTTTAGGAGCAGCAGACCAGTTTATCTTCTCGGTTGTGGGAACAGCACGCAGGGGGTGGGATATTTCACCTGGATCTTGAAAGATGGGTGGGACTCAGCCTTTCAGTGGTGAGGGGTGGGGGGCAGTGAGGCTGAGGAGGAGCCTGCTGGAGGATCACGGCTATGACTGGAGGCCAAGGGTGGAGCCACATGGCTGTGTCTCCCTCTTCCATCCCCGGGATTGCCTCCCCCAGGGCCCACCCACCCTGCTGCCGGAGATGAGAAAGTCAGGGGGCAAGGATTCTCTGGAAAGAGCTCTGTCTCTAACGCCTGGGCTGAAGCCCTGTGGCTAGCTCCCAGCTGTGGTCTGTCTTTCCCTGAGATGGTCTGTTTCTGGTGGATGTCAGCGTAGGGTTTTGGTCCAGCGTGTCACGGATGTCTTACCATCTTTATCAGCTGGTATGGGTTTGGCAGTTGGGTTTACTCAGACCCTCTGCACTCTGATCGCTGAGGAAAGCGTATTTCCTCTTTGTGTTTAAGGACCCCAGATGTGCAGAAATAGACTAATCCTAACTTGTGGCTCATGATAAATTACTATGACATACTACCACGCACGGTTCACTTTTTGCTTATGTTTTAATTAATATAACAAACGCTCGTGAACTTGCCACCTAGCTCAGTAACTAGATTGTGAATGAAGTATTATTAATTCAAATGAAATAGTGACTAGAAGTAAGTTTATTATTAGTAGAATGTAAATGTATTAGTTAATATCAAGAGATAAAATATTGTTAATTAGAATATAAATATTAAACTGAAATACATTATTAACAAGCATAATACAATAAGGTTTATAATTACTAAATGTAAGTCAATTAATTCAGGAGGCTTCCCAGGTGGCTCAGTGGTAAAGAATCTGCCTGCCTAGCAGGAGACATGGGTTTGCTCCCCAGGTCGGGAAAAGCCCCTGGAGTAGGAAGTGACCTGCTCCAGTATTCTTGCCTGGAAAATTTCATGGACAGAGGAAACTGGTGGGCTAAAGTCCACGAGGTCACAGAGTTGGACATGACTGATCACATAGGCGACTAAATTAATTCGGAGTCCCCTTATCCCACTCCCCACATCGCCTCCAGCTGGACATTATCCTGAATTTTGGGTTAATTATCCCCTGCTGTTTTTAAAAAGTTGTTTCATGTGTATGTGTAGACCTAAATAAGGTATTTTTGGTCTCAGGTAGCTTTGAACTTGAGTTGAAATGCAGGTTGTTCTAAGTGGTTCCTCCTCATGGGCCCCCGGGGGCTGCAGCTGCTCCAGGAGACGCTGGAAAGCACATCACGTTGTGCAGCTTGGAAACCATCCCTGCTAATGGCTCTGCCCGTGTCTTCCCCTTGAAGCTTTGGGCAGAAGCTGTTGCGAATGGGCACAGCCACTCAGAGCTCTGGGCTGTGCCAATCAGCCGGCGGGCCCAGCGGCCCTGCCCCTTGGCCATATCCTCTGCGTGTGGGGTAGGAAATGTGAACTGGGCCCCTTGGGGAGACTGTGTGGGTGGACGGGCGGTACTGAGTAGAAGCAGGCCTGGGGTTAAGTACTAGTTTTTCCAGGAATCAGCAAGGGAGGGCGGCGGGCAGTGGAGATAAATTTGAGTGGGTCCCTTTCTGGGCCTTGGGCTCATCATGAGTGAAATGGCTGGGTGGACCTCAATGGCCTGGCATCCCCTTTCCTGGCTTGGCTTCCCTGTGACACTGAGTCAGCTTCTCAGGTCAAAGACGCTTCTTCATGCATAGTCTTGAATTCTCCAAAATGCTTGTGAAAACCCTAGGGAATAGAATTACAAATTTACAGCTAGAAGAAGTATTAAATTCCAGAAAGAACTACCATCCCCTTAACCACTGGAAAGAGACCGGGAGGCAGGATTCCACTCTGTCTCCAAAAGCACCAGGAAAAGTCTTCCTGTGAGAGGGCCCTCTGTTCGTACCCACTGGCCCTTGTGTGCCCCACTCCCAGCCTCTGTGACAACCAGTCACAACTCCCACTGGACGTTACGGCCAGTTACCCGAGTGTCTTCTCACTTAGGTTGTCGGATCTCATGGGGCAAGGCTGTGCTGGCTGCTGTTCCCCACTTTTAGGACCATGTCAAGCAGATGATAGGCATCCTGAGTGGATGTCTGCTGAATGAATGAGCAAACGCATGAATGAGTGAGTGAATGCATGAATGAGTGCATGAATGACAGTATCATCATAACGGAAATTTAAAAGCCATTGACATGACCTTGACGGTTGTAGTTGAGGCAAGGAGTAAGGGAAAGGCCTGTTCCCTGACCAGCTCTCTGGATGTCGTGGTCCATAGTGATGCTGAGTTCTCACCCTTGGGCCCAGCAACTCTCTGGGGAATCAATCCTAGAACATTCCAGACCAAGATAGTGTGGCAGCCCTGCTTTATAAGCCAGAGCCATAGTTGTTGGATAAATGACATGATATACCATTTTCCACAAAGAGTAAATAACCACCTAATGCAATGGCTTAACAATACCCTGATCTGGGCCTGATATGTTTATATATATACATACATACATACATACATATATACATATATATATATGGTGACCATGCAATTCATCTTTCAATTGAGGACAGTTTGAGAGTAAAGAGGAGAGCTCTTGATAATTACGCTGGGAACATGGACCTGGGCGCAACAGGAGGTGGTCACGCTCAATGTGTCCTACCCCCCTTCCCGTCTTCTAATCCTCACAGTCCTTCAGGAGATAAACCTTCTGCAGATGTAGAGCATGAGTGCCAGGGTCACAGTGCAGAAGAGGATTGGACACTGGACCTCTTATTGCTTCATTAAATGTCCTTTCCACTGATACCCACCCAAAAGATGTATAGGATATGAAGGACTGGGTCTGCACAGCCATTGTGGCCTTGTTTGTTTATCTACACAAGATTTTTATGTCTTGGCAAACCTGCCCCCTTCTCACACCCTAGAATTACTGATTTCAAACCCCTAGGACCAGAGTCAAAACATCTACATTGCAATCAGCTTCTCCTGGAGACCCTGATGGAGACCTCAGATTGAAAAAACTGCTTTAGACAATGATTCTGTGGACCCATCACAGAAATGGGATGTTTGGGCAAGTTCTTAACCTTTTGATGTTGATGTTGAAGGAAAAAAATCCCTTTCCTGCAACTCAAAGCTGGCACATTTTGGGGGGCCAGCATCAGAGGCGGATGGTCTGGGCTCGCTGGCTGGCAGATCTGAGTCAGTGAAGTCTCTAGGAGTCTCCCAGGGCATCTGATTAGGAGACAGAAGGAAGCTGCTGGAATCTCCTTGCCTGAAGGTCTTTAAGAACAGGAGAGGCACCTGTGTGGGCTGATGTGAGTGGCGGTGGGGGCGAGAGTGCTGTCAGTCACTCACTGCCATTCTCCGCACACCCCAGAAACTATCTTTTGACAATTCATTTAGGTGCCGTTGGCAGAGAAGGTACTGGGAACAGTTGGACTTTGCTCACGGACAGCAGTATGCCTTGGAGGCCAGGAAGGCTGGATGTGTTTGCAGATTCACAATCTGAGCAGCACAGACTCCATGTTCATGATCCTCCTTCAAGCCTTTCCAAGTGCTCAGGCTGCTTCCCCTCTCCATGACCTTGACTTTGCATCGATTTCCCAAATGCACACATTGAAGGTTACTCAAATCTGTATTCAAACCACTGACATTTGATCAAGCCAGTCTATTACGAAGGACACAGACTCTTCACCACCATTAAAATAGATCCTGAGGGTTGAATGATCTTGATCCCACTGGGGGTGCAATAAATCTCCAGGCAGGCTGTGTGTGAATTCCTTCAGGCTGGACCACCAGTGGCCAGTATGATTGAGGGACAGCCCCTATTCTTCCTGCGAATTAAAACTCTACCTTCTGATGGTGCCCAGGGCTTAGCCTTTGTTCTGTCTCCAAAGCCATCCATAAGGCCACAGACTTTTCAGGTGACAGCCTTTGAAGTATTTGAAAGGCACTTACTACGTCCTCCCCAAGGCTTCCCACCTTTAGCTCTGGTTGTAAGCAAAGAGTGAATCAGTGTTCATGAGTCACGCCTCCTGGTGGAGGAAGGTAAGAGCCTGCAGGACAAGAGGAACTCTTTGGTTCCAAAGTCTCAATGTTGGTGAACATCCCTGGGTACCTTGGAGCCTCACAATAGACCCCTCTGGCTTTTTACTATCTGTCATGTATTCGGTGCTCACAGACCTAGCAAGTGTGCTGATGGGCTCCAAGGGTATAGTAGTAATGGTCCATCAGACCCCTGTCCTGATGGACGTTGCAGTCTTGTGGAGACTACAGAAAGTAAAAAGAGACAGAGATGGTTATGCAGCCGTGTGACCGCTACAGTAATCACACGGGCTCAGGACACCCTTAATCCAGCTGGGTGGTCAGGTAAGGCTCTCCCGAGAATTGACCTTGGAGGATGAGGAAGGGAGAGGCTGGTGCTTAGGGAGGGAAGAGTGTCCCAGGGATGGCAGCTCCTGGGCCAGGACCCCTCATCTATTTGTAGGATTTGTCATGAGCCCAGAGGATGGATGGGATTTCACGGGAGGTGCAAGTGTCAGTGTGGCTTTGGTTCATGCATGAGGTGTGAACTGTAGACCAGCGTTGGGTTCATAGAAGGAGAATCATTCTGAATTTTTATCCTATCTAGGTAGGAAGGCTTGGCTAAAACCCCACGGCAGGCCTGAGCCAAGGGTAGCAGGATGGGTTATAGCAGGGGTCCCCAACTTCTGGGATGTAATGCCTGATGATCTGAGGTGAGCTGATGTAATAATAATAGGAATAAAGTGCCTAATGAATGTAGTGCACTGGAATCATCCTGAAACCATCCCCCCACACCCGGTTTGTGGACAAATTATCTTTCACGAAACTGGTCTCTGATGCCAAAAAGGTTGGGAACCACTGATAGGACAGAGAGGCAGGCAGAGAAAACTGTTTGTAGCGTTGGAACATCCGTGAAATTGGGGAAACTGGTTTAGCCGTGGAGTTGGCGTGAGTGGTGTCATTTAACAGGAGACTGGATGGACTGCCCTCCATATCTCTCCCCTGAACCTGTCTGCAAGTCCTCACTCTGTTGAACCAATGAAATAGCAGCATTTTGAGATTCATTTGTGTTAATACCACCCTTGGTATGACCTTGTAATGTCAGTTTGTTTCTCCTCTGGTTCTCCACTGAGATCCTCAGTCTGGAGGGCGTGGGGAGTCGATGACAAGTTGAGCCCCTGAGCTGAATGGGGAGACCTGCCAGAACTTGGAACAGGCGCTGGCGCTGGGCACCTGACCCAGCGAGAGGGCTGGGCAGAGTATTCAGAGTGTCCCAGAAGAAACCCAGCAGCTTCCGGGTGGGGTTCCAGCCCTTCTTGAGACATCTCTCTCTGTCTTTTAAAAAAATACTTCTTTATTTGACTGCGCCAGGTCTTAGTTCAGCACATGGGATCTTTAGTTGCAGCATGTAGGACCTAGTTCCCTGACTAGGAATTGAACCCTGGCCCCCTGCACTGGGGGCTTTCCTGGTAGCCCAGCTGGTAAAGAGTCCACCTGCAATGCAGGAGACCCTGTATCGATTTCTGGATCGGGAAGATCCGCTGGAGAAGGGATAGGCTACCCACTCCAGTATTCTAGCCTGGAGAATTTCGTGGACTGTATAGTCCATGGGGTCGCCAAGAGTTGAACCCAGCTGAGTGGCTTTCACCTTCCCCTGCACTGGGAGTGCAGAGGTCTTAGCCAGGGGACCACCAGGGAAGCCCCTGGAGGCATCTCCTCTGACTCTCCCTTCTCTCCCTCAGCCCCTGATGCCCCCTACACCCATTGGAAGCAGACTGTCTTCTACCTGGAAGATTACCTCACTGTCCGGAGAGGGGAGGAGATCTACGGGACTATATCCATGAAGCCAAATGCCAAAAACGTGGTGAGTGCTGAGGCAGGGGGTGGGGGTGTTGTTGGGGGGGTGGGAAGGTGTTGGGGGGTGGGGAGGTGGGGGGTGGCGCAGAAAGGAGGAACATGGAGGGGGGTTCCCCCACTGGCTGGCAGGGGGGAACGTTACAGGGGAGGTGGTAGAAAGGCAGGTGTGGATGTGATGGCATCCTAGAAGCACCCCAACCTGGACCCCTTAAAACTGGAGAATTGGAGCCCTCCTGCAGGGCCCCCTGAGACCCTTCCAGCCATGAGGGCAGCTTCCAACCCTTGATGATGGGGGTTCCGTGAACAGAGGCTGTGGCCATGGGTTTCACCTCGTTTGGGATGAGCTGAGCCAGGAAACCGCTGTGTCTGGTGGCCTAAAAGACAATTTCGCATTCCTCCAGCTGGCCTGGTGGGCTAGGCTGTGTGGTTTTCTCTGGGCCTGGCCCTTAACTCTCCGGGTGCGGGTACAGGCCTTGCAAATGCCAAGGTTGGGGTGGGGCGGCATCTGGGGCCTCTTCCTCTGAGACGCAACCGCTCCACTCCTCCAGAGTTGAAACCGGAGGGGACATCTCTATATTCTAACAGGAAGGATTTAGGTTAGAAACCAACGACTTTCCCAGGAGCCTCTGGAAGAGGGTCGTGAGGGCTGTTTGTGGGGTGTCCTGAGCTGGAAACCCTTAGCAGCTCAGAAGCGCCCGGCCCTCCGCCTGCGGGGAGGGGCGTGGTCCCCGGGCTCCTTGGCGCTGACGCCCCAACTCCTCCTCCTTTGCAGCGAGACCTCGATTTCACAGTAGACTTGGATTTTAAGGGACAGCTGTGCGAAACATCTGTATCTAATTACTACAAAATGCGTTAGCACACGTGGGAGGCTGCAGAGAGTGAGCGAGCCAGCCCGGAAACTCGCCTCCATCTGCAGCTCGGCCACCAGGGACCCTGTTTGCAGGACGACACGATCCATCCTGGAGTGCCCTCGAGACTGGTGAACTCCGCCGGCCTCCCGAGGGCCCTGCCCCTGGACCAAGGGCCCCCAGCCCCTCGGCTCTGCTCCGGGGGGCCCTTCTCAGAGGCTCTGTTTTCCTGACCTTGAGCCACGGCCAGCGCGGCAGCCGGGCCCCGATGGAGGAGTCCACGCGTGTCCCCATCGTCCTCCTTAACCGTGACTCTTGGATCCTCAAGTTTTGCATGCTGCAGGCATCTAGGTCAGATTGCTTCTCTAGAACCTGGAGACTAGTGTCTTTGATAGCATAAGCCAGACTCTACGTGCGTGCGGCGGTGCGCGTGTGCGTGCGCGGATAGCTTCCCGGTTAGTTATTTAACCCCGCGCACTTGTACTGTATGTGTGTGCAGATGCAGTCAAGCGGCTGACGTCCGTGTTCATCACAGGAGTGTGTGTGTGTGTGTGCGTGTGTGTGTGCGCGTGCGTAGAATATATATTACTCTCAGAGGAGATCTGTTGCTTTCCAATAGAAATTTGTTTTGTGATTAGTTCTCTACCGTCCCCAGCCCTTCCCAGCTATGAAACGTTCTCTGTATTAGCTCCAGTCTCCTTTTGACTAGACTGTGGCTCCGAAGCCTGGGCATAGGACCACGCACTCTGTGGGCGCTCAATAAATGCACATGAGAGTGAAAGGATGGGGTGGCTGCATTTCTGGTGCTGTGGGGGCGGGGGGTGAGGGGGTGCGGGAGGAGGTCAGAGGCCACAGTGGAACAGAAGATCCGATGGTGTTACTCCCAAAAGGAAGGCGGCTGCTTGGTGAGGTTGCCGTGAAGCTGGGACCTGTCTGAGGGCATCTCCCCTGGTGACCCTTTCGGGAAGGGGGAGGGTTCTGGAGTGCGGGTCAGAGGACATGAGCGAACATCAAGTGCTCTGGAATGGGAGGCCAGGTGTAGCCTGGAGAGGGACCAAGGCCAGGGGCGAGAAAGGCTGGGAGGGTCCAGAGGAGGCAGGAGGTGCTGGCTGAGCTCTTGATTCCGGGCTCAGGTTTCTGGATGGCGGTGCCCGGGAAAATGCCCACTGATTCCAGCTGCAGTGGGCCTGCCCTTTCACTGTCTGTGTGCTAAGTCTTTTCAGTCGTGTCTGACTCTGTGACTCCATGGACTGTAGCCTGCCAGGCTCCTCTGTCCATGGGATTCTCCAGGCAAGAATATCGGAGTAAGTTGCCATTTCCTATTCCAGGGGATCTTCCCGACCCAGGGACCGAACCCGTGTCTCTTATGTTTCCTGCATTGACAGGCAGGTTCTTTACCACTAGAGCTTCTGCATACACGTTGGCGTCCCCGAAGCCCTGGGGGTTGAGTACAGGGCCCCCCCTCACCCCTCCACTTTGGTAGCTGAGCCTCTGGGCCCCAGGGCAGGGTGGGGGGAGGAGAGGGGTCATGGAGGAGCCACCCCTTCTCCAGGCCTGCTCAGGTGCCCTCTGCACCCCACCCTGTGCTGAGTCCTCTGCCCTTCCAGCTGGGGAGGCCTCTCTTTATAACTAGAGGCAAATACCATGCATGCAAATCATGGAATGCTTCCGTCATATGTTTTGGACAAGAAAAATAGAGAAACTTAACTCGAGGACAACAGTGAGAGTGTTAAAAGAAGGAAGGGGGTCAAGGAAGGATGGGGGGAGGGCAGTGGTCCCCCAGAGGGCACTTGAGGGAAACCCACTGAGGTGGGAGTATGGGAGTAGGCAATCCTGTGCATCCAACTTTGGAGAATTTCGTCCATGGTCCACAGAGTAAATCCTCCATGGCCACCGAGAGCCATCAGGAGGATGTGCTTCCGGGAGCTCCAGGCCTCTGGGGGCTGCAGGTGTCCCTGACATCCCTAGGGGCCTGGAAGGGAGGCCCATGCTGAGCAAAGAACCGGCAGTCTTTCGGGCCTCTCCAGCCACCGGCTGAGAAGCGGGCACCCCAGAGGCCTCCCTGGGTCCTGGGTCTTCAGCGCCTGCTGCATCAGCTCCCCGGGCTCCAAGAGTGAAGCCTGGGGGACATGGAGGAGCACGTCCATAGCAGCCCCCTCCCTCTGCCCGTGGGGGCGCTGCAGTGGGACTGCCGTCTCCCCTGACTCAGTGGGGAACAAGCTCTGTCTGCTCTGAGCACGTTCTGTAGGGAATGAGGTCTCAGCTTGACCTCGGGGTTGCCGCTGAGATGCTTCATTTGTCAGACCTGTTTTCCCCAACTCTGCCTCCCTCTCTCTTTCCTTCTTCCTTTCTTCCTTGTTTTCCTTCCATCCTTTCTCCCTCCTTCCTAACCTTCCTTCATTCCTACCTTCCTTTTTTCTTCCATTCTTTTGAGAAGGTACAAAACCCAGTCGTGACTTTCTCTGTGTCGCTCTCCTCCCTCTCAGGGGAACGTCCCTGTTCCATCCTCACCCCACTTCTCCCCAGGCCTGCAGCCGCGATGCCCCTTTTCTGGTCTGATTTGGGCTTGCTTGTACACAGGCCCCTCACTGGCTTGCTCTGAGGTCCACTGAGGGCCAGGTTCCCCGCTGGACCACAAGCTCCAGGGGCAGAGACCTTTCTCTTTCTGCCCGTGTTTCCCCTGGACAGAGTGGGGTTGCAGGTGGGACTTCACAACGTGACAGCAGACGGGCTTGACTCTCTCAGTACGTGCCCAAGAGCGACTCAGGGCTCCAGGCTCCTGTTCCTTCTATCTGTGCCCCTCAGGAGATGCCCCGTCTCCCCTGTGTCCTGTCTCTGTGGCCCTCCTCTCCTCCGGGCACCGCACTTAGCACCCAATCGACTGATGGCTGGCTCCAGCCCATCGCCGTGCCTCGGAGCAGTCCCCTGGTCAGGAGTCTGTCCCTGGCCTACTGGTCAATTCAGATCCTTGGGTTTCTGGCCAATTCAGTTCCTTGGGTTTCCGCTCTGCTTCATCTCCTATCTTTTTTTTTTTAATATGTATTATTTATTTACTTTTGACTGTACTGGGTCTTCATGGCTCCATGCGGGCTTTCTCTAGCTGCTGGAGTCAGGACTACTCGCTAATCATGGTGTGTGAGCTTCTCATTGCAGTGGTTCGTCTTGCTGCAATGCGTGGGGCTCTAGTCACACAGGCTCAGTGGCAGTGGCTCACGGGCTTAATTGCCCCTCAGCATGTGGGATCTTCCTGGACCAAGGATCGAACCTGTGTCCCTTGCATTGGCAAGCAATTGCTTAACCACTGGACCACCAGGGAAGCCCTATCTCCTATGCTTAAGTCTCAGGTTCCACACAGGGTGGGAGCTCTATCTTGTTCTCTCCACATTCTCTATGGCATGGAGGGTCCCCAGGCTGGTTTTTAATTCCCTTCCTAAAGACTGTTTTTTCTGAATCCCTGCTCCCCACCTGGCATCTTGAATGGCACCTGCCCACATGCCTTGGTTTCTGAGTGCAGCCCCACCTGTGAAGCCTCCTACCTCACCTTAGACCCTTGGGTGTGCTGGGCCCAGCCCCTCACCTGTGGTCCTGGGACCACTGGGATGAGCCTGGCTTCCTGAGGCTGGGCGCTCTGACCACAGTGGACATGCCGGCCCCATGTCCAGGGCCACCCAGGCTGCTGTGGCCCCGTCCCATTGGAAACAATCAGTCCACATTCAGGTGAGACCCAGACACAACCTGCTCGGTGATCTGAGATTCAGCTGAAAAAAAAAAAAAACATGTATTGAAAAAGGCGCAGGCTCCAGGCTCAGCCAGATGCTGGCAACAGCAGAGTCCACAGCTCTGTCCCTGCCCTCGGGGCTCACCGCCCGCTCGTCAGTCTCTAGGTGGGCAGGGCCTGCTCCCTTCTGAAAAGAAACAGGGTCCCTCAGTACCGTCCCTAACCACTCCACCTCTCTGCGACCCCCACAGTCTTGACCCCTCAGCAGATGATGTGAGCTGTGTCCGGGTCGTGGTGAGGCGGGCTGCCTCCCAAGCTGGTTCAGAAAGAGATCATGCTGAATTTGCCTGCTTCTGCAAACCCCCACGGGGGCCCAGGCTGTCACGTTCAGAGAAGGAGGCCTGGGCCCCTCTTGTATCCTGTCAAGAGATCATGTCTCACCACAGAATGAAAAGGGTCTTTACCAACCTCTAGGCTGCAGCCAATATCTCAGCCTCAAGGGCAGCCAGAGTCCACAGGACAGAAGAGGCCCCTAGGGTGCTGGGTCAAGGACCCAGGCCCCTGCAGACCCCTGCTCTGAAGGCAAGCATCCATCCTTGGACAACTTTGCCATGTGACAGAGGTTTGGAGCCAAACCACCCTATCAAACCCTGGCGCTGCTGCTTGCCAACTATGTGAGTCTGGGCCAGGCACTGCACCTCCCCGAGACTCCAAGGAAATCAACTGAAAGATCCGGAAAACACATCTGGAAACTGAAAGTACAATGGACATTCCAGTTATGGTTGCTATAGTAATAACATTTCTGCCTGCATTCCAGCCCTGACACTGAGAAGCATGGCCAGGTGCCAGCGCCTGAGGCCTGTGGGCCTCTGAAGGTCCCCGGGGAGCAGTAGGCACCGCCATCCACTGTCAGCAGCTGGCCAGATCCCGGGGCTACGGGCTTAGGCCCAGGGAGCGGGGCAGCCCTGCAGGCGACATGCATGTAGACTCTTGCCAGAAGCCCTGGGCAGGAGTGACCTGCATGGTGACGGTGCTCATTAGCCCATTAAAGGCTTCACACATGTCTCACTGAGATCTTGATGTTCATCTGCCCGCTCCCCGGCAAGCAGTGATCTCCTGGTATCAAGACATGCATGGCCTTCCATCAGAGCTCAATGCTACTCTGTCTCTGAGGTGTCACAGCCCTGCCTGGGCTGCTCTTTGCAGGACCCCGCTTCTGACTCTCTACCTGCATTTCCAAGAACCTCCTGGAGACGCCCCTGGCCTAGGGTTTGGTTTGCATGGAGAAGAGCAGTGGAAACCTGCAGCGTCCACTTCACCTTGGAATTCTACTCACACTGCTTCCCCCAGGAAAAGTCATATTTGATTTGGGTCAATAACACAAGATTCTGTTTTTGGAGGGCTCCAAAATCACTGCAGATGGTGACTGTAGTCATGAAATTAAAAGATGCCTGCTCCTGGGAAGAAAAGCTATGATAAACCTAGACAACATATTAAAAAGCAGAGACATTACTTTGCTGACAAAGGTCCGTCTAGGCAAAGTTACAGTTTTTCCAAGACTTATTGTACGGATGTGAGATTTGGACCATAAAGAAGGCTGAGAGACGAAGAATTGATGCTTTCAAACTGTGGTGCTGGAGAAGACGCTTGAGAGTCCTTCGGATGGCAAGAAGATCAAACCAGTCAATCCTAAAGGAAATCGGTCCTAAATATTCACTGGAAGGGCTGATGCTGAAGCTCCAATTCTTCGGCCACTTGATGCAAAGAGCTGACTCATTGGAAAAGACCCTGATGCTGGGACAGATTGAGGGCAGGAGAAGAAGGGGGTGACAGAGAATGAGATGGTTGGAGGGCATCATCAACTCAGTGGACATGAGTTTGAGCAAACTGCAGGAGATAGTTAAGGACAGGGAAGCCTGGTGTGCTGCAGTTCATGGAGTGGCAGAGTCGGAAACAACGTAGCGACTGAACAAAAACAACAAATAATATACCAAGTTGGTGTAATGGGGTACCATTCTCTTTGATGGCCAGAGTTAGAGGCTCAAAAGTGCATTCTGGGGACCAGCAAAAGGGAGGAGGTGGGGACCAACGAGACCCAACAACCCCTTCTTGACTGCATAACAGCCACAGAAACGCTCCAGGGTTGTCTGGCTACACTGAACAGGAAATAACTGGCTCAGTCCCCCGCTGTCTTAAATTATCATTAATGTGACAGAAGCACGTGCCACCATGACGTGGTGAGTGAGGAGAACAGACAGGAGGGTCCTCCCTCGTGCCCAGGGCTGGAGTGGGCCTCCCAGGACAATACCCGTGCGGGGAGGAAGGCATGGTCTAGGAATCCTGTTGTTCAGTCACTTAGTTATGTCTGACTCTTTGCAATCCCGTGGACTGCAGCACACCAGTCTCCTCTGTCCTTCACTATCTCCTGGAGTTTGCTCAAATTCATGTCCATCGAGTTGGTGATGCCACCCAACCATCTCATCCTCTGTTGCCCCCTTCCCCTCCTGCCCTTAATCCTTCCCAGCATCAGGGTCTTTTCCAATGAGTCCTGTGTGATCACCAAATGTGGAAGTCCTGCCTGAGAGGTGGGGTGGGGAGGGAGATACACTCATGCCTGTGACCTGGGGAGACTGGCCGTGGCTTCCAGGTCAGGCGTGGGTGCTGGGCCATCCTGAACACAGTGGCTCCAGTCCTGGCCTCAGTTGGACCCAGGAGAGCTATGCAAGGAGTCTCTTCCAACTTTCTTGTTCCATCGACATTTGTCGGTCCCTGCTGTGGAGTAGATGCCAGGAGGAGACTCTCCACAAGGGTGATACATGCTATGAGGGAGTAGAGACTGTTAGGAGATCAAGAGCCTCTCTGAAGACATGACTTGAAACGGAAACTCGAAAAAGCAGAAGAGGAGGGGATGGTAAGGTAGAGGATGTAGTTGGCAGAAGTGACACCCGCTGAGGCCCCCACCCAAAGGCGTCCAGAGAGGGAGGCTCATTTGAAAAGAAGAGGAGTGACAAGGGAAAAGCGAAGACTGGGGGAGCAGGGAGAAGGGAGGCCTGGGATGCAGCCAGGGTCCATGGTCCAGAGCCCGTGTCCAGGTCAGGGAGACATTTTCCTCGGTCAGTGAGAAAGCCCTGGGACTTTAATCAGGAAAGTGACAGGATAAGGTTTGCAGGCCGCACATGCTCTGAAGCTAATGAGCTCAATTTGGCGGCTGCTTTCCCTGCAAAATGGCAATAGACTTCACTTATTGCCTATTTCAGAAAATCAGCTACAGAAAAGGTACCTGCATAGTACACCTGGCAGAAGCACCCCTAGAAGCCCCGGGTGGAGGGTGAAGGGGAGGCTTCTCTGGATGCTGTGGTGGGAAATAGCAGGAGGACAGATGGCTGCCTCGTAGGACTGCCCGCTCCCCAGCAGGGAACCTCAGAGGGGTGATTGGTGAAGCTCTGAGGTCGTTTGCATCCTCCATTCTGGTGTCATGTCGTACTGTTCTCCCCACAAGGATGGCTCGGAGGATGTAATTGTCTGGGAGGTGGAAGGGTGAGAAGGGTCCGAGCCAGGCTGATGTGTGCTCTGGGATTGTTCTGCAGCTGTTTCCAGGGGACCATGATGCCCAGCATCTCTTTCCACTCACAGAAAGGACTCTCAAAGCGTCTTTCAGCAGCTCCGTGGGTCATAATGGCTTTCTGATATTATGACAATTGCTTTCTGGCCACGGCTGGTTAACTCAGCTGGATGGAGCTTGAAGCCAAAGACACAGGCTTCTCAGGCTCCTGCTCAGTTTCGCGGTCATGGATGACACCTTGAACTCCAGCCAGCCTTGGAGTAAGCAGAACTGGGGCTGCAGCCCGGCTTCTCCGGCTGACTGAGCGCTGCAATGAGTTACCAGAACTGCTGTCTCCTGGGTGGACCCTTCCTCTGTGAAATGCCGTGATGATCACACCTGTCCCAGACTGTTGTGAGCTGACCCGGGAACACATCCCACATGGTGAGATGGTAGCTCCCCGTTCTCAGAAATGAGGGCCCTGGACAAGAATGTGCAGGAGCCCCTGGGAGGGAGAAGCCCCTCCAAGCTGAGCCTCTGTGCACAGTGGGTCAGAGTGCTGCTTCCAGGGGCCAAGGGGCCAAGGCCCACCATCCTCTGTTGCTTGGAAGTGACTGACAGCTGGCTTGGAGGTGCCCAGATTAGAGACAGGGAAGGAGGTCAGAGCAGGGCCAGGGCTTGGAGGGCCCCAGGCTGTTCAGTAGGACTCAGGGCTGGGGCCACCTGCAGACCTGGAGCCCGTGGTGGTGGGAGGCTCCCCGCGGGGTCATCGCAAAGGACCCAAGGTTCCCTAGGAGGGGAGGAGCCTGGAGCACAGTGGAGTGTGGCCTCCGGGCTGGAGCACCACGTCCAACCCCCAGTTTCCCCACAACCTCCTGGCTGCATGACCTGCAGCTTCCATGCCTCAATTTCCTCTACTCACAAACTGGCGATAACCTTTCCCCTTCCGCAGAGACGTTGCTGGAGGTAAGTGGGAGCCGTGACGGGGATGCGGTGAGTGGGCATGGCTTTACTCTCATGACTGTGGTTACAACTGTGGCTCTGACCTGGGTCCCTGAGCCCCTCCGGGGCTGGGACACACAGCCTGGCTGAGCCTGTCTGTCTCCCTGTGTCTCCATGTGCCCAGGTGTGGTACCTGCTGTATTATCAGTGTCTGGTCTTGTGTCTCCTTCGATGGTGATCTCCTGGAGGACAGGTTCTGCCTCTCATCCGTGTTTATGTTCAGTATCAGGCATAGACCACGCCCACCAAAGGTCTACCAGATGTTCAGGAATATTTGCCAAATCAACTGATGAAGACTTATGACCGTGATGCTCTTGTCAGGGGCAAGCACCCATTCTTCCTGCTCTTGGCACCTGCCTGACACGTGGGCCTGAGGTCAGCACCATCCCCCTAGGCTTCTGGGTTCTCACTTATGAATGAAGGTGTCAGCCTAGAACAATCTCCAGGCATCCACCCAGCTGGAAAAGCTGTGATAACTGATTCTGCAGTTCTATGCCTCTTATTTTGTGGCCCTCAGCTCAGAGATTTCTTTTTCTTTGAAGTCTTTATTGAATTCATTGCAATATTGCTTCTGTTTTATGTTTTAGTTTCTTGGCCAGGAGACATGTAGGATCGTAAGTCCCTGACTGGGGATCAAACCTGCACCCCTTGCATTGGAAGGCGAAGTCTTAAAACCACTGGACCACCAGGAAAGTCCCGGAATCAGAGCTTTCCAAGGGGAGTCTGCTCCAGACATTTTAGGCAGGAGAGTAGATAGGCTGCTGGGAGATCAGGGGACAGGGTGAGAAATAAAGGCTTGTGGGGGAGAGAAGTTCCCACCAGGACTATAACACAAGAATATCCCACGACTTTGCTAGTGCACAGCAGAAGGGGTGGGGATGGCCAGGTTGCTGGGTTCCTCCAGGCGCTCAGCTCTGTTATTAGTCTGCGACTCTGCTGAGCCGGGACTATCTCATGGAAAATCATTTTAATAACCGGGAGAAATGGAATTAAGGATTCAGCTACTGGCTGGCCAGAGCTGGGCCACTCGCACCCAGCAGGGTGTTAGCTCTGCTTTTGTTGTTCAGCCGCTCAGTCGTGTCCCCGTGGACTGCAGCACACCAGGCTTCCCTGTCCTTCACCATCTCCCAGAGTCTATTCAAACTCACGTCCATTAAATTGATGATGCCATCCCATATTTATCATCTCTGATCAGATTCCTATTCAAGCATCACTCCCACAGTGCTCCTAATGAGTGGCCTTTGGAGAGGTAGTCTTCTGCAGAAAGTGAGGGCAGCCCAGAGGGCAGCCTAGAGGGCAGCAGGGCTGGCAGGTGTCCGGGATCAGGGGAGACCTGGGAGAGATGGCCATAGACGTGCTCACGCCTAAACAGCGATCTGGCCCAGACGTGAGGTCCTGGTTTGGATGAGCCCCAGCCGCGCTCTGGAGGAGGTCAGGAAGTGGTTCACAGAGGGCGTCGCAGGAGAGACCCGTGAACTCTAAGGCGCCAGGTGGCTGGGGGTTTTCTGCACCTCAGTTGCCTGGGGCCAGGATCCTGTTTTTCTCCATCCTGAATTCCCTCAGCTGAGAGCAGCAGCAATGACTGATGGATTTATGACTGCAACATCCTTGTTCACAGAAATGGCTGGTAATATTCTTTGTCCCCACCATCAGGGGTAGGATAGCTGGGAAGGGAGCCAGGGATGAAATTGGAATGGGTGGAGCGCGTGGATTCGTGTGTGTGTATCTATGTGAGTGTGTGTGAGTGTGTGTATGAGTGTGAGTGTGTATGTGTGTGCCTATGCGTGTGTGTGTGTGTGTACATGTGTGTGTATATGTGTGTGTGTGTGTGAGACTATGTGTATATGTGTGTGAGTGTGTATGTGTGTGTGTGTGTGCGAGAGTGTGTGTATGAGTGTGTATATGAGTGTGTTTGTGTTTATGTGTGTGTGAGTGTGTATGTGTGTGTGAGGGAGAGACTGTATGTGTATGAGAGTGTGTATATGACTGTGTGTTTGTGTGTGTGTGTTTATGTATGTGTTTGTGTATGAGAGAGAGACTGTGTGTGTATGTGTGTGAAGGTGTGTATATGAGTGTGTGTGTATGAGTGTATATGTGTGAGAGTGTGTGTATGTGTGTGAGTGTGTGAGACTATGTGTATGTGTGTCTATGTGTGTGCGAGTGTGTGTGTGAGTATGTATGAGTGTGAGTGTGCATGTGTGTGTGAGAAAGACTGTGTATGTGTGTGTGTGTATATGAGTGTGTATGTGTGTGTGTGTTTGTATGTGTATGAGTGTGTATGTGTGTGTGTTTGTATGTGTTTGTGTGTATGAGTGTGTGTATGGGTGTGTGAGAGAGAGACTGTGTGTGAGTGTATGTATGTGTGTTTGTGTGTGTGTGTGTGTGTGTGAGTGTGTCCGCGTGTGCTGTAGACCCACAGACCCAGAATGAAGGACTGTAGCACGTGAGCCCCCACCCCCCACACCCCCCAAGCGTAGGGCTCACCTCCACTGACCGTTCGGGTCTGTGATTAGAGGCTGCATTTCTGGGGAGGTCTCAGAACCCTGTCAGGCAGCTGCTTCGCTAATGACCTGCTGTGTGGATGGAGGAAACCTTTGAAATTCTCTGGAGGAATCCAGACGGAGGTGGGGTGGGAAAGAGTGTGGAAGATGGAGACAGAGAGGCAGATCTGAGACTAGTTCACACACAGGTGGGTTTTCCACTTTCTATTACTCCACACCATTGTTACTGTTGCTAATAATGGTAATATTAAACACATTTTAAAAAAAGAACTTTTAACTTTCATTTAAATTAGAATTTCTTGTGAGGGGACTGGGACAAGAGCTGGTATTATTTTTTTCTTAGTACTTACCAACCAAGTATGTTGAAAGAAATAATCCACCAGTTATGACAGGTAAAGTAACAAAATGAAACAAGAACTTTAAAATACTAGACAGATACCAAACAATAGCCTCCCCCCACCAAAGAAACACGATGATACTGTTTTAAATATTATTTTTAAATTATTTTTTAAAATATCAAGCCAAATAAGCCAATTAAAAGAAGAATGAACAAAGATAAATAAATAGTAAAAATAAAGACAAATCCCCCAGGAAATTCAATGGGCCTCTGAGACTGAGAATGTGGAGTTGGAAGCCTGGCCTTCCTGGTGCAGCTGGGGTGGAGTGGTGGGTGGGCCGTTTCCAGGAAAGCATCTCTCCAGATTCGGCCACTGCAATCCCTGCAATCCTGGCCGCCTACCTGCAGGTGGAGGACCTGCTGCAGGGCCTCTTATCAAGCCTCAGAGAAATGACGTTCAGGGATTAGACAGAATATGGCTTCAATTACGGCAGGAGAAAATTGAGTTAGCTCAACCAAAGTGGGCTGAAGCCCCAGAATTATCTGGGGAAGGACTGGGGCTCCTGCTGTGACAGCATCCTGTGAGGGGCTCATGGGGGGCTTATTGGGAGCTTGGGGGCTCTGAAGGCGCCAGACAGTAAGGCTGGCTGTGATCACCAGGGCAGCAGGCTGCAGGCTCCTTGTCTGTGCCAGGCAGGGCCTTGGTGAGTCCTGCTCTGGGGTCTGCCCGGCCAGGCAGGGAGTGAGCTGGGAGTGAGGGCAGTCCACCTGTGGGGTGCTCTCTCTTATCTCCTATGCACTGAGGAGGAAACCCACACTCCTAGGGCACCCAGCCACTCTCAGGCTGCAGACTTCGGAGCCACTAAGCGAAGGGGAGGGATGGGAGATGGGCTTCATGAATGAAAACTGCTCTGGGAGGGGGCAGGAGAGGGGGAAAGGAAAGAAAGAGGACGGGGTGGGCACCGAGGAAGGAAAATGCAGCCTCATCTGCTTGTTTGTGTTTCTTGTGTTCAAGATGCTGACTTCTAGCATATTTTTAAATCCATCAGACATGAAAGGCTGGTTTAAATAGATCTGCAGCGTGAAGCTGGTGATTTCATTTGCCACAGCAGAGGGGCTGGCAGGATGTTGGCGAGGGCCCAGCACCTCTCTCTCTCTGCTGCCAAGGAAGCTGTAGGAACACGGATTGGTGGCGCTTTTAGGCAGGTGCTCTCCCCGCGGACTGAGGGAGGGCGGCATGCACTGGGGGCTAGGGGAAGGTTAGCAGGAAACAGAACTAGAGACACGAATTGGACCAACACGCTTCTGGTCCAGGGAAGCCATCCCGACCCCTGTTGCACCTTAAAGTGAAAGTGAAAGTCGCTCAGTCGTGTCCGACTCTTTGCAAACTCACGGACTATACAGTCCAAGGAATTCTCCAGGCCAGAATACTGGAGTGGGTAGTCTTTCCCTTCTCCAGGGGATCTTCCCAACCCAGGGATTGAACCCAGGTCTCCTGCATTGCAGGTGGATTCTTTACCAGCTGAGCCACAAGGGAAGCCCAAAAATAATAGAGTGGGTAGCCTATCCCTCCTCCAGCAGATCTTCCCGATGCAGGAATCAAACCAGGGTCTCCTGCATTGCAGGTGGATTCTTTACCAACTGAGCTATCAGGGAAGCCCTTGTTATACCGTATCCTACAAACTTTCACTGCAACCTCAGCTCAAAAGAATCCCAGACCCTTGGGATTGATGGGGGTGGAAGTAGGGGCCTAGTAATTCATGGTATCTAGTTTCTCACCTGCACTCCTAAGAGCAGACCTCAACATATCCTTGAATGCCTCTCATGTTGGAGGGTTCTCTACCTCATGAGGCAGCCTGTTCCTATGCTGGACAGCAGGCACTGGGATAAACTTCCCTGGGATGAGTCACAGCCCCATGCTCTGTGCTGACTGGTTCTAACCTGGTTCTCCATGTATGATGCTGAAGTCAGCCCCTCACCCCTGAATACAGTTCTCAGCTCCCTCCCCCACTCCAGTCCTTCTGTGCCAATTCCTAGTCTCCCTACCATAAAAGTACCCAATGAAAGTGTCTGACTTTTTGAGAATGCATGGATTGTAGCCCACCAGGCTCCTCTGTCCATGGGATACTCCAGGTAAGAATATTGGAGTAGGTATTCTTTCTCTTCTTCAGAGGATCTTCCCAATCCAGGGATCGAACCCAGATCTCCTGCACTGCAGGCAGATTCTTTACCATCTGAGCCACCATCAAGAAAGCTCAAAATTTACCCCATAAATCTATGCAAAGCCAAAATATTTCTTGGAGCTAAATTAACATATTTCCTGCTGTAAGAATGCATACTTCCTGATGTGATGAAATTCCAGGAAAGACTAACGACTTTGCCATTCATTTTTTCTGTCATTCAACAAACTCTGGCCCTTATTTTGGGACCAGGCTATGTCTACTGTTGGGATTTAGAGTATGGGGGTCCCCTTATCCCAGGAGCTATCTCCAGGGGGAGAAGCCAAACTCCTAAAGAGAAGGGTGTGCACGGGTGGGCAGGGGCAGTGAGGCTGGCAGAGCGGGCTGGGGTGGGGTTGGTTCCAGGTCCTTCGGGGAGGGGAGCTGGGATCTTTGTCATGGCATTTTTATGACAGGCTAATATGCAGATGAGGGTTTCTGGGTGTTTCCTCCCCTTGGGGCCCTGATGCTCAAGGGCTGTCAGCAAGCTTCTTCCCTCTCCTGCTCCCCCATCTCCTGACACAGCCTGAGACAAACATTGTGTGTCTTAGAGCCTTGGTGGTTGGCACTTAAGAGAACCAGGATTTCACCCATTCATGGAACATAAACATTTGTGAAAGAGGTTTTTCAAAAAATGTATTGCAGGAAAATATACATAGTGTATATTTACAGTTTTAACCATTTGCAAGTGTACAGTCCTGAAGCAATGATTAGCACAGCGGTACGTGCAACCACCTTTCTCTACCCTCCAAGGCCAGAACTTGGGCCTCATCGCAGAGTGCAAGTGTTTTACAAACCATGCTGGTGAAGATGGCTCTATCTGGAGTGTGGTATTAATATCTAAAATCTTAAATCTACCCATCCACCAGTGTCGGTTACATGCCAGCTTCTAGTAAATACGAAAGGGACTGAGACCTGAACCCAGAAGGCAGTATGGTGGGGGAGCCTGGAGTCTGGATTCCGGCCCCTAGTCCACCTTCCACGGAGGGCGGGAAGTCAGAGTATTCTGTTCTTAGACGGAATCTCTAGCTTGGAGAAATGCAGGTTTTCCTTGTTCTATTTGCCCAGAGACATAGGAAATGCTCTTACCCGAGACTCCAGCTTCTCCCAGTTACCCAGGCAAGTGGGATTTCTCTCTTTCCTATTGTCTTTTGTTCTGATCTCTTCACGAGGGACAGAGGTAATAACTAACACTTGTCTGGAACTTTTTGGTTGACTAAGCACTGTCCCCAAGAGTTCTCTTTTGACCTGTCCATGCCCGGTGAGCGCAGCTGGGCAGAGAGAACTCTTTTACAGCCTGGGAAGCTGGGGCTCAGAGCAGCAGGTGGGTCCAGATTCTGCCCACGGCCACACACATGTCTGCAGGTCCGCACTCTGCACAGGTCTTTAGAGAAAGCATTCGGGAGGGGACCGCCTGGGTGAAGGTGGCTGGTTCCACACCAGGAAAGAAGAGCGCCAGCAGGGAAGCATCTTTTAATGCTCAGAGGCATGAAGCCCAAGTCAAATTGAGCTGTCGAGCTGCCTGTGGGTCATGGATGGCTGCCAGCGGGAGCCGGGGCAGCTCAGGGCAATGAGATGGATGCTTTGATGGGCCGCACAGAGTCTGAAAGGCAATCAGACCTCGGCAGCTGGAACGCTCCTGGACACTTTGTTTTAAAGCTGAAGCAGCTCCTCATTGGAACCAGCGGGCAAACCACATGGGTCTATCAGGCCACAAGGGTCCAGGTGACCAGCCGAGTGACCCACCCAGTGCTCGTGATGCTCTGCCCTCAACTGGATCTTTAGGCAAATGCTGCTGGCCAGACAGTGTGCCCAACGTGAGGCGACAGAGATGGATGTTTATGCCCTCACTCTGTATAAATAAACACTGCACAGTAATTTTACAGAGCAGTCTGGCAACCCTTGGCCCAAATGTCGCACCAGCACCCCCAACTTCTGCCCTTGACCTCATGCTACATGTACGCATTGAACCCCAGTTCCATGGTCACATGATCCAAACTCATTATGAGTCCCCTCGAGTACCACATTTTAATTCTTTGCGAGTCAAAAAAGATTCCATTCTCTCTGTCCATGTTCTTTGGGCATTTGTGATTAGCAGTGCAGTGTTTTTATGTGTATTATTCATTGTTATAGGTCAGATGGATCCAGTCATAATCCTTTATAACAGCACAGGCCTCACTGGTCCTAGGAGTCCTTGTACTTTGGGCAGTGGACTTTCCTGGTGCTGTGACAAGAACCTGCAAGGACCACTTCTGAACCAGAGCCAAAGCCCGATAAAGTCCAGCCCCCTGAGGGGGTCAGTCCTTGAACCTGACGCAGTCCTGCCCGTGGATGATAAGTAGCTCAGCCTATTCCAATGCTGCTCAGGTTCCACATTGACTTTAGGTCCTCTGCCGAGCACCTTAAGGGTTCCCAAAGCCCATCACTTCCAAGAGGTCCTTCCTAGGTAGGGCACTTAGATTAAGTGGCTGCACTGTATTGTGTGAAGGGTGGAGGTGATGTTCTTTGTTATTGCCACGGCTGCGAATCTTATGTCTATTAATAGGAAGTGGGGAGGTTTAGAAAGCTCCCATAATCTGCCAACAACACCATTTCCTCCCCACCGACACACACCCCAGGATGAGGAGGGAGGGAATAGCTCATAACTATGGATTTTGGCTGAGTTGGTTGGAATTTGAAGAGCCACTTTCTGTTCCCCAGACTATGGGAAGGCAAGATGGCAGGACTCCTAGGGCCTGTCAGCAACAGGCCACTTACGTCTTGGGTTTTGTATGCTTATGTACTATGATTTCATGATTTTGAAGTAATTAAACTACTTTTTAAATAAGCTTCTGATTTGCATCTTCCCACACCTCTCCCCTGTGAGTGAAGCTTTGTGGAATGTCTGGATTCCTAGCAGGAAGGGGACAGCTATCTGAGGATCCCTGGTTTCTCTTCACTTCCCCAAGGAACTGGACGTGTCCTTGAGCAGCTCATCTCCAGCAGGGTGGCCAGAAACTCAAGGTGGAGGGGAGGGTTTCTCAGATCCATATATCTTCTGATGTTAAGGTCCTCCTCCAATCCAGAAGAGAAGAAAGACTCTGTGGAGGAGTTGAGGGTGGGGCTACGGAATGAGTCCAGAGTCCTGGTTATGTTGGGTGAAGTGGAAGGAAGATAGCAGGAGATGGCAAGCAGAGCTCGCTCTGTGCACAGGGCAGATGCTACCACTGTGGAGTCTTTGAAACTGTAAGTCAGCTATCTAAAATATGTTCAAAGACTTAAAGGAAACCATGTCTAAATAACTAAAGGGAAGCATGAGAGTAATATCTCACCAATAGAGAGTATCAATAAAAAGGCATAAATTATAAAAAAAGAAGCAAAGAGAAATTGTGGAGTTGATGAGGACAATAATAAAATTCAGTAAAAGTACAATGAAAAATTCACTAGACGGTCCTAATAGCATATCTGAGCAGGCAGAAGAAAGAATTAGTGGGCTTGAAGATAAGGCAATTGAGATTATCCAGTCCTAGGGACACAACTTTAAAAAAATAAAGAAAAATGAACAGAGCCTCAGAAACCTGTGGATGCCAATATATGTATAATAGGGTCCTAGAAGGAAGGGAGAGGGATAGAGGGGCAGAAAGACTATTTAAAGAAATAATAACCAAAAACTCCACAAATTTGTTGAAAGCCATTAATTTATACATTCAAGAAACTCAGCCCAACTGCAAGTAGGATGAACTCAAAGGGGTCTGTTGCTAAACCCATAAGAATCGAACTATAGAAAGACAAAGAACTTTGAAAGCAGCAAGAAAGAAGCAATTCATCACATACAAATGATCCTTAATAAGATGAACAGCTGGCTTCTCATCAGAAACCTTGGTGACCAGAAACAGCGTGATGGTAAAGTCAAGGTACTGATGGGGAAGAAACCCTGTCAGTCAATCAAATGTTCTATATCTGGTCAAACTATCTTTTAAAAGTGAAGGAGAAATTAAACATTTCTGGATAAACAAAACTGAGAGTGTGTCTCTAGCAGACTTGCTCTACAAGAACTACTACAGAAATAAAGGATACTAAATAGGATACTAAAAGGATACTAAATACTTCAATCAACATGAAAAAATAATGAGCACTGGTAAAAGTAATTACATAAATAAAGATGATATAAACATATTTTTCATTTGTAACTCCCTTTTTCTGACTTAAAAGACAATTGCATAAAACAATAAATAAAAATCTATGTTGATGGGCATAACATGTATAAAGATGTAATTTATAATAATAACAACATAAAGGAGGGTGGAATGGAGTTATATAGGAATAAATTTTTTATATTATTGGAATTAAGTCATTATTAATCCAAATGGTAGTAAACTGAGATATTAATGGTGACCCTCGGGGCAACCACCAAGAAAACAAATAAATTACACATTGTAAATAAAATTACAAGAGAATTACAGTTGTACACTAGAAAATAACTAACACAAAAGAAGGCAGTAGTGGAGGAATACAGGAACAAAAAAGACATGTGAAATACAGAAATAGCAAAATGGCTGACATAAATCATACTTTACCCATCACATTAAATATAAACAGATTAAACATTCCAATTAAAAGGCAGAGATTGGAAGGAAAGAAAACATGAATCCATCTACACACTGTCTACAAGAGACCCACTTTAGATTCAAGGACACAAATAGGTTGAAGGTAAAAGGACAGAGAAGATATGCCATTAAGAAGATGTATCAACCAAAAGGGCCAGAGTGGCCATACTAACATCAGACAAAACAGTCTCTAAGACAAAAATTGTGACTAAAGACAAAGAAGAACATTTTATGATGATAGAGGGTCAAACCATCAGGAAGACAAAACAATTATAAACATACAGGAACTTAGAAACAGAGCCCAAAAGTACATGAAGCAAACTGTGATCTTTAGGAGGAGTACCATTTCCTTCTCCAGGAGATCTTCCCGACCCAGGGATTGAACCCGGGTCTCCAGCATTGTAGGCAGACGCTTTACCATCTGAACCACCAGGGAAGTCCCATAGGAGAAGCAGCTCTGTCTTAAATATTTGACCCCATAGCCCATTATGGTGCTTAACAGTCTACCACTAGGGATTTACTCCTTTGGGTTCAAGTATGCCTTTCTTAGAGTTCTTTGTTAAAATACAAATATGGCCCTGAACACCACTGGCATGAAAACCTTAGCTGAAATTGGTTTAAGATCCTCTGGAGTAGGGACTGCTAGTGCCAGAAACAAAGGGTTGAGCCGTCCATGATGGAGGATACAGGTGTGGCCTGGAGTAGACCTGGGCGAGGGGAGGCTGGAGGGGAGTCCAAGATTGGGCAGAGGCGTGAACACTGCGGAAAGAGCAGTACAGGGCAGAGGAGAGGTGGGAGAAAGCCGGGAGGAGCAGAAAAGACCCCAAAGGGGAAGTGCGCGCTGGACAAGGAGCAAAGCCACCAGGGTGTTGATTTGGTGCCAGAGTTCATGGGCAGAGGCAGCAGCTGACCTGGGAGAAGCCCCAGCAGTCAGAATGGGAGCGGCCAGCGAGGGGCCAGGGATGGTGACACGCACAGGGCATCCCCGGGTAAGCGCCGGGAGCATGGGGCACACCTGGGTAAGGGCCGGGAGCGCTGGGCACCCCCGGGTAAGCACCGGGAGCGCGGGGCATCCCCTGGGTAAGGGCCAGGAGCATGGGGCACTGCCGGGTAAGTGCCGGGAGCGCGGGGCATCCCCGGGTAAGCACCGGGAGCGCGGGGCACACCCGGGTAAGGGCCGGGAGCGCGGGGCACCCCCGGGTAAGCGCCGGGAGCACCATGGCAGGGAGGGAAGGTGGCAGGATGAGGGCTGAGTGGAAAACCAGAAAGCCCACAGGACAAAGATGGGCAGGGCCAGGAGGTCACACCAGACACAAGCTCAGAAGTCGGGCAAAGAGTCGGACGAGCAGAAACAAAAACAAGGTGGTGTCTGGGAGGCGCCCAGTTACAGGAAGACGCTTAGTGTTGGCTCTGAAACTGAAGCGAGGCAAATGTTCTGGGCAGAAACCCGACCTGACAATGACAATAGCCCTACTTGTCAGCACCTATGTGTTCCGGGCGCTTCACATGCACCGCCTCCCATGGTACCCAAAGCGTTCCTAGAGGTCCACGTGGGAACCTCCTGTCCACAGACACATAGGGAACCTGCTTAAGTGACTTGCTCAGAGTTAATCCCGCAGCAAGGGGTCGGAGCAGGGAGGCTTTGCTGGCACCCTATGCTAGGCTCCAGGTTGGGCTGGTGTCCAACAGGGTTGCTTTATAAGAACAGGGGGAAAGGGGTAGCTGAGATCCGGGGACACAGAAGTTCTCAGAGCCTCTACAAAGTCCCCGTATGCCACGTTTTCTCAGGTGGGCAGGGAGAAGGGAGCCGCAGAGGCCTGACCACCTTCCTGCCCCTCGCTCTGCCTGGATCCCTGGGGACTGGTGAGGATTCACCCCATGGGCTGGCAGGCCAGGCACTAGGGTCATCCCACCCTACTCGAAACCCAGGCTAGGGACGAGGGGCTGCGGATAAAGGCACACACAGACACACGATCACATGCAGACACTGCTGGTGACCATCTCACTAGTGAACACCAGCAGTCACCTCTCTTAGGGAAAGGACCTCGTGTGAGTCCCTCCACTCCAGGGCTGGGGGCCAGAGTCCATCAGATGATAAACACAAGCCCTCTGAGCAGGAAGAGCCCCCCAAAGCCCTCCTGTTACTGATGCCACGCGGGCCCAGGAGGGAGCAGGACTGCTCAGGATCCTGGGTGCCTCCTGGCACTCTGCTGGCTCTTGTCACCCGCCCTCCGGGGACTCCCAGGCACCTACAAAAGTGGTCGAGACAGAAAGCCTGAACAAAGGAAGCTGGCGCTTGTCTGTGGCCTGTGGTCTCTGACCCTCTGGCCGGTCTGGGCAGGAGGCATAGGCACACACTTGGGGGCTCTTGGCCCGTGACTGCCCCCTACCCCACCCAGCTGGCTGTGCGCAGCTTTCTTGAATCATCTTCTTGGTGGCTTGCGGACGCTTTCTGTCCCCTCCCTTCCTGCATGCCCCAGGGCGTGTGGACCTCACCCACTTTCCTATGTGGGGCCGGGGTCTAGCCCTAGAAGGGTCAGCGGCAGTGACATTCATGATCTTTGCCTCCAAGCTTCCCGTCAGGGTGAGAGTGCCCTCACCAGTCCGGGATTCTAGTCAGTGACGCTGGAGCGCTGCCGAGGGCTGGGACCTCGGAAGCCAGCGGACCGGACCACACGCCAGCCCAGATCAGTGTCCTTCCTCCAAGTGCCCTGTTCCAGGGCTGTCACAGGGGTGCCGAAGCCGGCAGCTACCCTCTGCTCACCGCTCAGAACCCTCCACATGTCAACATCACAGCCACACTTGAAAAAAATATAGCCTTCTAGAAAAGTAAAATAAAATGAAGTCAGTAACTACAGACCCGAGGTTGGGCCTCCCTGCCTGCCTGTCAATCTACCCTGATAATCACCAGGTACAATTCTTGAAGAGCTATTTTGAGAAACAGTTAGAAAATGGCTTTTCCATGGCTCTGTGTACCTTCCTGATACCCTCAGACATGGGCGCTCTGTTTAGCAGCAGCTGGCTTTGTTGCCCAGGTTTTCTTTTCATCTCCTCGTCAAAGTTAAGCAGTTGGTCAGCCCACTCCCTGACCCCCGGCGTACACTGATCACCCACAGTTCACCCTGTGGAGTCGGGGGAGCAGGTGGGCGGTCGGAGGGGAAGGCTGTGGCTTTTGTAAGGTGCAGCTCCAAAGAACCCATGGGGATAAACACTGAGGCCGGGTGGCTGCTGAGAAAGGAGGGGCCCTGAAGCTGGGGAAGGAGCAGGTCCCCTGGGGATGACGGTGCAACAGGAAGCAGGTATCTCAGTTTGATGGACTCAGCACCCGTAGGCACCTCAAGGCCCACGAAGCACATGCCAAGGGTGTCCACTGGCATCCAGAGAACAGGCTCCGAGCCCGGACTGATCGCCCAGCATTGCCCAGTCCCGTGTCTTTGACCTACAGGAAGCTGCCAGTCTGCCCTGCACAGTTGCCATGGCAACCTCAGTGCCAGGCTCCTAAGGGCAGGGTGGGGAGAAGGGAGGTGGAGAAGGCAGAGGGTGGCTTTTCTGGAAAAGCCCATCTGTCTATTCCCCCAGGAAACCAAGGTGGGGGAGAAAGAAGGATGGAAGCAACACCTGGGTCCAGACAGAGCAGAGAGGGAAAGACCCCGAGACGTCCAGAGAGCAGCTCTCCTTGGGGTTGCGCTTTCTTTCCACGGTGGTGCGGGGACCATTGCTGATAGAGACAAAGGTCCGGTGGGTCGTGGTGGGGCATTCGTGAAGGAGCCTGTGTGCGGGAGGCAGGGCGGCCCCGTGGCCGCAGGTCCGGGCGGGAGGCCTGTATCAGCCACAGCAGGCTTTCTTCTTGGCAGGGCGGTCAACCTGAATGGTGTCCTCCCGCACCGTGTCTTCTTGCTCCTTGAGGATCCTGGGGGAGGGGAAGGTGGAGGGTCAGCAGCAGAGGAGCTGCTGGGATGGACCCAGCCTCCCAAGAGCATCAGAGACAGTGCTCCAAGTCCCCCCTGGGGCGAGCACAGGTGCACAACTGTGATCTGTAATGCCAGAGTTGTAATCAGTATGGATCCTTCACAACACCTCCTCCAGTCAGCCTCCCCTGATGCTCTGGATAATGTAAGTGCCCATGGTAGCACTTGGGTCCTTCCTCTATTACAGTCCCATCACTGCTTCTCAGCAGAGAGTGAGATGCTGATGATAGAGATTGTATCCTTTGTCTCGGTGTCTCTGAAGCTTATCATGGTACCCAGCACCCAGCAGAGGCTCAAACACTATAATTATTGGTTATTAACTTTATGCAGAGGCTTCCCATGTGGCCAGAGCTCCAGATTAACTATGAGAGGTGAAGGATCAAAAATAGTGTCAGGGATCTTATCCCTGCTTTATACTCTCCAAGAACTTTCACCAGAAGCACCTCTACCAATTTTCACAATGTAAGAGCAGAGAAGGTAGGATGGATGTTCCCATGTTTGAAGCAAAACCCTGGGAGGCAGGGTGACTTGTCCTGGGACTCAGTGGCAGAGAAAACACTAGAGTTTTCCCCATAAATCCCTAGGTCTTCCATAACTCCACAACGTCTCCAGTGCATCGAATAAGTTGTTCTGTGCTCTTAATTATTAAAAAAATAAAATATCTTTTAGATATTCCAGAATGAATGCTCAGCATGACATAAGCACTAATCAGTATCTGTTGGGTGGGTTGATGGATGGGGATGGGTGGATGGACAAATGGATGGATGGATGGAGGGAGGGACAGATGGATGGATAGATGGATGGACAGATGGATGGGTGGTTGGATGGATGGAGGGAGGGAGGGAGGGAGAGATGGATGGACAGATGGATGGATGGAGGGATGAGTGAGGGATGAAGGGATGAAGGGATGGACACCTAGATAGATGAATGAGTGAATGCCCAAGGATTGAGACTGGGGCCTGTGTGGTCCTGTTTCCTTAACCTTAGTGTAGGTAGAGGCTTACAGCACCAGTCCTTTGAGCACTGTCTTCTAGGGTACCTCTGTGTCCCCCATCGCAGCCCCTCTCCTTGGCTCCCCTCCCCCTCCAACAGGAGTCCACAGCATAAACCAGCTGGCTGCCAACTAATCCTTGCTAAAACATTAGGCAGCATTGAGAGGCCTCTGATCTGACCTTTCCCAAAGCATTTGCATTTAAAAAGAGGATCTCTGGAAAAGGGCAGGCAAGCAGCCTTTAAGACTCAGAAGATAAAGGCTGCAGTGGGGGGACGGGGGTGGGGGGGGCGGGTGAGAGGTAAGGAGGCTCTCTTTTTGTCATTGTGTTTCAGAGTCTGTCCCTGACCCTGGGGGCCCACACATAGGCCTAGGGCTCCAGCCCCTCTATCCAGACAGCTCAGACAGACAGCGTGGGTTTAGGCAGACAGAGGGACCGGCTGAGTAGCATCTCATTACCTGGCCAGATGGAGCACGGACTCTTCCGCATTGTGACCGGAATAGGCGCTGCATTCATAGAAGATCAGGTTGTGTTCCTGGAATCAGAGGACAGAGGGCGTGAAGGAGAATTGTGGGGGTGGGGGGACGGAGGGAGCCTTGGGTGGGGGGAGAATGCCCGTCTATACCCGCCGCACCTTCACTTCCTCGTGCGCCCTCCCCACTCTGGACCAGGCTGAGTTCTGTCCCTCTGGCTCCCTGATGGATGCAGGTTCCGGAACCATCTCCCAGGGGAGCCATAAGAACTATAAAACAACACAACCTACGCTGCTGCCTTAGTGCTTCACAATTTCTGGAATTGCTGTCTGGGGTGTACGGGCTCCTTTTTCTTCTCACACCAGCCTGCGATGCAGGCCAAGACTCAGACAGAGGCCAGGGTGAGCGGCATCCTTTCCGCTTTACAGGCAGGGAAACTGAGGCCCAAGAGGGTACAAATGGTGGGTGAGCCTGTTCACGTCTCCACCGGGCTCCCAGCAGCTCGCTTTCCCTGGCACATGGGCACAGTTATTAATAATTCACATACCAGTTAACGAACACTCTGGCCACCTGTGCTGTTGGCCCTGGGGCACAGGGCCCTGGGGCACAGGACAACTGTCCATCACCTCACCAGGCGGAGGGTGGACTCTAAGTGTGGGGACAGGGGGCTTGGCCAGGGCTCATCCTATTCCGTTTATCACTCCCATTAACAGGCTTCCTGCTTGGTAAATGACCACGCTAATGGCATCTGGCAGGAGCCCTGGAGGCTGACACCCTGGGGGACAGGCAGCTGGGTGCAAATGCATCCACAGCCACAGATCAGGAGGCCCCAGGAATGCTGGCCCAGCTCGTCCTCTGCCTTCACTGGGTCTGGCCCCTGCACTCCCCTTCAGTCCATGGAAGGATGAAGGCTCCATGGTAGGGGCCGGGAGCACATAGACCTAGAACTGGAAGACATGATCTGCCCCTTAGCTTCAAGTCCAGACCCCACCACTGAGGATGGCTGATAACTGAACAGATCACTTAACTTCTCTGAGCCTTCTCTTTTTTTCACTTACAGAAAGAAAGAAAAATAAAATGGAATGATAAAAATACAGATCTGCAGTTCCTTAATCAAAATCCTTGGATCCAGGTGTATTTCGGAGTCCAGAATTTTTAACTTTTGGAAAGATAATAGTGTTAGTCACTCAGTCATGCCCGACTGTTTGTGACCCCATGGACTGTAACCTCTGTCCATGGCATTCTCCAGGCATGAATACTGCAGTGAGCTGCCATTCCTTTCTCCAGGGGATCTCTCAGACCCATGGATGAAACCTGGGTCTCCCGCATTGCAGGCAGATTCTTTACCATCTGAGCCACCAGGAAAGCCCAGAAATAAGGACAAGAAAGATAATACTTGTCCATAATATATATTACATAATAGCCTCTGTGGATATACAACAGCACCCTATAATCAAATATATTAATATTTCTTCAGTGAAACATTTGAATATTCATTCGAAGTGAAGTAAACAAAAACCAAAAAAAGCCCCAGTTGCAGTCCTGGTCAGGTTCTTCTGACAAATGAAATACAAAAAAATCTTTGTGTTTGGAGCTCTTTGGACTGGGAATTGCGGATGTGGCCCAGGGACATGCAGCTGCCGGCTGACCACACAGCTGCGGGACCTTCCTCCTCCTCCTCCCGTGAATCTCACCCCTGTGCCTGCCTGCCCAGCCCCAGAGGCCGTAAGTGCCTGCTTCGAGCAAGCCCACCAACACTTATGGAATCCTGGGGCTGCAGAGCAATAGCTCCACAGACACACGGTTCCCAGAATCTGCTACCAAGGGAGGGAAAGCAGGCCACCGAGAGCGAGCGTGGTTGGTGTTGCTGCCTGATTTCCTTCCAGTCACACTGGTTCTCTGCTTGGGCGAGGGTGCTGGTGCTTATTTTAATGGTCGACTTTGCAGGGCCTGCCCTGAGTTTGCCTGGACTCTGCAGCTTGGAGGCTCAGTCTTGGTGGGAAGGAGGGATGCTCTAATAGGAAGAACATACTCCAAGGAAGAGCACACTGTCTGGCAGGAAGTGAGCGCGTCATCTGTGAAGGTGAGCAAGTCAAGAAACACAGATGGATGGGACTCAAGGATCAGCTGGGGGGCTGAAATAAGGAACCTCCTCTTAGCGGAGGGTTTGGGCTTCTCCAATGACTTTGTAGATAAAGAATCTGCCTGCGTCTCCCGCACCGCTGGCGGATTAGGGAGATGCAGGCAGACTGGGGTTCAATCCCTGGGTCAGAAAGCTCCCCTGGAGGAGGAAAGGGCAACTCATTCCAGTGTTCTTGCCTGGAGAATCCCATGGACAGAAGAGCCTGGCAGCAACAGTCCATGGGGTCACGAGAGTCCGACACGACTGAGTGCGTGCGCAGCCGCAGCCTCTGAGGACTCGTAATTCTGAGTTCCAAGGAAGAGAATTTGGGAAGTCCCCCTCACCTGAGGCAAGTCTGTTTTGCAACCTTGGTTCTCTGCACAAAGTTCTACGTGCACAGCAGCTGGACTCCGCCCTCCCCTCCCGATGCCAGGACACCATCCGGCCCGCTTGCTTCCTTCCCAGGGGCCTCCCCAAGAAGGATCCCAGCCAAGCTCTGGGGCACATGCCTGACCCTCCTCGGGGTCCCTCCCCGTCCAGAGAGACGGGATGCTCGCCCCTCACCTTGGCCAGCTGCTCTCCCAGGCCCCGCGGCACTTCTCGCTCAGTCTCGTTGTCAATTTTGTTGCCCAGCAGAAGAACAGGAATGCGGTCTCCCACAGCTTCCTGTGGAAAAGATAATCCCCAACTGAGATATACATTCTTAAGGAGAACCTGGAAGGGCAGGTGAAAACATTGGCTGCAAAGACTCAGACTGGCTTGCGAACTCTCTGCTGCCACAGAGGTCGGGTGATAAGACAGTCACCCCAAAGTGGAGAGGGGACCTCGGTCTCTCAGAGCCTCAGTTTGCTGGGCTTCTGTGAGTGCCTGAGGCTGCCTCTGGTGCCTCCCAGCCCTCTGTGCAGGGAAGCCCCTCCAGCCTGCTCATCGGGTCCTAGATGGAGCAGAACGAGGGCACAGTTGATGCTGATAAAATAAGGGTCTGTACACAGCCCCCGCGGGTATTCCAAGGTGACCAGATTTGGCTGACATGATCGAATGAAAAGGAGTTACTGTGATGGGCTTAGGAGGTGGTCCAAGGCCTATGCCGCCAGTAGTGGCACCTCTGGGGACCTTGAACTTGGCACATTGCTCCTCAAAGGATGGGTCCGGGTCCGATTCATGGTCCTGGGCCCACAGTGCCCGATACAAGGCTGTCGTGTGCTTTCCTGGAGGTCACCCCATGGGGATCCCTGTCCTGGGTGCCCTGGTTCTGAAGAAATCACAATCAGGAAGAATGGGACCTGAAGCACCCACAGATCATGGGCCGGAAGAACAGGTTAATTTGAGGGCTCAACCCTACTTACTCCTCCAGCTGCTGTGATGTATCAGCTGGGGACTTGCACCCCAGGATCCCTGCACTCCAGGGTCCCTGCACCCCCGGCTCCCCACACCCCCAAGCTCTTTGCACCCCAGGTCCCTGCACCCTGGGACCCCTGCACTCCAGGGTCCCTGCTCCCCAGGGTTCTTACGCCCCAGGTCCCTGCACCTGAGAGTTCCTGCACCCCAAGGGCCCAAGACACGCAGAGACTGAGTCAATGTGGTAATGTTCACATTCACTCAGGTTGTTATTTTTGTTTTGTGAGATATTTAATTAGAGCTTTTAATCAACTAGTTATCACTGCAGCTCTGGGTTTCATTAAGCAGAGAGGGCTGTGGGATTGTGGAAGTCAGCCAGCGGTTACAGGGTCACCAACAGTTCAGCTGTCTTACCCTAGACCCTGTCAAGCAAACGTCCACGGTCCCTCCGACAGGACATCCATTTGAGTTTAAACGTCATCACATTTGAAATGAAGTCTTCCTGGTTCCTCAGTCTACACATTCCTTTTCATTGCAGTTCAGTAGTGAAAAAATTCTCATTGATTAAATGAGAACATTAGAGCTCAGAGAATCCAAAATAATATCCAGTAAAGTCAGTGTTATGAAGACCCATCCTTTAGTATACGGATCACCTTTCTCAAATCCTTGGCTCTAAGTTCTTATTTCCAACGACCTCTGCTACTTTGTTCAGGAGCAAAGTTGTATCCCACTCTTTGTGACCCCATGAACTGTAGCCCTCCAGGGTCCTCTGTCTGTGGGGTTCTCCAAGCAAGAATACTGGATTGGCTTGCAATTTCTTTCTCCAGGGGAGCTTCCCAACCCAGGTACCAAACCCGGGTCTCCTGCATTGGCAGGCGGGTTCTTTACCACTGAGCCACCCGAGAAGCCCCTCTGCTATCTACTGTCTCATTAACCAGAACTTTCTAAAGGCAGTATTTCTGCATATCCATGGTGAGACGGTAATGAACCTTTGGAACGATGGCTCAAGGCACTCCAAGATCTTACAGGGTCTTCTGAGACATCAGAAGTAGATTGACTTATGCACATGGTGGTGGATGTGCTCTGCCATATTCCAGTTATCTGTGAGTAAGAAATACTCATGGCTGCATGCATGCTGCACGAGACTCCCTCTTAACCAGACTTCGGGGACCAGGGATGCCCCCACAGGCTCACCTGTTTTGTGCCACAGAAACTTGTGCAAACAGTTTTTCACAGAAAAGGATCAAAAGAGGAAGAAGTAGGAAAATGAGCTGAAAGACTTGCTGTTTGGAGCACATGTGAGACATATTTGTAGATGGATATATGAGGAATGACTTAGGCTGGTGGGATTTCTTGATGTAGAAACTCTGAAAATAAGAGCATCAGACTTGAATCTCAGGGTGGGATTCTAGCCTGGAGTCTGATATTGTTACGGGAAATGGCTGGTTTTTCTCCCTGGGTCCTGAATGACCAAATGGGATGAGGTGGGAACAGGCAGCCTAGCACCTGTACCATGAGCAGCAGAGCTGCCCCTGAAAACAGGAGAGGTGGACTTCTTTCCAAAAACGATTCCTGGCTTAAAAATAAAAATAAAGATGAAAGAGTTTAGAAGGACCAGGAAAAAAAGAAAGCCCAGGCCCCAGCTGGAGTGGTGGTTTCTGCTCTTTGCAGTTTACTCCTCCTATACAAACTCTCTGGCCCCTCACATCTCCTCTGTGGGCCCTGTGATGTAGGAGAACTAGGCCCATCTCCAAAGATGCAGCAAAAAAAAAAAAAAAGGTCAGATCATACGTAAGGCCGCGGCACATGCTACCCATCATAGGCAGCCAGGTATCCTCACCCCGCCCTAGATCCGTCTCCAACATGGGAGGGGCCGGGGCTGGGCTGGGGTCTCAGGTCCTCTCTGACTTGAACCTCAACACTTGAGCCCTCTGCCTACACTCCATGTCATTCACCTACCTAACTAGCTGTCGGCCTGTCTGTCCACTGCTTGAGCAAAGATGCTGTTAATGACCCACCAGATGAAGTGACACTTCCTTTCGAAAGTCCGAGGAGCACCTCCTTTGGTGCCTAAGTCTACAGTCACTCAATGTCTGTGGACGTTTCTATAGATGTTGGTAAGGCCACATGCGGCTTCCCTAGCAGCTCAGATGATAAAGAATCTGCCTGCAACGCCGGAGACCCAGGTTCGATCCCTGGGTTGGGAAGATCCCCTGCAGGAGGGCATGGCAACCCACTCCGGGATTGTTGCCTGGTGAATTCGGTGGACAGAGGAGCCTGGTGGGCTGCAGTCCATGGGGTGGCAAAGAGTTGGACGCTACTGAGCACAACTGAACTTTCACTTTCAAACAGTCACGAGGGCAGCCCAGGCTGGAGGGAAGGAGTGGCCGGCCGGGTGCAGTCTCTGAGCAGACCTTCCAGGCCCTGTCCGGCTCTGCTGTGGCTCTCATGGGACCTGTCCAGCTCCCTCCTCTCTTCCCCTCTCTGCTCCCTGAGCTGGGAGGTGGGCTTCAGTGCTGGCGTCGAGTCCTCCCACTGGCCTCAGAAGCCTTCTCCACCTTCTGCCATTCAGTTACTTTTCTCTAAACTTGAACTTCTTGGAAGACAGACTTGTTGAAATTCAAATATTCTCCATCTCTGACTTTAATTTACAGGAACTGTCAACTCGGAGCAAGCTTAGGACATGCAGCTGTTGCATTTGGTTGGAAGCTCTGTGTGTGTGTGTGTGTGTGTGTGTGTGTGAGACAGAGAGAGTGTGTGTGTGTATGTGTGTTAATATCTATTTGCCGGGAGGCAAGAAAAAGCACTTAGCCAGGCGAGTGCTGTATTTCTCCAGAGGCAGGAAAAAAAAATCTTAACACATTAAAGCACGCAGTTATGCTAAGAAAAAAAAAAATGACTGCAAAATTATATCTTGGGGGTTTCCATATTTATCCACCCCACCCCCCAGACGATGAGTCAAAACAAGATTTATTTGTGTAGTTTGTTCTAAACTGCCAGTACTTTGAGCTCAACTTGGAACATGGGGGGGAAAATCAAGCTGCTATTTTTTGCCAAGTGCTATACATTGTCACCGGTGACAAAGATCACAGAGCGAGAGCCAGCCAGTCATCCAGGAAGGCAGCGGAGACCTGCAGAGCTGTTCTGCTTTGAGATGGAAGCCGGAAGGGCCGGAAAGAGATGAATGTCTATTTCTCAGAAGCAGGTGTAACCGGGGTCGTGTGATGAGGAAGGAGCAGAGCGCAGGAGCAGACCTGAGATTCCAGCCCTGGCTGTGCCGCCTGACCAGGGGCAGATCCCCTGACAAGTCACTTCTCTCTGCATCTCAGGATTTCTCAGCTATAAGGCAAAGAACCTATGTGACATTAATCTTCATGGTTTTATTCCAGCTCAGATTCACTGGTCTTGCTGGCTCATGACTTGGTTCAGATGCTACTTTCTTGATGCACAGGCTTCACAGGACAGAGCTCTGGGGTTAACAGAAAGATCCAAACAAGAAGTTGGTATGCCAGGACTGCAGGCACTGGGGACCAGCAATCTGGATTCAGGGGAAATACCAGCCTATCTGGCTTGTATTGTTATTTTCAGTCACTCAGTCATGTCTGACTCTTTGCAGCGCCAGGGACTGTAGCCCGCCAGGCTCCTCTGTCCATGGGATTCTCTAGGCAAGAATACTGGAGTGGGTTGCTGTGCCCTCCTCTAGGGGATTTTCTCCACCCAGGAACTGAACCCACATCTGCATTGGCAGGCAGGTTCTCTACCACTGAGCCACCAGGGAAGCCCCATCGGGCTTGTTGTTTGGTGACGACATTGTGTCCGACTCTTTGTGACCCCGTGAATGGCAGCACGCCAAGTTTCCCTGTTCTTCACAATCTCCCAGAGCTTGCTCAAACTCACATCCATTGAGCTGGTGATGCCATCCAACCATCTCATCCTCTGTCACCCCGTTTTCCTCCTGCCCTCAATCTTTCCCAGCATCGAGGTCTTTACAAATGAGTCGGTCCTTCGCATCAGGTGGCCAAAGTATTGGAGCTTCAGCTTCAGCATCAGTCCTTCCAGTCAATGTTCAGGGTTGATTAGGTTTGACTGATGTGATCTCCTTACTCAAGAGTTTTCATCGAGCCTGAACCAAATCCTATTTTCTTGACCTGATTCAGGCCCAAGGTTTTCAGATGTCCAGGGTGCTTCACAGTCTAAAAAACAGGGCCCTTAGATCTCATCCAGTTTCTCCTCTAGACTGAACTGGTTAAAGGAGTCCCATGCAGCAGAGATGAGGGTCAGATGGGTTGGGGATGCTGAGGTGGCAGGAAGGTCTAACGGCTGCGATTTCCCATAGGTGCACAGGAAAGGTAAAACAGTGGAAGGATCCTCACAGAGTGTGTCTGGGTCCAGCTTTGGCCTCTTTTGCAGGAGGCCTGCAGGCCAGGTAAAGATGGAAGGAACCTGGGGGGTGGGCAGGACACCTCATAAAGCAGGGCAGAGGTCCTTCCTCTTCACCCAAGGCATTTAGTTCTGTCTGGGCTGGAAGGGTCACCGGAGTCGTCTATGTGATCCATCCTGTTCCCCCGCCCCAGAGTCAAGGGCCAGCCCCGGTATAAAGTGAGGGCCAGAGCATCCCATCCACTCCTTCACTGAGTGACTGGCTCATGTTGTAGAGCCAGGCGGTGGCTGAGCTGAGATGGTGACCAGGTCATTTTCAGGGAACTCCACACCTCCCCAGCAGCTGTTCCCGCCCCAGAAGACCTCGTCCAGGAGCCAGGCTTTGCCGTGTACAATCTCAGCCCTTTCCTCTGGTACAGCTTTCAGGTTGAGGGGGGAAGGGGCGCTGGGAACAGCTGGCCACCATTCACTTAGTAACATGGCTTCCGAACCCAAAGGCTGTTATTAAAGCTCCCGCCATGCCCTGCCTCCTCCGGGAGGGGGTGCTGGCTGGCGGAGCGCCACGGAAATTGGAGGCGTGCCACCAGCGCCAAGTGCTGCTTCTGTTCAGTCCCTCTCCGATCCGAGTAGGTGTCAAGTTTTCATCCATCACCTGACGTCTCCGGTGGCTGGTTGCCAAGGCAGAACAACTTAGCTTTTCAAGAACCTTGAGATCAATTGCATTTACGATGCCACCGTTCCACGTCCTCAACACACCCCTGCCACCTGACACGGCCTCTGGCACCTGCCCATGGAATCCAGGGCCACCAAACCGGGTCCTCCAGTGTGCCCGGGACATGCTGAGCACACGGGTCATGCCCCTCAAACTCTTGCTGAAGGAGCACAAACGTCTTTGAGAAGGATTTAGAATCTTGCTTCTCAAAGTGGGGTCCCTGGCCCAGCAGCATTGGCTCTTTAGAAGCTGCTAGAAATGCAGAATCTGGGGCCCCAGCCCACACCTGCTGACCCAGGATCCGTATTTTAACCCTGTCTCCAGGAGATTATGCATATTAGAGTTTGAGAAGCCACTGGTTTAGACTGGAAACCATGGTGGCTGAGGATCAAAACCACCTGGGGAACCTTTGCTTTTGTTGTTGTTGTTCAGATTTCCAAGTTCTGGATTATTCTCTTTGGGAGAGAAGGCTCTGGTGTCTGTTTTGGTTGAAAGCTCCATAAGTAATCTTCATGTTCATTCAGGTTTGGAATCATCTTTTCAAGTTTACCTGTACCTTCTGCTCAAAGCTTAAAGCAGGAGAATGCAAACCACAAATTACACAGAGAAGCCCTGTCCACACATGGGTAATTCTGAGTTAGCCACAGATGGATCTGCCATCTCAGCTTTGCTTCCATGGGGTGCTCTGTTGGGGTGCATGCAGGTGATGCTATCCAGCCCTACCCCGGGCAGGAACAAGCTAATCACACAGTGCTCCACCCAGCTTTGTGTGGAATGACCGAACTCAGCCTTCAAGCTGCGACGATGTTGTCATATCTGACTCTCTGCAACCCCATGGACTGCAGCACACCAGGCTCCTCTGTCCTTCACTATCTCCTGGAGTTCACACAGATTCATGTCCACTGAGTCGGTGATGCCATCTAACTGTCTCATCCCCTGTTGCCTCCTTCTCCTTTTGTCGTCCATCTTTCCCAGCATCAGACCCTCTGGCATTTCTTTACCTTCAAATTCAATCTGATCTGCTACTTCCTGGCTAGATCCTAGGCTCTCTGCAAAACAGGGGCCTTAGAAATCCCAGGTCCCACTAATGCAGAGAGCACAATTCTGTAAATTTCTCTCCATCCATCCTTGCTAATCCCAGACTATCTGCTCTGCCTCTTCCAGAACTAGTATACAGTCATCGCTCTGTATCTACAAGGTGCCAGCACCTCTGAGGGTACCAAAACCCATGGATGCCCAAGTCCCTTACTCAAAAAGGCGTAGTACAGTCAGCCCCCTGCCAGGAATCTGAAAGTTCCACATCCTCCAGTTTGGTGTGTGCAGAAACCCCACTGTGTGTTTATCAAAATTTTGATATGGGGTGCAATTAAATGTCTGTGTCAATTAAACAGGTGACCTTGAAGAGGTCCTGACCTCAATTGCTTCATTTGAGAACCAGATGGCTGCATTACATCTGTGGTTTTCAAAGGGAAACCCTCTTGCCTAACAAAATCATAGTCAAGACTCCAATGCACAAAACTGAAAGACGGGGAATTCCCTGGCAGTCCAGTGGTTCAGACTGAATTTCGAATGCAGGAGACACAGGTTCAACCCCTGTCCGGGGAACTAAGATCCCTCATGCTATGTGGCACGGCCAAAAACTAAAATAGAAATAAATAAAGCAGTCAAAAGAAAAAATTTTAACAATATAGAAGGGCTCTGAGGTGGGGGTAGGGGGTCTAGACGTGTGACCACCACCCTTCCCTGACCATCTCTGGCCATGGGAAAGGTCAGCCTGCTTCTGGGGCTCCAAGGAGGAAAGTTTGAAAACCACTGGGTTAGATAAGCCCTAAAGTCTCTCCTGGTGTTTTACCTCTGTGAGGAAGATAAAATCTGCTGGTGCCATCAAAAATCAGATTGTAAATCACAAAGTTTAAAAAGGATGCACTTCCATATCACCCCACCATCTGCCTCTTCCATCAGCTCGTGTAGGGCCACTCGCTATATTTCAAAACATACATTTTCTCTATTGTGTTTTAGATGCAATCATTTTGAAAAATAATTTGTATCAGGGAAACTTCTGAGAAACCCTGGAATCTCGGTTCCATCCCTGTTCCTCATTTTCCTTGGTGACGCCAAGGCTGCGGAGGAAGAGGAGAGAAAGCAGTGGCCCATCCAAGTCCAAACTCCAAGAGGAACAGATTTTGGGTTGCAGGCAGTATGGGTCTCAGGGCTGAGACGTAACGAAATGAACAACCCCGGTATCCCGCCTGCACGGAGACGCAGCCTCCACACTTGTGTCCAACATCTGCTGAGCACAGAGGAGCCTCCGACAAGCCCTGGTCACAAAGGTAAAGATGCGTGGAGGCTGGCAGGGGTTGGGGATGGCAGCTCCTTCCTGGACAGCAGGGGACGGCCTGATGAGCAGGTTAGGAGCTGAGCAAGGCCTGTGGGCTTGAAGAGAGGGTTGAGCATGAGCTCCGCGAAGAGAAGCAAACTGGCCCTTTTATCCGCTCCTGGAGTCCCCAGGCCCCAGAATAGTGCCTGTTGGAGTTTAGAACAAATAAACAAAGCATGGGTCCTGCTGGTGAGAGGACTGGGACCTATTTGTCTGTACGTGAAAGGACTGGGGCGGGCAGGGCTGTAGAAGAGAATGAGTGGCTCGGCACAGGCCCTTGGCCTTGGGACGTCTCATTCAGGTGGTGGAGGAGAGCTCGAGGCGGTCGGGAGTACAAAGGGCCCGCAGAGCAGCCTGCTGCAAGGACAACGCGGGAAAGCAGAGTCTTAGAGAGAATCCAGAATTCAAAGAGGAGTCCCATCTCTCGAGGCGTCTTTGGGGACAGCCTGGGACCCTCACATTGCAGATCAGCCTCCCTTTGTGTGAAGGGCTGTGATGAGACCCCCAAACACTGAGCAGACCCGACCCCTGCTGGAGCTGGGAAAACGCAGGTGGTGGGAAGAGGCCCTGGTGACTCTAATAAACATTCTGGAAAACTGTGCACCCCCGACACTTGGCACTCCCTCCCCAACTCCTAATCCCACTTTTCACAGTCTCAGGGACACCATTATTGGCTTCATCTATATTTTTCCTGGGTTCCTCTCCCACACACCCCCTCCCCACGAGGGCAGAGTCTGATCACACCTCTCCGGTTCACCTATGGGTCCCCAGTAACCAGCCTGGTGCTGGGCACTTGGGTGGACAGACGCGCGGACGCCTGAACCGGTTTGTTCCGGGAGAAGGTGGGGTCTGAGTCAAGTGTCTGGAGAGGACCCAGGAGGAGGGCCCTCCTGGGAGGCCAGCAGCTCACCTCCACGCTGCTCAGCCACTGCCGCACGTCCAGGAAGGACTGTCTGGCCGTGAGGTCGTACATGACCACGACGCCGTCGGCCTTTCGGAAGAACTGCTGGGTGATGCAGCGATACCTGCGCGAAGCTCCGGGTCAGGTGTGCCGCCTCCTCGGCCGCCAGACCCGGCCCCCGCGGGGAGAGGGCAGGCGGGGTTACCCCGGGGGCGGGGAGGGGGGGTTGCTCCTCACCTCTCCTGCCCCGCCGTGTCCCACAGCTGCACGGCCACCCGCGAGCCGTCCACACACACCGTCTTCACGCGGTAATCGATGCCTGTGGGTGGAGCCGAGCATCACGCCCAATCCAGAAGCCACGCCCCCACCCGGCAGCCCCAGGGACGGCCCTCGCCTCTGCAGCTCCTGACCGGTGATGTGGGCGTGGACAGAGCCCGGGGACCTGGGCTCTGGTCCTGTCTCAGCCACCGACCAGCTGTGGGACCTCGATCCAGCCACTGAACCTCTCTGAACCGCAGGCCCCTCGCTGCAGTGTCCCTCTTTAGGGATCAGATGAGCTCACATATGGAAAAGCAATCTACTAAGGTGAAAAATTATCCTTCATGAATTGATTCCCTCATGGTCAAGATGAGGAGACAGAAAGACTGTCCTCAGATTCCTCCCTCCCCCTGCCTTCCTCCTTTCCTTCTTTCCTCCTGAAATCCTTTTCACAATGTCTATAATAAAATTCAGATATCCCTGGGGGGAATGGATCACATGTTCAGACTCCCATAGGTGATGCAAAGATAGGTGAAGGGGGGGAAGTAAGAAGAGGGGAGGGCTTGGCAGTGGGTGGGGCAGAGAGAATTAGAGGGGCTGGGGAGGGAATCAGAGGCAACATTTCCCCCTAGAGTTGGGTCCAGAGTTCCTAATCCCAGCCATCAGTGAAAGTGTTAGTCATTCAGTTGTTTCTGACTCTTTGCGACCCCATGGACTATAGCCCTCCAGGCTCCTCTGTCTGTGGGATTCTCCAGGCAAAAAATACTGGAGTGGATTGCCATTCCCTTCTCCAGGGGATCTTCCTGATCCAAGAATCAAACCCGGCTCCTCTGCACTAAGAATCTTCAAATTCTTAACCATTTAAGCCACCAGCAAAGTTCCAATCCCAGCCATCAAGCCCTTTGCAATTATCCCTCTGAGGCTGTGACCACCCCCCACCCCTGGAGTCATGGACCCCAGAGAGAGGCCACAGGGCAGGGAGACACACCATGTGCCCCAGAGCAGACCTCAGACTGAGGACCTAAATGTGGTTCTTTGATAACAAACATTCCTCCATCCCACATCCTGTAAGGATGTTCACAGATGTTCAGCCAGGTTTAAAACACTTTTCCCTCTTAAGTCATCAGATCTTGAAACCAGCGAGAAGCCCCCTCCACCTTCAAAAAGGCCCAGCTTCTGGGGTCCTTACTCTGGAGGGGCCAGGGAGGAACAGTAGCAGCCACTGGCCAGAGAGACAGACAGGTGGACAGGCAGATAAGAGGCAGTCGACAGAAAAAGGCATTCCCGCCACAGTGTCCAGGCAAAGGGGCGTGAGGGGCTGGCAGGGCAGGAGAGATGGGAGGGTCGTCAGCTCCTAGAATGTCAGCAGGACCGCAGACACCCTGGGTTCCCAGAAGAAGGTCAGAGAGAGGGTGCCCACATCTGGGTGAGGAACAGAGCGATGGGTCCCAAAGGTAGAAGGCTTGGCATTCCCAGTTCCCACGTGACATCCCTCCCTCCTCACGGAGCTCCCCTGTGACATCCACATGAGGGTTGCTACCTGCACACACACACACCCATACACACACGTGCACACATCTCCACCCCCTCCCCACCATGGAAGGCTGAAGAAGCAGGAGACCCTCTTTGCCCGAGCTGGTCAGCAGCCTCACCGAGTTGCAAACCCAGTTCTGAGGCTCGTTCCTCTCTTCACAGCAGCACCCTGGGCACGGGGCACCCAGCAGCTTCATTTCACCCAGAGAGTCCAGGGCTCAGCGCTCCCATCAGAACAGGTGGGAACCAGATCCAAGGGTATCTCCTTGACTCAAGCGCATGGGCTTCCCCCATGGGTGCTCTGGGAGACAGAGTAGCTGCCTGCCATCTGATAACAGCTCAGGAGAAAACCAACCACAGTTGATACCTCCGGGGCCTGGTCTGAAGCCCCTGAGGACCCAAGGATGAGCCCTGTGTTTGGCGGAAAGGCAGGTGATGGAGGGCCGGCTAGGTCCCTTGACCTCACTGATGACTGCTCTGCTGGAGGCGGGGAGCTTGTCTTGCAGAGAGCACAGTGGACCAGGAGTTTGGTGAGTCCCTGCTGGCCCCCAGGGCACCCCTCCCTGCAGCCTCAGACCTGCAGGCTGGGAAACAGACGAACAAGCCGGACAGGAGCGTGGGGCTGGGAGGACACAGGGTGTCAGAGTCCAGGAGAAAGGGCCACACAGAGGGACATGGGACTAGAGGGATTTCTGAGACCCCTGCACCGGTTCCAACGCTCCAGGAGCCCAGACCCTGTGTTCCTGCCTCCAAGCAGCTGTGTGACCTTGAGGACTTGACTTCACCCCATTTGGGGGACTTTGCTTTCCCCATCTGTAAACTGAGGTGTGATGGGGGTGTGGGGAAAGTTAGGCGTCCATGACCTTTACATCCTGCTGCAGCGTTCAGTGAACACTCACAGGTGACCCCCGGATTGCAACCTAAGTGCTTCCTGAATGAGGACTAGACCCCAGGGCCCCTCTCGGTGGATTGTGTGTGTGGTGGGATGTGCGGGTCAGAGCTGGGTGATGGGCCCCAGGAAGGGCAGCCTTCACCTTCCTAAGCAGTCAGTCCAAGCACACGGGCTTGGGAGTGGGGAGAGCCAGTATGTCATGGACGCAAGCTCCCAGAATTTCTCTGTGCAGACGAGGAGATGGATGGAACCTGACTGGTGCCCAGGAGAGGTCAGAGGGCATCCTGCCAGGAAAGCTTTCAGAAGGAACACCTTGGGGCATGGCCCGTGGTTTAAAGCAGGAGCCTGTGAACCAAGGTGGGGCCTCAGGGAGAGCCCTGGACTCAGAGTCCTGGGTTCAGAGCCTTTGCCTCCAACAGCCTCTCTTCTCCTCGACAACACGAGCTCCAGAATTCTACAGGAAGCATCATTTGACATTTCCAGGCCACTCACAGGACCCACGCACGTGCTTTTGAAGGGACACATGGTGGGGGAGGCCAGGCACCCCAAGACACACTGCTGCATTGTGGAACCCAGATCCTGCACAAGCCAACGGGCAAGGACAAGTCACGTGATCACGAGGGGCTGGGCGATCAAGAAGTCTCTTCCGGGAAGGAGGAGGGCTTGCAAGCACTGCCATGTCCCTGTAGGTCTGTGCTGAGGGTCCAGGGCTGCTGTGCCTATGGGACTCAGCCTCCTGGAGCCCCCGGAGCCCAGGACTCAGTGCCTTGCCTGTATCTTTAAACGGAGCATCTTCCAGGCAGCTGGTGTGACATCGGCTCCCTGACACATGTGCCAGGGATGCTGATTCCAGCTGATGCTCTGGGCTCTCCTTGCGCAGTGCGAGGAAGGGTGTTTTAGATTTAGAAACTATGATATTTTTCCCCATCGTAAATTGTCGGTGTTTCCGTAATTGGCCTCCTGGGAAGTGCAAATTAGTCTGATATTCTCTTTTCCAGAGTTCTCCATCTCAGAGACACTGGTTAGAGGTGTGAGCAGGAGAGGCAACATGTGCATGGCGTGGGGGCTGCCCTGGGGGGTGAAGCATCTCCCCCCTGCTCCTACAGGTTGATGCCCGAGGTATGACCTCGGGGGTAGTTCTGCGGTCACCCCACAGAACGCTCCAGGGAGGGTCAGTCCAGCTCCATAGAGGTCGCTTCCAGGGTCACCACACTTGGCACACTGGGTCACTCTGAGCCATCTGTCTCCAGTCACACGCAGCACGGTCTTCTGGGTGTCTTCTTGTCAGAGTCCCGATTCTTCCCCTTGGGGGGCTCTGAGTCTCCATGTGGAACGGGGCAGAAGTGGGGCAAGAGGGGCCCCCAGATTTGGAATCTGAAAAGGCTCAGCCGTAAGAACAGGTTGCCTGCAGCCTACAGGAGAGACTCATCCATAGGAGGAATATTTGAAAGAAGGACCCATTTAGGTTATCCTAGAGGAGATCTTGGAGTCTCCCAAAGCAGTTCTCTGGGGCAGGAAAGTTTATCTCTGAGGGCCAGCTTGTAAGACCAAGGGGTCTTATACAGGGGTCAAGGGTGGTCTGGACAGGGTACTGGGCTTGGAAGCAATCTTGGGTGGCTTCGTTCAAATCTCTCATTTTTTTCAGGTGAGGAAAACTGCAGCGCAAAGAAGAAATACCTCTGGAGTCACATGGCTGGCCAGTGGCAGAGCTGGGGTAAAGGTCCAGGACTTTTGATGTCCCCCTGGACCTCAGCAGACTGCCCTGCCTATGCCAACACAACTCTGTGTTGCTAGGGAGACAGCGGGCTGGAACAGCAAGGGTGCATGGGGGGGCCAATGTGAGCACCAACCAGCTGATGAGAATGAGGACCAGCCTCTGGACCGCTCTGGGCCTGCCTCAGAGTCCTGGTCCATGCGTTGGGCTGAAAGCGGTGCTTGCCTTTCAGGGTTGTTGGGAAGACAGATGGAAATGATAACTATTAGGTGGGGATGCAAATTGATGCAGCCACTGTGGAGAACAGTATGGAAGGGCCTCAAAAAGCTAAAATAGAACTATCATATGATCTGGCAATCCCACTCCTGGGCATAAACCCTCAGAAAACCATAATGCAAAAAGGCACATGTACCCCAGTGTTCATCACAGCACTCTCTACAACAGCCAGGACATGGAGGCAACCTAGATGTCCACCGACAGATGAGTGGATAAAGACTATTCCCCACCATAAAAAGGAGTGAAATTGGGTCATTTGTAGAGATGTGGATGGATCTGGAGTCGGTCACACAGAGTGAAGTAAGTCAGAAAGAGAAAAACAAATATCATATATTAATACATATATATGGAATCTAGAAAACAGGTACTGATGAACCTATTTTGGGGGCAGGAATAGAGAGGCAGAAATAGAGAAGAGACGTGTGGGCACAGAAAGGGAAGGGGAGGGTGGGACGAATTGGGAGAGCAGCCTTGACATATAGACACGACCATGTGTAAAACAGACAGCTAGAGGGAAACTGCTCTATAACACAGGGAGCTCAGTCTGGTGCCCCGTGATGACCTAGCGGTGGGATGGCGGGGGTGAGAGGGAGGCTCAAGAGGAAGGGCTGTGTGTGTACATACAGCTGATTCACTTTGTCGTGCAGCAGAAACTAATACAACATTGTTCTTGCATGGAAAATTCCATGGACCAAGAAGCCTGTTGGGCTACAGTCCATGGGGTCACAGAGTCACACACAACTGATCAACTAACACTGTTCACTTCACTTCCTTATCAGCAAGGTTAAGTGGCATATAGAAGACACTCCATGGATTCATTTATTTTTTTGCTTGAGTGAGTGAATTTGGGAGAAGCTAAAAGGTCGATAATGCCCTTGGGTTCTACCACATATTGCAAGGCAAGGAGCAACTCTGGGAGAAGGGGCCAAGGCCTCTACCTAAACACAGATTTGCGCTCAGTCACTCAGTTGTGTCTGACTCATTGCAACCCCATGGACTGACTGTAGCCTGACAGGCTCCTCTGTCCATGGGAATTCCCAGGCAAGAATACTGGAGTAGGTTGCCATTTCTGATTCCAAAGGGTCTTCCTGACCCAGAGATGGAACCCATGCATCCCCTGCATTGGCAGGTGGATTCTCTACCATGGAGCCATGCGGGAAGCCCACCTAAACACAGAATTACCCAGATAGTGACGGGAGCAGACAAAGACCTGATCAGCTAGTAGCTGAGCTTAAAGAGCATCCACAATGGACTCCAGCTGTTACCAGCAGGCCTGGGATGCGGGATGGGGACAGCTGACGGGTAAAAGAAGCCACCAGAACACTGTCCTGTGCTCTGCCCATCCACACAAGTGCATGCACACGCACACACACACACACACACACACACACACACACAGAAAGTGGGGAAGGCACGATTCAAGAGAGTCGGGCTCAGAAAGGGGACAAAGGGCCAGCAGTCCATCTGTGCTAAGTTCAGGTCCCCTTCAGGTCAGACATAGGAAGCATTTGTGGTTGCATCCTCATGGAGCACTGGGCAGACACGGTCCTCACCTACCAGCCCAGCCCATGGCCCTTCCCACAGGGCTCCAAGTCCCTACTTGGGCCCCCTTCTCACAGCCACCCCTTCCCAGAGGTGGGCTAGGGTCCAGCCTCGGGCAGAAAACTCACCCACAGTGGCTGCCGAGCCTGGGGAGAACCTGCCATCGCAGAACCGGCCCAAGAAGGACGTCTTCCCCACGGAGGAGTTGCCCACGAACACGATCTTGAAGAGCCGGTCTGGGGTGGACGGGGAGTCTTCCTTCTGTGAAAGGCAGACAGTTGGGTCAACCGCTGGGACAGTCACCAGTCCCCACACCTGCCACCCCCACCCCTCACTGTCCCTATGGCATCCAGGGAGAGACCAGCAACCAGCGAGGGAAGCTGCTCCAGCTCCGGCCTCGGATGCAGGAAGCTTCTGGTTCAGCATCAGATGCGGGAAGAGAGACATCCATTCCAGCACCACTGATGCCCGTGTGCTGGGCCGCAGACCCTGTGCTGGGTTGGGTTTGTGGCGGAGGGAAGGAGGCCGTGTGTACAGAGTCACAGCATGATGTTCCAAGTGTCCAGGGAGCACGGTCAGGGGGTCAAGGGTCTCAGGGTGCAGGGGGCTTTGGGCTGGGCTTTAAGGAGGAGGTGGAGGTTTTCTGTGGGGAGTGATTAGGAAGGACAAGGTGGGGTATCGGCAGGGAGATGGAGAGCTAGAAAAAGAAGGCTTGTCTATATCCTGGGGGCTGAATCATCCCAGGCTGGGGTCGGACCTCTTATTTCAGCCCCATCACTGGAAGCTTAGACCGGATGGAGAATGAGCCTGCCTTCTTGCACGCTGCCCTGCCATCCCATCTCACCAGCTTCATCTAGGGGCCCCATCTGCCCTAGAAATAAAAGAAGAAAAAAGAAACCCACACTCATTAAAAAAAAAAAGCTTTAAAAATTAAAAGTGATAAATACTAATTTTAAAAATTAGGAAACTTAGTAGAGAGGAAAATAATTATTCATCATTTATCCCACCACCCTGAAATGGCCACTGTTTCTATTTTGATGCATTTGTTTCAGGGTTTTTTCTATATAGATGAAGCAGTAGGTGATTTTTGAGAGCAATTTGAGATATTATATGTAATTTACTTAATTATACATAAATTTAAATTTATATGTAATTTTCTATTTTTAATATATTATTAAATTATGAATAGTGCTCTGAAAAGCCAACGTTTTTTGAAAGTGTGATTTTTAAAAGTTACTTAAAATTAATTAATTAATTTTTGGCTGAGTTGGGTCTTCATTGCTGTGAGGGCTTTTCTCTAGTTGTGGCAAGTGGGGGTTGCTATGTACTTGTGTTGCATGGGCTCCTCACTGCAGTGGCTTCTCTTGATGCAGAGCACGGGCTCCAGGACGCATAGCTTTGGTGATGGCAGCACATGGCTTCAGCAGTTGCAACTCCCGGGCTCTCGAGCACAGGCTTGGCAGTTATGGCCCATGGGCTTAGTTGTCCCACAGCATTTGGAATCTCTCTGGACCAGGGATCAAATCTGTGTTTCCTTCCTCACTGAACCACCAGGGAAGTTCTGAAAGTGTGATTTTTAACAGTCCTATAACATTCTGTTAAGTTAATATAGTTTAATTTATGGCCAACAAAGGTCCATCTAGTCGAAGCTATGGTTTTTCAGTGGTCATGTATGGATGTGAGAGTTGGGCTATAAAGAAAGCTGAGCGCTGAAGAATTGATGCTTTTGAACTGTGGTGTTGGAGAAGACTCTTGAGAGTCCCTTGGGCTGCAAGGAGATCCAACCAGTCCATCCTAAAGAGATCAGTCCTGGGTGTTCTTTGGAAGGACTCATTTGAAAAGACCCTGCTGCTGGGAAAGATTGAAGGCAGGAGGAGAAAGGGACAACAGAGGATGAGATGGTTGGATGGCATCACCGACTCAATGGACATGAGTTTGAATAAACTCCAGGAGCTGGCGATGGACAGGGAGGCCTGTCATGCTGCAGTCAAAAAGAGTTGGACACAACTGAGTGACTGAACCAACTGAACTGAACTGAATTTATGGCCTTATTGTTTTTTTTCAATTGTGGCAAGACAATCTCCGTCAGTAGTATGGCAAATCCTGAAATGCCAGGCTATGGGGAGAACTTTCCAGAACACGGTCACACTGCCCCTTCTCTACCCAGTAAGGGGAGGGACCTGGGGCTGGCCAGCACGTTATTCTGGGACCCTCCAGCCAGTAGGAAATGGACTTGCTCCAGGACATGGGGGATGGCGTGGGAAGCCGGGCGAGGACCACTGTGGGTCCTTTCCCCCAAGGGTCATGAAGTCCAGAGAGCCACACAATCATTCAAACCCTGCTCTTAGGCCCTGCCCAGCGCTGCTGGCCGAGTGAGCAGGCTCTTTAGAGTCCATTTAGAAGTGGATCTGGGGGAATTAGCTCCTCTCATGGACAAATACTGTAATGGAGCTGCAGCCAGTATTAGCAATTTCAGAGAAAAGCCATTTACAGCCTTTTGGGGAGAAATCAATTCCATGCCATACTTAGCAGGAAATTCAAGGTCAATTATAGGAATTTAAACTCATCTTTTAAAAAAGAGAAAAGAAACCCATGCTCAGAAACACCATCCCAGCCCCATGTTCTTTATTCCTACACAAGCACTGCTCTCTGCCAGCCTGGTGCCTCCATATGTAATTTGTTTGAGACTAAAGCTCAGTGAAGCCAGAGGTGTGTTCCAGGCACAGGACGATGAGGAACATGAAACTCAGGCTGGAAGGAGACGGTCCAGGCCACGGAGGTGGGGGCTGACCCTGCTCTGCACTCTCCCCAGCCCCACCCCCACCCTAGCAGAGCACTTATTTTACAGACAGGATACCACCAACATTGTGTCCTTGACTAGATGGACCTTTGTTGGCAAAGTAATGTCTCTGCTTTTTAATATGCTATCTAGGTTGGTCATAACTTTCCTTCCAAGGAGTAAGTGTCCTTTCATTTCATGGCTGCAATCACCATCTGCAGTGATTTTGGAGCCCCCCAAAATAAAGTCTGACACTGTTTCCCCATCTATTTCCCATGAGGTGATGGGACCAGATGCCATGATCTTAGTTTTCTGAATGTTGAGCTTTAAGTTAACTTTTCCACTCTCCTCTTTCACTTTCATCAAGAGGCTTTTTAGTTCCTTTTCACTTTCTGCCATATGGGTGGTGTCATCTGCATATCTGAGGTTATTGATATTTCTCCCGGCAATCTTGATTCCAGCTTGTGCTTCTTCCAGCCCAGCGTTTCTCATGATGTACTCCGCATATAAGTTAAATAAGCAGGGTGACAATATACAGCCTTGAGGTACTCCTTTTCCTATTTGGAACCAGTCTGTTGTTCCATGTCTAGTTCTAACTCTTGCTTCCTGATCTGCATATTGGTTTCTCAAGAGGCAGGTCAGGTGGTCTGGTATTCTCATCTCTTTCAGAATTTTCCACAGTTTATTGTGATCCACACAGTCAAAGGCTTTGGCATAATCAATAAAGCAGAAATAGATGTTTTTCTGGAACTGTTTTGCTTTTTCAATGAGCCAGTGGATGTTGGCAATGTGATATCTGGTTCTTCTGCCTTTTCTAAATCCAGCTTGAACATCTGGAAGTTCACGGTTCACATATTGTTGAAGCCTGGCTTGGAGAATTTTGAGCATTACTAGCGTGTGAGATGAGTGCAATTGTGCGGTAGCTTGAGAATTCTTTGGGATTGCCTTTCTTAGGGATTAGAATGAATACTGACCTTTTCCAGTCCTGTGGCCACTGCTGAGTTTTCCAAATTTGCTGGCATATTGAATGCAGCACTTTCACAGCATCATCTTTTAGGATTTGAAAGAGTTCAACTGGAATTCCATCACCTCCACTAGCTTTGTTCATAGTGATGCTTTCTAAGGCCCTTGACTTCACATTCCAGGATGTCTGGCTCTAGATGAGTGATCACACCATCGTGATTACCTGGGTCATGAAGATCTTTTTTGTACTGTTCTTCTGTGTATTCTTGCCACCTCTTCTTAATATCTTCTGCTTCTGTTAGGTCCATAGCATTTCTGTCTTTATCAAGCCCATCTTTGCATGAAATATTCCCTTGGTATCTCTAATTTTCTTGAAGAGATCTCTAGTCTTTTCCATTTTGTTGTTTTCCTCTATTTCTTTGCCTTGATCACTGAGGAAGGCTTTCTTATCTTTCCTTGCTATTCTTTGGAACTCTGCATTCAAATGGGAATATCTTTCCTTTTCTCCTTTGCTTTTCACTGCTCTTCTTTTCACAGCTATTTGTAAGGCCTCCTCAGACAGCCATTTTGTTTTTTTGCATTTCTTTTCCATGGGGATGGTACAACGCCATGAACCTCCATCCACAGTTCATCAGGCACTCTGTCTATCAGATCTAGTCCCTTAAATCTATTTCTCACTTCCACTGTATAATCATAAGGATTTTGATTTGGGTCATACCTGAATGGTCTAGTGGTTTTCCCTACTTTCTTCAATTTAAGTCTGAATTTTGCAATAAGGAGTTCATGATCTGAGCCACAGTCAGATCCTGGTCTTGTTTTTGCTGACTGTATAGAGCTTCTCCATCTTTGGCTGCAAAGAATATAATCAATCTGATTTCGGTGTTGACCATCTGGTGATGTCCATGTGTAGAGTCTTCTCTTATGTTGTTGGAAGAGGGTGTTTGCTATGACCAGCGGGTTCTCTTGGCAAAATGCTATTAGCCTTTGCACTACTTCATTCCGTACTCCAAGGCCAAATTTGCCTGTTACTTCAGGTGTTTCTTGACTTCCTACTTTTGCATTCCAGTCCCCTATAATGAAAAGGACATCTTTTTGGGTCTCAGCCACCACGCAGAAGCACGGCCGAGAGGAGCTACCCCTCGCCCAAGGTCAGGGGCGGCAGCTGCGCAGGCACAGGAGGGCCGAGAGGAGCTACTCCACGTTCAAGGTCAGGAGGGGCGGCCACGAGGAGATACCCCTCATCCAACGTAAGGAGCAGCAGCTGCGCTTTGCTGGAGCAGCCGTGAAGAGATACCCCACGTCCAAGGTAAGAGAAACCCAAGTAAGATGGTAGGTATTGCGAGAGGGCATCAGAGGGCAGACACACTAGAACCATGATCACAGAAAACTAGCCAATCTGATCATAGGACCACAGTCGTGTCTAATGCAATGAAACTAAGCCATGCCGTGTGGGACCACCCAAGATGGTCGGGTCGTGGTGGCGAGGTCTGGCAGAATGTGGTTCACTGGAGAAGGGAATGGCAAACCACTTCACTATTCCTGCCTTGAGAACCCCATGAACAACAGTATGAAAAGGCAAAATGATAGGATACTGAAAGAGGAGCTCCCCAGGTCCGTAGGTGCCCAATATGCTACTGGAGACCAGTGGAGAAATAACTCCAGAAAGAATGAAGGGATGGAGCCAAAGCAAAAACCATACCCAGTTGTGGATGTGACTGGTGATAGAAACAAGATCCAATGCTGTAAAGAGCAATATTGCATTGGAACCTGGAATGTTAGGTCAATGAATCAAGGCAAATTGGAAGTGGTCAAACAGGAGATGGCAAGAGTGAATATTCTAGGAATCAGTCAACTAAGATGGACTGGAATGGGTGAATTTAACTCAGATGACCATTATATCTACCACTGTGGGCAGGAATCCCTTAGAAGAAATGGAGTAGCCATCGTGGTCAACAAAAGAGTTCGAAATGCAATACTTGGATGCAATCTCAAAAACAACAGAATGATCTCTGTTCGTTTCCAAGGCAAACCATCCAATATCACGGTAAATGCACTATAACATTCTATTAAATGACTATAGTCTAATTTGTGTCCCTAGTGTTTTTTTCCATTGTTTGCTCTTATACACTTATATTCTTCAATGAAATTTCTGCCTGACTTTAATTATTTCCTTAGGAATGATTGCTAGAGGTAGAAATGCTGGTTACAGAGGTGGCCATTAAAAGTATTGATTCCTGTTCTGAAACTACTTTGCAGAAAGCTGGTTCCAACCGAGGGCTCAGCGGCCTTGGAGGCGACCCTCTGCTGAGGCTGCTGAGCGACTTCCAGAGGATATATTTCCTCTTGGCAGCAGCTTCTGCCACAGCCAAAGGGCAGCGTGTGTGTGTAGCCCGTGGGCTGGGGGTGGTGGCGGGAAGGCAGGTGGGGGGTGAGGGGCTGGGCTCCTGTCACTGCAGGGTGTGGGGGTGCGGCCTCGCGCTCTCTGCTCTACTTCTCCACACTCCCCAGGGGGCATCAGGTCTCTGATGCCCCTCACCGGACAACTGCGAGGATCAAAGGCCACCGCAGACAGGATGCTTCATCTCTTCCTTAACCCTGTCTCCCACGGACATCATAACACTTCTTCTACCACCATCATGGGGTATTTAAAGCCCCATTTTGCGCTCACTGCCAGCCAGTGTGGCCTGTGCACTTTGGGAGATGCAGAAGGGTGTGCCAGGGGGAGGGCTCCACCCACCCATCTCTCTGGGTTCCATGGCCCAGGGTCCTTTACAAGCAGCGGTTTGTAGGCATGAGTGTTAATCCAGGCCCAAGAATGATAACCAAGGCCAAGAAGTCCCAGTGCAGGGCTGGGAGAGGGCTGGCTGGCACACAGGCCAACACACCACTGGACCACTCAGCTCTGAAGGCTGCCACGAGGCACGTGAGCTGTTCTAGAGGATTCAGTGGTGGGCGCAGGGCTGAGGAGCTGATCCCACGGCTCACAAACAGTAAGGAGTTTCATCAGTGATCCAGAGGAGGACAGTCTGGTGCCTCCTTCTCCCAAGAACTCAGCAGGAAGAGCTGGTAGAGGGCACGGCAGTGGGAGGGGGGTAGTGGAGGGTCACACTGGTGGGAGGAGCAGAAGGTGTGCTGATTAGGAGCTGAGAGGAGAGGGGTGGGGCACAGACCTCCCCAGCAGGGATGCGCCTGCAGGGAGCGGTCGCAGAATGGACCAGAAGAGGGACCATGTTTAAAGTACATGCTATGTGATGTTCAAGGCCCAGCAGAGGGTCCATCTTACTCCATGAAGGCTTTTAAATCTGAATCAGAAAAAGAGTGCATAGGGTAGGGAGTGGGGCCAGCAACAGAAGTTATTGGGAGAGCATCCCCAGGCCCCCAAGTCTTCGTCACAACTCTCATGATGGAGGGGGAGGGTGGTACCCAATGGACACAAACTCAGCGTGTGGTCAGGCTTGCTGCGTCTGACCCCTGAGCTGCCCTGGGCTCACGATCGAGGGACAAGGCACAGGGTGACCTACAAGCCAGCGTGCAAACACCCGTACCTCAGACAGGGCTTCTTTTCCCACAGGCTGCCCTCGGGGAGACGTGGGCATGAGTCCCAGAGGTCGGGTAGGTCCACTTTGTCCATCCATCCCCTGGCCGGAGGCCTCCTCCTCTTCTGAGCATTTGCTCAGCGGCTGCTGAAAGTCGCCCCCCAGCAGCTGGGGCAGGGGGTCCTCTTCGATGGAGATGATCCTGCGGAGCCGCCGGGTGAGCGGTCCTCCGGGCCCCGGCTCCTCTTCTGCAATGGGGCACCCACTCAGGCCCAGGGAGCTTCTCCGCCTCTGGATGCCAAACACATCCTCCTCCTCCTCGGACTGGCTGTTTGGTGGGGGGACAAAGAGTGGGGACAATATCGTAACATGTATCTGACCGGAGGCGGGGGGCTGCCGGACAGCCTCTGTGACAGACAGTTGAGGAAGCACACGCTTTGGGGGCAGAGAGAAGCCTGGAACGGGAAAAGCAGACTCCGCATGCTTTAGCTCTTTCACCGAATGTCTTTACAGTGAAGGTGAAGATGATGATGAAGGTGAAGGTGGTGAAGGGGAAGGCTGTGAAGGTGATGATAAAAGCAAAGAAGATGATGACGGTGACGGTGACGGTGGCTCCAGGTTTTAAGCTAATGACACGGTCCTTGCTCTCGAGGAGCACTTGGCTCAGGCGTCTACAGCCATCCTGACATACTCACCACACTGGTCCAGGCTGTGGGAGGTGCGGAGGAAAGCTGTGAAGGAAGGAGTGTAACAGACGTGCAAACAAAGCCTCCTGGGTCAACAGCGGGCGGCCTTCGCCCAGGTCGGACACCAGCCCTTCTCAGCCGCGCGTCCCCAAGTCAGGCGCCAACCCTCCAGGCCGGTTTCCCTGCCCGGCCGCCTGCCCACCTCCCCGATAAGCTGGGGCACAAACCAGACCCACTAGGGAAGCAGCCCTCGGGGAGGCAGGCGAGGGGGTCGCTGCCCTGGGGAGGGGGCCCCAGCACAGCAGGCATCCACCGGCTCGGGGCTGGCGAGGAAGCCAGGCAGGGCCCTCCACCCGCTTCACCCTTCTCCGGGGAGTCAGGAGTGAGCGGCCTCGGACGGTCCAAGCAGCCGGAAGCAGGAGAAGCAGGAGGTGGGGGATGCGGGCGCTGGACGCGGCCAGGGCGCGGGCTGTGTCCTCGAGCCTGAGAGCAAAGGCCCCTCGGGGCGCTCCCCCTCACGCCACGGCGAACAAGCCAGAGGGCGGCTGTACCGGAAGGGCCTGGAGTCCGAAAGCGAAGCACACACACGAGGATTAGAAGGGGAAATGGAGCGGGAAGCGGCAGTGAGGCGACAGGGCGGAAGGACACGGAGACGGCCCTTCGCTTTGCTCCCCGGCTTCTAGCATTTCTGGCTCCTCAGGACCGACAGCAGAAAGAAAAAGAAAAAATAAAAAGTGTATCACTGTTCGGAAGTTATGGACGATTCTGAAAGAGAAATGGGGATACAGCACTTACTCACAAAATGCCGACTTAGTTTCGTCCCCTGATATAAAATAAAAGATTTGTGGGAATTCAAGAACGCTTAGATTTACTGATAAAATCAGTTTTCACAGAAACTGTCACCTTTTCAACAAATTTCTCCTACATTCTCATGAGCCTAAGTGCTCACCCACTTCAGCACACAATTAGTGTTCCCATCTGCTTTCTCTCTGCCTGCACACACATGTGCACGTGTGAGCATGTGAGCAACATGCATGCACACACACGCACTCACCCAGTCACACACACACACACTCACACACACACACTCACCCACTCACACACACACCCACTCACACCCACTCACACTCACACACACTCTCACACACACCCACTCACACTCACCCCCACACACACACACTCACACACCCCACTCACACACATGTACTCTCTTACACACTCACACACTCACACTCACCCACTCACACCCACTCACCCACACACTTACACACTCACACACTCACTCACACACTCACCCACACACATTTACACACTCACACACTCACACCCACTCACACACACACCCACTCACACACACTCACACACACACCCACTCACACACACACACACCCACTCACCCACTCTCACACACACACCCACTCACACACAACCCCACTCACACACACGTACTCTCTCTCACACACACACTGTGTACACACAGGCAGAGCATGGCTTTTTAAAGTCCTTGCACCCAGGAAAGAAATGGCCACTGAAATGATCCTAAAATGAAATGACCCTAAAACGAATTGTTTCTTGGCAAAAGCTTCTCCCTGGGGAATTTTCAAGCACTGTTACACTATGGAGTCCCATCAGCATTTGCATGACTAAGTTCCTCTTTGGTTCTGACATCAAACGCTATGTGTGAGTGGCAGAGAACAGGCACCTCTGCCAAAGTCTACGGGAATTCAGAGTTCTCTATATTGATTATTCGTCAATTAATGTCTGTTTCCTCCTCTCAACTGTAGGTTCCTTGAAAGCAGAGGTGGGGTCTATTTTCTTGATCCCTGTACCCCAGCACACAGCACTGTGTCCTGCACACAGCAGGTACTCGATAGTGGATATTAAGGGCAGGACTCATGCCTAATGGATCTTTGGATCTTTGGAGGCTTCCTAGAACTCAAAGAATGACTGGTACGCAGTAGGCAATCAGGCAGTGCTTGTTGAGAGCATATATTCGGTTCCAAGGAACCGAGGGAACAATTACTGCAGGAATTTGGCTCCCATGTTGCATCTTTTTGGCTCCCATGTTGCATCCCATGTTCAGCTGTTTAGAAAAGGAATTGATGATGATCAAATTCAAGATTTTGACAGATCAGTTGATTGACATCCCCAGGTCACCTCCACTTTGCATGTCTTTTTATTTCCTGGTTGCTGTCCTCAGGTTCTCCCAGATGAGCAAGTTCACACAATCACTCCTGGGTTTTACTCTTGGGGATCTGACTGTCTCTACCTCTCTGTGGCCATCGTCGGCACGGAGCACATGATCCATAGAAGAGAGGGCAGGGGACTAGCTTGCCACTCTCCAGGAGTAATGGGCCACTCCTCTGGGGACTCAAGTGCTGTCCAGGAGCAACCAAGCACATTATCCCTGAGTTAATTAACTCTGAATTATTGAGAGCACTCTGTGAAGTTCAGACCCCATGCTCATCTGCAAAGGAATTAATGATTGGAGATTCCATGAGGTAAGTGAAGTGTTAGTTGCTCAGTCGCATCTGACTCTTTGTGACCTCATGAACTATAGCCTGCCAGACTCCTCTGTCCATGGAATTCTCTAGGCAATAGTATGGGGGTGGGTAGGGATTCACCTCTCCAGGCGATCTTCCCAACCCAGGGATCAAACCCGGGTCTTCTGCATTGCAGGCAGATTCTTTACCATCTGAAACATCAGGGAGGCCCAAGGAGATTCCATGCTGCACTATAATTACCCTTCAGACTCACACAGTCCTGTGCCTGGAAGACCAGGAACATCCTTCTGCCCGACAGACAGCAGAGCTCTGCCTGGCATTCCCGCCTTCCCCCTTGCTGACCCCTCTTCCTCCCACCCTCTCTGTCCCTGCTCTTCAGCGCCCCCTGCAGGAACACTGCAGGCTGGGGCAGCCCAGGACCAACAACCTGTCCTGGGACTCACCCTGCACCTTGACATCAGAACAAGAAGGCACATGTCCTTCAAGATTCAACGGGCGTGCACGTGGCTGACCCCAGGCTTCCCGCCAGGGCCAACTGCACTCAGCATGTGCTCAGAGCCTGCTCCCAACCCTGCAAGGCCAAGGAACAGATAACAGGGAAGCAAAGTGGGATGGCTTACCTTCTGAGCATCCCTGTGCCATCCACGTATTTGCCGATCACAGAGCCAGATCGCTGCTTACAGCTTGCCTTGGAAGCAGCTGTGTTTGCCCTGGCCGCCTTGTCTTTCTGGAGAAACACAGAATGTCCTCAGATCCTCGCCTGCTGATTCGTCCCACTGTTTGAGCAGAAAAGGGCTCAATTTCCCCACCTCATAGATCAGGCTTGAAATAAAACTCTAAAGGAAGCAAGGAGCCTGGGCTCCTTGCTAGTCTTTACCCACTTTCCTTTTGCTATCATCTCCCGTTAGAATTCCTTCACCTCCTGTCTAATAATCTAATAGAAGGAACCAGTTTAGAGCCCCGGGATCTAGGACGTTACCCTTCACAGGAGTAGTGATCATTTGCAAGAGGATAAATCAGTTCAGTTCAGTTCAGTTGCTCAGTCATGTCTGACTCTTTGCAGCCTCATGCACTGAAGCACGCCAGGCTCCCCTGTCCATCACCAACTACTGGAATGTGCTCAAATCCATGTCTGTCAAGTCAGTGATGCCATTCAACCATCTCATCCTCTCTCATCCCCTTCTCCTCCTGCCTTCAATCTTTCCCAGCATCAGGGTCTTTTCCCACCGGTTAGTTCTTCACATCAGGTGGCCAAAGTATTGGAGTTTCAGCTTAAGCATCAGTCCTTCCAATGAATATTCAGGACTAATTTCCTTTAGGACCGACTAGTTGGATCTCCTTGCAGTCCAAGGGACTCTCAAGAGTCTTCCCCAACACTACAGTTCAAAAGCATCCGTTTTTTGGTGCTCAGCTTCCTTTATAGTCCAACTGTCAAAGCCATACATGACTACAGGAAAAATCATAGCTTTGACTAGACGGACCTTTGTTGGTAAAGTAATGTCTCTGCTTTTAAGGAGCAAGCATCTTTTAATTTCATGGCTGCAGTCACCATCTGCAGTGATTTTGGAGACCTCCCCAAAAAAGTCTCTCACTGTTTTCATTGTTTCCCCATCTATTTGCCACGAAGTGATGGGACCAATGCCATGATCTTCATTTTTTGAATGTTGAGTTTTAAGGCAGTTTTTTCACTCTCCTCTTTCACTTTCATTAAGAGGCTCTTTAGGTCTTCTTCATTTTCTACCATAAGGGGGGTGCAATCTGCATATCTGAGGTTATTGATATTTCTCCCAGCAATCTTGATTCCAGCTTATGCTTCATCCAGCCCAGCATTTCGCATGATGTACTCTGCATTTAAGTTAATTAAGCAGAGTGACAATATACAGCCTTGACGTATTCTTTTCCCAATTTGGAACCAGTCTGTTGTTCCATGTCCAGTTCTAACTGTTGCATCTTGACCTGCATACAGATTTCTCAGGAGGCAGGTAAGATGATCTGATATTCCCATCTCTTGAAGAATTTTCCACAGTTTATTGTGATCCACACAGTCAAAGGCTTTGGCATAGTCAATAAAGCAGATGTTTTTCTGGAGCTCTCTTGCCTTTTCAGTGATCCAACGGATGTTGGCAATTTGATCTTTGGTCCCTCTGCCTTTTCTAAATCCAGCTTGAACATCTGGAAGTTCATGGTTCACGTATTGTTGAAGCCTGGCTTGGAGACTTTTGAGCATTACCGTACTAGCGTGTGAGATGAGTGCAATTGTGCGGTAGTTTGAGCATTCTTTGGCATTGCCTTTCTTAGGGATTGGAATGAAAACTGACCTTTTCCAGTCCAGTGGCCACTGCTGAGTTTTCCAAATTTGCTGGCATATTGAATGCAACACTTTCACAGCATCATCTTTTAGGATTTGAAATAGCTCAACTGGAATTCCATCACCTCCACTAGCTTTGTTTGTAGTGATGCTTCCTAAGGCCCACCTGACTTCACATTCCAGGATGTCTGGCTCTAGGTGAGTGATTGAACCATCGTGGTTATCTGGGTCGTGAAGAGCTAAACGTAGGATGCACAAAGCAGACTCTGTGCATCTTTTAGTCACACACACTCTTCAGTGGAGCTTCAATCTCTCTTAATCTTCAAAGTCCCAGACGCTGCTGTTTTTCAGTTGCTCAGTGGTGTCCGACCCTTTGTGACCCCATGGACTGTAGCACACTAGGCTTCCCTGTCCTTCACTGTTTCCTGGAGCTTGCTCAAACTCATGCCCATTGAGTTGGTGATGCCATTCAACCATCTCATCCTCTGTCACCCCCTTCTCCTTCTGCCCTCAATCTTTCCCAGCATCAGGGTCTTTTCCAATGAGTCAGCTCTTCACATCAGGTGGAGCTTCAGCTTCAGTATCAGTCCTTCCAATGAATTTTCAGGGTGATTTTCTTTAGGATTGACTGGTTTGATCTCCTTGCTGTCCAAGGGACTCTCAAGACTGTTCTCCAGCACCACAATTTGAATGCATCAGTTCTTCAGTGCTCAGCCTTCTTTATGGACCAACTCTCACACCAGTACATGACTATTAGAAAAACCATGTGAACTGAAGTCACTCAGTCGTGTCCAGCTCTTTGCAACCCCATGGCCTCTATGGTCCATGGAGTTCTCCAGGCCAGAATACTGGGGTGGGTAGCCGTTCTCTTCCCAACCCGGGGATCGAACCCAGGTCTCCCTCATTGCAGACAGATTCTTTACCAGCTGAGTCACCAGGGAAGCCCTGGAAAAACCATAGGTTTGACTATATGGACCTTTGTCGGCAAAGTGATGTCTCTGCTTTTTAATACACCATCTAGGTCTGTCATAGGAATTGATTAGCCCAGTGCCCTGTCCACAGCTACAAAGCTAGAACAGAGTATTTCAGATCTTTTGTGGAAGCAGGCTGGGTGAAATAATTTGTAATGTGTCCTCAGTGGAGAGCCTGGTGGAGTTGGAGGCTTGCACTCCCCTCTCCAGGGCTCCCTAACAGATGTCTTCCAGATGAGAGGGACTCAGATCACAGAATAGTCTCTCATTAATCAGCCAGTCCCATGGTTCCGAGTGATCTTTAATGAGAGAAGGAGGGGTGGCCATGCTCCCAGGGCCCCAGAAGGTATGGCTGTGATTCCAAATTAATCTTTAATTATTATCCAGCATAAACATGATCTTATCCTCTTTTTCCTGTTCCCCATGAGGGTTCTCAATTCCATTCCCTTCTTGAAACAGAATGAGTTTGGCAGGGGAAGAGAAGCAAGGTCACGGGATTAGGGTGACATTTGGTAGGAAGTTTTAAAAAAATTTATTGTTACTTCTAAAACAATTATAATCATTATTACCGTCAAATAAACATGTGTAGGCTTAAGCCTTGCTCTGATAGTACACATAGGTGGGTGGCAGAGACGTGTTGCTGCCAGCCGGGGATAGAAGAGAGACGGTTATGTGCAAGGTCCCTAAGGGGTTTGCAGCTACAAACCAGCTTAGACCAAATGAGGGGCAAGCTAGCTGGCAGGTGCTGACTGTATTTAGGGAATTAACAGCTTAGGGGCTAGCACAAGACCTCCTTTTCCAAGAGGTTTTCACACACACACAAAACAATCCCTATACACTACTATGTATAAAATAGCTAGTGGTGTTGGTGGTGTTCAGTCGCTTAGTCGTGTCCGACTCTGTGCGACCCCATGGACTGTAGTCCACCAGGCTCCTCTGTCCATGAGATTTCCCAGGCAAGAATACTGGAGTGAGTTGCTATTTCCTTCTCCAGGGGATCTTCCCAACCCGGGGATCGAACCCATGTCTCCTGCATTGGCAGGCTGGTTCTTTACCACTGAGCCACCAGGGAAGCCCAGAACAGCTCGTATAAACTGCTATATAACACAAGGAGCCCAGTCTCGTGCTCTGTGACCACCTAGAGGAATGGGATAGGGGATGAGTGGGAGGCTCAAGAGGGAGGGAATATACATGTAGTTATGGCTGATTTGCATCACTTACAGCAGAAACCAACACAACATTATGTCCTCCAAGTAAAAATAAAAAACCAAAAAGCCCTACAAAATGGAAAAAAGGGGAAGAATTCCCTTTCCTCCTGTGATCACTGGGGTCATGGTTCAAGGAGGCCAACAATTTACCCAAGATCACACATGAAATTCACGATGCATAATCCTGATAGAATGTCACATGGATCCATCCTGTTCCCCCCTTTTCTTCCCTTCAGAGCATTCAACAGCTACTCTCTAAAGGGGAGGGTGATAGGAGACCCTGAAAGCCTAGATTCTGCTTAATGCATTCACAAATGAAAACCTTCACATAAATAAAGGATTTTTGTGCTATTTGGGAAAGTATATAAGTTTAGAGGAGCAGCGATCCCCATAGGATTAAAAAATTGTATATAAAATCAACTATGTAAATGATGAAATACACATTTTAATTCACTCTATGACAGTCTAAAATGTAAAATTTTCATCAAGACATCAAAATCTTACTGAAGGAAAAAACAGGACATTTTGGTTTAAAAGTGATGGTGACATTTCAACTCATCGTTTCTACGATCAAAAAGTGAGGGACCCTCCCGAGTATTCCAGTCTCGTGATGCCAAAAGAAAAGTGTGTCACTTCACAGAAAATTAACACACGGTGACCCTATGGGTCACCTTGAACCTTTACTACTTTTGAAAAATCTTATGCCACCGTCCTGCCCACACGAAGGTGCAGCTAGACCCCAAGCCTCAGGGCTTTCTTGGACCAGTCCCAGCATGGCCTGGCTGCCACTGGACCCCAGTCCTTGTCTTCCCCCTGCCGTGCAGAGGGGACACCAGCCACTTACCTGGAAACGTATGTCCTGTTCATCCCGGAGATGCTTGTTTCTTTCCCTGCAGATGGAAGGGGGAATCTGGTCAAACATGGGGCCTGTGGTCAACAGATCCATAGCACTGGCTTGACGGTCAGGTGGGTGCCGAGGACAGCTATGCATGCAAGATCCAGGGAGGGTGTGGAACTGCTTCCCTTAGGGATGGTGGCTAAGGGCAGAGGGTGTTTGTGTTTAAGTCAGGTCAGAGGCAGGGGGACAGAATGGCCTTATGGGCATCGGCCTTAGAGCCACCTGACATCTAGGCTCCCCTCAGCTGGTTGGGGGCCAGGTGGGACAGAGAGGCTCCAGGATGGGACTCTGAACAGACACTGGTGGTGGTTTAGTCACTAAGTCATGTCTGACTCTTGCGACTCCGTGAACTGTAACCTGCCAGGCTCTTCTGTCCATGAGATTCTCCAGGCAAGAATACTGGAGTGGGTTGCCATTTCCTTCTCCAGGGGATCTTCCCGACCCAGGAATTTAACCCAGGTCTCCTGCATTGCAGGCAGATTCTTTCCCAACTGAGCTATAAGGGAAGCCCTAGTCTCCATTAAAAAGACCCACAAATGTTGGCAGAGCAGTGCCTTGTTAGCCTCCCCTGCTCACTCACACTGTATCTGCCCTTGTAGTTTTTCAAAGTACAAATAGCAAAAAGGGGGAAAGCCCAACCAAACGTGCTCCTGTGCATCTTGTTCTCTGCCTTCACTAAATCCTTCCTGAGAATCCAGACCTCTTCTCACACCGATGAGAACTCAGCCACCTAAGAAAATCTCTTCCACCTTCCTGGGCTTTTGAATCACATCTTAAGTGAAGAAATCTGAGATGCATTCTCTTTGGAGAATTTTTCTATTTGGTGGCATCAAAGATGCCAGACACAGTGATCTTACCTCGCTTTCAAATTAAAAAAAAAAAACAAACTAAAAACCTTAATAAGGTAGTGATTCAAACCTGCTTGCAATTAAAAAAATTAGAACCCAAATTTCATCACCGTTTCCCAAGAGGTGTTTTGAGGGCAGCAGGTTAAGTAACTTAGAAACCTCAGAGGCAAAATTGAAAATTCCATCTTTCCCCACACCCGGTTGGGTTTGGTCATTTGGGGGGAGTTTTTTGAGAGTATTCCAAACCAGATCAAACCAGTGAGCTTGAATTTACAGAAAGCTTAATAGGCTGAGAAAACTCCTATCTTGCTGCCCTGTTTGTGATTCATTTACTCATTCAACAAATGCTAACAGAATGTGGCAGGATAAAAGGCACGAGCCAGCTAGGAATTCATTTCTGGCTCCGGGAGCGAGAGTCTGTGTCACGCTGGTAAATTACTTCATTTCTCTGATACCCGCTTCCTCTTGGGTGAACTCCTGTATTAACAACCCTCCAACTTCCCAGGTTTGGTTGAGGACAAAGGAGAGTACGTTTGACATAGACGAGATGCTCGATCTCAGTTCTCTCCTACCTCAGCAAGTACCATGCCAGGCACCCAGAAGAATGGGGCAATGCCCGCCTGTGGAGGTACAAACTGGAGAGGGGGGCGGGCACCTGTGCAAATGGACCGAACACAGTGGAGAGATGGTGTCAGCCATCCAATAGGATGCTGGGGACCAAGGGAATGAGGGGCTCTCTCAGCACACAGATGAGACTCTGGCAGGGTGGGGGGTGCCCTTCTGGGCTCTGGGATGAGCACGCACCTCAGGAAATCCAACTGCTTCAGGAGCCCCGACTTCTCCCGCTGTAGACTCTCGGTGACACGGTACACTTCCCTGAGGGGGTACAAGAGGGTAGTGATGAGTGACCGCACCAGGTGGGCCCTCCCAGGGCACGAGGTGGTGATGACGTCAGACCCTGGAGATGGTCCCCAGGCTGGTCCTCCGCTGGAGAGCAGGGCCTCGTGCAGGGGCTTATACCAGGAATCAGCGAGTCATCTCAGGCACCTGTTTGGAAGATGAACTTATCCCCATTTTACAGACATAGATCACAGGACAGGTTCGCTAACTCTCTCCCTGGACAACCCAGGACTGAGCCAGGGTCCTAATCCAGACCCCTGGTCCCAGTGATACTGCTTCATGATGACCGTACTGTCTTCTCGGGCTCCCAGTGGTCCTGCCCCGCCCAGAGGTCAGGGAAGCAGAATCAACTCTCTTCTCCAGCCCAGTCTCGGAGGGTGGGAGCAGAGAGTGCTCCCCCACCACCCCCACCTCCACCATGCTGGCTTAGTTTATTTTCAGGAGCTACTGAAGAACCACTTTCCCTTCTCCACCTTCCCCCAACAGTCTCCAATCTGTTCCCGAAGAGTTGGAATTTCCACTGTTGCGCATTCATTTCTTTGACTAAAACTTTCCATCTCTAGCTACAAAGCAGAGATTTAATGTATCAGTCAACTCCATCGTTTACATCACAATGTGAGCATGTCAATAGAGGATCGGGGGAAGGAAAGAGAGAAGCTGAGAGATACACTGGGGTGGCTGGAGGACAACTTAGGCTGCGATGTGGGGCTCTGTGTGCTGGGCTTGCCTTTGTGTTCTCACTGCAGTGTCGGGCTTGAAAGCTGCAGTTTGCAAACAGCAGCGGGAAGAAAGGAGAGAGGGCAGAAGGAGGGGTGGGAGGGAAGAGGGCAGGGAGGGAGGGAGGGAGGGTGGAAGAGAGATGGAAGGGAGGAGGGAGTGGCGGCGAGGAATTCAGCCTCTCTCAGAAAGGGAAAAAATAGAGAATGGGGTGATGCTGGAAAATAAACCTTGCTTAACTGCGCAAGTCTGCCTCCATCCTTCCCTCTGGGCTCTGCCCTGCGGTTCAGAGATTTTAAATCTCCCCCAGGCTTATGGCAAAGGGTCCAAGGTTCCACATTTTCAAGCCACAGCCTGGTGTTAGAGCAGGAAGCACCTTGCACCCGATACACGCATCGCTGCCATGGGCTGCCTGGAGGGTGCACAGACCGCGCTGGGCAAGGACTGCCCCCCGAGCACCCCGCCCATGTCACTTCTGAGCTTGCTGGGGCCGCAGGACGCGCCCACCAAGCTTGCGATCTCCTGATTCCCTCGGCTGTATCTGTGGGTTTTTCCCCTTTATAGAATAATTAGGAAGTCAATTTGCAACAGTAACAAACTGCCTCAAATTCTAAGTTCACCTCAGACAATCCTAATTAAGCAACAGAACTTCTCTGGTTCCTGCAGAGCTGCGAACTCCCAACATTTTATTACCAATTATATTTAATTTCAACTTGAGGGAAAACAATGTCTCTCCCATTATCCACGCTGGATCCCTAAGCCCCAGCCCGGGACTCTGCTCACCGACCAGACGGGCACTCTGTGAGCATACCTGCCAGCTTGCTCCTGGGTTCCCTTGGAGCCAAGGTTGCCTCTGGCTGACTTTGGGGTTCCCCAGCCTGCACCCTGCATCCTGCTTCTTCCTGGGAGCAGATGGCTTTCCCAGCTGAGGACAGTCACTCAGTGGAGTCCTGAGGGGTGGGGTCTCACAGTGTTTGTGCAAGTGTGAGTGTGTGCGTGCTCAGTCGTGCCTGACTCTGTGCGACCCCATGGACTGTAGCCCACCAGGTTCCTCTGTCCATGGAGTTCTCCAGGCAAGAATACTGGAGTGAGTTGCCATGCCCTCCTTTAGGGGATCTTACCGGCCCAGGGATCGAACCTGTGCCTCCTGTTTCTCCTGCATTGGCAGGCAGGGTCTTTACTGCTGAGCCACCTGGGAAACTCCACAGTATTTGATGGAGGGGCCAGGTCCTCCACAATGAAGAGGACCTCATTCCAGCCCTCCTCTGGACCTGCTGACACAGCATCAGGAGACCCTGGCACTGTGACAACACACACATATACACACCCGTACGTGGTTGTATCAGTGCACACATGCGGCTGGTTGTCTAGTAAACATACAGATATCCGACTATCTAAACACGCACGCACACACACACACACACACACACACACACATATATTCAGACAGATTTTGGAGTTCGTAACGAAAAGAAAAGCATTTCTGCAAAAAGAGAAAAAAAGATACGTAGATAATTAACAAAATGCCCCTGAACGTCCTTCTGACCTAGACATGCAACAAGTTTGTGTCTGGCTGACGGGTGAAGGGTAAAGCACAGAGCTTGCCATTTCATGGAAGCGGCTGGGGAGAGGTTTACCGCTGCCCGGAGGGAAGGGCTGTCGGCCTGGTTTTTATCAGAAAGAAATATGGAGCATTCTCCAAAGGATCCGTCAAGTGAAAAAGGCAGGCTGATGTAGAGCAGTGCACTGGCGCTCTGTGTGTGTGTGTGTGTGTGTGTGTGTGTGTGTGTGAGCTCATTGTGACCCCATGGACTGTAACCCGCCAGGCTCCTCTGTCCGTGGGATTCTCCAGGCAAGAATCCTGGAGTGGGTTGCATGCCCTCCTCCAGGAGATCTTCCCTACCCAGGGATTGAGGCTGCGTCTCTTATGTCTCCTGCACTGGCAGGTGGGTTCTTTACCCCTAGCGCCGCCTGGAAGTGTCTGTGAGTGTGTGCATACACCCTGGAAAGATCCACAAGAAGCCACAGCTGGTGGTCTCCTACTCACAGAAGGCCAGGAGTCACGGGGTAGGGCTGCAAACCCCTTTGAATTTTGTGCCTTCTCATAAGCCACTGCCTCAGGTACAAATTGATTAACAAAATAGATAGGGATGCTGCTTTTCAGCTGACCTTCATCTCTCCTCTGACTGTTCTTCTTCATCCCTTTTTAAAATCTACTTGTCCTTCCTTGGGCATCTTCAGAGAACAGGAAGACTCATTTTCCCACCCTGAGATCCAGTTGACACATGACGGGGCCTGATGATCTAGACGCCTTCTCTCCCCGCTTCTCGCTGCTCTGGAGAATCACCCAGCAGTCAGACATCTCTGGGGATGCTCAGGATGGGATGATGAGACCCTGACCTTGCTTTCTGGCTCTGTGTAGCTGTGTGGCTGCAGGGTGCTCGCTACCCCTCTCTGAGCTTCCATTTTCCATTTGTGAAATGGAGAGGTGGCTTCCAGCACAAAGGTCCTGTCCGTACTGCTGGTCAGGGGTCCTGCTCTACGGAGGGCACGCTGAGCTTCTCCCCGCCCTTCTCTCCCATCTCCCTGGACAAGACACGCTCTCCTGGGCTCCAGCAGGCTCTCTGGCTGCACAAGCTGCTGCAAGCTTCTTCAAAACAAGCCCTGAAGGTTCTGCACTCATTTGTCTCTCCCTCCTAGCCCCTCCTTCCCTCTTTTTCAATTCCCAGACTCCAGAGATTGTGTCTCTGGCTTGCTTGATAAAGATAAGGCTTCAGAAAGATTTTAATCCTCACGCCGTGATTGGTTACCCCGGTTCTGGTGCTTATTTCTACCTGCAGGCCTCACGCCTGTGCTTTTGGATGTTGGTTGCTTTTAGGCCTTGATTGAATTTTAAGAGGCCGAATCCTTAATTCTGTTTATAAAGTTAAGCACCTTGTTGACCCGCTCTCAATGGGGAGGAACCGATTTTGCTTGTTTCCAATGAAATACACCATTCCTCCACCCGGCATCCGAGCCTTGGAACGGAAGGGCTGGTTTTGCTTTAAGCCAGTGGCTAGGGAAGACATCTATTTTTCAACTGGAGGGTTCTTCCTAGGGTAAAAATCTCCAAATCTAAACACATGTCCTGCTTCTCACCCTGGATCAGTCCCAAATCATGCAAAACACTACACATGAGCCCGATAATGGAACAATTTGATTTAGGCTAATAGATTCTCAGGTGGCAGAGTGGTAAAGAATATACCTGCTAATACATGAGGCGTAAGAGAGTGGGTTCGATCCCTGAATCAGGAAGATCCCCTGGAGGAGGGCATGGCAACCCACTCCAGTATTCTTGCCTGGAGAATCCCATGGACAGAGGAGCCTAGCAGGCTATAATCCAAAGGGTTGCAAAGAGTCAGACATGACTGAGCATACACACATCCTGCAATGGACCAAGGTTTTGCCAGGGGTCAGAGAGAGGCAGGGCTTTATCAGCAAACTGTGCCCAGAGACGTGGGGCTGCCCCCACAGGGCCCGCACAGAGGAAGGCTGGTGGGAAAAAAATGGGCAGAGCTGGGATGCCGCTTCCCGGGCCCTGTCACACGCCCTGTGACACGCTGCACACGAATGGCACGCTGACCTGGGAAGACTTCCTTGGCCTGCCGTGGCCTCCAGGGTCAATGTCTGGCCACTCCCCTTACTCAGCATCTTTCGCCAGACTGCCTGCTACTTGGTTGGATAACATCTTCCTGATTGTTTAATACATTTTCCGAGAACAAGGCTGCCTGTTTCTTGTCAATCCCAGGTCATGCCTGGCACAGAGCTGGTCTGCATCATATCTCGGGGTTCTAGAAGAAGGTTAGAAAAGGGACCAAGGCACCCCATCCCCATGTTATGAGCAAGGAGAAGGGTCTGGGGTGGGGGCAGGGGGCGGGGGCCACTCGTAGGCTCAGAGCAGGGGACCAATGCGGAGGGCAGCATCCGGGCGGCGCAAGGGTCACACTCACATCTCCTTCTCCTGGTGGAGCTTGTGGGCCTCTTGCCGGAGGCTCTCCAGCTGCTGCTGGGCGTCCTGGAGCTCCCGGGACGTCCGCTCCAGCTCCCGTGCCAGCTCCTGGTTGGTGAGCCTCAGCTTGGTGTTCTCAGCCTTGGTCTCGTGCTTGTCATTGTGCAGGGCAGCGCACTGGCCTTCCAGCTGGAAGGGCGGAAGGGGGTGTGCAGGGCGGGTGATGGGGGACCAGCTCCGTCAGGCTGCCTCTCCTGGCCCCGCCTGGCTTCCTCCACATGGCGGGCAGGGGCCCTGCTACTGTCCCTCACCTCCTCCAGCCTCAGTCAGCTTCGTCCAGCCCCTCATTTCACACACACATACACACACACACACACACACACACACACACACACACACACACACACTTCCGAGGGCAGGAAGGAGCTTCCAGAGCACTCCTGTCTCTCCCCTATCTCCATGGGGCTACTAAACAGGCTGGGGAGCACTTTCCTAATCATGCAGTCATTCAGAATCCACTTGCCGATGCAGGAAACATGGGTTCGATCCCTGGTCCGGGAAGATTCCACATGCCAAGGCACAACTAAGCTACAACTACTGAGCCCATGCTCTAGATCCCGGGAGCTGCAACTACTGAGCCTCTGTCCTAGAGCCTGTGCTCCACAAGAGAAACCATCACAATGAGAAGCCCTCAAACTGCAACGAAGAATAACCCTGGCTCACCGAACTAGAGAAAAGCCCACCGAGGACCCAGCATAGCCAAAAGGAAATCAACTTTTAAAAGCAACATTGTTTTTAAAAAAAAAATAGTCCTGGGAGGGGGCTGCACCGTTCAGAAAGACCATCATCTGTCCCTCTATCCCAGGGCTGATGACCACCGTCTCACCAGTGGTCTCATCAATGTCTTAGGCTCTCGTGAAATCCCCCTTATCCTCCACACCAGTTGCTTTTCCTTGGTCCTTGATGGAGGTGGAAACTGCTAAGTGACATTCTTCACACAACCACCTTCCCCAGTCATGAATCCTGAATATCAATCTACTTATTCCCTTTTCCTGTCTCAGCTAAACAAGTGCGAGTCCTTTCATCTAGACAAGTTTGTTATGGTAGCCACAAACCCTGCAAACCCTTAGGAAATGGCCCAAACAGGTCCAATCAAACATGGACCTTTTCTCATGTCCCTAAAGCAACTAAACACCTTAAGGTTTCTCTGGCTGGCGATTAGTCTGTACAGAGCTTCTAACCCTCTCACCAGAGGAGGACTCAAAGCAAGGCACACAGATCCTAATGGATTTAGTTGAATGAATGTGGCCAGTAAGAGAAAAAGAAGCAAAAACAAGAACGTCTGTGCCAATCTCAAGAGGCCCCTGAGTAATCAGGCAAACACGCAGTAATTAAGTCGAGTGGCAATCATTCATTGAAGGGATAAATCTATTGGGGAAGAACTTAATACATAACATTAAGGAGGAGAAGGGGGAGGAGAAGCCAGGTATGACTGTGCAGGGGGGATGGGGAGGCAGCTGGCAGTTCCGGGCGTTGAGAGCATCTCGCTGCAGGAGAAAAACCAAAATCTACGGGTTGGGGATTCGCAGGAGTGGAACTGTCTTCCAGCCTTAGCATGGGGTGTCTTCAAGCATATTTTAATGTGCTGCTAAAAATATCCCTCTCTTTTCAAATGGAAGCAATGCGTCTGGGTCTGTCCAGGGCTGGATTCCTTCCAGCACCAAACGAAACAAAACAGAAGGCCAAGTGGCAAACGGCCCTCTCTCTACCTATGAGCCCCTTGCTTTGAAGAGGAGGCTTGCCTAGGTTTCCCTGGTGACTCAGATGGTAAAGAATCTGTCTGCAATGCAGGAGATCCAGGTTCCATCCCTGGGTCAGGAAGATCCCCTGGAGAAGGGAATGGCAATCCACTCCAGTCATTTTGTCTGACGAATTCCATGGGCAGAGGAGCCTGGTGGGCTACAGTCCATGGGGTCGCAAAGAGTCAGACACGACTGAGTGTCCTGTGCCAGGCTCTCCCAGACAAGGTGGACGGACACGGGGATACTGCCTAGCCTGTTTCTGGGGACTCGGGTGCATCAGGGGAGCGTCTGGTGTCTGCATCGGTCCTGCGGGGTGATGGGAGCAGTCGCAAAGGGGCTGATGCACATTTTCTGGGTGCATGCGAAGACAGGGGGCGGACAAATGGACCTTTGAGGAGCCTCTTCCAACTGGAGGCATCCCTAGCCATCCCGGCAGGAAGACATCACAGTCTGCAGCCTCCTCCCCCCAAATCAGTGACTGCATCCTCATGCCTCAGCGTCTCCCTCCTCTCTCACACAGGATGCAGGAAACGAACTACCGTTTCGGCATCCTGGTGGCTCCCGGGCATAATTAAACCCCCATGTCTGCAGATATCTCGACTCTCAGCAATTTTTCCAAGTTAAACACCAGGCATGGGAGAGTATAAAGGTTTTATCTCGGGATCACCTATGATTTCAAATGCTCTCTTTTGTACCACTAAATGGTTCTTCTCAGATTGGAAAAAATTAAGTCCTTAAGTGAAGGGCAGGGAAAGTGGGTAAGAAAAGAGGGGAGGGTAGAGTGGAGAGTTGGGTCCTCTGAGGATGGGGAGGAAAGCTTACCCGCTTCTGCTTCTGGACCAGCTGTTCCAGCTCCTGCTCCTTCGAGAGCAGCTTCCGCTCCAGCTCCTGACTGCGGGCCCGGAACCTCTCTGTGTCCTGCCAGACCAGGGAGAGGGACACATGAGGCCCAAAGGCACCTGGATGGAGATTGCTTTCACCACCTTGAACCTGCTCAACAGCAGGATCCACTCAGCCTTTGGACTTCCAGTAGCCTCATACGGATGTAAGAGTTGGACCATAAAGAAGGCTGAGTGCTGAAGAACTGATGCTTTCAAATTATGGTGCTAAAGAAGACTCTTGAGAGTCCCTTGGACAGCAAGGAGATCAAACCAGTCAGTCCTAGAGGAAATCAACCCTGAATATTCACTGGAAGGACTGATGCTGAAGCTGAAGCTCCAATACTTTGGCCACCTGATGTGAAAGCCAACTCGCTGGAAAAAAGCCCAATGCTGGGAGAGATTGAGGGCAGGAGGAGAAGGGGACAACAGAGGAGGCGACGGTTGGATGGCATCATCCACTCAATGGACATGAGTTTGAGCAAACTTTGGGAGATAGTGAAGGACAGAGAAGCCTGGTGTGCTGCAGTCCATGGTGTTGCAAGGAGTTGGACATGACTTAGCCACTGAACGGCAACAACAACAACAACACGACATCCCAGGGCTTCAGTGACCCCCTGTCCATGTCGACAGGGAGCATGTACAACTCTAGCTCCCTACAGGAATGACCAAAATCAAGCCCAGCCTTCAGGATGCTTCATAGTAAACCCGTCCATCCTCGGCACATTTACTCCTTGTTCACTCATTGATCCAACAGATACTTGTTGATTGCCAGCCTACTCTGCTCCAGGCACAGTGGGGGTGCCAAGTGTACATCAGTTCATAAAACATGATGACCCCTGCTCTCTGGGGCTAACAGCTTAATAGGACGAGACAGACCACAATCGATCAAAATGAACCAGTAAATTACATGCCAAATTTGAAGGTGACAACGACCTTGAAAAAAAAAATCAAAAGCCAAGAAATAGGAAATCAATAATGCCAGGGGGATACTGCAACCTTAGGTCCGGGAGGCAGAAGGTGGTCAGAGCACGGGCTATTTCACTATTTCAGCCGGCCGGCACAGCCAAGCCCCGGACTTGAATGGACTCTCACCTTTAGGAGAAATTGCTCCTTCTCAGTTTTGATTTGCTGTTCCATCTCCTCATAGAGGTGCTGGATTTCTTCATCATAGGCAGCAATTTTCCTGCACGGGTGACAGAAGGAGAGTCTGATGAGATGCCTCTATTCCCCAGTGGAGCTCTGGGTGGTGGGGGTGACCCCGTAGGTCGGTCAGCCAAGGCTGCAGGGTCAGCTCCTCAGGACCAGCGGACCACGGAGGACCGGCAGGACCCTCTCGTCCCCCTGTCTCCCAGCCATCCCTCCCAGATGATCCACACACCTGCTGGTGGGGAGGGGAGCATCCCGGCTCCGTCTTCTTGTGCTCTGCTTTATGCCAGCACCAACCCACCCAGCCTTGTGACACTCATCATTGCATTGCCTACTGATCCCTATGCTTGTCCACAGCATAAAAGTGTGGGCTTTTTCTCTGCTTGGTTTTTGGTTTATCTCTTTCCCACATTGGATAGTTTCTCTCCACCTGACTTCATCAGCATTGTCTGAGCTGTACTCTCCTGGAAACTGTGTGCTGAACTTTGGGTGACCCTCATTTTTCACAGGCTCTGAAAAGGTTCCATGGTGATGACCACCACCTCCATCACAACACCCCCTACAGAGGGAGGGGCCGCTCCTGTCCAAGGACTCAGACCATCTCAGCACAGGGCCATGGGGAGGGCAAACTCAAAATGTCAGTCTCAGTCGTGTCCGACTCTTTGCAACCCTATGGGCTGTAGTCCACCAGGCTCCTCTATGCATGAAGTTCTCCAGGCAACTCCAGAGTGAGGTGCCATTCCTTTCTCCAGCGGATCTTCCTGACCCAGGGATCGAACTCAGGTCTCCCGCACCACAGCCCATGGGCTGGTCTTTCCTCACTCGCTGTCTGCTAGGGGAACCTGGCACCGCACACACAGGCCACAGTTTTGAATGGCGTCCTTTCAGTTCTACAGGAACCACACAGCTGCCCCAGCATGCACGGTCAAGGTTACTCACTGCTCTGAGTTCACGTTCCTGGTTGTACCTCCAAGACCATAAACCTGACTTGGAGTGAGTACTGCATTGCCCAGAGAGAAGGGCACAGCTCTCTAAGACTCCACTGAGCTGAGGCTCTCTGCTCACCACTGGACCTCTCATTCCGGGAATAACAAGTGTCTTTTTGGCAAAGAGGGAGAACTCTCTTCTCGGTAAATGACAAATGTTTGGGTTGCTGCTTTGGTTCTTAGCTACCCCACAATTACAAGAAAATCGTGGCAAGAAACAAGGAACTGAGACACCTGCTGTTGTACAGGGACCCCTGGGGGACAGAAATGGATACAGTGGATAGGAAATTTCAGAGAGAAAGATGGTCTTCCCCTGGTCCCTGGAATTATTTTCCTTTGATGGAAGAAATTCAAATGCTACATGGCAAATGGTATCTAGGAAAACTACAGACAGTGATTCCAACTATACAAGCACCAGAGAACTGATAAAGTGAGATGAGAAAAACTTTGAAATGGATTTGGCGCTGCTAAAGTCATACTAATTAAAATCATTCATATAAGCCATGTACCATGTAAGCCTAATAACCATGCAGGGCATTAACTCTACATTATCATTAAATGTGTTATATTAAGTTGAAGTTTTATTGGATTAAACTAATAAACTTTATGCTTTTCGTGCTCACATGTCAGTTTGTTAGTCACGAAGTAAGTAATTTTATAAACACAGATGTGAGAATTGGACTACAAAGAAGGCTGGGCACCAAAGAATTGATGCTTTTGAACTGTGGTGCTGGAGAAGACTCTTGAGAGTCTCTTGGACTGCAAGGAGATCAAACCAGTCCATCCTAAAGGAGATCAGCCCTGAATACTCATTGGAAGGACTGATGCTGAAGTTGAGAAACTCCAATACTTTGGCAAAGAACTGACTCTTTAGAAAAGACCCTGATGCTGAGAAAGATTGAAAGCAGGAGGAGAAGGGGATGACAGAGGATGAGATGGATGGCATCACTGACTCGATAGACATGAGCTTTGAGCAGAGTTCAGGAGATGGTGTAGAACAGGGAAGTCCATGGGATCTTGACGAGTTGTGCACAACTTAGCGACTGAACCTCAAGGACAACAGTAAAACAAGAGGAGGGAAGAGAGATGGAGCCTCTGAATGGCACCTACCCCAGCCCTCATCACGGAGGAGGGGCCCACTGCAAAGGAAGTCCTGGGATGCAGGCGGGGATCAGTGGTCCTGGGCCCATATGGGCTCCCACATGGAGCTCATACTCTGGGAATGCTTTTGAACAAACCCGGTCTCCTTGGAGGCTGCTGAAGCGTGAAGGACTTCAGAGGTTGAGCCGTGACCCAGGGCTGGACACACAAGCCCGAGAATGAGAATATTAAGGTGCTGTGTACACCACGGGCATCACTAACCCAGCTCAGGGGGTGCAGATGACCAGGGTTATGATCCCAGAACCAGCTCATTTCCTCTGTGTGACCTTGGGTAAATGCTTCGACATCCTTTGATCCCAGGATAACAGCTGCTCCCTGTTCCTCCCAGCATCATCACAATGAACGAGCCAGTAAAGTGTTTGGAACTATAAAGTCCTAGACGGATATAAGGGATTATTTATTATCCTAATTATTATCATGGGCTGCAGAGGGCAAGGGCCAGTGCTCCCCAAGGGGTGGAGGGTCTTTGTTTTAAGGATAAAAGGGCTGCTGGGTTTGGGAAGGGTCAGAAGCAATCAAAAAGGTGAAGAACAGAAAGCTTAGTCAATAAAACCTCCTGTCGAAGTGATCCATTAGAGACGCAGGCTGTGTGTGAGCAGGGGCTGCAGAGAAATTACTTCTCTGGGAGAAACAGTGGCGAGAGGCACTCTCAAAAGATGTGGGCATATGGCATGTGCTGCTCCAGCCAAGCTCACCACATTCTGCCATCAGAGGAAAGAGGCAACCGATTGTGTTTGCTTATTACGCACCCCTTTGTTGCCACAGTTTCTGGAACCACTCAGATTGCCTGATGCACAAACACAGACTCTGAAGTCTTCTCCCTGAGGATTTCTCCATCTGTTCCGATTTCCTGACCCCCTTCCCTGACCTCAGAGAACACCGCATGTCTTTATTTGAACCTTTCAAAGTCGTGAATGACTCTTTCCTTTGGGTTTATGCAGTCTCCACTAGGTTATGGACACTCAGACACTGAGGTCACCCACAGGGCCTGTGCTCAAAGTGTTAACACTGAAAATCTGTGAGAAACAAATATAAGATTTTGGATACCAGACTCAAAAGTCCATGGGTGGACCACATGGGGTGGCAGGGAAATGCCAGATAACATCTCCACCAAGTATGTACCCAAACTGCTTTAGAACAGCCCCAGTGAGAGAGAATGCTGGGTTTCTAACCAGCTCTTTCAGAGCAAATGACCTACCGAAAGCCAGGGCGAAAGGTCCAACCAACCTCAAGGAGACAGCGCCATCCTGGGTGTCTGACTGCGGTGGATGCCCCCTCTCGCAAGGATGACTTGCGTGTGTGTGTGTGTGTGTGTGTGTGTGTGTATGTGTGTGCGTGCACGCGCACAGTATCAGGTGTATTGGAGATCTAAGGATGGGACGTGTGTGGGAAGCAAGGAGGGCTGGAGCTAGCGCTGTTCCCCATCAGTACAAGGCTTAGATTCAGAGAGAATTCTCAGGGAGCAAGACCTTTCCCTGCCAGCCTCTGACAGGCACCGTGGAAATTAATTAACCTTCACCAACGGCACATGGAGAGTCAAGGTAGCAGGCGCGGGCTGAGTATTTTAATCTCCAGTACCACTGGGGCCCCAGCTAACGGCACACGGGTGAGGCCTTCCTGCTGTCGGATATTAATTGGTCAAAATATATTTTTTTCCAGTTTGCTCTCTCCTTTTCCTTTCTTTAGGAACAAAGGGTCTCAGAAAATCATCAGGTCCAGTATCTAAGGTTCTAAGCAGGATGTGCTGAAATTACTCCAGGAAACAATGCTGTGTCTTCCTTCCCTAAATGGAGGCGTAGTTTTGACCTTGGACAGGACAAGCAGCATTTGTCTGCACTTTAGATACATTTCAGAAACTTGAACTCAAAGGACAGCTTAAGAAATGGCCACAGGCTTGGAGAGGGGTCGTTCTGATTTCATGTGCTTGCCTGTGGACGGGCAGTGGTCTGATACACAGGACTCCGGTTTGCAGAGCCTGGTGAAAGGCAGAAGCAGAGAGAGGAAGAGCCCCCTCCCATCACAGACAAGTGTCCTGTGTCCCCACAGGAAGGGAAATGAGGGTCGAGGCAGGGAGCGGGGCCAGTCTGTGGTCACCCAGGTTCCTGGGGCCTCTCATCCCGTGTCTACCCACAGTACCAGTCTGTCCTTGCAGCATCCACTTTTCAGACAAATATCGTATGATATTACATATGTGGGATCTAACAAAAATGGTACAAGCAAACTTATTTACAACACAGAAATAGAGGCACAGACATAGAAAACAAACTTACGGTTACTGGGAAGGAAAGTGGGGGTGGGAAGGGGAGATTGGGATTGACATAAACGCACTACTATATAGGAAACAGACAAGCAATAAGGACCTACTGTAATAAGTACTCTACTCAGTACTCTGTAATGACCTATATGAGAAAAGAATTTTAAAAAAGATATACATACATACATACATATATATATATATATATATATATGGCTTCCCTAGTGGCTCAGCTATAAGGAATCCTCCTGCAATGCAGGATACTTGGGTTCGATCCCTGGGTCAGGAAGATTACCTGAAGAAGGGAGTGGCTACCCATTCTAGTATTCTTGCCAGGAGAATCCCATGGACAGGGGAGCCTGGTGGGCCACTAAGGGATCTCAAAGAGTAGGACTGACTGAAGCGACTTGGCAAGCGCGTGTGTGCACGCACTCACATGCATAGATATATGGGCTTCCCTGGTGGCTCAGATGGTAAAGAATCCACCTGCAATGTGGGAGACCTGGGTTTGATCCTTGGGTTGGGAAGATCCCCTGGAGGAGGCCTTGGCAACCTACTCCAGCACTCCTGCCTGGAGAATCCCCATGGACAGAGGAGCCTGGTGGGCTCCATACAGTCCATGAGGTCGCAAAGAGTCAGAGGCAATTAAGGCCAGCACAGCATATGTGTATGTACAGCTGATTCACTTGCTGTAGTGCAGAAACTAATATAACATAGTAAGTCAATGATACGCTAATAAAAATTTTTAAAAAGAGAGCTGATAACTCCAAACCTCTGTGTTCTGGATTGTCAGCATTCACATTTCAACTCGCATCTGTCAAATGTGGAGTGAGAAGGCACGGGGGTGAGGAATGGGCCTGAATGTCTGCAGGCTGCCCCCTTCCCCTGTCACCCCGACCCCTGCCCCTTATGCTCTGCTCATAGAGTGGAGACCCTGGGCCAGAAACATCTCAGTGACTCTGCTCTTTGCCAGAGAAGAAAATGGAAGTGCATTCAGCCTCCACCAACTTTGTGGTTGGGACTCAGACGCACCACCGCTCCCTGCTGCCTTTTCTTTGCAACTGCAGTCTCCAGAGGCAAAGGGAGGCTCTTACTAGAAAAATTCACTAGAGTTTTCTTGTTCCCCTGAAATCAGTCTCTCTCTCTCTCTCTCTCTCTCTCTCTCTCTCTCACACACACACACACACACACACACACAGGATTAGAGCATCACTGAATGAAAGGCAAACATACGAGTTTGTCGAAAATTCTGCGAAGGCTGTAAAATCGCCAATTGGATTTTCAAGATGGATGGTTTCTCCCTAATTAGATTCTGCTGCCTTGTATAAACCAACTTTGCAGCTTTATCCCAGCCTATAAAGCAAACCATTCTTCATTAGTCAGGCTTACAAATCATGCCCCCAGTGACCACCGAGCACAACCATCCTCACTGTTCCTTCTGCTCTCAGGGCAGAGTTAACAGTGTGCTTCTGCCTCCGATAATAGCACACCAATTAAAAACACACGGGCATGACTAAGCCGTGGCCTCACGGCCGAGGGCCCGCCCCGAGAACTTCCCTCTCCTCAGAGAACAGGAGAGGAATTACAGACTGGAAGACCCAGGGTGGGCCTGTTGCAGCCTGGTACCTTCCAGAAGTTTGTGCAGTTGTGTCCTACTCTTTGGGACCCCATGGACTGTAGCCCACCAGTCTGCCTCCTCTGTCCATGGAATTCTCCAGGCAAGAACAGTAGAGTGGGTTGCCATTCCCTTCCCCAGGGAATCTTCCCGACCCAGGGATTGGACCTGAGTCCCCTACCTTGCAGGTGAATTCTTTACCATCTAAGCCACCAAGGAAGCCCCTGAGTGACTAACACACACACCTTCTAGAAGCTAGACAGCATTTCTCAGTGGGGTCTGGGGTCTACCTGCTTCAGAACCCACATTCCTGGACCCCCACCCCCAAGACATGCTGATTTAGACCCTCTGGGGGAGGGACCTAAGGATCCACCTTTTAACCCAGAGCCCCCGGTCATTCGGAAACAAGCTAACTCGCCAGAACCACACAGCTAAGACTCATCACAAGGACTACCTGCTGTACATATGATGCTTTCATTGCCATCAGTGGTCCCCAACCTTTTGGCAAAAGGGACCATTTTCATGGAAGATAACTCCCCCCCACCCAGGGTGATGCGGGGGCTGTTTTCAGGATGATTCAAGTTGCATTACAGGTGCTGTGCCCTTGACTTCTGCTATAATTCCATGAGCTCACCTCAGATCAGCAGGCATTAGACCCCAGAGGTTGGGGACCCCGGCCCTACCTGGGGGCAACGTCAAGGAACACACTGACCACCCCCACCCCCCCTCACAGAACACCAGTTCTCGGGCTTGTGTCAGGTACCAGGTATCCCAGTTGGGCCGCCTGTCAGGTTGTGAGACACCTTCCCTCCCGGTCTAGACACCCTCTCGGGGTTGAGGGAAGTAAGTCTGCACGGACAGTAGCAGAACAGTGGCTGCGAGGGTGGGAGTTGCAAGTGCAGCCCACCCCCTCCAACCTCCATGCTCCTGAGAAACTGCCCAAGGCCTGAATCACCTGGACCAGCAAACAGTGTGCAGAGGAGGGACCGATGCCAGTGAGGGAGTGGGCTAAGCTCGTCAAGGCCAAGGGTGGTCCATCAAGGATGCAGAGCGCGTGGCCTCGGGGTGTTTCCAGGCTCTGAGCTGCAGAGGATGGAGCTGGGGCTGCCTTTGATCTCAAAAGCACTTCTCTTCAAAGAGCTCAAAGCGATCCCCAGATACAGCCTAATCCATCTTCTCCCCCATCCTCAGGGTTAGATCCTGGTAAGGAACTCAACCCGGCAACTCCTCCAGCAGATTGCAGCTCTGGTCCAAAGTCAGGAGATTTTATACATGCGGACTTGGAGCCCCCACTGCAGACCAAGCTGACGGGGTCCTCCTGGGGTGTGGTTCCAGAATCCCTACTGGTGATGCTGCCTCCAGGCAGCCCCGTTCTACATCTGGAGAGCCCAAGCTTTTTTCTGAATCACCATAAATGGCAGGATGCTTTCTACAGTGGAAGAGTTCACCATTCTGATGGCCAGAAGTCCTTTCTCATATCAAACTACTCATATGTCTCCTAAGGTAAAGTATAAGTTTCTCCAAGTCTCTGCATGGTGCATGCAGAGAAGAGGGGCTTGGTTGCGATCTGACATCCCTCCTCCTCGGAGGGAAGGGGAAGTGATGGAGGGCACACACCTACCTCTGGAGGCACAGCAGAGAAGCTGGGCATTAGCCCAAGGTCACTGCATTCAACCTGCCCCCGCCTCACCCCACTGGGTCATGGCTGCTTGCCCGTGAACATGCAGCAGCATCAAACACTGAACCCAGATTCTAGCCCAAATCTGAGGGTTTCTCAGCCCCTGTCCCAAGGGACAAGGCGGGGGGAGGTCGAAGGCTCCAAGACTTGCCTCCTTCCCCTGCTCCTGAGGTGCAGAATCAGAAAATGAAATCACCAGCAGGGAGGAAAGGCCCAGCGTTGTTTCTGACACTGTCTCAACGCTCGAGTCTCCGGACATCAAGATGTCACCTCTAAGCATCCCACCTACTGCATCCTCCTCCCTCCCTCCCAGAGCCTGGAGGTGACCCTGGAAGATACCAGGGGCCCTTCCTCACTCACTGCAGCAAAACTAACCACGAGGGGCATGGCCAGCCTGGGGAGCTGGGGCCCAGAACTGCCCCCAGGTTAGTCCTATTTCTCTGGGCCCCATGGGAGAGGGAACCGAGGTGTGTGGTTCAGAAAAGGAGGAGGAAGCTGAGGCTACTGCTGCTGCCAATGGCAACACTGTCGAGTGTTCCAACAGCCCAAGGATTTTCTGGTCAGCTCTGCGGCAGAATTTTTACGGCTCTGCCTCCTGGGTGTGATTGTAAACTCCTCAGAGACGGGGACTCTGCACTCCGTTTGCCCAGTGCAGCCTGGCACAGAGTAAGTGCCCGTTGTGCATGCATGCTAGGTTGCTTTAGTTGTGTCTGACTCTTTTGCAACCCTGCAGACTGTAGCCCGCCAGGCTCCTGTGTCCACGGAATTCTCCAGGTGAGAATACTGGAGTGGGTTGCCATTTCCTCCCCCAGGGGATCTTCCTGACCCAGGGATCAAACCCACATTTCTTACATGCCAGCTACTAGTCAACCACGACCGTACCTTGGTGCCTAGCCCCAGGTAGCCCACAGCAGTCAAGCCTCATCACCCTCTCTGGGTGATGCGCATGTCCCAGATAGAGTGACGAGTTAGACCCTGGACTAAACAGTCGGCTTATGGGGGAGCCTGGGAGATGATCTGACAGTTGTCAGGGTTTCGCTGACTCCAGCCCAAATCAATCTATTCCCCAGGGGACTTTCCTGGGCCCAATGGCTAAGACTCTGTTCTCCCAATGCAGGGAGCCTGAGTTTGAACCCTGGTCAGGGAAATAGATCCCACATGCCATAACTAAAGATCCCGTGTGCCATAACTAAGACCCAGGGCAGCCAAATAAATTTTTTTTTTTTTTTAATTCTCCAGACCTCCTTTTCTCACTAACCAGAGTGTGTCCCTCCCTCAAACAAGCCCAAACTCCCAAACTCGCCTCCTAGATGTCCCAGCATCACTTGGCCTCACCTGAGCCTTTTGTAAAGCCTCCCATTTAACTATTCTGTATCTTTCTGTTGCTGCTGCTGCTAAGTTGCTTCAGTCGTGTCTGACTCAGTATGACCCTATGAACAGCAACCCACCAGGCTCCTCTGTCCACAGGATTCTCTAGGCAAGAATACTGGAGTGGGTTACCATTTCCTTCTCCAGTATCCTTCTGTATCCTTGGAAGAAAAGTTATGACCAACCTAGACAGCATATTAAAAAACAGAGACATTACTTTGCCAACAAAGGTCTGTCTAGTCAGAGCTATGGTCTTTCCAGTAGTCATATATGGAGGTGAGAGTTGGACTATAAAGAAAGCTGAGTGCCAAAGAATTGATGTTTTTGAGCTGGTGTTGGAGAAGACTCTTGAGAGTCCCTTGGACTGTAAGGAGATCAAACTAGTCAAGCCTAAAGGAAATCAGTCCTGAGTGTTCATTGGAAGGACTGATGCTGAAGCTGAAACTCCAATATTTGGCCATCTGATATGAAGAACTGACTCGTTGGAAAAGACCCTGATGCTGGGAAAGATTGAAGGCAGGAGAAGAAGGGGACAACAGAGAATGAGATGGTTGGATGGTATCACCAACTCAATGGACATGAGTTTGAGCAAGCTCTGGGAGTTGGTGATGGACAGGAAAGCCTGGCATGCTGCAGTCCATGGGGTCACAAAGAGTCAGACATGACTGAGCAACTGAACTGATCCTTCTGGGGTTTCAGTTTCTTGTTTGACTTGAGCTACAAGGACCTCCAGGGATCAGCTGGTTCAGGTAGAACCCAGAAGCAGGATATGATGAATGCTTTTTCTTTCTTTAAGGGAAGATAAGAGAACAGAGACTCCAATGGGACCTACTGTGTATTTCTTATTGCTGGGCTTCCTAAGTAAAGAACTCATCTGCAAAGCAGGAGACACAAGAGGCACAGTTCAATCCCTAGGTCAGGAAGATCCCCTGGAGGAGGAAATGGCAACCCACTCCTGTATACTTGCTTGGGAAATCCCATGGACAGAGGAGACTGGTGGGCTACAGTCCATGGGGTCACAAAGAGTCAGATGCGAGTGAGTACACACGTGCTATAGAATAGAAAACCTCAGAGTTCGTCACGTGTAAGGAGAGTGAGCATGTTTCATGGAACTTTGGTTTCAGTTACTCACACAGGCAAGTGTGTGTGAGCTCCAAAGTCAAATGCATGTCTTCTGATGAGTCTCAATCAGAGAGTTTAAACAGCACCAACCCTGTTCTCTAACGCTGCCAGTAAGGAGACAGGGGCACAGACAGGTAAAGCACATTGCCTGAGGTCACACAGCTGGTCGGAGGCAGTTCTCCGGGCGGGAGCTCGGGGTGCTCCTGTCCCCTGTTTCAGAGCTCTGCTCGCTGCAGGCCTCTGGGAAATCGACTGCCAGACAGTTCAGTGACCCCCCCAGCCGAGAGTGAACCCCATCAGCTGACCCGGGGCAGGGGTAGATGGCCGGGATGTGGACACAGAGGGCTAGAACTCCTGGCTGAACTAGCTTCTCCCACACAGCTGACAGTGACCTTGACTTTCAGCTCACAAACTTTATAACCATCATTAAACTGGGACAAAAGCTCGAATGGAGGCCACTTAGAGGTGGATGTGAGGACTGAAAGGCTCCAAAGTACCTCTCTCCCTGCGGGGGTGTAGGCCACAGAGGGGCCCCCTGCAGGGAAGATTCAAAGCCCTGAGCTGGGTCACTGCAGCCACTCGGGCCCCCGCCTCCCTAGGGAACCATTGGCCCGTCTGGGGGCGCCACCTGACTTTCCTGTGACTCCTTGGGGGTGATCAAGGCTGGGGTCAGAGACAGACTGATGAGGGGCAGAAAATAATCCAGCCCCTCATTCTCCAGGTGGGAAAAACCGAAGCTCAGAGAGGCCAAGAGAGCAGAGGAAGGTCACAGAGCTAGCTAGCTAGAGGGCCACACGTGGCACGGACCCAGAGCTCCTGATTTCCTGGTTCTGCTTCTAACATGCACACAGGAGGCGCAGGGACCTGTTACTCAGTGAGGCTGTGACTCCTCCCAGCCTGAGGTCCCAAACACTGGGGCCTTACTGCCCAGAGGCGGGTAGGGTGGTATCTAATGGGTCTTGGGTACCAGCCTATCTGACTTAACTGAATACACACTGCCTCTTACGTACTGTGAATTCTAGGGGCGCGTTACTTACCCTTCCATTGCCTCGATTTCCCCATCTGTAAAATGCAGATAATGATAAATATCCGAACGAGTTGTGTAGACAAGATAGCACAGGGCTGAGCACGGCTGAGGGCCTAGTACACGTGAGCCAGGGCTTAGATACATACACACGGTGTCAGCTCACGCCCAGGCCCAGCTCGGGTGGAAGGCCGAAAGGCGGTGTCACCGGATATAAGACAGAAGGGGTGTTCCTGGCTTGCACGTGTCTGTGCAGAGGGCGGGCTGACACGGGTACCCACTTTTTCAGGGCACACTCCAGCTCGTTCTTCTCCTCGTGGGCTTCTAGGAGCTGTGAGAAGATTCTGGTCAGGAAATCCTCAAAGTTGGACAGTAAGTGAGGCTCATCCTTCTTGAGCCGCAGCCAGAGCTGCTTGACATCAGCTTCACTGCGAGAGAAAAAGGAACATTGAGGTGGGAGCATGGACACGAGGCTTCCCGGGATACCCCGAGGCCCCGGGGGCGACAGTGACAGCCAGAGCATCATCACTGTGGTCGGAACAGTGACGTCAGGGGCTGGCATTTATTGAGTGCTTGCTGTATGCTGGCTGCTTCGTGAGCGTTTGTTCATTTGGTCCTCCAGTCACCTGTGAGGCAGGTGCTGCTAACACCCCCGCTTACAGGCGAGGAGACGGACGGGGAGGGGTGAATGAGACATCTCAGGTCACTCAGCTGCAAAGCGATGGAGCCAGGAGGCAAGCTCAGGCCTGTCTGGTCCTGTGCTGGCCTCCTACTGGCCACACCCAAGGAAGCGGGGAGGACAGGAGCCCAGTGCATGTGAGGACAGGCGTCGTGGAGCTGAAGGAGAAGGACTGTCACCCCAGGAAGGACGGTCCTCATGGCTGAGAGGGGAAGACATGCCAGCTGATGGGTGGCAGAAAACAACTGTCACTGCAGGGAATGGAAGGGAAGACCCTGCGCCCCATGGGGCCCGGAGGCAGCAGCGTGACTGACAGGCGAGAGGAAGGGAAGGAGCAAGTCTGAGAGATACGAGTGTGCACTCCGGGAGACGGTGGAGTGAGGAGGACGGAGCAGGCAGAGAGACAGACGCAGAGCGATGAGCCCAGAGCTGCGCCACCCCCGCCCCGGCCAGCACCCTGGGCTCATGTGCGTGTACTTAGCAGAGACATACAGGGTCACGGTGGTCAGGGAGGGGAGGGGTGGGAGGCGGCCCACAGTCCCCACTCTCCCTCTGGAGAGATTCAACAGTCTACAGCCAGTGATCAAACAGACAGCCAGAGAGCAATCTGATTTGCAGTCCATTAAATTCCAAAGCCACAATGATCCGGAGGTAGCTACAACCGGGGGCCCTCAGGATAAAGAATAAAATCCCTTGTGCTTGTATAACAAGCACGGTATCTGAGAAATTTTATTCAAAAGTAATATTTGATGGTGCCATGTTAGCAATGTGCCTGGGGTGTAGATATTACTCTCTGCACCAAGCAGAGAGGAGGCTCACCAAGAAGTGACACTGGCTCTGGTCAGTTATCTGATCATCTATCCGATTGTCTCTCCCTCTCTCTTTCCTTTCCTTGCTCCATTCTATCCAAACATCCACCAAGTCATCAAGACCAAACATCCACCAAGTCATCAAGACCAATCATCCACCCATCCATCCAAACATCCACCCACCCACCCACCCACCCACCCACTCATCCATCCATGCATCCATCCATACATCCACCCATCCATCCATCCATGCATCCATCCATGCATCCATCCAATCCACCCATCCACCCACCCATCCAACAAGTATCTATTACTTGTTGAAAGTGTAGCCCTGAATTGGATGACATGAGAGATTTTGGAAATGAGAGAAGGGGAGGTAAGGAGTCTCCCTGTTTTCCAGAATGAGTTCCATTCCACGCCACCCACCCCCGCCATAGAACATGTGGTCATCTGCTCTATTGTACTGTAGAGACAATGGAGGTGGCACAGAGGGTTCCGAGATGAAGGGTCTCAGAGCGATACCACAGTGACCTTCCATCACTGTGGCAGGTTGCCCCTCATGAAGTAAATGCATTATAAACTCAAGATGCACCTCACTGGCTAAGGTCTGTCTGTTTGCATCCCTCAGGTTCCTATTGGAACCTGGCAGTGAGCCATTTGGGCTTGAGCCTCGTCTGAAATTAGCAGACCTACGTGATGCTCCTCAAAGCTCTTTCAACCACCTAGTTGTGGTCACATCATTTTTTTTTTTTTGCACATTGGGCACTCAGTCATGTCCAACTCTTTGTGCCCTTATGAGTTGTAGCCGCCCAGGCTCCTCTGTCCATGGGATTTTTCAGGCAAGAATACTGGAATGGGTTGCCATTTCCTTCTCCAGAGGATCATCCCAACTCATACATCAAACCCACATCTCTTGCTTCTTCTGAATTGGCAGGCAGATTCTTTACCACTGTGTCACCTGGGAAGCCCCACATTCCTGGAAAAGGAAGAAATCTCTGAACCCTGGATGAAAGGTAAGCCAAGGCTGATCAGCTGCCTGACCACTCAACCAACTGGAGCACTGAGAAAAGCTGGGAGTCCGGGTGTTCTGCCCACCACGTCTGGACCAGGCCAGGGCCACTCTCTTGGAAGGACGTAGGGGTCGGGGGTGAGAAGGGGTTCTGGGTGATCAGTCCATCCATCTCCCTGCTTCCAGGACAACACACAAAGAAACAAGATGTCATCTTGATTGGTGAGATCTTTAAAGACCTCTGAAATTTTCCCAGTCTCTTCTGCTTCCTCGTCTGGGGTCCTGCAGTCTGGACGGTCCCCCTCACGTTACAGTGTTTAACTTAAATGAGAACTGCAATGCCCAGGCATCATCTTATTTTATATATATATATGTATATATATATATGTATATATATATATACATATATATATATAATTTTATTTGTTTAATTATGTAAATATATATATAATTTTATTTATTTATTTTCGGCGGTGCTGGGTCTTCATTGTTGCACACAGGCTTTCTCTAGTTTTGGAAAGCAGGGGTTGCTCTTCGTTGTGATGCGCGGTCTTGTCATTGCGGAGGCTTCTCCTGTTGCGGAGTACGGGCCCTGGGGCACACAGGCTCGGTAGTTGCAGCACGGGGGGTCTAGGGCGTGCTGGTTTCAGTAGCTGCGGCTCTTGGGCCCTGACAGCACAGAGGTGTCAGTAGTTGCAGCATGCAGACTCAGTTGTTCTGGCTCATTGGTTCTAGAGTATGGGCTTAGTTGCTGCAAGGCATGTGGATCTTCCCAGACCAGGGTCGAACCCACATCTCCTGCATTGGCAGGTGGCCTGTTCACTGGGCCACCAGGGAAGTCCCCAGGCCCCCTATTCTGTGTGCTGGTTTTGTCTGCTCTTCGAATCTTCCCTGGAACCTTCTCTTCTGCAGGAGCCATCCTGTGGGCTCAGCCCTGCCCCGGGCCCTTGACAGAGGTCCTCCGGGCAGCCTCCGTGGGGTGGCCGGCCTGGAAGTGATGGGTGGACAGAGACGTACCTGGCCTTCGTGACAGTCCCTTGGCCCCCACATGGCCCTCTCCTGCCCCCTCCTCCGAGACAAGGCTTCACAAGGTCACGGGCACGGTTACTGGGCTCTGGCCTCTCGTCCTTGGAGAAGCAGGGTGTGGCGTCCCCTCGGGCCTGCCCACGCTCGTGCCAGCCTGTCTCAACTCTGCCACAACCTAGAAGATGCTTTGAGTTACACATGCTGTCTTGGCCCACACGTTGTGTGAAGACCACTCTCTTCTTCCTCTTTATCCTTTTCCTCCATAATCTTCCTCTTTCCAAGCTCCAGAAATAGCAGTTCCAATCATCAGCACATTCCCGCCCCTCATGAAACTCACTCCCAACCCAGGACCCAGAGACCCCAGCACAAAAAGACAAAAGGTGATGATGAAAATGGGGGCAAAAGTTATTCCACATTTCTCAGGCCTCTGTCTAGTTTCCACCAGTTATGACATCCCTCGATATCATTTCACTGAAAATGCCTGCGCTTACGTTTATGTGTCTCTTTCTTACAAAATACTTTTTGCCAAAAAGGAAAAAAAAAATGGGAGTTTTATGTTTGGTTCGAAGCGGCAACCAATCTAAAATTTTCAGCTGAGTTACTGATCACCCAAGTGACGAGCTGATGAAAATAGGTCCACCTCCCACCTTAGCTTCCAGAATAGGTTTGGTTCGGCTCAGGGATCCAACATGCAGTCCCGTCCACATAAGCTACCTTTGACAGGAGCACAAGGGATGCACTGCAGACCCAGGGACCCAGCGGAGGTGGAGATGCAGGTGAGCAGGCGGTGACAGGAAGCCTCAGGTGCGATGCACTGAAAACCCTCAAGGCCTGGCATTACCCTCCGGTGGGTGAGCACCCCTAAAGTGAAGGAGACTGAGCCAAGGACCATGCTGATTATGGACAGAGGAGAGTGAGAGATCAGGGAATCAGGGTGTTTCCCATGAAAATAATGCAAAAGGCAGGGTCAGAGCCCTAAATCTTGGTACCCAGCCAGGTCATGGCCAAGGGCAGGCTCCACGGAGTCAGTGGTCTAGCTGGAAGCAGAGACCCTGGGCCTGGCTGAGGGCTTCATGAGCATTAAGCCTGAAGGTGGCAGATGGAGAGGTTGTCCCTGGGCGGGCCCCGTCCCCCAGGTCGTGGTCACCACTTACTCTTCCAAAACCTTTTGGGCTCCAAGTCTGTCCATGAGGGTCTGGAACTGGGCTTCTTCATCTTCATCCATGTCGCCCAGGTCCTCGTCCCCTCTGCTCTGATACACCTTCTCCTCCTGGAGCTGAGTCAACTGCTCACCTCCATCTTCCTGACTTGGGTTATTCTGGCTGAAGAAGAAGTGACCTGGGGGACGCATGGGCACAAGGGTCTGAATTAGACAATGCTCACCAAGGAAGATCTTCACATTCTCAGCGGCCAGGAATCACTTGAGGTTCAGCCGAGAGACAGAAAAAGGAGGTCAGATCTTCATAGCAAAGATCTTTGAATGACACGCTCTGGATTCTGTGTCTTTCCTACTTGGATGAGATTCTGCCAGAGATGCTAGAACCTGGGAAAGGCAGAGTGCATGGCAGGTATTATGGCATTTTGTAGTTCTCAAAACTTTAAAGGCTGGCTTCAGATCATCTCTTCACGGATTCCTTCTCTCAATAAGACCTTACCCCCATCACACTCCACAGCCCAACTCCCTATGCTTCATGTTACCGCCTAGTCCTCCTGGCCGCCAGCATCAATGTGCTTCACCATTACAAGTCAGTTATCAATTTCTGAAGGTCAGGAAAGGCATCAGAGATTTACAAGCAAATATAAGCTTCCTAGAAGGAGGGAGATGTGTGGTGACTTATCTGACCTGTATTTGTTCTAATCAATATCTGATCAGTATCAGATCTGATGGTGTATTTGTTTGTTTTTTTTAATATCATTCATGGATCTCGGTTCTTTCCCTCCTGGTCACTTTGAGAACAACTGGTCTATTCAAACTCTTTACAAATTCCTCTGAAAGCTGGTGCCCCTCAACCTGGAAGACTTAGCCAGCCAGGTTGCAATGAGCCGTGTAAGCCTCCCACTTTGAGGTCCCAGACAGACTGGAAACCCCATCTCAGCTCACCTCTTATGCTGAACCTCCCCCCAGAGCTCCTCTGCTCACTCTTTGCACCAAGGGGGCAGTGTCGTGAGCAGGGATGGTGGGCACATGAAAAGAGAAGAAATGACCCACAGTCTGGAAACTTCGAGAGGCAGGAAAGCATGTACACCATGGGGCCTCGGGGATGACAGAGCAGAACTGCTCCTTATAGGGCTCTGTGGTCAGACGCTCAGTGTCTAAGTCTCTGCAACCCCCCCAGACTGTACCCCACCAGGCTCCTCTGTCCATGGGATTCTCCAGGCAAAAATACTGGAGTGGGTTGCCATTTCCTCCTCCAGAGGATCTTCCTGATCCAAGGATCCAACCCGCGTGTCTTACGTCTCCTGCATTGGCAGGCGGTTTCTTTGCCACTAGCACCACCTGGGAAACCCATTTATGGCTTTAGGCTGACCCATACCCTGGAGCCCCAGCACCCATCAGAACTTACTAAATCCAGTGGTGAACTCCTCTGGGGTCAGAAAACCATTGCCATCAGCATCCAGGGCATCAAACACATCTTCCAGGTCCTCCAAGCTGAGGGGCAGCTCTTTATGGAGTCTCTGAAAACAATGCAGACTGCTATGGTTAACACTGCTCATCATGGAGGGCTGCCTGGGGGAGGCGGCACCTTCCATCCCCGGCTGAGAAAAGCCAGAAGTCAGATTCTGAAGCTTTACCGTCCTTCTCCTCCTCTGAATATTGGGAATCCACCATCTCTTGGGTACCTGCTCATCTGCTAGGTAACTTGCTGAGTGATTTATAAGTAAATATGTGTATATTTCTTACTATATTTATATATAACTTAATATATATAGGATTTCCCAGGTGGGCTCTCAACTACTCCTGAAAAGACAAGAACTGCCACTGGCTTCGGGTCTGGACAAGAGTATTTGTGTTGTAAAGAGGAACTGGCCCAGGTTGGGTGCGAGGTCACTGGACCTGGGTCCTGGCCCCAATCACCCAGGGAGGGCAGGGCAGACATGGATGGATGAAGAACAAAGCTGAGCTTCCCCCTGGCCTCTGCCTGATGTGCAGTGGCCCCAGGCCAGGGTTAATTTGCACCCTTGAAGCAAGCACCCTCTTGTACCCTAATAATCAAAGCTTCCCAGTGGTGACTCCCCAAGGGAGTTCATTAGAACCCAACTGTCCATCTCCCTTCCTCCCCATTCCCCTGGGGACAGCTGCACAAATTTTCTCAGTGTGGAAGTGACAGACAGCTGAAGACAAGGAGTACACGGAGCCGCAAGAGGGAAGGCACACGCCCATCTGAACGGTCAGAAAGAGCTGGCAGGTGTGAGCGCCCATGACGTAACTTGCAAGACACTCAGCTTGATCCTCTGGCAATCTTCTAGCTGGTAAGCCATAAAGAATTTGGCAGGTACGTGCATTAAGGAAGATGGTGATGGATCACAACGTGGGGAGACAAGATGGTGTGGGAGCCATTTAGAATCATTGAATTAAATATGAATGGGTTTTTTTTTAAGGAAGGGGAGTGAGGTTCTGTGTGCAGGTTCTGGAAGCGCATCTGCTGAGCAAAGAGCAGAGTCTCTAGCTTATCGACAATCCATAAACCAGCTGTTCCAAAGCCAAAGGCAGAGAACACAGGGCGAGGAGGGGGGTCAATCTGTCAAGCAGGAAGTCCATTAGCTCCTTTTGAAGCTAAAGGCATCCCATTGGAGGCAGGGTGAAAATGAAGATTCCAGTCCTTTCCTTGTGATAATCTGCCTCTCTCCCACCCTCAGCCTGAATGTGATATCTAAAGTGTGGTCTCGGGCATCCCTGGGGGTCCAGTGGTTAAAAATCCATCTGCCAATGCAGGGGACATGGATTCGATCCCTGCTCTGGGAGGATCTCACATTCTGTGGAGCAAGTAAGCCCATGAACCACAGCTACTGAACCCTTGCTCTAGAGCCCAGGAGATGCAACTACCGAAGTATATGTGCCCTAGAGCCCTCCCCAACAAGAGAGGCCAGCAAAATGAGAAGGCCACACCCTGCAACTAGAGAGTAGCCCCTACTTGCCACAACTAGAGGAAGCCCGCTCACAGCAACAAAGACCCAGTGTAGCCAAAAATAAATAAATAAAATTTTTTAAAATAATAAAATGTGGCCTCTGTGCTGGACCCAGAAATGGACTGGAAGGAATTTCAGACTCAGTGGGACCTTCAACTTGCCTCTAACTGCCGACAGGTGGGCACCCTTGCTCTTGCTAGCATCACCCAGGAAAAGCTAGGTCGTACCCCATCTCTGACACCACTCCTGAATCCAACAACACTTCTGAGCACAAGTCCTTCCCATGACGGAATCCCACTCCTTGTCTCTGTGTCAATCCAGCTTCCTCCTGCTGTCACTGAAACTGAGCGGCAGGAGGATGACAATCTTACACCTTCCAAGTCATCCTCAGTCTTCACATCCCAGCAGATCGACACCAAGGGCTTCTCCAGCCTCCTCGGCAAAACTGCATACACCAGATCTCTTCACCTCTCTTCACTGGCCCTACTTGCAAAATCCTTTAGTCTTAATAACCATAATTAGCTCTTATTTATCTTTCATCTCCGGGCCTGCAGAGCTGTGTAAAACCAACTCATTCTGCTCTTGTCCCCCAGGTACCTAGTGCTGTCTGCATTTTTAACTAAGGGAACCAAGCCAAATGGAGAGGGATGCAATGATTCATTCCATGGCACTGATAACCCACAAAGCTCAGAGATTTGCCTGAAGTCACAGTGGAGGCCAGCCTGGGATAAAAAAGTGATTTCTCCTTCAGGGCCTCTGCTGTGGGCTAGTGGTTCTCTGGGCACCCCTTCCTTAATTCCCTTGTCTCATTTCTATCCCACCCCTGCCACCAAAATCTGCCCGGCCAGCACCGCCCATACCAGCCCTCCAGAATTCTGCTTCGTGAGTGGGGCCTGTCTCCCTTCAGCTTCACCTGGACAGGCAGGCAGAGGATGGAAGGAGAAGGTGAGGAGGCAGTGCCATCCTCCTCACTCAGCCCACAGCCCGACCAGCTCTTCACAAGTCCACGTTCCCCCAAACCCGGCCTCCCTCCACCACCTTCCAGTTGACCCTCAATCCCTGCCTCTTGGCATCATTTCCCCAGGAAGGCATGGCAGCCCCCAGCTTAGGAGAGACCCAGACTCCTCAAAACACGTTGCACTCATTCACAAGTTTCACCTCACTTTGTACTTCACATCCTGATGGATGTGATTAGTGGATAAATGTCTGCTCCTCCAGCCTGGAAGCTCTGGGAAGAGGGGCTCCACTCATGTTTACTCACCACTGTGCCCCCAGGATCTGGCCCAATGCTGACAACCCAGGGGTATGCAACTTGTTCATTTATTGAATGAGCAAATCAATAAATGAGTGACCACAAGTGATCTCAGGCGGTTCTGAACTCCTATTCATGGAGATCTGGTTGATATCCCACCCACTCCAGATCACTATCAGCCCCCCTGGGAATGCTCAGCAAGGTCTAATAAACTGGGCCCTAGAATAGGAGTCTAGGCCCTAGAATAGCTATGCTGAGGGGGCAGGCTCCCAGAGCCAGGGATAGATGCTGTCTCCTGCTGCACCCCAACAGGACAAACCCTCTGTCTTCCAGGTGACCAGCCCCTAACATGTCTTGTGCAGTGTAAACCAAAGGTTTGCACAGCTTCAAACGCATCTAAGGGAAACACTCACTAAAGAGAACACTGACAAAATGAACTTGTTCTGTGATCTTATTTTAAAAGAATAAAACTGAGTGTATGTGCACAGAAAAAATAAGTTCCAGAAGGACGCATACCAGCGCTTCACACTGGTTTTTTCCCAGAGGGTGGCACGTGGAGGGAGAGGTGGAAATTGTACCTTTATTTTCCTCCTGTCTGTAACGTGCTTCTTACAATGATGAAGTTAGTTTTACTTTCATAAACAAGGATAAAACCACAAGGGATCCACCTTTACAGCCAGATTGACATCTCCCTCTTCTCCCACAGTCTCCTGTTCAGACCCCTGTCCCAGCGCCAAAAGCACTCATCCCTGTGGTTGAGCCCAGTCACACCCAACGTCTTCAGAACAGGACTGTGAGGTCTGAAGGTGGGATCTACCTTGATCCTGCCTGGTGCGTTGAGGTGCTTGGTCCGGGCTGACGACTGGGTTTAGACAGGTGTCTCAACCTCTGCACTACTGACATCTCAGGATGGAGAATTCTTTGTTGGGGAGAGAGCGGCTCTGGATCTTATGGGATAGCAGTATCCCTAGACAATGCTTTGTAGACGCCAGCAGCATCTCCCTCCCCAGTCACTCCAGTCAAGAATGTCCCCAGGGCTTCCTTGGTGGCCCAGTGGTACAGAGTCCACCTGCCAGTGCAGGAGACGTGGGTTTGATCCCTGCTCCTAGACGATCCCACAGGCTCAGAAGCAGCTGAGCCTCTGTGCCACAACTGTTGAGCCTGCGCTCTAGAGTCTGGGAGCTGCCACCGCTGAGCCTGGGTGCTGCAAGTCCTGTAGCCCGCGCACCCTGGAACCGGCGAACGGCCATGAGAGGTCACGGCAGTGAGAAGCCCGCACACCGGAACTAGAGAGGAGCCCCCGCTCACCACAACTGGAGAAAAGCCCTCTCAGCAACAAAGACCCAGCACAGCCAAACATAAATAAACTAATTTAGCAAAATTTTTTTAAATGGTCTACATTAAAAAAAATTAAAAAGAATATACCTAGACATGGCCAAAAGTCTTCTAAGAAGCAAAATCACGTTTGCTCCCACAGATTGGACACAAGCGAGATCAGTGTCTGTTGGAGATGACCAAAAGGGACACTCTCCAGCAGAAATGTCCCTTCTTGACCTCAGAGGCAGAACAGATGACACTCACCTGACCCCTCAGTGTGACTGTGCAGCCTCTGTGGAAACAGGGTGGGGGCTCCTCCAAACACTACACATAGAATCGCCTGTGACCAGCAATCCCACTTTGGGGTATACACCCCCAAAGAACTGAAAGCAGGGCCGCCAAGTATATCTGTACATCCCCGATCACAGCAGCATGGTTCACATGCCAGGGTGTGAAGCAACAGAAGTGCCCAATGACAGTCAAATAGATAAACAAAATGTGATAAATAGGTGCAATGGAATCTTATACAGCCCTGAAGAGAGAGGAGATTCTGATAAGTGCTGCCACGTGGCATCTTGAAGACATTCTGCTCAGTGAAATACAGCGGTCACACCAGGATGGACACTATATGATTCCACTTACATGAGGTCCCCAGAGGAGCTGTATCGATAGGCGGGATAGTCCTGGGGGCTGGGGAAAGGGAATGAGGAGGTAGGCTTTAATGGGGACAGAGTTTCTGTCTTGCAAAATAAGAAGAGATCTGGAGCTGAGTGGGAGTGATGATTACACAACAGCATGAATGTATTGAAAAGCACTGAAATAGTCACTTAGAAATGGTTAAGACATTTTTAGTGGATTTACCCATTGGCGCTAGTGGTAAAGAACCCACTGGCCAGTGCAAGAGTATAAGAGTTGAGGGTTCGATCCCTGGGTCGGGAAGCTCCCCTGGAGGAGGACACAGCAACCCACTCCAGTATTCTTGCCTGAAGAATCCCATGGACAGAGGAGCCTGGCGGGCTACAGTCCATGGGGTCGCACAGAGTCGGACATGACTCAAGTGACTTAGCAGGCACACACAGGCACACACAATTTTAAAGCATCACAATGTGGAGGACACTAGGGATTAAGTTTCCCACCACCACCAACACACATACACACAGGGAGCATTTATGGGGAGATTTCAGGTCCCAGCTCGGGGCTAAGTGCTCTGCATGAACATGGGTGTCTGACTCTCTTCTAGCGCCGGGGGGTAGTTATAAATAATGAGCAACTACAACTTACAGGGGTTAAGAGACTCACACAGATGCACACTGCCAGTAAGCTGCTGATGCAGGATTAAAACTGGTCAATTTTCCACAAAATTCTTTTAAGAGTCTCCTTGCTAACCTAATTGAGGAGTCATCTAGCTTCTCCTGTAAGAGTCGGATGGTGCCTCTCTGAGGCTTTGTGGGCCTCTGTGGCGGCTTATAAAAGTCTGAGCTGTAGCCTGGCATCTGCTGCGGAGGGTATGCAAAGAGCCAGCTGGGGTCCAATAACACGGCGCTCACAGAAACGGGGAGTGGCCGGGTTTGGCTGGTTGGCCAGCCCGTCAATGGTTCTTTATAGTTTGGCTAACCCAGGAACTGCAGGCCGTGTTGGGAGGTGTGCAGTTGGCATTGGTGACAATAATCACGCTGCTCTCGGGTGCTCAGTCTCTCAGCCGTGCCCGACTCTGTGCGACCCCACGGACTGCAGCCCACCAGGCTCCTCTGTCCCTGGGATTCTCCAGACAAGAACACTGGAGTGGGTTGCCATGCCCTGCTCCAGGGGATCTTCCCAACCCAGGGGCTGAACCCGCACCGTCTGTGATTCCTACATTGGCAGGCAGTTTCTTTACTACTAGTAAAGAGAAGCCCACACACTTCTCTAAAAAATTGGGGAAACAGGGTTTATGAGGCTGCAGACTGTCCATCTAGTTCTAGCTCCCTCTCCCGGCTGGAGGGGTCCTTTCACCCCCTTCTTCAGCCTGGCCCCCCAGTGTCCCTCAGCCTCTCACTCGGGACCCTCCAGCCCATGACTCTGCTTCTCTAAGAGACCCCTCCCTGCAAAGCAGTCTTCACCCCAGCTCTCTCAGGAATGATCCCCAAGGGACACACAGTGGGGCTCCTTGTGAAGGAGGGTGTGAGGTGTGGGGGGGGGGGACATGGGCAGGGCTGAAGACCCTCACATCCCTGCCGAAACTCTGTGCATCCATGCAGATCAGGGTCCTCCGCCCACTGTCCAGTAGCAGGATGTCTGCCCCTGGAGCCTGAGCTCAGGGCAGCTGGCCGTCCCTGAGATTGGCTCCTTTCCACCTGTGGTCCTGCCCTGCCGGGCCGGCGGGCTGCCCACCACTGCTCTGAGCACCTGTCAGACGGCTGGAGTCCATCTCACCCACCGCGAGTGGACTTCCTGTCGTTACACAGGAGAAAGAAGAACGGGAGCACTGGGAGGGCAGCCTACCACAGCACTGGCTGTACCCCAATACAAAATAAAAAAACTAGGGAAAAAAAAGAAAACCTGCCCATCTTGGGTCTTCGTCGCCTTAACATCACTGTATGTCCCCCGACCAAAATGCACTTGATGGATAAGTGAGGGCTGGTGGAGGTAGGGGAGATGATGTCAGAGCTCCCGCAGAACCTATGCTTCCTCTAGTCTTGTCTGGGTGAAGCCATGACTGCAGCATGAGAGACAGCAGGAAGACGCTCGGAAGAACTTTTACACTAGCAGCAGGAAGGCACCAGACCAGGGGTGGGCAAACCACACCCCCGCCCTGTAAATGGGACCCAGCACCTGCTTCCCTATGGCCAGCGAGCTAAGAATGACTTTTACATTTTTTGACGGTTGAAGACAACATCAAAAGGATAATATTTAGTGACACATGAAAACGACATACAATGTTCATTTCAGTATTGGTAAGTAGAGTTGCCTGGGGGCGGGCCACACTGTCTGTCGTTGCTGGTGTTGATGTAAGCAAGCAGGACCCTCTGGGGCCCTCCCAGGACAGACCCCTCCCCAGCATCCTCTGCTTTAGACCCTCTCTGAAGGCTACCCAGTCCAGTATTCTTGCCTGGAAAATCCCGCGGATAGAGGAGCCTGGCAGGCTACAGACCATGGGGTCGCAAAGAGTCAGACACGACTGAAGCGACTTAGCACGAAGGACCTAGATAATAGTATCTGGAGCACATTGCCTGAGTTGTTCTACAGATGATAAAAACCACCACCACATGGAAGATGTTATATACCTGATGACCATGAGCACGTAGCCCCCGGGCCTCCTGGAGCCCTAGGATTGATCATCTGAGCCCCTGTGACGGCTCTCTGGTCTCTCACCATCGGCCAATCAAGAATTGTGCTGAACTGATCACAGACCCTGGAACTCTCCCTCCCAAACCTGGCCTTTAAGGATGCTTTACTGAAACCCCTCAGGGAGCTTGAAGGTCCTGGGCTCCGTGCCTGACCCTGTAATAAACACTACATTTCCTTCTCCACAACCCAGCACCGATAGATAGCTTCATGGCGCAGGGGACAGTGGATCTGAGTTTGGTTCAGTAACCCGGCCACAGAGCTGAGAGTCGCAGCACCTCATGGGAATGGCTTGAGCACACCTCAGACCTGCAAGTCAGTGCCTTTCCACCTGTGTTCCAGAAGGTCCTTCTCCATGTCTTCAAGAAACTTAAATTGCAATCACTATTTTCCACACTCCTAGGGAGTCAGAGAAAACAGCCCCCAAGTCAGACAGCCAGTATACACCCGAGAAAGAAAGCACCCAGGAGATCTGGCTCCCTGGAGAGTCTGGGGTGCTGCCTCCTTCCAGGACAGAGTTAATGGCATCTTTTCTGTTGAAGGGCTTCCCTGGTGGCTCAGATAGTAAAGAGTCTGCCTGCAATACAGCAGACCTGAGATTGATCCCTGGGTTGGGAAGATCCCCTGGAGAAGGAAATGGCAGCCCACTCCAGTATTCTTGCCTGGGAAATTCCATGGACAGAGAAGCCTGGCGGGCTGCAGTCCAAGGGGTCTCAAAGACTCAGACACGACTAAGCGACTAACACTTTCACTTTCTGTTAAAGACGTCGCCTCCCAAGGGACAGGTCCCAACCCAAGAGAGGGAGACCCAGGCCCTTGGCATTCCAGGTGGGCAGGCCCAGCCCAGGGCCCCCTTACCTGCATATCTGCCCTGGCGATGAAGCCCTTGCCCTCGGTGTCACAGGTCTGAAAGAATTCCTGTGCCCTCCTCAGCATGGCCAGCTGAGTCGGTGCCAGCTCCTGAGGCCCCTCATATGGCAGGTCATCCAGGGAGCCCAGGCAGGCCCCGCTCCCCTGGCGCCCCCGGCCAGATCCCCGGTGTCTGGAGACCATTCTCCCATCAATGGTGGCCATCTGGATTTGTCAATTTCTTCGAGTCTCTTCAGAACCTGAAGATGGAAGATGAGAGAGAGGCGTGGTGAGGATGGAAGGAGGCTGGAGAAGGATGTGGGGGTTGGCGAACGGGAAGCAGAGAACCATTTACCCATGTGCCTGTCTCTCTCTTCATTAGCATGAGCTCAGAACAAGGGAAATGCGCCATGATCACTAACAGATCAGCTGGACCATCAAAGGAAGCAGAGAAGATGGGGGGGGGGGGGCGGGGGATAGACGTTTCCAGATAGAAAGGAGGCGGCCAGAGAATTGAATCAACAAAAAGATTTAAATCAATAACAAAAATGTGGGTCCTGATAGATCAGTTATCATTTCTGGAGTGTTCCCCTGGAGGCAGACACCACACCAAGATCCCTCTACACATTTCCCCACCCTCGAATGGAGGGATTTCAGTCCTGGTGACCGGCAGTAGAGGAAGATATTTGGGGTTGGGGCTTCCCTGGTAACTCAGATGGTAAAGAATCTGCCTGCAATGCAGGAGACCTGGGTTCGATCCCCAGGCCAGAAAGATCTCCTAAAGGAGAGCATGACAACCCACTCCAGTATTCTTGCCTGGAGAATCCTATCAGTTCTATCAGTTTTTGTCCTATGCTTTTGGCATCTGTTAATAGGCACATTTGTGTTCGATTACTTTATTCTATTGATGAATCTTGCCTGGAGAATTCCATGGACAGAGGAGCCTGGCAGGCTATCATCCATGGGTTGCAGAGTCGGACACGACTGAAGCAACGTAGCATGCACGCATTGCTGAAAGAATTTTCAGTTCATGGCACTGGAAGAAGAAACCGAGTCTGGAAACCCAGTTATGTGTGTGTTCAGTTGCTCAGTCGTGTCTGACTCTTTGCGACCCCATGAACGATAGACCGCCAGGCTTCTCTGTCCATGGGATTCTCCAGGCAAGATTCATCAACAGGATAAAGTAATCTAAACACAAATATACCTAACAACAGATGCCAAAAGCAAATGCACAGAATAAGAACTGATAGAAATTCAAGGAGAACTAGACAAATCCACAACCACATTCAGATTTCAATATCCCTCTATCAATAATGAATAAAACAAGGAGACAGAAATCAGAAAGGATACAGAAGACTTGAGCCAAACTGTCAACTATTTTGACCTAATTGACATTAATAGAAAAATCTACCCAACAAAATCTGAATACACCTTTAAGTGTAACATGGAACATTTACCAAGACAGTCCATATTCTGGTCTACAAAACAAGACTCAACCAATTTAAAAGGATTCAGTAAAACAGAGTATGTACTCTGACCACACTGGAATTACATTAGAACAACAACAGAAAGACCTCTGGAAAATCACCAAATATGTGGAAACTATATAATGTTCTTCTGAAATCCAGGGCTCAAAGGAGAAATGTAAAGGGAATTTAAGAAGCATTTTGAACTAAATGAAACTAAAAGCTCAATATATCAAATTTTGTAGGATAGTGCTAAAGCAGTACTCAAGGAAAGATTTATAGCACTAAACACATATAAAAGCAAAGAAGAAAGGTCTTGGTCCAGCAGCCTCATCTTCTACCACTAGAAACTAGAAAAAGAAGAGCAGATTAAACCCAAAGTAAGGAGAAGAAATAACAATCAGAGCAGAAATCAATGAAATAGAAAACAATAGAGAAAAACAATGGAGAAAATCAATGAAACTAAAAGCTGGTACTTTAAGAAGATCAATAAAGAGAGAAGACACATATCACAGTATAAGAAATTTGAGATGACACCATTACACATTCTACAGACATTAAAAGGATAATAAGGGAAAATTATGAGCAAGTTTATGCCAATAATTTTATCAATTTAGATGAGATGGAGAAATTCCTTGAAATATCACACTAAATATCAAAGCTCGCTCAAGGAAAAATAAGTAACACGAATAATGCTTTATCTATTTTAAAAATTGAACTGACAGTTTAAAATCTTCCTACAGGAAAACTCTAGGCCCAGGTGGCTACACTGATGAATTCTACCAAATGCTAAAAGAAAAATTAATAGCAAGTCTATTCAAACTCTTCTGGAAGATTGAAGGATAGGAAATACTTTTTAACATATTCTATGAGGCCAGGATTACCCTGACACTCAAACTAGACAAAAACATTAAAAGAAAAGAAAAACAGGCCAAAAACCTTCATGAACATAGATGCAAGAATTCTTTAGGAAATTATAGCAGATTGAACCCAACACTGTATAAAAAGAATGATACATCCTGATTAAGTGGGGTTTTATCCCAGGAGTAAAAGAATGGCTTAATATTTGAAAATTAACACCATAATTCACCACAGTAACAAATTTAAAAAGACAAACTTTTTGATCATCTGAATAGATGCAGAACAAGCATTTGACAAAATCTAACACCAACTTCTGGCAAAAACCCTCAGCAAACTAGAAATAGGAAGGAGTTTTCCCAATCTAAAAATGGGTACCTACCAAAAAAAGTGACAGTTAAAATTATACTTGGTGTAGAACCAAATACTTTTGCCCTATGATCAAGAAAAAGACAAGAATGTTGTATTACCACTTCTATCCAACATTGTTGTTAGCATCTTGCCAGTTTGATGAGACAAGAAAAGAAATAAAAAGCACCCAGATTGGAAAGCAGGAAGTAAAATTATCTTTATTCCCAGACAACTTGAGTGTCTAGTAGGAAACCTGATGAAATTCACAGAAAGCTGCCAGAACTAACATGTGACTTTGACAAGTTTAAAAGATACACACTCTCTATACAAAAATCAATTGTGCTTCTGTATGTCCGCAACAAAAAGCTGAGATTGAAATAAAAATATCATTTACAGTAGCATCAAAAATATGAAATGCTTACGGATATATCTGAGAAAAAATATGTAATACTCATAGATGGAGAGCTACAAAATATTGATGAGAGAATTTGAAGAAGACAAAAATCAGTGGAGAGAGTTGAATGTACATGAACTGAAAGACTCAATCCTGTTAAGATGTTATTTCTCCCTAAATCCATCCATAGATTCATCTCAATCCCAATCAAAATCCCAGCGGGTTTTGTAGAAACTGACAACCTGATCTAAAATTCATATGAAAATGCAAAGGACCTAGAAGAGCCAAAACAACCTCAAAAAAAGAAAAACAAAGTTGCAAGAAGAACACTACCAGATTTCAAGACATTCTGAGTCTGCAGTCATGAAGACAGTGTAATATTGGTATAAAGACAGAAAAGTAAATAGATAAATGAAACAGAACAGAAGATCCAGAAATAGACCTGTATATAGAACTAATTTTTTTGCAAAGGCAGTTCAGCAGAGGAAGTATAATCCTTTTAGCAAATGGTACTGGAATAATCGAATATTCATTTGCAAAAAAGAATTTCAGTTCATACCTTATCCCATATACTAAGATTTACTCAAAACAGATCATAGAACTAAATGGAAAATCTAAAAATACTAAACTTCAAGAAGAAAACATCTTTGTGACCTTGGCTTAAAGTCAAATGTTTCTTAGGTACAGTAGCAATAGAATAATTCCTTTAAAAGAAACCCTGATAAATCGGACTTTATAAAAGTTTCAAATTTCTGCTCTTTGAAAGATACCATTTAAGCTCCACAGAGATAAATATTTGCAAATCATGTATCTGACAGAGAATTTTGATCCAGAATATATAAAGAACCCTCAGAACTTATTAATCAGAAAATAAACAACTCAATTTTTTAATGGACAAACATTTGAACTGGTGCTTCACCAAATAAGATATATTGATATTAAATAATTGCATAAAAATGTTCAACATTATTAGTCATAAGGGAAATGCAATTTAACACCATAATGAAAGGCCACTATACACTTACTAGAATGTCTGAAATAAAAAAGATTGACCAAGTCTTGGCAAAGATATGGGGTGATGGGATGGAATATTCAAATGCTGCTGGTGAGAATGTACACAAATATACAACCCCTTTGGAAAACATTCTGTGGTTTCCTAAAAAAGTCAAACAAACTTCTACCATCCTAAATATTTACTAACAGAATAAAAGCATATGTCTGTACAAAGACTTGTCCACGAGGTTCACAGAAGCTTTATTCATAGCAGCCAAAAACAGTCGAAATATTCATCAACATGTGAGTGGGTAAAACTGTAATGTAAACACACAATGGGATGCTACTCAGCTTTGAAAGGAGAGGACTATTGTTCCAAGGAACAAACTGTATTGAATTTCAATCATGTGAACGAAAGAAGTTGGACGGAAATAGTGCACCCCTATTTGATTCCATTTATATAAAATTATGAAAAAAGACGACTAACCTATAGTGATAGGAAAGAGATAAGGGAGGGTGGGAGAAGGTGAAAAGCAGGAATGGCAAATGGGCAAGAGGAAACTTTAGGTGGTGTAGATGTGTTCGAAATCTTAATTGCTGTGGTGGTTTCGTGGAGATACACATATACATACAGATACTCATGCACATATATACATGCCTGTATATACAAACATGGGCTTCCCTGGTGGCTCAGTGGTAAAGAACCTGCCTGCAATGCAGGAGACATGGGTTCAATTTCTAGGTCTGGAAGAACCCCTGGAGGAGGAAATGCAACCCACTCTAGTATTATTGCCTGGAGAATCCCACGGACAGAGGAGCTTGGTGGGCTACAGACCATGGGGTCCCAAAGAGTCGGACATGACTGAGCGACTGAATAACAACTATATGTCAATAGTTCAACAGATCTATTTAAAATATATATTCAAAATATATTTAAATCTATTTAAAATATATTTAAAATATTTAAATATACAGATCTATTTAAAAAAAAAAATATATATATATATATATGCCAGCCAACCCCTTCTCATGCTTCCCAGAATTTGCAAATCTTGCACCACCTGCTGTGTTTATTCCCAGAATTCTGACTCCTCCTTTGACCTTCAACTCTGGCAAGCCGGAAATGCCTGAAAATTCAGCAGTTTCCCTGTGAAAACCCCCAGTCACATAGTGTAGGAGCTAAATGAACATGGGGAGGAGGGGAGCAAGGCAGAGCCCCTTCTGTAGACACTTGCCCCAGTCGGATGCATGAGTTCGTCCCCTTTCTCCTGTGACTTGGCCAGCAATCTTCCCACAGCATCTGCGGGGTTCCCAAGGGGAAGAGAAGACAAAGCCACAGAAGTGCTTCTGCTTTCATTTCCAAATAGAATGGAAGGCCTGCGATGGGCTGGGCCATCTCACTTTTGGTGGAAGCCTGGTGATGCTCTGGCCTGGGACTGAACACAGCTTCCTGTCTCCAGGATGCTTCAGGCCACCAGACAGTAACCCCATAAGAGGGAAAAGGTATGTGTGTTAGTTGCTCAGTCCTGTCCAACTCTATGTGACACCATGGACCATAGCCCTCCAGGTTTTTCTGTCCCTGGGGTTTTCTAGGCAAGAATATTGGAGTAGGTTGCATTCCCTTCTCCACAAGATTTTCCTGACCCAGGGATCAAACCTGGGTCTCCCCCACAGCAGACAGATTCTTCACTGTCTGAGACAACAGAGGATCCCCCATAAGAGGGAAAGTGGTGGGATATGGCCCAAAGGCAATGGACAAAGTCTGTTACCATCATAAAGGGAAAAGAGAACCCGTTCTTATCTGCCCGACGGCCGTTCTTCCTCCAGACTTGCTCCACGAAAGCCTTCATACACAGACGGAAATTATCCAGCCCTCTTATATTTTCAGAAGCATCTCCAAGACTTCCAAAGTGATTCACAGCTCAGTAATGGCTGTAATCAGAACATTCACAGACCAAGCCTGAATCTTCTCTGAAGGCTCTGAGCCCCTTCCCTGTTACTCTGGGCTCCTCAGAAATGGAGCAGGCTGGTACCCCCTCTCCACCATGCCAGAGGGAGACTTCAGAGTCACCCTGACCTCCCTTGAAGCTCTCCTGCTGCAAACAGGTAGACCAAGAGTCCCACAGCATCTTCAGGATCTGATCAGATCCTATTAATTACCCAGACTCCAGTGGAGGAATATTCTATATGCAGCAGTGATCCAGTACTCTTGCCTGGAGAATCCTGTGGACAGAGGAGCCCTGGCTGGCTACAGTCCATGGATTGCAGGGGTCAGACACAACTTGGCGACTGAACCTCCACCACCTCCGCCCACTTGTCAATGACACTTCATGTTATCAGCATCACAGGGAGGCAGATGGGCCAGTCCTGTCAAGCTGTGGGGGTGCCGGAGGGCTGCTGAGCAAAAGGCAGCTGCAGCCAGAGAGGGTGTGAAAAGCTCAGGGGGCCTGGTTCTTACCCGCCCCTGGGAGGGAGCAAGTGAAGGAATAATTGAGAAGGCATCAGACGGGAGCTGTGTCAGTGTCCTAGGGCCATTTTGCAATAGAGGACCAAAAACCGAGTGGCTTAAACAACAGGAACGTATTCCCTTATATTCTGAGGGCCAATCCTGAGTGTCTCAGAGTGGGCTGTGCTCCCTTTTGACAGGGACAAAGCTGGTGGTGAAAGTTAATCTCACCAGGGGACTGTAAGTAGAAAAAAATATGAGCAACCCCTGTAAGTTAATGATCTCTCAAGAAAGCAGGTTTGCTTAACCACAAAACCAAGCAGACTTGCTTAGCAACAAAATCATTCGACAGAAGACATGTCTCCAAACAATAAAACAATGGCGGCATAAGCCCCACATCCTGCCCAGGAGCTTAGTAAATTAATAATCCCTAGGACATGCTCTCTGCACACATTTGGTGGAAAGTCACTCATTGTACAGAGACCTGAAATAATATTTTTTTGGCTCGACCACGTCGGGACAAGAAAACTCCCCTTCCCAACCTAGAGGAGGAGTTGATGGAAGTGTGATGGCTACTCAAGGGTGAGGAATAAAGTGGCCTTTTCCCCCTCCCTATTTTTCCTTTGATTATAAAACTATAGCCCACTAAGTTCTTGGATACGGCACTCTCCCACCCATCCACTTGTAAGCCGCACAAGTGCCCTATTCTAATAAGTCCCTTCTCATCTATCAATTTACCTCCTGCTGAATTCTTTCCACCTAGAGACAGGTACAGATGTGAGAGCTGGACCATAAAGAAGGCAGAGTGCCAAAGAATTGATGCTTTCAAACTGTGATGCTGGAGAAGACTCCTGAGAGTCCCTTGGACAGCAAGGAGATCAAACCAGTCAATGCTGAAGGAAATGAACCCTGAATACTCATTGGAAGGACTGATGCTGGAGCTGAAGCTCCAATAATTTGACCACCGGATAAGAAGAGCTGACTTATTGGAAAAGACCCTGATGCTGGGAAAGATTGAGGGCAGGAGGAGAAGGGGGCAGCAGAGGATGAGATGGTTGGATGGCATCATCGATTCAATGGACATGACTCTGAGTAAACTCCAGGAAATAGTGAAGGACAGGGAAGCCTGGTGTGCTGCAGTCCATGGGGTCCCAAAGAGTTAGACATGACTTATCGACTGAACAAGAGACATAAAGGACTGGAGCTCTTCAGAGCACCCCGAAATACCACCTAGCGGTTTCACTCTGAGACTCCGGGCGGGACATTTCCTGCCTCTTCCCAGTGCTGGCAGCCAGCCTGGAGTCCTTGGTTCTTAGCTGCATCTCTCCTCTGATCTCTGCCCCCATCACCACAAGGCCTCTCCCTTCCACATCTGCTCCTATCAGCTTTCTGTCTTACATAACCAGTCTTGATTAAGGGCCCACCCTAATAACTTCATTTCAACTTCGCTAATTGCCCTACAATCACCCTACTTCCAAATGGCTCAGAAGTTTAAAAAAAAAAAAAATGCCTGCAATGAAGGAGATACAGGTTCAATCCCTGGGTTGGAAAGATCCCCTGGAGGAGGATATGGCAACCCACTCCAGTGTTCTTGACTGGGAAACCCCATGGACAGAAGAGCCTGGTGGGCTACAGTCCATGGGGTCACAAAAAGAGTCGGACATGACTGAGCGACTTAACACGCACACAGGCTACTTTGAAATCAGGTCACAATCCAGGGTCCTGGGGGTTAACACTTCAATGTGTCTTTTGGGGACACAACTCAAGTCCTAAGAAATGGTATCTTAGGAGGCCCTGAGACAGGGATTTGGGTGAAAGGGGCTAGTCTGTGAGGGACGGAAACATTGTCCGGGGAGTAGAAAGGGAGGGTGGCCTGTGGGAGGCACCTTTTCCAGCCAACTATGCGGGGAGATGCCAAGGGCTGCTGGAACCTCCCAGGAACTTGGGGATAGACCACAGTGTGGTGATCCAAACCCTGCCAAGGAAATGGATTCCTTGTGTGTCAACCCCTCTCGATCGTGGGGAGCTGCCCCTGAGCATGTCAGCCCCCAGCACTCCAGGGGCCACGTGTGGAGTCTCTGGAGAAAACTCCCCAGACAAACGGGCAACCAGAAGTGGCCAGAGGACTTGGAAATGGTCAGCACCACCCCTCCCATGATGTGGGCAGGGCACCAACAGTATCTGGAACCTAGAAAACGGGGGAAAGGGAAGTCTCTAGGCCGCCCACCTGCCAATCAGACACGTCCAACCTCAGCTTCCCATCTGTAAAACGCATGTGACAGTACTTACCTCCCGTGAGGACCAGGTAACGTAAAAACATGTAGAACACTTGGAAATGATGACGAGCACACAGTAAGTGGTTGGTAAGGGTGAATGAACTCTCACGATCATTTCTAGGGCATTTTCAGTATTATTCTTTCTAGTTTGAAAATCTAAGAGTGAGATGACTCCTTGGAAGGTGATAAGATAATGAAAGATGTATAAACTCCTAATGATGCTAATTATCCTTTTCAGTTGCAAAAGAACTTACCCTTCCATCCTCCACTCTCCACTCTGATCCTGTGAAGCTGTCAGAACTGGCTGTCCTTTCCTCCTTTCATTACTGAGCATCTCAGACTCAGAGAGATGACCTGCGTGACCTGTCTGGGGTCATCAAGCTGAGCTGAGATTCAAACTTACCACCCCTGAGAGTAAGAGAAGACCACAGCAGCAACCTGGGGCTCTGTTTGTTTTCTAGGACTCAACAAAGGGCAGTCTTCAGATCCTTCTCCCTCTTGAGAGATTACCTCACAGCTTGCTCTAGCACTCAGCATTGTACATGCCTTTAGGGCCCAACTCTAAGTCTTCCTCCTTCGAGAAGTCTTCCCTGACCACTTGGTCTGCATTGCCTTGGCCTCTGAGTACTTACTCTTTCATGCTTTATGCATTAGAACACACTGCTTGGTCTGGTTGGCTAGATTTTCAAGTGCACATGATACGTCTAATTTCTTCCACAAAGACAAAAACCCTATTAATAAATCCTAGTAGGTATGGAATTGATATATGGTCATTTAAATGAACAAATTCCCAGCCTGGTACTTTGCATATGACGGGTGTTCAATAGGTGTGTGTTGGCTTCCTAACTAGCCCTGGAGAGTGAGGATAAGTATTAAGAAGGATAAGTATTGGTGGTGCGTGTGCATGTGTTCAGTGGCAAAGTTGTGTCTGACTCTTTGTGACCCCATGCACTGCAGCCCACCAGGCTGTAGTATTCTGGCCTGGGAAATCCACTATGGTATTTCCCAGGCAAGAATACTGAAGTGGGTTGCCATTTCCTTCTCCAGGGGATCTTCCCAATGCAGGGATCAAACCCCCATCTCTCGCACTGGCAGAAAGGTTCTTGACCACTGAGCAACCAGGGAAGCCCAAGTATTGGTGGCACAAGGAGCAATATCTATCTGGCCTTTGTGCCTGGTTTCTGGTGCAGAGCTCCAAAAACCCTCAGAATTTCCTGTGCTAAAGAAGAGTCTTTTGTTATTTATAATGAGCCCCTCTCAACCACGCCTGAGTTCAAGCTAAGGAGTGACTTTGAGTGGGTTTCAGGATGGGGGTTGGTGGCCAGACAAATCAACTATGGGATTAGAAATGTTGACTGGAAAAAAAAAAAAATGCATGGCTTAAAAGTTGAGAACTATATTTTATACAAGGAGACTGCTAAAGACTCCAGCCCTGGAAAACAGCCTCTCAGATCACTCTGCCTCAAAGAGGCAAGGGAGGAGCCAGGGTACACAGGAGTTCTTGCTGAAAAAAATAAAACTTACAGTCAAAGATGAAAAGATTACTGCTAATCATACACACACTCACAAAACCCCCAGACATTTCAAGTTAATGAATTTAGCCCTTTCCTACCATCTGAGAAGATGCAAGAGATGGGCTCATTGAAATTATCCCTTTGATATGCCTCTTAACTGTCTAGGGCCAGTATCCTGGTTTTTCCTCCCTCCTGAATCCCCTCATGGTGCACCACAGGGAGCCGCTGATGTGGCTGATGACTTGATGGTTGCAATATGATGACTTGATGGTTGTTAACTGAAATGGCAGGTGATATTTTTTATTCACAGTGAGTTGGAATCTCAATCCCACCCCAAACCTCCAGGAAGGAGAGAGAGGCTGGAGCTTGACTTAGTCACTAGTGGCTAATGATTTACTCAATTCTGCCAATGTAAAGAAGCTCCAACAGATGGAGTTTGGGGGAACCTGGAGGATCCTAGGATCTTTCCCTTACCCTGGGCATCTCTTCCATCTGACTGCTCCCCAGTTGTATCCTTTGTAACAAAGGGTGGTAAGTTAAGGCACTTTCCTGAATTCTGTGCACTTTTCTAGAGAGTTAATGAACTTGAGGAGGGGATTGTGGAAAATTTGTGGTGGGTCAGACATATGGGGGTGTATGGTCAGGACCCCCCACAGTGGCTACTCTCTTGCTGTCTGTAGATCCCCTTCTCAACCAGTCCCTGTTACACCCACACCGACTCACAGGACTGACCTTCCCTCTTACTGTTATTGTTCAGTCACTAAGTCATGTCTGACTCTCTGCGACCCTATGGACTGCAGCATGCCAGCCTCCCCTGTCCTTCACTATTCCCAGAGTCTGCTCAAACTCATGTCTATTGGGTCGGTGATGCTACCTAACCATCTCATCATCGGTTGCCCCTTCTCCTTTGCCTTCAATCTCTCCCAACTTCAAGGTCTTTTCCATTACTAATTGCCCCCTGCTCTTCTCCAGTAGCATACTGGACACCTTTCAACTTGGGCAGCTCATCTTCTGGTGTCATAGATTTTTGCCTTTTCATACTGTTCATGGGGTTATCGCGGCAAGAGTACTGGAATGGTTTGCCATACCCTCCTCTAGTGGACCACGATTTGTCAGAATTCTCCACTAGGATTCACCTGTCTTGAGTGGGGCTTCATTGTCAATTCAGTTCTGAGACTAATGCAGACCCCACAGGGTAAAGGCTCATAAGCCCTCAGAATTGAATTGACAATCCCAGGGCACACATTTGGTGCTGGAAATAGTGTTAGAAAAAAAGATACCACAATATTTCACAGCCAGTTCCCTGTGGAGGGTGGGGGAGAGCCTCGATTTGCAGCTTCTGCCTGTTGCTATGGTGTCAATCTTCCCACCACGGGTGATGTCAACCTACCGAGCATCAGCTCCCCCAAAGAAAGGAAAATGGTGAGACTACGGTTTCTGCCCAGGGTCTCCCAAGAGGGTGATCTATGAATCCCCACTGTCTACACAGGTGACAATGGCTGACGACTCTTTAGACTGCATTCCCTGCCTGAGACTTAAAGGTCAGGGTATATTTAAGATCCCCCTTCAGTTCGGTCCCTCAGTCGTGTCCGACTCTTTGCAACCCCATGGACTGCAGCATGCCAGGCTTCCCTGTCCATCACCAACTCCCAGAGCTTACTCAAACTCATGTCCATTGAGTCGGTGATGCCATTCAACCATCTCATCCTCTGTTGTCCCCTTCTCCTCCTGCCTTCAATCTTTCCCAGCATCAGGTGGCCAAAGTATTGGAGTTTCAGCATCAGCATCAGTCCTTCCAATGAATATTCAGGACTGATTTCCTTTAGGATGGACTGGTTGGATCTCCTCGCAGTCCAAGGGACTCCCAAGAGTCTTCTCAAACACCACAGTTCAAAAGCCTCAATTCTTCAGCACTCAGCTTTCTTTATAGTCCAACTCTCACATCCATACAAGACTACTGGAAAAACCATAGCTTTGACTAGACGGACCTTTGTTGGTAAAGTAATGTCTCTGCTTTTTAATATGCTGTCTAGGTTGGTCATAACTTTTCTTCCAAGGGGTGTCTTTTACTTTCATGGCTGCAGTCATCATCTGCAGTGATTTTGGAGTCCCAACAAATAAAGTCTGTTACTGTTTCCATTATTTCCCCATCTATTTGCCATGAAGTGATGGGACCAGATGCCAGGATCATAGTTTTCTGAATGCTGAGTTTTAAGCCAACTTTTTCACTCTCCTCTTTCACTTTCATCTTTGGTTCTTCTTCGCTTTCTGCCATAAGGGTGGTGTCACCAGCACATCTGAGGTTATTGATATTTCTCCCGGCAATCTTGATTCCAGCTTGGGCTTCCTCCAGTCCAGCATTTATCATGATGTACTCTGCATATAAGTTAAATCCCCTTTAGCATCTGGGAAAATATGCTTTTCCCAAGCTTCAGAGTCTCACAGGTGGCCTGCCCATCGTTTATGCCTATGCCCCCTCCTCCCCCCACAGCCCTGGGCAGACCCTCTGGCGGGACCAGGACATAGATGAACAAAAATGATGCTTCCTCACCACCCACTGTTCAAGATTAAAATATTTAGCTCAGGACCCAGGCCAGTCTGGAAAGGAGAGTTTCCCTGTTGCATATCAGATTATTCTTTACTTCTTCAACACACAGTGTCAGGGGGCTTCAGACAGTCACCCCCACCTTTTCCAGTAGACTTTTACTGCAGTGGGTAAGATTACACCAGGTCCAAGGCCACAAACAGGTTACTCCACCTCTCTGAATCCCTCTATCATCACCTATACAATGAAGGCATGAGTAGAACCTTATGGGTGTCAGCTCCTGTTATTATTCTTATCATTTTGTTGTTGTTGTTGTTTAGTCGCTCAGTTGTGTCTGACTCCTGTGACCCCGTGGATTGTAGCCCACCAGGCTCCTCTGTCCATGGGATTTCCCAGTGAGAATACTGGAGTGGGTTGCCATTTCCTTCTCCAGGGGATCTTCCCGACCCAGGGATCGAACCCGCATCTCCTGCATTGGCAGGCTGATTCTTTACCAGTGAGCCACCAGGGAAGTCTGTTCTTATCATGATGGAACCCCAGTTGGCTTCCTCCACCCCTGATACAATTCTAACAAATAAACTCACAAACGAAAAAGCAACACAACGACAAAACACACTACAGAAAAGACACAGTCAAGAAGCGCTGAAATCCACCACTGAAGGCCCCTCGGGAGAGCCCCGTATGGTGTGATCTCACCCTCCCAGGCCACTGGGAAGGACGCCTTTTAAAGGGGCAGGTTTACGGGAACACCTGTGAGCGGGCGACTCACCACTCTGCCTGCTGTGCCTTATGCAACTGCTACAACGCACCTCCTCTTCCCTCGAATTAGGTCCAATTTCCTCTTCCACCTCAAGGGAGACAGGGAACAGCTGTCTCTACCGCTGTAAAACAGCTCTCCCAAGTCTGGACAGCTAATGCTCAACAGCCCTGCTCACACTTGTCTTGCTCTATTATAAGATACATTAAAGGCCTTGATAATGGTTTGGGGTCTCCATGAGATGGCTGCTGTTCACCCTCATTCTTCTCATAATTAGTGGTTGTAAACCACTTTGAAGATAAAAGGCATTTTATAGGAGCTAAGTCTTGTTATGATTAGTCTTCCAATATTTCCTCGCTGATGAGCACATCAAAGCCAACCATGGGCTCAGCGTGAGATCTGGTGGTTAATTAGATGTATTTCAAGGCGGCTGGTATATATTAAAGACATCGCTGCAAAATGTATCAACATTAAAAAAGTGCCTGCTTTCTTCCCAACAGAATAAGCTCTCTCCAAAGTGCTGATGCCAGCCAGACAGGCAAAGACCAAGAACTAATATATCTTCTGATCTCAAGAGAGAATGACTGGATAACGGCACCTGGCTGTGTGTAATGTCTCTATTGTTGTCAAGAAGGTTCTGGGCCCCCGACTTACTTTACTTTGTTTTCACAATCATTCTGTGATACGGGCAAGATAACAGGATCCCCATTTGGCCGATGAGGAAGCTGCAAAGTGGTTTTAGAGGCAGAGGCATCAGTGTGGTCCAGCTGAACACAGTTATGGATGCAGTTACCCGGGCAACACTACAGATGCTCCACCCACATCCCTTCCAACATTTGTGTACTACCCAACTCCCTCCACTGCCCCCAACCTTTGCTCTAGCTCCCTGCACCCGTGACTCTTAGAAAGCCGACCCCTGAACTTCTGGAGTAGCTTTGTCTTATGAGCAGAGCCAGGAGTGCCTGAAGTTTCCCAATCACCCCTAAACATCCCTCAGCCAATGCCTGCCTGGTGCGGAAGTAGGGAAGGCCATTTCCCAGTCTCTAGCCAGCATGATTTTGAGTTGGATTTACACTTTCATGGAGCCAGGCTGAGGCTAGACCTCCATCCCACATCAAACTCCTGGCTTCCTCCTCTCTCCTGTCCTGTGAACCACTTCTTCACTAGGTCTTCCTGGAGCATTTCTTTAATACATCATTTGCCTGAGCATAAACAAACAAATCACTCTTTCGGGGTCTGCTTCTGGGGAACTCAGCCTAAGACAGCTCTCTTGACTCAGCACGAATGAGAATGTTCTGCATGTTTTCTATTAAATATGTGCTCCCAGATCCCCTTAGTTCCAGGACCTCCCTGCCAAGCCTCAAAAGCAGGTGGAACATCATGATCAAAGGGAAAATAGGGGCTTTGAGAGTAAAGAGCTAAAAGCTTGGGGCATCAGGGTGGACACAGGACTGTTTTCCACCTGTCCCATGGAGAAGGGTCAGATGGGACACTGAATATGAAAGTGAGCAGTGATGTTGTACACAAAGGTAGACATGCCCTCATCATTGCTATGGGGGAGGGAGGAGATTAGAGGAAGGAGGATGGAGAGATGGGTCATGCTCCATGGGCAAGCGACTTCTATTAGTAACAAGTGCCTGGGCAGCAGCGCCCCATGGAGAGGAGCTGGCAAAGGTTCCAGACCCTTCTGCCCACATGTAACTACAAGGCAAGAAGATCTAGAAAAGTGGCAAGCTTTCTCGTCCAGAGGCCTCCTTTAGACAAACTTAGGTGATATTTCACTTGTCTCACCAACTTCCCCCATGGGCTGGGACAGACCTCTGTTATCTGATGTTTAAGCAACTGTGTTATGTTGTCATATCCTTGATGAATATAGATGCAAACATTCTCAACAGAATACTAGCAAACCAAAACCAACAGCACCACTAAAAGGATCATATACCATAATCAAGTGGGATGCATGCCTGGGTTATAAAGTGAAAAGTGAAGCCGCTCAGTCGTGTCTGGCTCTTTGCGACCCCATGGACTGTAGCCTATCAGGCTCCTCTGTCCATGGGATTTATAAGAATAGTCCAAATTATACAAATCATTAATGTGATTCACCACATTAATAGAATGAAAGATAGCTCTTATAGGATCATCACAAGAGATGCAGAGAAAGTACTGGACAAAATTCAACATCCATTCATGGAAAAAACTCAACAAATTGGGCATGGAAGGAACATACCTCAACATAAGGATTGCCATATAGGACAAGCCCACAGTTAACATTACACTCAATGGTCAAAAGTTGAAAGCCCTTCCTCTAAGATCAGGAATAAGACGTGGGTATCTACTCTCACCACTCCTACTCAACATAGCACTAAAAATCCTAGCTGGAGAAATCAGGCAAGAAGAAGAAATAAAAGGCACCAAATCAGAAAGGAAGACGTAAAAGTGTTTGTGTGTTGATGGCAAAATTTTATGTATAGAAAATCTTAAAAGATTTCACCTAAAACCTGTTGTGTGTGTTAGTTGCTCAATCATATCCAATTCTTTGTGACGCCATGGACTGTAGCCTGCCAGGCTCTTCTGGCCATGGAATTCTCCAGGCAAGAATACTAGAGAGAGTTGCCATTTCCTTCTCCAGGGGATCTTCGTAACTCAGGAATCGAACCCGGGTCTCCCACATTGCATGCAGATCCTTTAGCATCTGAACCACCAGGGAAACCCTAAAACCTACTAAATCTAATCAATAAATTCAGAAAAGTTGTAGGAGCCAAAATCAGCATACAGAAATCAGTGGCATTTCCATATACTAACTGTGAATTATCTGAAAAAGAAATGAAGCAAACAATCTCAATTATAACAGCATTGAAAAGCAATACACTATTTAGGAATAAATTCATCCAAGGAGGTGAAACATCTGTGCACTGAAAATTATAAGACATTAATGAAAAATTATAAGACATTCAGAAGACACACATAAATGGAAAGATATCCATATTCAGGGATTAGAAGAATTGTACTGTTAAAATGTCCTTGCTACCCAAAGACAACAGTAGAGTTAATGCATTCCCTAACAAGTTTCCAATGAAATTTCTTGCACACACACACACACACACAAAATCCTAAAACTTGTTTGGAACCATAAAGAAGAAGAAATGGCATCCCTCTCCAGTATTCTTATCTGGAGAATCCCATTTGACAGAGGAGCCTGGTGGGCTACAGTCCATAGGGTCGCAAAGAGGGGACTGAATTGACTTAGCACACACACACGTAACCCTAAGTTTGTTTTCTATGCCTGTGAGTTTGTTTCTATTTTGTGAATAAGTTTGTGTCACATGTTAGATTCCACATGTAAGTGATATCATATATGGTGTTTGTCTTTCTCTGTCTGACTTACTTCACTTGGCTATGATAACCTGTAGGTCCATCCATGTTGCTGCAAATGCAATTATTTTATTCTTCTTTATGGCTGAGCAATATTTCACTATATATATATATATATATACACACACACACATATTGTATCTTGTTTATCAATTCATCTGTCAGTGGGTATTCACTATACACACACACACACACACACACTGTATCTTCTTTATCAATTCATCTGTCGGTGGGTATTTAGGTTGCTTCCATGTCCTGACTATTGGAAATAGTGCTGCCATGAATACTGGAGTGCCTGTATCTTTTTTTAATTTTAGTTTTCTCTGGATGTATGTCCAGGAGTGGGATTGCTGGATCATATGGTGGCTCTATTTTTGGTTTTTTAAGGAACCTCCATCCTGGTCTCCATCGTGACTGCACCAAGTTACATCCCCACCAATGGGGTAGCAGGGTTCCCTTTTCCCCACACCTTCTCCGGCATTTGTTCTTTGTAAACTTTTTATTAATGGCCATTCTGACCAGTGTCAGATGGTACTTCACTGAATTTTCTAATATTTTTGTTATAACAATGTGTTAATTTTCAATAAAGAAAAAAAACATTTCTCAAAAAAATGAGATAACTGGCATAGCTAAATCAAATGAATAAGAAATACATTTGGGCAGGGAGGCATGGATAACATCCTACTGAAGTCCATGGGGTCGCAAAGAGTCGGACATGACTGAGCGACTGAACTGAACTGAACTGAAGCCACTTTTTGGTTGATAAAGCAATTTCACAACGAACACCTCCCTCGACCATCACAAGACTTTCTCAAGGTTACAAAGAAAATAAACTTCAGTACAAGAACCTATTTGATGCCCCCAGAAGCCACAGAGCACCCCAGTTCCAGCCCCCCTCCCTGCCACCATCTGAGCCTCTCCTGCTGCGCCCAGGCAGGTGGACTCCTCTATCCATTTATTAAACCATGGTCTTTCCCAATTCTCTTCTGGGTTTTAAGCATCGAATTGAACCGGGTCTTGGGATAGAGTGAGGAGTCACAAAGGTCTCCCAGTGCAGGAAGGAGCTTTTACAAAATTAGTGAATATATACAAGTCAAGATCATGGCAGTGAAATAAAAGTAAAGGATGTCGTGCAAATGACTAGCACCAGAGGGAGCTATTTGGACCAGGTGATCCTTTCTCCTTATAGAGCAACTGTCACTGAGCCCCAAGGTCAGCCATGCAGGCATCCTAGTTGGAGGCCAAGATCACAAGGTCCCAGTTCTCAAAGGGTGTGCCTTCTGGATGGACAGGCAGTGCATGAAGCCAGATGAAAACCTAATGACGGCAGCAGGGCATTCACAGGGATGAAACAGCCCTGGAACCCTCCCTGGGACAAAGCGGAATTCACCAACCAGGTCACCAGGGCTGTCTCAAGTCAATCTGTGACTGTCACTGGGAGAAGCCACAGAAAGAAAGGGCACAGTCATACAGAACACATGTAGTTAACGATGCAAGATGGGAGCTTCGGCGTCTGAGAGAGGGCAGAGTCCCTCACCACTGCAGGATGCTACAGATGGGACAGGTTCGGGCCGTGCTGACATGAAGAAAAGTTTCGGGGAGGAGGTAGCATTTAAAGTGGGCCTCAGAGAGTGAATGGGATCCAGCAGTTCTTCAAGGTGATCCCCTTCGGCAAGACCATAAGGGTGCCTGGCAAACCCACAGCAGTCACTTAATTGTGTCCAATTCTGCCAGGCTCCTCTGTTCATGGGATTCTTCAGGCAAGAATACTTCGGGGGGTAGCCATTCCCTTCTCCAGGGGATCTTCCTGACCCAGGGATCAAGTCTGGGCCCCCTGTATTGCAGGCACATTCTTTACCGTCTGAGTTACCAGGGAAGCCCAAAGTACGCAGAAAAGCTTGCTGCTGTTATTGTGAGGTTAGTGTCACTGTCGGGGTTGAGTTGATGGATAGCGGTGGCCGGCTTCCCAGCCCTCCATCACGTCTGAGGGCTTCCAAGTGTCTCTGCAACTCTGCTCTGAATATCCAGGCATGCCGCTGGCCACCCCAGGCTGAATGTAAAGATGATTTCAGCACAGGGTGAGCTGGCAAAGGCTGAGAACACCTGGCTAATTAGGTTACCTGCCCAGTAGGTTCTATCGTGATAACATCCATGAGAGAAGTGTCAACCTGACGGATGCTGGGACCCTCTAGGAGTGGACAACTCAGGCTGTGTTAGTTTGACACTACCATCACCACTGCAGTGACCCGGGTTGCAGTGAGCTCTCCAGCCACACCATCAGCTCAACTCTGACAATGATTCAAACCACACAATAACAATAGCAAGCTCTTATATGGTACTTTGGGCTTCGGTGGTGGCTCAGTCTGTGAAGAATCTGCCTTCAACGCAGGAGACTCGGGTTTGATCCCTGGGTCGGGAAGATTCCCTGGAGAAGGAAATGACAAGCCACTCCAGGATTCTTGCCTGGAGAATCCCATGGACAGAAGAACCTGATGGGCTGCAGTCCATGGGGTCACAAACAGTTGGACATGACTTAGCGACTGAACAACAGCAGCAACAGCATGATATCATATCATGCTAAAATGATATCCTTGGGGGAATACTGCTGCTGCTGCTGCTAAGTTGCTCCAGTCGTGTCCGACTCTGTGCGACCCCATAGACGGCAGCCCACCAGGCTCCCCCATCGCTGGGATTCTCCGGGCAAGAACACTGGAGTGGGTTGCCATTTCCTTCTCCAATGCAGGAAAGTGAAAAGTGAGAGTGAAGTCGCTCAGTCGTGCCGACTCTTCAAGACCCCATGGATTGCAGCCTACCAGGTCCTCCATCCATAGGATTTTCCAGGCAAGAGTACTGGAGTGAGTTGCCATTGCCTTCTCCATGGGGGAATATTAGGTTAAAGGAAATGTTAATAAAGTTAATTCTGCCTGCTTCCTTCCCGTCTTATGTGTTGGCAACCAGAACAATGGGAAAGCGCCCATGCTCAGATATTCGTCTGCTACATAGCCCTGATCTAGCACATGAGCCCCGTGAAGCCAAGGTTTTGTGACTCTGGTTCCCTGCTGGTATCCAGGCCCCACTCCCTGGGACAGGCCCTGGACTCATGAGCACAAGGAGGCGGGAGGCCTGGAGGAGAGCCTGCAGGGTCAGAAGTTACGGAAGTCACGTTTGAGGAGGTTGGGTTAGTTTGGGAGTCATGTAGATGCTCTTTAGTCGTTCAGTGGTGTCCAGCTCTTTGCCACCCCCGCCAGGCTCCTCTGTCCATGAGATTTCCCAGGCAAGAACACTGGAGTCGGTAGCCATTCATTCCCTTCTCCAGCAGATCTTCCTGACCCAGGGATCGAGTCAATGTCTCTTGCACCGGCAGGCAGTTTCTTTACCACTGAGCCACCAGGGAAGCCCCTGGGATTCCAGGAGCAACCTGAGTCTGGGAGAAATATTAGAAACTTGCCACCAACAGCCAGAGTCTAACCAACTGCTTCCCAACCACATGGTCTTTCTACTAGGTCCCTCTACCTCCCATAGCAATGCGGAGTTGAGAAATAAAACTAGATTTGGGATTTTCTTAAAACAGACATCTCCCTTACCCCCATCATCACCAACATCCCAGCTTCCAGCCTCCTTGCGCGTCGGGCTCCCAAGCTTCCCCTTGGCACTATGTCAGCCACCAAAACCCTTGCATTTCCTGTCTGATCCTGGCATGCAGAGAGAGGCCAAGCCCTGAACGTTTCCACATTTTCCTCTCCAGGCTTCGGTCCCCAGAGAGCCTCCCCAGCTGAGCTTTCTTCCCAACACCCGCATCAATAATGTGTTAGCTTAAGGTTCCCTTTGATTTCACTTGGTTTTAGATGCTTTTCATCCGAAGCCAAAACTTTGCAGACTTTTCCCTTGATCTTGTCATGAAATTCCCTCGGAGGTATTTAATTCTAGAAATAGCTGCTGCTCTGCCACATATTTTTAAAGAAAAAGGATGTCTAAATAACAAACCTCCTGCCGTAGTCAAGCACACATCTCAGAAGACACAGGGGCCTGTCACCCTCTCTCTGCTCCCTTGGTGCAGTTGCCATCTATACCGATGACGTGTCTACATCTCATTCCCCAAAAGGAAGCTACTCGATACACCGCCAGCCTCCCATGTTCCCCATTTATGCCGAGAAGGGATTCTGACATTCAGTGAACATTTTCTGCTGCCTTTCTTCCCATGAAACCCTCTCAAGTGCTGTGATCTGCTTTCCCCTGCGGTCCCCTCCCTGACTTGTTCCCACCCACCTCCACCAAATACCACGCTTTTTTGGAAAAGAGTCTGTCATTTCCACTTCCAACCTCAGCTCAAGAACCTCTTGAATTCTCATCTAAGCAAGAGTATTTTAGAGCCAAAGCTGATGTCTCAGAGAAGGAAAAAAAATCCCCTCCTCTCCGGGTATAACGCCGACACTATTTTTGATCAGAAAGAAAAAAGAAAGATTGGCCAGAATCAAGCGTGTCATTCCAGTGCAAGAAAAGGGCCTCCGTGAACGAGCAAGGATAGAGCTGCTTTCAGATCGGCCTGACGTGGGATGTAGAATGCACTGATTCATCCAGCCATGTCCCAGCCACTGGTGGAATCATCGTGGGTTTTGATTCACTTCCCCAGCCCCCCAGCAGAGCACCTGATGGGCCAGCAGCAGCTGGTGCTGGAGGACCGCATGTGAGTTTTAAATTATCAGCAAGCCCCAGGACAGCACATTCACCTCCTCTGATTCATGTTCTTCTGCATCCTGAGACCAAGCCAATTCACCCAGTGGTTCTCCTGGGCTCATACTGACAGAGGCCCAGATGGCGCCGGTGGTAAAGAATTCACCTGCCAGAGAAAGAGATGCAAGAGACGAGGGTTTGATCCCTGGGTTCGGAAGATCCCCTGGAGGAGGGCATGGCGACCCACTCCAGTATTCTTGCCTGGAGAATCCCACAGACAGTGGAGCCTGGCAGGCTACAGTCCATGGGTCACAAAGAGTCGCTTACTAAAGCGACTTAGTAAGCACAGTAATGCAAGATGCTGTGTTAGGAATCAGGGATAAAACACGAGAGACACAGCATCAGGGTCCCCAGAGAGCTTAGCACAGAATGGAGACAGATGCATGGGAGCAACTAACATGTAAGGTCGAAAGGGAATAAGCATGTGTGTGTGTGTGTGTATGTGAGTGTCTGTGTGTGTGTGTGAATGTGTGTGTTCATGTTTGTGACTGTATGTGTGTGTGAGTGTGTACTGAATAAAAAGATTATACCCTGGAAGGAAATATACCCCAATGTTACCAGCAACTCTCTCTGTTTCTTGGGTTTACGGGTGATTTTTTTTTTTTCTCTTCTTTACCATTTGCTATATTCTCAGCTCTTTCCTCTTAGGACAAACACATACTGCTTATACAATAAAGGATGTTTTTCAAGAAAACTTCAGTACATGATAAAGAACTATGATTTGGGTGAGAAGTTATGACTTGGTGGAGGATGGGGTAGGTATGTGGGACCTACATGGTAGCGAGGACTGGGCGGGGAGGAAAGAAGCAGAGGAGATTCCAAGCAAAGCGGCAGCATGAGGGACTTCCATAGTGGCCCAGTGGCTAAGACTCCATGCTCCCGATGCAGGGGGTCTGGGGTCTGGAGTTTGGGACACAGGTCCCATCACAGCCTTCTCAGTCCATCAGAGTTATCTGGAGATGCTTTTAAACTCCAGATCCCTGGCCCTCACTGCAGAGACACATGATCTTGAGTGGGGTCAAGGTATGAGGTGTGTGTGTGGGCTGGGGAGGGTTAGGTGAGGTTTTGTTTTTGTTTTATGTTTTGGAGTTTCCCAGTTTCTGAAGTCCAGCCTATGGAGAGCCTGTGCTTTTTTTTCACCTTCATCAGTTCATGTTTTGCACGTTATTGATGGATTTTCCATATTTTTTTTAACAAAGTTACACTGCAGAGAGCAAAAGTCACACACAGTTCTGACTGACATCAAAGTGAATACTTTCAAATGGAACTGCATTTAGTCTCTCAGAATATATGTACTGACCACTGGAAAAGATATGACAAACCTAGACAGCATATTAAAAAGCAGAGATATCACTTTGTCAACAAAGGTCCGCCTAGTCAAAGCTATGGTTTTCCCAGTAGTCATGTATGGGTGTAAGAGTTGGACCATAAAGAAAGCTGAGCACTGAAGAATTGATGCTTTTGAACTGTGGTGATGGAGAAGACTCTTGAGAATCCCTTGGACAGCAAGGAGATCAAACCAATCAATCCTAAAGGAAAAAAGTCCTCAATATTCATTGCAAGGACTGATGCTGAAGCTGAAACTCCAATACTTCGGCCATCTGATGTGAAGGACCAACTCATTGGAAAAGACCCTGATGCTGGGAAAGATTGAGAGCAGGAGGAGAAGGGGGTGACAGAGCGTGAGATGGTTGGATGGCATCACTGACTCAATGGACATGAGTTTGAGCAAACTCTGAGAGATAGTGAAGGACAGGGAAGCCTGGCATGCTGTAGTCCATGAGGTCACAAAGAGTCAGACACGACTCAGTGACTGAACAAAAACAACTGACCATGTGCTGGGTACCATGGGAGGCAGTCAGTGCTTTGAGACTCCAGGACACCGAGCCTCCCATCCAGGCAGACATCATGAGCAACACTACCTTTCACCAATAGGATGATTTTCAGTTTCCTCACTAATCACACTGTCTGTCTTCTACTGGTTTTTCAACGTTGCACAAGAAGAAGATCAGAGACCTCAGAGATCATTTCACCCAGTGACGTCCCACCCTCTCCAGTCAACACCCCCTCTTTATAGCAAATATTTGGAAATGCCCTCTTCGCTGCCAGAGATGAAATTCCTCGATAAGTCAGTTGACCTACATGCATCATTGAGCTATAATTGTGATATTAAGGAGAAAAGAGAAAGCCACTTATAACAAAATCATAACTATTTTAGGAAGAAAGCATTCATGCATGACTGCCCTAGAACACTTAATGGGGCAGGTGATGCTCACACCTACTCGTGATGGATAAGGTTAGACTAAACCATCCACATAAACAGCACGAGGAAATAAAAGAGCAGAGGAAACAAGATAAAAAATGTGAGGACATTTACCTGTCTGCATCTGATAACAGGAAGGAAATAACCTCACTGCCAAATTAAATTATGAGTGTGGACATGGAGAAAACAAGGAAGTATGTTCTTCTTGTGAATGAGCTAAGCCTTGTATACAAGTATAATGTAATGCACTTGGCCATGCTGAGACACAGCACAAAATTTCATGGAGAACAAGTGTCCATTCTGGAAACTGCACTCACAGAGGGAGGCGGGTACATGTTCAGTCTTTAGCATTAAAAAGCCTTGGAAACAATATCGTTTTTCTTTAGGTGGTGAGGAGAGGAAGTTGAATTGGAAAAAGCTATTTGGTAGATCACTAATGAGAACATCAGAGTCAGAATGAAACACACAGGCAGCCCCAAAGGAAATCATTGTAACATGTCAATTTTGCAAAAGATTTCCTATTATTAAATTGCATATATATACACACACACACACATACACACACACACATATATATGGGTTTTCCAGGTGACTCAGTGGTAAAGAATCCATCTGCCAATGCAGGAGATACAGAAGATATGGGTTTGATCCTTGAGTCGAGAAGATTCCCTGGAGAAGGACATGGCAATCCAGTCCAGTATTCTTATTGGGAAGAGCCCATGGACAGAGGAGTTTGGTGGGCTACAGTCCATGGAGTCGCAAAGAGTTGGACATGACTGAGCGACTAACACTTCCACTTTTCTCATGTGTATATCTATGTTCTTCTTTTAAAAGATCCTTTTCCAGGATAGTTTATTACAAGATATTGAATATAGTTCTCTGTGCTGTACAGTGAATCCTTGTTATTTATCTCCTCTCCTTGCCACCAAGTTCCTCAAGGACAAGAAAGACAAGGGACTTTTCTCTTGAAGGTCCCCCCAGTGGCCAGTCCACGTAGCTATGGCCCCTAGCAATGCCAGTAGTCTCTATCCCTCAGGACTCCGAATTCTTTTTTAACCAGAAAGCAACTCGTCCCCTTGACTCATCCGCAGACGCAGAGGCCACATCCTCCTGAAGCCCCTGGGGTGCGTTCACCACCTTTGCCTTGTCAGTTTCACCACCAGCTCCGACTGCACCCAGGACCACGGGGCTTGAAGCGTCACTGGCTCCCTCCCTCCTCCCCCGACACCCCACCCCCCACCCGTGCAGCCGTTGTGGTTAGTGTTACACTCAAGAAAGAATAAATAGAAAGCAACCCCTTGTTCTAAGATAACCACAGAGATGACAGATACATGCAGACTTGGGGGAGATGGAAGATAGAGCGCAACAATAAAAAAAAAAAAAGCAAGGAAGGCATGTCTCTGTGATGAGAAGCTCTGGCCTGCAGATGCTTTTGCTGGGGTGTGACTTCAAAAGTCCAACACGGGGACCTATAAAGGTGCCCTCCTGGCCCCATCCTGGCCCCCAAGCTTCACTGGAGAAGAGGGTAAATGCCCCAGAGGGAGGCAGCGCAGTTCAGCTGCTCAATGAATGATCAGGAATGAGAAATGCTGAGCTGGGGGTGGAAAAGGGAAAGGAGGCTTCCTTCTGGCTGCCTCTAGACTCTGCCAGATCCAGTGTCAAGGAACCCATGGTCTCGGGAGTCCAGGACCGTCAGCCTCCCCCCGGGATGCGGGCGAGAGATGGCTCAACACCTTAACTCACCAGCCTCCACTTCCGGTACCCGCTTCCTTCCTTCATCAGGCAATGGTGGGCCCAAGACAGGAAACCACTCACCCCCTTACTCCACAGTGAATTTGTTTCTTTTGTCAAGAAATTCAGGACCCGGGCTAACACATCGCTGTACCAGGTTTGGTCAATGGGTCGTCCCTCAACCCCTGGGACCCAGACGTGGCTCATTTGTCTCATCTCTCACCCCTGCCACAGGGTCGGGCTTGCAGAAGTTGCTCCATAGATATTTGGGCATGAAAGAGCCCAGGGGGCGATGAAGTCAATTCCTCTCTACAATGTGACAGCCCAGAAAGGAGGAGCCGTCGCCTTTCGGGAGAACAAAACAGCATCCCCCTTGTGTTCCTTCTTGGGGGTACGTCATCATTTCACCCATTTTCAGAGACGTTCTCTTTGTCATGACGGTTATCACCGTGCCACCACTGACAACAATCACAAAGGTGAGAGGTGTAACTGAAAGTCACACACTTTTTTTTTTTTAGAGGCAACATAATATATTGAATAAAACAGGAGTTTCTAGAGCCAGAAATCATTGGGTTCGGGTCTTAGGTCTGCCGTGTACAAGTTATGAATCCTGGCCGAGGGACTTTGTTACTGTTTTCTTGTCTATAAAACAGGAATAGGAACAGTGTGTCCTTGTGGGGCTCTGGTGAGATGATGCATGTCACCTGTCTCCTCCACCCGGACCAAGGGACACAGTTAAGTATTCACCCCAACCCCATCCATATCCTAATCTTGTCACGGAAATGAGCTCACTTAGTGTTCCAGGTCGAATTCTGATCTCCAAGAAAAGGCACAATGAAGTCCTTATCCCCCAGGACCTCAGAAGGTACTCCGATATGACCAGTATCCTCAGAAAAAGACAGCCACATTAAGATAGATACATACGAGGACAAACCACATTACAACACAGGCAAGAGCTTGTATTACTGCAAGCTGAGAAACACCAAAGATTGCCTACCAACCACCAGAACTTGGAGGAGGCCAGGAAGGATCGCCCTACAGGCCAGAGGGGAGCAGGGCCCTGCAACTCCTTTAACCTGAACGTCCTTCTTGCAGAGCGGTTGAGACAACACATCTCTGTTGTTGTAAATCACCCAGGGTGCAGTACTTGTTAGGTGGCGCAGTGGTAAGGAGTCCACCTGCCAATGCAGGGCACACAGTTTCAGTCCCTGGTTCGGGAAGATTCTAAGCCCATGCACTACTGACCCTGTGCTCTAGAGCCCAGGAGCTGCAACTACTGAGCTCACATGCCACAACTATTGATGCCCTTGCGCCAGAGAGTCCATGCTCTGCGATGAGAAGCCCATGCCCTGCAGCTAGAGCGTAGCCCATATTCACCGCAACTAGAAAAAGCCCGGGTGTAGCAACAAAGACCCGGCACAGCCAAAAATAACTGATTAAAAGAGGGGCTACGGAAGGTCAGAGCTACTGTCTCCTGCAGCACCACTCAGACCCTCTACCCACGTAGCCCAGCCTTCCTGCCGGTGGCTGCTCCCACCACATCTCCCTCTAGGACCCCTGATTTTCACCTTAAGAAGCCTTGTGTCCGGCTCCACACCTGGGCTTTCCTGGGGTCTCCTCTGGATCCCGAGCTCTGGGCTCTGACAGTCCAGCACCCCTCCCGCAGCCCTCTTTGTGGGAAGAGCCGTGGCCCTGCTGATCACAGCGGGGGAGAGGCAGGCAGGGTGGCAAGTGACTGCCACCCACCTCTGACAAGCGGCCCAGCGGCCTGACTGTGGGTCCAGGTCAGCCTCCTGACAGGCAGATGTGGTCAGGGCAGGGCCTGTGGGCAGAACAGACCGTGGGAAAGTGTCCTCAGTTTGACTTCGAGTAACTTGTAATAGAGCTCAGGGCAGAGACACGCTGAGAGTCACTTAATTTTCCTCCTGGGGCTTCTTTCTGAAATCAACTGCTAGCTTGAGTCCGGGTCAGGCTTTGAAGCAGATCCCAGTTACCTGCCTAATATCATCCATTTTCCCTTCTTCCTTTCCAACAAGATTCCGATTTTGTTGATCACTCAGAATAAGTGAGTTTATGCTCGGCTCAGGGCCCCATCCGGTCAAAGCAAGCACAGGCCCTTTCCGGAGGGTGGTGGGGGGTGGGCTTCTGACCCACCTCTGGTCACTGAGACAAGAGGGGGTTTTGTGGAGTGTCCCTGGAAATGCTTTCCTGGCTCTTAATGGAGATACAGGACTGCCTCCCTCTGGTATCACGGAACTGGCGGGATGAAGCTTTCTTCTTTGGCATGAGATCTCTGGCCTAAATACTGGGAATGGAGATTGAGCAAGGGGTAGAGACCAGGAGGAGGTGAGATGATGGTTCAGACAAGCTACAGCATACATACACATACACATTACATATGTACACACTAGAGATCTACACATTATACAGGCATATTATATGTTGGTATATGTGTCAATTTACATCAATTACAATTTTGATATGTATGTATATATATGCATGTGTATGGGATAGATAGGTAGACAGCTGTTGTATATATTACAATAAAAGCAAAGGACATAAAATTTTTTGAGGGAGTCTCAAGTCTTGTCTCTGATATATTGAGAGGTGAAGTAGATGGGATCATTGTTTCATAATTATTATTATGTGATTAACTAAGCCAGATGGATATTTGCTCTCCAGGTGAGCAACACCCGTAGCGGGCCAGGCTTTGTGGTTTGTGTCGCCGACACAGTGAAAAGCAGACGTCTGTGAGACCGTCTCTCACCAGGGAGTGGGGAACACACGCAATGAACAGAAACTGCAAGTCAGTGATGGGATGACAACTGAGGTACCTGCTCTGCTGAAGACACAGAGAGATGCAGATGCTTGCTGGAGGGAGCGTGGAGCGGCAAGGCTGACATAGACAGAGGATGCAGGGAAGAAAGGGACATTTATGTTGTGTCCTGTAGGATGAGTAGGAGTGAGCCAGGAAAGGGGATGGAGAGCAGTCTAGGGAGAGGAGAGGGCAGGAGAGATTTAATGTGCTCAGAACCGGGAGGAAACCAAGATGGCAGAACAATGGTAACCTGGCAAAGGTGGCCAGAGATGAGGCTGAAGAAAGAGGCCTTGAGGGACGAACTAGGCACCAGGTGCTTCGCCCATGCAGCCGTGGAAATCACTGAAGTGACACCTAAAAGCTGCAAGAGACAGGATCTGATTTGCATTTTTAAAAGGTGACCTGGGCTTCTTGTGGGAGTGAATTTAGGAGGAGGAGGAGCTGGGGAAGTGGATACACTGAGTACAGTTAGGGGAATATTGCAGTCCAGACAGGACTGTCTAAAGTCCAGGACTTCTCTGGTGGCTCAGCTGGTAAAAAATCCACCTGCAATGCGGGAGACCTGGGTTCGATCCCTGGGTTGGGAAGATCACCTGAAGAAGGGAATGGTTACCCACTCCAGTATTCTGGCCTGAAGAATTCCATGGACTGTGGAGGCCAGGGGGTTGCAAAGAGCTGGAGATGACTGAGCGACTTTCACTTTCACAGTCCAGACAAGCAATGGTGTGTCCTGAGCAGGTTGTGGCAGTGATGAGCAGGGACAGATGAATGGGTGCTCAGGCTGTTTAGATATGGGATCAAGAGGATGGAGGGGTGGGATGTGGCAAAGGTGGAGATGGAGAAGTGGAGGCCGGCTTGGATTCAGTGGTTCCCCCTACATCTATCTTGGGAACTCTCAGAAATAAAATGACTCCTTCAGAGAGGAAGTCTCTGCAAATCTCCTCTTGTTTGCTCCCTGCTACTTCCAGCATCACGTCCTCCGGGGGTGGGGTGCTGAGCAGAACAATCTCTGCTGGGTAAGCCACACCTCCCCCCTGAGGCATTTCATGAGCCAGTCAGAGCTCACAAAATCCAATCAGTACAGGGCGGGCTTCCAGGTCCAGAAGGCCGACCTCCACTGAATTAACTTACCTCTTGCACAATTCAGTCCATGCTAAATGGAATTCTCAGATGACACTTTCTTTTAGCATGAGGAAGATGAAAAAAGAATACCTTCGGCATGCTGAAAGAAAGTGTCATCTGACAATTCTAGGATTAAAGAAAATGTCATTTAAGAATAAGGGAAAGGAAGACATTATCTGATAAACAAAACTCTAGTTTGCCACAAGCAGACCCTTTAATAAAAGACATCTTTAACGGGGTATTTCAGACAGTAAGAAAGATTACATATGGAAGATCTGAGATTAAGAAGGAGTGAAAAACAAAGAAAATGAAAATAGATTTTCTCGGTCTATTATTGAAGAAATAGCAATTGGGAGTCAGACATATTTATCTCCATATCAAGTTGTCATTTCTTACTGTCTGGGAAATTTGGATCAAGTTCATCTCTCACAGTCTTGATAGCCTCATCTTCAAAATTCATAAGCGAGGTCTTTGTAAAGAATAAACGAACGACCACATATGAATGCTTCCAGCATAGCTTCTGCATCTAGAAGGTGTGAAATAAATGTTTACTCCTTATCTTTTTAAAAATTAATAAACAAGCAAGTAAATAAGATGTTGTTAGCCACACAGAATTCCTCCCTCTGCTTCAAGTGTGAGATAGAAGTCTGGCACTCTTTCACATCGTACGAGGCTACACTGCAGAGCTGATGCTTTTAAAGCTAGTCTTTTCATCTTTGCAGTAGCAAGCCTAAGACCTTTCTAACAAAATATTTATGATTTCTTTATTTTATAAATACTGTATGTGAACACGCAAGCCCCAGGGGTGGACCCTAGATTCCAGCTTCACTCACAATTTTAACATAATCCGTGTTCACGGTTTTATGAAGAAAATGAAGGCAATATCTGATAAACAAAACTCTAGTTTGCCACAAAGAGACCCTTAATAAAGGACAGTTTTTAAAGGTGTATGTCAGACAGGAGGAAAGATGAAGTGATTGGGTGGAATCACTGACTCAATGAACATGAATCTGAGCAAACTCTGGGAGATATCAAAGGACAGGGAAGCCTGGCGTGCTGCAGTCCATGGGGTTGAAAACAGTTGGACATGACTTAGTGACCGAACAACAACAGTTTTTTGAGATCATAAAACACCTGCTGGTCCATCCATGGGGCAAAATGGCCAGTCCTGCCCACCCCTTTCCAGGGCTCTTCTACCAACTAGAAAGGATGGCACACGAAGGACCCCTCTGTGCATCTTCTGCATCCTAGCCCCCCATGCTGGCAGACACGGTCCCCCATTCCATCCTCAACTTCATCCCCATTCCCTTTAGGACAAGGAAGCCGAGATAAGAAAAGCTAGCTTAGTCTCCCTTGGAATCTCCGCCTAATTTTCATCTGGCACCAAATTGGTGGGGTTGGTGGTGATGGAGAAGGGAGAGATAAGCCCCAAAACAGTCTCTCCCTGACGGCGTTAAGGAGGCAAATCGCACCAGCGGTTCTAGGACCTGGGCTAGCATCCTTACTCTGCCCTTTGTCCCCTATGTGTCCCCAGGCAAACCCCTTCACCTCTCTGATTTTATCTTCCTCTCACCTGTAAGTCAGAGTCAACAATTATACCACATTTGTAGAGGATGTTACAATCTCCCGAGTGTTTCCACAGTCATAAATTCATTTACTATGCACGGTCAGCTGTGTAACAGCCAGCATAACGGTCGCCTCGCTGCTGTAAAGATCTAAAAGCAGAGCATGGACTAGTGTGTACCTGGCAAAGAGCCCCGTCCACATGAGGGGCCATCACCAGGGTCCCATGACTGACCCTCCTAAGAGCAGGGCTTTGCTGTCTGAGAGCCGAATTTGAACTGATTCTACCCCAACCGGCTATGGGACCTTGAGGTTCTCAGCTCCTCACTTCTAAATGAAGGATGATAACAATAGCCCCGTTTCACAGCCCAGGGCTCCATACGTGGGAGACACTCAGGGCATGAGAGCTGATGGAATTGACACAAGTTAAGCCCACAGGAGTCTGACCACACACATCCATACTCCCTGACTCCCACATTCTTCCATTCCTTCTTATCATGGTTACACCTAATCTCCACAGCCCTGGACAAATACTGGAAAAGGGAGGGTGGAAGCTCTGAACAGCAGGACACATGGTGGACTGTTTCTTAAAGATGACCAAGCCTCAGAGTCCCACTAGATTTGGGGGTGTCTCCAGCTTGCTCTGGATGGAAGCAGAGTTCAGGCTCCCTGAGGTCCCAGGCAGCCCTGATCCTTCCCACTGCCACCTGAGGGTCTTGCTTCGGTGACTGGAAAGTTCTGGAACATAGGACGCTGGCCAAGCCTCAGTCCCCTAACTAGACTGTGCGGCCACCTTGTTGGCAAAAAGCCCTGAGGCTGGGAAAGACTGAAGACAAAAAGAGAAGGGGCGGAAGAGGATGAGACGGTTAGATAGCATCACCGACTCAATGAACATGAATTTGAGGAAACTCTGGGAGACAGGGAAGGACAGGGAAGCCTGGGGTTCTGCCATCCATGGGATCGCAGAGTCAGACACGACTTAGCGACTGAACAACAACCAAGGCCTGAGCCAACATCACATGGAGTTGTTGTGATGACCTAGGAAGCAAATGTTAATTGAGCCCAATCTGATGAATGGATGGAAACCACTGGACTATAAGAAATATAAGCTTATTGTTGTTCAGTTCCTAAGTCATGTCTGACTCTTTGTGATCCCATGGACTACAGCACACCAGGCTCCTCTGTCCATGGAATTCTCCAGGCAAGAATACTGGAGTGGGTTGCCCTCTCCTTCTCCAGGGGATGCCTTCTCCTTCCCAACTCAGGGATCAAACCAAGGTCTCCCAAATTACAGACAGATTCTTTACCATCTGAGCCACTAGGGAAGCCAGCTGACTTCCCCTCTCTGATGTGTTTTGTTTGGCTTTCCTAGTGGATAACTTGGTATGAAAAGGGTAAGTCTCTGAGAGTGAGTCTGCCTGCTTTCCCCTACAGCCCCACAGCACCTTCTTTGGGGTTCTGAACACTGCTTCTTTCCTAACGGAGCCTGGCCATATGACACACATCTATACCCACACATGTTCTAGAAACCCCCAGGGAAGACACTCCTGTATCCAGGCAGGGAGAGCTGTGCTTGATTCCCTGACACCTGTATCTACAAGAAAGACGAGGGTTCAGAGGATCTAGAACAGCCTCTTGGAGCCTCACAGTTTTAGATGGGGAGCTGAGTCAGTGGAGGCCAGCCGGCGGAAAAGGTCACCCATAGAAATACGGAGAGGGTCAAGGCACATCTTATGGTCCAGGCAGAACCTCATTGGTTCAATTCCTATGCAGTCTGGTCCTCAGACACTGCCTACTAAGATGGACGGAAAGACCCTCATGGAACATTCTCCCAGAACCCTGCCAGCCCCATCTGCTGAATTCCACCATCCTTTCAAGCCCAGTTCTGTTCTCCCCTATCTAGTTAAGGTTTCTGCAAAGGCCCTTTCCTTCTAGAGGACAAACAGTCTGTCCTAGTCCCTTGACAGGGGTTACTTATACTGTCAAAAGAAGTCCTATGGGCTTTGTTCTCTCTCCCAGTACAAAGTGCTGCACACAGTAGGTGCTCAAGCATTTTGCTTTTGTGTTTTGGAGGTTTTTTGAGGGTTGGGCATTAGCATTCAACAAAAGCACATTGATTTAGTTCCTACCACGTCAAGAAACTCAGATGTGGTGTATGGAATAACCTGATTGCTATTCAGTACAAATTAGAGCTTTTTATTCTATTTCTAATCCCAGTAAATGGGGCTTGTGCGTTAAAAAAAATATTTTTAGTTTGCAATGTGTGATTACATAATGCAGGCCGAGTCATTTTTTTTTTTTCATTAACATTCATCTCCTTTAGCAGTTCCTTTCTGGGTCTTTGTTTTTGACTCGAGCTGTGGTTCAATGTATTAAAATTGCATTCCTTATAAAGGAGCTCCACAGCAGATGTTTTAACTGGCCCTCCCCACGCCTGTATTTCCAGCTGGCCTGTGCCTGGGGCAGCTCACCTGGTGGCGAGTCAGGGGATCCTGCCCCATTCTGCAAGTCTGTTAACTCATCTCTGGAATCAAGCAGGGCCCCCCCACCCACCAGGGCAGCTCTTTGCAGGGAGCCTGTGTGGGGTGAGGGAGCATCAGTGTGGTGAAGTGTCCCTGGGGGAGGTGTCTGTACCAGAACTAGGTGCATGAACTCAGACGACCTATTTAACCTCTAGGAGCCTCAGTTTCCTCATCTGTAAAATGGGGATGCTAAGTCCTAGAAAAAGTGCCTGACATACAGCAGCCATTTAATACCTTGTCTTATTTGCAGACTCCTGGTGGGAGTCTATTCCTTGCTGTTTCTCCAGCTGTTGTGATCCTCAGAGTTGTATCACATCTCCTGAAGCCAGAACCCTGAGCCCCGAGCAAAAATGAGCCTCCAAAATCTGAGTACACAGCAAGGACTAGTGTAGCTCATGGAGAGGGTAATGACAAGCAACAAGAAACATGCCAGAAACCGGGGCACATAGCCATAGAAAACTGTAATCCAAAAAGAGACATGCACCCCTGTGTTCATAGCAGCACAATTCACAATAGCCAAGACCTCGAGGCAACCTAAATGCCCATGACAGTGAATAGATTAAAAAAAAAAAGATGTGGTGTATATATATATATTCTTTACCGACTGAGCTACCAGGGTAGCCCGCATGGTCCATAATTAAGCTATTTTCAAACCAATCCTTTTTGGCCAAAGGCTGCAGTTGAGAATCCTAATGGAAGATAGTTCATCTATTACAGACCCAAACCTGTGCTGGTTCTAAAAGCCCTCTAAAGCAGATGCTAACGTAGGAGTTGGGGTTGGCTGTGCTTGGTTCTACACGACAACAGTGGAGGAAGACCAGAGAGTCCAGAATCAAATCCTGGCTCTGAAATCCTGTGCCTCTGGGGGTGTCACTTCTGACACTGCTTCCTCATCTTTGAAAAGGGTGATAATGATAATAATCCCCTACAGGACGGCTGGGAGAAACACAGGAGACAGTGAAAGAAAAGAAAATGAAGTCGCTCAGTCATGTCCGACTCTTGTGACCCGACTACGCTCCTCCATCCATGGGATTTTCCACTCAAGAGTAGTGGAGTGGGTTGCCATTTCCTTCTCCAGAGGATCCTCCTAACCCAGGGATCGAACCTGGGTTTCCCGCATTGTAGGCAGACACTTTACCATCTGAGCCACCAGGGAAGTGCTTAATGCAGAAGCCAGCCCCAAGGACGGTGGTCTCACAGGAGCCCATCGGCTGAAGCAGAGAATTATAGAACCAGAAAGTGACAGGAATCAGCAGCAGAAAGATTGCCCAAGTGCAGAGGGCATCGGATGGCAAGGGGGCTGTGCGGAGGGAGGCTGAGACACAGTGAGACTGGGGCCTCCCCGGAGTTAAGGTCAAGATCAAACCCGAGCAGCTGGGCAGATGAAGAAGTTCCTGGAATGGTGTCGGTGGGGGTGGTTACGTAGCACTGTGAATGTTCTGATGCCACTAAGCTGTACCTTAGGAAGGGTTAAAAGTGTAAATTTTATGTCAAGTATATTTTACTCCAATGAAAAAAGACCGAGTTACCAAAAAAATTAAAAAAACAAGACAATTCCATAAAACCCAACAGTCAGCCCACTGAAGACACTAAAATGAAAGCAGCAGGGAGACCGGGGTCCCCTCGGTCTGTGGGATGTTGCAGGGCCACCAGACCCCCACACCCAAGGCCTGGCGAGTCTAGACCTTCATGGCGTGGAGCTGATCTTTCGCCAGAATACCCATGGAACCCAAGCTCCTGAACGCTTGAAAACCCAAGGCCACCAGAGGCCACGGCAGCAGAACAAGATCACAAGGTTCATGTGCAGAGCGGTGTCTCTCTTGATGGTTCCTCCCCAGTCATTTCTGACATGATTCAGATGAAACAGAATGAAATATCCAAGGACCCCCTCCTCCCTCTGTGTTCTCATCTGGGGACAGCAGTGTTTCTCTCTTGTTCAGAAAACCCTAGCCTTCAGGAAGAAAGCCTTGAACTTTCCATCCTGCTCAGGTCATAGAAAGAGGACCTTCAGCAAACCACCGCTTCCTTCCTTCCCCAGAGAGAAACAAACCCCGACTGGAGAAGTCTCTCTGGTCAGGGTCTCGAACACCCTTGGCTGTGACCTCATTCGTGTACCCAGAGGGCATGGCAGGCTGGTGCCACCAAAGGTCTGTCTCCATACCCACAGGGACCTATGACTGCAAAAGCCCCCAGCCTGGGCCTGACCGGCTAAGGCCCAAGAGGGTTACCCAGCTGCCTATTTCCAGGCTCCCAGTCATTAGCAGCCCCAGGGGCAGCTCTTGGTAGAAAGCTCTGCTGGGAAATGGACAGAGTGAGTTGGTGATGCAGACCTCACCTAAGGGATCCCACCCACCAGCATGCCTCTGTCCACTATGCTCAGTCCGATCACAGACCCCTCCGCTTCTATGCTGCCCACTGTCCTCCCTGCCCAAGTCCAGCCCTCCTCCAGGCCCAACTCCATCCCACTTCCTCTGCTCCCCTACAGGTGCTCATAGCACCACTCATCACTGAAGATCTTCATTCCTGAGGTCCGGGATGCTGGCTGGCTGTGGTCTCTCTTCTTAAACTAGATCCCTGGGGATCCTCGGGCTTTCCAATTCACACTAGTGAAAGAAACCATCTGCCAATGCAGGAGACATAAGGTTCAAGGGTTCAGTCTCTGAATTGGGAAGATCCCCTGGAGGAGGGCATGGTAACCCACTCCAGTAGTCATGCCTGAAGAATCCCAGGGACACAGGAACCTGGAGTTCTACGGTTCACAGGGTTGGAAAGAGTTGGATACAATTGAAGCAACTTAGCATGCATGCACGGGGACCCTTAGCCGGCACAGCCAGGGCTCAGTAAGTACAGATGCCAATTAGGTGAGTGGTTCTGTCCCTTCCCTTTGGGGAATTTCAGTCCAATACTGGCACCAAGGCAGGGACCCTCTAGACAGCAGGACTCAAGAACACACTCTCAGTGGGCAAAGCCACCACTGACCAACAGGTGACGTAAGCTGTGGCCATAGAGCATTTCACACCCTGAATTCACCCAGGATGGACTAGCCGGTGATCATTCCTATCTCACTGAAGAGGGAAGGAGCTCAAGCTTAGAGGCTGAATCCCCAGGACACGTGACTGGTTAGTCTCAGAACTGTTTCCAGAACTTAGCATCTCTAGGGGCAGAGCGGGATTGAACTGGTGGACCTGGGGCCAGACTGCCTGGGTTCACACCCCAGCTCAGCTTTTTGGGAGCTGTGTGATCTCAGGCAAGTTACTCCAGCTCTCAGAGCCTTGGGTTTCTCATCTGTAATGTGGTATGTGCATTAGTTGCTAAGCTGTGTCTGACTCTTTGAAACCCCATGCCTGCCAGGCTCCTCTGTCCATGGGATTTCCCAGGCAAGAATACTGGAGTGGGTTGCCATTTACTTCTCCGGGGGATCTTCCTGACCCAGGGATTGAACCCAGGTCTCCTGTACTGCAGGTAGACACTTTACCATCTGAGCCACCAGGGACAGGACCAAATGAGTTCAGCGGAGCCAAGCGCTCAACCACGCCTGATGCATTTCTGTGCATCCAGCCTCAAAGTGCAGTGGGAAGGGGTTGCTGACATCCTCCAATGGATCAGGTGAGGCTGCAGGAAGCTAGTCTACCTCCCCATCCCTCCCTCAGCACCCATGAGACCTTCCAAGCCAGCAGGCGAGGGTGTGTGTTTCTGCAGCTTCCATGTGGCAAAGCTCCATCCATCCATCAGATCCCGGAGCCCAACACAGAATGACCTCTGAAGTAAATAAAGAGAAAACCAGCCAATTGCCCAGGTAATAGGAGATTTTCCTCCTGTCTGCACTGGGAATTGAGCCACTGGAGCCAGCCCTCAACCTCCACTGGCGCTGCTGTGAGTTAGAAAGGAAGTTTAGGAGGCTGCCTGGCCAAAGACACACGTGCAGGTTGGGAAGGCGGGTGTCCACCCCACTGGACCCTGGATCTGGAAGACAGGCGTCCACCACGCTGGACCCTGGGTCCGGGAGGGCTCGGTACACCCACAGTGTGTGCACGAAGTCTCGCCCACCTTACCTGTCCCCGTGGCCCAGCAGGACATGGAGCTGCCCAGACCCAGGGGCCCCGGGAGCAGAGGATCGGGAGACACCAACCAGCCCCAAGGCTGCTCTATACTGCGAACAAGGGGCCTTCAGCACAGGCTCCATGGGTTCAGAGGCCCTTGGAATCTGAGCCCTGTGGGACACCCGTCTGCTCCTGCCTCCCTGCAGCCTCCATGCTGGACGGTCTGACTCCAGGACCCTCACCACCCCGTGATTGCCACCCCGTGACTACCCCCTCAGCCTCGCCAGCCCGACCAGGATGTGTCAACAAACGGGCGGGGGAGAAAGAACCGCTGGCATTTCTGAGAAACCAGGGCTGGGAGCCAAAACAAACTGACGAAGGGAAGGCAACTTCTCCTGAAGAAAGTGTTGCAAAAGAAAAACATATCCCTCAAGCTGAGAGAAGCCCCTGAAGGTCATTTTGTTCCCCCAGACAGAGTGGGTCTTAGAACCCACTGGCCTTCCAAGAGGGTCTTCCTGCATCTGACCCAGTGCATCCATCCTGATGACCTTGTCTGAACGGACAGAGTGGTTACAATCCAAGAAAGAGGCAGAAGGGAAAATCAGCCTGAAGCAGGTGCAGAGGCCCCTGAGGACAGAACCTGCAGGTCTCCCGGCCCATCACGCGATGCAACCACAGTGAAGTCACACGAAGTCAACCTTTGAAGGGGAGGGGCAAGATGGGGCAGGGGATTAAGAGGGACAAACTACTATGTATAAAAAAATATGCTACAAGGATATACTGCACAGCACAGGGAATATACCCAATATTTTATAATAACTTTACATGGAGTATAGTCCGTAAAAATTTGAATCACTATAGTGGACACTTGAAACTAATACTGTAAATCAACTATACTTCAAGGTTTTTTAATGTTCTGTATCTTGATTGTGCTGGCAGTTACGAGTGTGTACATGTATCAAAGGTCATTAAACCAAACGTTTACATAAATAAGCTGGTTCGCTTCACTGTACAGCAGAAACTAACAGGAGATTGTAAAGCAATTATATGTCTATGCTCAGTCGCTAAGCTGTGTCCAACTGTTTGCAACCTCATGGACTGTAGACCGTCAGGGCTGCCCATGGGCCAGAGAAGAATACTGGAGTGGGTTGCCATTTCCTTCTCCAGGGGATCTTCCCAACCCAGGGATCGAAGCCTCATCTCCTGCATGTCCTGCATTGGCAGGTGGATTCTTTACCACTTGAGCCACATGGGAAGCTCCCAAAGCAATTATACGCCGATAAAATAGATAAATAAACCTAAGTACCTTCTAGCAAATCCCCCCAAAAAACTAAATAAATAAATCCGGCTTCGAGAACAGCAGAGGAGGGTAGACATGGACTAAAACATCACGTCTGCTGGAGCTGTTGGTGTGTCCATTCCTGACCACATCGTCCACTGCACTTTCCCTGGTGGTCCCCAGACACATCCCTCTCCCTAACTCTACCATGATGCCCCTCCCCTCAAATGCACTGACCCAGCTTCCTCCTCACGGCACAGTGAAGTGCCACCTCCAGGAGGCCACCCAATCCATTCCTTAGAGGTGACCCCTCCTGCCAACTTCCCAAGACATGGACATTCATCATCCTTTCCAGTTGGTACCGAGCAGCAAGGGGACCTCAGAGGGCAGGCACAAGCTCTCCTTTATCCCCCAAACCTATGGGCAGAGCAGCTCTGATAGGCAGACACCACCTGACATAACCATGCATGCTAATGCCACCCAAAGCGGGGCACAAACCCTGAACCCTCGAACTAAAATTTCAGTTCTATACAGGATACACTGCCCCAGTTTCATGTCCCTCAGCCCACAACCTTGATGAAAAGATTCGTGGATACCTGCTGGTTTCTTCCAGAGACAGGGAACTCACTACCTCATGAGTTAGGCTCTTCTCCTAGGCTTTGATCTCTACGGGGACTCCCACCACTGGACCCTTCCTGCCACTAATTCTGGAGCCACTAATTCATCCAGGGTTCTTCCAGGATTGACTCCCAACAAGGTCACTGTGTTGACCACGGACAGAAGTATGGAGCAGAGTGCTTTCCCATCTGCTGGAGTGTATGTATGCACACACACACGTACACACACATGCACACACACCTAAGCCAGAGTGTTTTTACACCTGCTGGAGTGGGCTTCCCAGGTGGAATTAGTGGGAAAAAAAAAACCCACCTGCCAATGCAGGAGACAAAGACACTGGTTCAATTCCTGGGTGGGGAAGATCCCCTGGAGGAGGGCATGGCAACTCACTCCAGTATTCTTGCCTGAAGAACTCCATGGACAGAGGAGCCTGGCGGGCTACAGTCCATGAGGTCACAAAGAGTAGGACATGACTGAAGCGACTTAGCAAACATGCAGCATGGAGTGTATATATGCACACACATGTGCCCATGTATACACACGTGCACACACATGGCATACACATGCAAACAGAGACACACACATGTGCACACACACCTAGGCCAGAGGCAGCAAGGCTGGCTGAGTCACGCAGCCAGACCACAGCTCAAGCTTGGCCAAGGAGGAAGTGACGCCCCATTTCCTGACCATCCTCTGCTCTGTGAGGTTCTCTTCTGTCTCTTTGTCTTTCTGACCCCGTCCCTCCCAGGGCTTTGTTTTCACTCAGGACAACAGCCTGCTGCATCCTGGCCCCGCGGCATGGACTCCCGGCAGCCCTGAGCCGCAGGTGAGGACTTACAGCTTCTAGACCTGCCATCCTGGACTAGGCAGCTCACCCCAGCCTCCTCATCCATGAAATGAAGAGGCTGGGTGTGGCGACAGGACCCTTGAGGTCCCTTCTGATCTCAGCCCTGGGGCTTCTGGCCCTCCTCCAGTCCCCACAGGGTTCAGAGCATCAGCGGGGACCCGGGCCAGGCCTGGGGACGGGGCTGGGGAGCCCAGCTGCATCCTGGGCACACGCCTCCCTCGGAACTCCATGTGCTGCACACACTCCCTGCCCCCTCAGCGGGGCACCCAGCAGGAAGCACCACCACCCAGCAAGCAGCCAGGCAGAGGGGCCTGCAGCGCCCCCCCACGCACCTCCCTCTCCCCTCCCCTTGCCCTCCCCCCCTCCCTGCCCCCTTCTTTGCCCTCTCCCCCCTCCCCCAGACCTACCTGCCGCTGCCTCCTTCTCAGTCTCCAGGCGACACCACTGCAGGCCCACAGCTTTCAGGCTCTGCCTGACCCCCCTGCCCCCAGCAACTGGACTGGCCCCCAGGGGCAGAGGTGGGAGCCGTGCCAGGAGCCGCTGCCCTCTGGGAGCCCTCCAGGATCTGCCTGCGTGCGGCGTGCGGGCCGGCAGGCAGCAACCTCTGACTGCCCTGCGGGAAGCCTGGGTGGCGAGGGCGGGGCTGACGTGGCCTGCCTGACTGGTCGGGCGGGCTTCCTGGGCCCCTCTGTTCCGGACGCCTGGAGGCCTGCTGCCCCATTCCAGGATGTTTCCAGAACTTTCTCTAGAGGTGGATATCTGTCCCAGCCTTGCCCTCGGACTGGAAGAAGATGCAGACTAGGGGTGTGTGTGTTTGTGTGTGTGTGTGCTCAGTCGCTCAATCATGTCCCACTCTTTTCTGATCTCATGGACTGCAGCCCGCCAGGCTCCTCTGTCCATGGAACTCTTCAGGCAAGAATATTGGAGTGGGTTGCCATGCCCTCCTCCAGGGGAATCTTCCCCACCCAGGGATCAAACCTGCGTCTCCTGCACATCTCCCTGAAAACCTGCACCACCCAGGGCCCCCCCACCAGCTGGTATCTCTGGGGGTTTTGTCCTTCTTTATAGTAATACTTCTCTACCTCTTCTGTGGGCATGAGTACTTGTGTAATAAAAAGCATCTAATTAATAAAGCATTAAATATTAATAAATCTTCACAGGCCCCCCGAGGCACTGGGGCTGAAGGATGACCCTGACCCTGTGCATGAGACCGTCCATGCACACGAGCTAACTTCCCAGCCTCACGGCCTCTCCAAAAACACCCACACGCAGCCCGTTTCCGCAAACTAGCTGCTGCCCCCACCAGCTGCTGGCGCTCTTGCTTTGCCTGGAGTCCACGTTCCCATCCTTCTCTGCTTGCAAAGTCCTACCCAGCCATCCCGCCCCACCGAAACGCTCCCTTCCCAGGGAATCTGTCCCCAGACACTGGCCCCAGCAGACTCCCTGCCGCTCCCTGATGAACGCCTGCCTGGTTCCCTGTCTGGTTTGTGAATTAGCATCCTCTGTCTCCCCCCATTTCTGCTCTCCTCCCCTCCACACTCAGCCCTGTTCCAGGAGGGACAGAAGTAAACACTTACTGAGATGCTGCCATAAATTGCTACGTGCTGTACTTGCTTTGGGGCTTTGCAGGTAGCTCATCGGTAAAGCCTCCTGCCAATGCAGGAGACTGAGTTCGATCCCTGGGTCAGGAAGATCCCCCAGAGGAGGAACTGGCAACCCACTCCAGTAGTCTTGCCTGGGAAATCTCATGGACAGAGGAGCCTGGTGGGCTACAGTCCACAGGGTCACAAAGAGTTGGACACGACCGAGTGACTGAACACCCATGCATGTGTTGCTTCTCCATGAAACCTGGGTACCACTGACTCACGGCCTCCCCCACCCACCTTGTACCCCAGCAGCACAGTGGCACCAAAGCCCTGGCCACCAGCGGATCAGAGGGCAGTCAGGCCTCCCTCGCCCTCCTTCTGACGCCCCCGCCCTGTCACTGGGCTTCTGCATCCCTGTTACGGGGCATGCCTGCTTGCATCAGCCCCAAGGTCAAAGATGGTTGTGTCCGTCTCTGAGTCTCAGTGCCATTTCGGCACACAGGTTGAGGGCTGGCGGTTCAGAGAGCACAGCCAGCTGCACGGGTGGCCCGCCCTCCTCCCAGCCCCTCATCATCAGCATCCGAGACTGGAAGGGCTCTTGGCGATCACATGATGTGAAATCTACCCATCCCCGTTTTTTAGAAGAGAAAACGGAGGCCAGGGAGATCGGGGGCATCAGAGGGAGCAAGGTATGGGAGGAAGGTGGCTGGGACTCCCGGGACACCAGCCCTGCTTTCTTGGTGATGCAGGAAAGCAGGGAATGCCTGGAAAGCTGGGGTGACCCTGCTGGGGTGGAGCACTTGGACCCAAGTACTGTGAGTGGGGAGAGCAGTCAGTGGGCTTGCAGGGCACAATGCCAGGAAGGGGTGCTCCCCTCTTCCTGAGCACCCCCCTCTAATCCTCACACCCTTCTCCTGGCGTCTCTGTGTTCTCTTGCCCATGAGCTGCTCTCAACTGTAATGGGAGGTCAGTTCCTCGGGCGTGGCACCCAGGGGAACACTGTGGAGACATTCCCTGTTCCAGTACAGGTATTTCCTGCTGGTCTTTCTTCCTTATTATGAGCGGCTATGATTATAGAGTTTCCAACAGGTGGAGGCCAACAAAACAAACAGACCGTTCAATATTGACTCTCCCGGGCTCCACAGAAGGCTATCATCTGTCCTGCCTCCCAGAGCCTCGCCAGCAAAGGCGAAACCAAACAAGATGGTCAGAGCATGAGAGGGCTGGGCACGCTGCCCACGAAGCAGACTCCAGAAGCGATGGCCCTGGGTTTCCACACTGTCCACCTTTCTCCTCCTGGATCAGCTGGCCTTGGTGGGAAGGAGACATTTTCTCTAAGATCTCAGGGCCCAATTCAGGTTGCATGCTCATTGCTGGGCTTGAAAAAGAAAAGAAGGTAGGGAAATAAAGGCTCCTTGGGGATGCCTCTGAAAACCACAGGCTTCCTCTAGAGAATTCACACACCTAGAATCCTTTAGAGTGGGACAAGTAAGATTTCACTTCCTTGTGAGCCATGACTTTTTACTCTCTCCAGCAGCAAGAGTGGACTTCATCACTCAGATGGTGTCATGGTTAAAGAACCAGAAGAGAGCTAAAAGCAGTGCCAACCCCCCCACTCCCATGATCGTAGATGATGCAACTATGGTCCAGGATGACTTGACCAAAGCTGTGGGGACGGGATTCCTCCTGGGCTCCACTGTAGGACTGCATCTGGTCCCCAGGTCTCGAAAGTGGCCTGTCAGGGACTTCCCCAGTGGTCCAGTGGCTGAGACGCCACACTCCCAAGGCAGGGGGCCTGGCTTCTATCCCTGGTCAGGGAAGTATTAACAGATTCCGCAAACTGCGGCTAGAGAGCCCACGTGGTTCCGTGAAGACCCTGCAGGCCAAAACCAAGACCAGGCGCAGCCAAAGAGATGAAGAAATGCTGTCCTCCTGTGGTGTACATGTACTGCAACTTAGATATAGTGTATTAACACGGATAAGTGGAACCCAGAAAGATGGTACTGATGGACATTTTTGCAGGGCAGCGGACATACAGAACAGTCTTGTCGGAAGGAGAAGGTGGAACAAACGGAGAGAGTGGCGTGGAAACACACACACTACCGCGTGTAAAATAGATAGCCGGGGGAACGTGCTGTATGATGCAGGGGGCACAACCTCGTGCTCTGTGACAACCCAGAGCAGGTGGCCTGGGGATGGGGGTGGACGGAGGTTCCGGAGGGAGGGGACATACACACCTATGGCTGATTCATGTTGCTATATGGCAGAAGCCAACACACTATTGAAAAGCAATTCACCTCCAATTAAAAATAAATTAAAAAAAATTTTTTCAGCAGCGTCTGAGAGACAGAGTGCCTGGTGCTCTCCTGTCTGATGTACTACTGTCTCCTATCAGGAATTTCTGAAGCCCAAGTTTACAGAGCAAGGAAGGAAATTGCGCCATAACGAGGCTGCTCCCTAAAGGACGGTAGAAGCTGTATCATTGCTTCTGCTAAAAACAAATTTAAGACTCTATAATGAGTAATATATGGCTCCCCAAATACAGGAAAATACAGATAGAATGAGCTCCTTTGGGAGTGATGAAATTCATGTTTTATATCTACTATTTTGTTCTTTATAGAATGTTGGAGAAAGGAAAATATAGACATTTTGGCCTCCTAATTTCACCTTGTTGGGTGCACATACATACACACAAAACCCAACCCCAGTGCCCTGGCTATTGATGTAATAAATAAGGAAATAAGAAACTCTACTCCATAGAAGGCTTTTCAACCTAGAGTTTTGTGGCGTCGACCAGATTCTAAGCACAATGAGTAGGAAGAAAATTTGTTGCCAGTGAGGTTATGAGATGGCTCCAAATTATTTCTGTCTTCCACCATCCAAAGTTTGTCAGCAGCATCATCATTTTGGGAAGATGTTTTGTTTGGGTGCGGGAAAAGAAGCTTGATTTTTCTAAGCTGGTGTTCTCAACCAAGAATAAATTCTGGACATCAAAAATGTTACCAGCTGACAATTTGGAATTTGAGAGGATAAAAGCTGAATGACCTATTTTTTTAAAGCGATAGTCATCTCTTGACCCATTAGAGAAGAGAAAATAAGATACAACTGCGTAACACTGTTTTAGGAAAAACAACACAGAGGCTATGAAACAGCTCACTAGACAGTAATTAAAGATCAAAATTGTTGTAGGATTTTGCTACTGACTCAAGAGGTTGCAAGTCCTCCTAAGTTCTGTGGACTTCCTCGGGAGTGACTTTGGCCTCCCCACAGTCTCTTTTCCCGGTTTATGAGCTCAAGTTTTCTCATCTCTTTCTGGGCGATACCCTTGACTTCATTCTTTTATTTTCTCCTTCACCTGATACTCCCTACAAAAGATGCCCAGATGATGACAAAGGCAAAGCACAGTCTAGACTGCCCCTTCTCTGCACACACACAAACACACACACACAAACCTTCCATGGGCACCTCTTCTGTGCTTTCAGAATAAAATCCAAAACCTTTAGAGTGTGTGCTCAGTCATGTCTAACTCTTTTCAACCCTTTGGACTATAGCCAGCCCAGCTCCTCTGTCCGTGGGATTTTTCAGGCAAGAACACTGGAGTGGGTTGCCATTTCCTCCTCCAGGGGATCTTCCCGACCCAGGTATCAAACCCACATCTCCTGTGTCTCCTGCATTGGCAGGCAGATTCTTTACCACTGACCCATGGGGGAAACCCTTCAGCCCGGCCTTCAAAGCCCTCAGCACCTGTGAGCCTGCTTCCTGGGGCTCACCCCCAGCAGGCCGTTGAGAGCACCTTGTTGGGACTCCAGCCACAAAGTTGTGTTAACTCTGCTTCCCCACTCAAAGGGCCCTCCCTACTGTCTCCATCCAAAGTCCAGGGCCAGATCCAGCTCTGAAAGGAAGGCCTGGCCCTCATCTCAGGACTGGGAGGGGCATCCTTGCCCCGCCCGGACTCCCAACCACATCTCCCAGAGACGTGATCACTCCGCTGCCTTAGAACCAGTTTATTTGTGGAGTCAGGGCCAGGGAGGGGAAGAGAGGCAGAAACAACTAACTCTTTCACCATGAGCAAGCCTCGAAGTCTCTCTGATCTCGTTTCCTCATCTGTCAAATGTCCTTAAAGAAGGACTGACCCAATGAAGTTGTCTTGGGTGGGGGGTAAACTTGATAATTCACATAGATAGCGCCTAGTCCACAGCCTGGGACTAAGTCAGGGCTCACAGTGGTAGAATGACAGAACATGGGAGAGAGAGGGAGACAAAGGAAGAAAGGCAGGGCGGGGGGTGGGGTGAGGGTAGAAAGGAAGAGGAGGGAAGGGGAGGGAAGAGAAGGAAGAAAAAGAAATCAATGACCTTCTTTTTCTACCAGAGTCAAAGAACTTGCTGCTTCATAGAAGAAAACATACACATACATAACCTTCCTTGGAGAGAAAATTTGACATAAAAATGCCATCAAGATCAGGGAAAGGGTGAAACCAATTAATCTTCTGAGGTCCACCGTGTATATTTATGAGCTGAATTCTATTAGAAACTTAACATCTTCAAAACGGCATCACCTTGTCCACTCCCATTGCTTGTCTGCTAAAGAAACGGGGCAGAGGGCAAGGACTGGTCAGTGGCAGGGTCCAGATCAGAAATCTTTCCGCCCAGAGCTCCAACCTCCCCAAACATCACATCACCAGTCTTGGAAAACACACAATAAAAACCTCCCACCCGGAGGGGAACTTTCAGCATGAGAACAGGAAGAGTTTGATAAACGCTTTCTCCAAAAAGCAACTATAAAGCTTGGTCAGAACTGTCAGAAACAACCATTCCAGCCCTCTGGAAATTGGTTGAAAACACACAAACAAACTGAGCCATGTTTGTTCGTGAAAACGACTGAATTGGTGTTCTTGCCTGGAGCCATTCCCGTCCCCCGCAGTTCTGCTGTTTGATGACTCCACCAGGGCAGGCTGGGGAAACCAAGCCGCCTTTTGTCACAGCCAAAGTGGTCTCTCTTCATTTGGAGAGGTGTCAGTTTAAATGGTGATCTCGGAAACAAGGGGACAGGGAGGCCTGGCAGCTCTGAGAGCTTGAAATTGGGGAGCAACGGACCGGTGATGACCTGGAGATTTAACGGGAAATTGAGGGAGGTGAACCAGCCCTGGGGAGATGGATAAACCCTCCACATGTCATGGGCTGACCGAGGTTGCAAGCGCTCCACAGATAGCAGCAGCCCACGCCGCCCACACAGCCCTGGTCAATGGAACCTGCTCACACGCACAGTGGAGATGCAAGGGCTTGATGGAAAATAGAAGCCTGGGCAGACTTGGGGGCAAAAAAACCCCTGTACATTTGAATGCACTGCCCAGCTCAGCCTCAGATTTATCAGTCGAGAGTGGAGGTCTTATTGGCCCATGGCATTTCAGCTATAATATATATCTTATAACTGAATCACTTTGAGGTACACCTGAAACTAATACAACCTTGTAAATCAAGTTATATTTCATTTAAAAAATAAATAAAGGGGGGAAAAGATAAAGTTCTGAAGGGCATAGCCCAGAGACTAAGGTGCATGAAAAGGTTGAGACTTTTATCATAAAATTATATAGGATGCTTCCCCTCCCCAATACTTTACCACCACATCCACATAACAGGATCCTAACAGTAGGTTTCAACCAAAAGAGCAGAAAAACACGAGGAGCTCATGTAGCAGGAGCTACAGAAATTTTAAGATGTTTCAAACTAAATGAAAAGGAAATACACCTTATCAAAATTTGTCGAATTCAGTGAAAGAAGTGCTTAGACGGAAATTATAGGATTAAATGCATATATTAGAAAAGAAGAAAGATCAAAAATCAATAACCTAAGTTTTCATCTTAGGAAACTTCTAGGAAAAGAGCTAATTAAATCTGAGGGAAGATCTTAATAAATGAAGATGAAATAGTCATGGATTGGAAGACAATGTTGTTAAGATGCCATTTCTCTCTCAATTGATTTTTTGGTTGAAATGACAAGTTGATCCTAAAATTGCGTATGGAAAAATGCAAAGATCTAGAGTAACCAAGAAAATTTTGTAAAAGAAGAGAGAATATTGGAGGGTTTCCACTACATGATTACAAGATATATTAGGAAGCTTCAGTGATCAAGGCAATGTGATATTGGCATTAAGACAGGTATACGGATTACTGGAACAGAATTAAAAGTCCGGAAATAAAACTTGACATTTACGATCCATTGACTGTCAACTAAAGTAACAAGACAATTTGATGGAGATATTGTCATCTTTGCAGCAATAGGAGCTGGGATAAGGGATATATACAACCTAGATCCTTCTCTCAATCATCATAAAAATTAACTCAAAATGGATCATAGTGCTAAGTAAAAGAGCTAAAACTATAAAACTTGTAGAAGAAAGCATAGGAGAAAAATCTTGTGAAAATCTTTATGGCTCCAAAACAAAAGTCACTAAAAAATGGATAAAGTGGGAAGGTCATCTATACACTGCTACATTTAAAATGGATAACCCACAAGGATCTACTGTGTAGCAGGTGGAACTCTGTTCAATGTTAGGTGGCAGACAGGATGGGAGGGGAGTTTGAGGGAAAATAGATACATTGTACATGTAGCAGAGTCCCTTTGCTGTTCACTTGAAACTATCATCACATTGTTAATCACCTATACCCCAGTACAAAATAAAAGGTTTAAAGTTTGGAACAAAAAAAATTTAAAAAAAACATAAAAAACAAAAAACCTTTGTGCTTCAACAAATAACCTTAATAAATGGAAAAATCCAGCCATAGATTGGGGCAAAATATTTGCAAAACATGTACTTGATAAAGGACTTGTATCCAGAACACAAAAAGAACTTTTACAATTCAATAATAAGACAACCCACTTTTTAGAAAAATTCCTGGCAGGAATGAAAATGGTATATCTACTTTGGGAAAATGGTTGTTTCCTTAAGTGAAACAAAAAGTTACCCAAACCCTGCAAATTCACTCTAAGGAATCTACCCCAGAGAAAGAAAGACATGTTCTCACAAAGACTTATAAGTGAATGCTCACAGCAGCATCACTGATAATCACTTCAAACTGGAAATAATCCACACACCCACCAGCTGCTGAATGGATAAACTCCATGTGGAATATCCACACAGTAGAATACTATTCAGCCATAGAAAGGAATGAGATACCAGTGCTTTATTACAGCACGGATGAGCCTAAACAAATCATGTTCCAAGAAGCCAGTTGCACAGCCTATGTATATTATATGATTCATTTATATCAAATGTCCAGAAAAGACAGATTACAGACAGAAAGCAGATTCGTGACTACCTGGACTGAGGGGTGGGAGTCGGTGTTGACTGCAAATGAACTTGATAGAAATTTTTAGGGTGATGGCAAAGTTCTCAGACTGGCTCATGATGATGGTTGTACAACTCTGTGCATTGACTAAAAATAATTAAGTCATATACTCACAAGGAGTGAATTTTAAGGTATGTAAATTACACATCAATAAATCTGTAAACATAAAGTCTGATGTTCAGGGTCAATTCAGCAAGAGAGATGGAGCCCTTTGGAAGATGACAGGAGAGACAGACAACAAGGACAAACAGCAACATCCTGCAATGACATAAATTCCCTCTCCTTCCCCCTGGACCACCCTGGCTGACAGCAGGTGGGCCCGGCTGTAGCCAGTTCTGGTCAGGTCACGCCTTTCCTGTGGTCCAGTGTCCCTGGATTCTCGGATTTCACTGTCATGAGCTCTGGGACATGATGCCAGGTGTCAGCCACCTGCTCAATACTTCAGAGCATTGCAGTATGGTGGCACTTCTGTTACCGGTGACGGTCCACATGGATTTATTATAAATCTAACAAAGATAAATACGTATCTACAGTCATGGCCTTTATACACTCAAAAGAACTAAAATGTACCTTAACACTCTATACTTGCATAAGTTGGTGACACTTTCTGTCCCACTAAGAATACTTACAAGCACTTAAAACATACTTGATGCTTATCCCCCAGGAAGGAGTGTGTGTGTGTGTGTATATTCCGGTGAACTTAGGTGGAAGACTCCTTGTGAGTATATGACTTAATTATTTTTAGTCAATGCACAGAGTTGTACAACCATCATCATGAGCCAGTCTGAGATGTAGTCATCTGATGTTTCTAGTTTTAGCTGAGGGACACATCTGTGAAGGAATGAAAGGAATGAAGGTGATGTTATCACTTCCTCTGCCAACTTTGCCGCTTTTTAGTTTTTTCTTTCCTTTTTTTTTTTTTTTTAAAGGAGAGAATTTCATTGGGGATGCAGCTGGCTTCTTCCGAAGAGAGATCAAACCAGCACATTTCCTGCTCTTGACTTTCTCATTTACTCTGGACTCCATCACCAGCTGAGTTTTCCAAAATTCCTTAACTGCTCATTTCTTGATTCACATTCATTTCACAACAGATGTTTATGGAGCTCCTAGCTTGTGTAAAAGGCTCTCTCAGATACGAGATGGGGCTATGGAGGTGGCGGAGAATGGCCCATCCTTGGAGAGTTTACAATCTAATCACAGCAGGAGGCAAACAAGGTACCTACAAATACCTAAAGTAGTCACTAACGTCACAGTGATGCCAACTGAGCCATCAGGGCATAGAGGAAGGAGGAATCTTTGAGGGGAAGAGCCAAGAAAGTCCTTTATGAAGAAAGCATGGCTGAAATCAGGCCTTAAGGATGGATGTAACTGTGAGTGACAGCTGCTGGACCACAAGGAAAGATACGTGCCTGGAAGATGCGGCTTTCAGAAATGGTGTATGTGAGCAAAGGACCGTATCGTTTTGGTAAAACATAGAATAAGCATCAGGGAGCAGCAGCACATGTATTTATGAATATAAGCTGGAGTCCAATCACATGGGACATTGACTCCCAGGGAAGATTTTAATTCATTTCTGGACATGCAATGTGAACCTTCTATGACTCAAAAGACACTGAAATGATGAAGATGCAGACTCAGGCTCCACCCTGACCAGATCCATAAGTCAAATCCAGAGAGCATCCCCCTATGGTCACAAAATATGGATGGCTGTCCTGGGTAACTCTTAGGCTCCATCCAGCCTAAGACTGAAGCTCAGTGGGCCCTAGCAGGCCATGAATGGGAAATGAACTCTTGTCTCTTGGGGCCTGGGGTGGCCAGAGTCATGTATGGATGTCGGGGATAAGAACTGGCCTGCCGGAGAGATGCCCTGGGCGTGGTTTACTCAGAAGTCCGTCTCTTCTGCAGCTTTGAAAGTGAGGACGGCCTTCCTACATCTGTGGTCCCTCGTGTTTCAGGTACCAGGCAGGCTGGTACCTACCACTAGCACAATGGGAGGCCAACACCGTGTGTGTGCCCGTACTGATTCAAGATCTATGTGAGCGCTATTAATTCCACTGTTCCAGACAAAGGTTCTTAAGTGGAGTAACCAGGCAGCCTCGGGCGGGTTGTCAGAAGAGTTTAGAAGGCTGACAAATATGCGAAGTCTTTAACAGCTCTCCTCTGGGGGGGGTCATTCCCTGGACAACTTGAGCTGCCGCTGCCATGAATACGAAATTCCTTCTGAGGCCAGAAGTCCTGTGACAGGAGCAGAAAGGGAATAGGGAGGGCCAGGGTTCCTATCTCAGAAAGAGGGTTGGAGGGATGGGAGATATAGATCAGACGACCGCCTTTCAGAGCCTCAGGTATGGTGAGGGTGGCTGGGAGGAGGCTGGGAGAGTCATTAAAAGCACAAAATGCATGTCTTGCTAAAGGTACTGACTGCTGCGTAAACCCCACAGCAGCAGCTAGATCGGCCCCAAATGCACAAGGATAAGGCTGGCTGCCAACTGTGACAGCTGGACAATTAAGCTCTGTTAATACAGAGACAAGGACCAGCCAGCAAGGCCCAGGCCACCCGAATTCTGAAGAAGCTGAGATCAGATTCCGGGGTGCTCAGTGGATGTAATGAGCTAGACATCCCCTGGGTCCTTTTTCCGCTTCAGCCACTTGGCAGGCTCTGCTGAATGTGGACATTTTTTCCCTCTGCTGGACTGATCAGTGTCTGAAGTGCTTTCCACCTTTAAAACTCTCCAAGCCTTAACTTCGGTCAATTTCACTACCTGGGCTCAAAGTGTATGAAGGATCTGGGAAAGTCACGTGGTTCTGGAGAGTTTAAAAGTAACTCACTGGTGGATGGTGGTGATATTTACTATGCTGGGAAAAACAAGGGGGAAGAGCATGTTAAGACAGTTCAGGGGAGGCCAAGAAGGCTTTCAGATGCAGGATACTGTGGATCAGGAGAGCGGTCTGGGCTGGAGATGTGAAACTGAGAGCCATTGCTCAATAGACTAAAATCTACATGAAAGATTACCTGGCAGCAACAGAGGGGTTGCAGCTATAGGAGGAAAGAGAAGATAAAGGCAGATATGAGAATGCCCAGGATGGAGACTTGTGACCCTCCAGGATCTTAGGTCAGGAGAAGGAGGGACCACAGCCAGCAAAGGGAGCTCTGATCTTCTCAGTCCTAATCCATCCTTCACGTTGAGACCAGGGTGACCTCTCCAAACTCAGGTGGGTTCCTGACACCTCCCTGCTAAGGTTCTCCTGCCCACCTTACCCTGAGAAAATCTAGCACCTTAGATGTTATACAAGTCCCTTCACAACCTAGACCTAACCTTCTCTTATAGGGTCCTCAACCTCTTCTCCTCTGTCACAGCACTTTGAGATCATGTTTTGAGGGATACCCTGGCAGTCCAGTGGTTAAGAATCTGCCTTGCAATGCAGAGGACACAGGTTCAATCCCTGGTCCAGGAAGATCCCACATATCACAGGGCAACTAAACCTATATGCCACAACTACTGAGCCTGCTCTCAAGAGTCCATGTTCCACAACAAGAGAAGTCACCACAATGAGCAGCCCAGGTACAGCAACTAGAGAGTAGCCCCCACTCACTGCTACTAGAGAAAGCTTGCAAACAGCAATGAAGACCCAGCTGAAAATAAATAAACATTTTTTAAAATTGTGTTTGATTGTCTGGGTACACATCTGTCTCTGTTATTAGGTGTAAATGAAGGATCATGTCATTCACACTTTCAACGCCCTGCACATAGCAGGTGTTCAAAACTTTTTGCTGAATGAGATGAAGGAAGGAAGGAGGATGAAAAGAAGGAGGGGAGATTCCTTGTGTGGGACCCTTCGCATCAAGAATGCATGACAATGTCTGCGCCATCTTCCTCCTTGGCATTTTTGGAAACCTTGAAACCTGGGTTGGGATGAGAACAGTGCCCTCTACAGGGAGACAGATGCAGAAAGGGACACTTCCTCAAGTTTTCCCAGAAATATAAACCGCTGAGCAGGCAAAGCTGGAACTCACACCAAAGCAATCTTTTTAAGAAGCCAATTAATGATAGTGATGCTCTCAGAAGACTTGATCCTGTGTGTATATAGAGAATCTCTGAGACACAGTGCCAAAACTATTAGAACTGGTCAATGAATTCACTGAAGTTGCAACATACAAAATTAACATGCAGAAATGTGTGACATTTCTATATGATAATAACAAACCATCCAAAAGAGAAATTAAGAAAAAACCCTGTGTATAGTCACATCAACAAGAATAAAATACCTGGGAATAAATCTAACTCAGGAGATAAAAGACCTGTACTAGGAAAACTATTAATATAAGATGCTGGTGAAAGAAATTGAAGACAACACAAACAGATGAAAAGAAGGACTGTGTTTTTGTATTAGAAGGATCAGTATGGTTAAGTGACCATACCACCAAGGAAATCTATGTATTCAAAGCAATATCTATCGAAATACAATTGCATTTTTCACAGAGCCAGAACAAACAATTCCAAAATTTATATGGAAACACAAAAGACCCCCAATAGCAAACAATCTTGAGAAAGAAGACTGGAGCTATAGGAATCAGTCTCCCAGACCCCAGACTACAGTATGAAGCTATAGTAATCAAGACAATATGGCACTGGCTCAAAAACAGACACATCGATCAGTGGAACAGAAGAGAAAGCCCAGAAATAAACCAATGCACTTACGGTCAATTAATCTAAGACAACGGAGATGAGAATATACAATGAGGAAAAGACAGCCTCTTTAATAAGTGCTACTGGGAAAACTGGACAGTTACATGTGAAAGAATCAAACTGAACTACTCTCTCACACTATAGACAAAAATAAACTCAAATATACTAAAGACAAAAATGTAAGATCTGAAACCATAAAACTGCCAGAAGAAAACATACACAGTACATTCTTTGACACTGGTCTTGGCAGTATTTTTTGGACATGTCTTCTCAGGCAAGGAAAACAAAAGCAAAATAAAATAGGATTGTGTCAAACTAAAAAGCTTTTGCACAGTGAAGGAAACTATCAATAAAACATAAAGCAGACTATTGAATGGGTGAGATTTTTGCAAACAATATACCTGATAAGGTGTTAATACCTAAAATATACAAAGAACTCATCCAAGACAATATCAAAAAACAAACAACTGCCCAACAATTAAAAACTGGGCAGAACACCTGAATAGATGTCTCCAAAGACATACAGATGACCAACAGACATATGAAAAAGTGTTCAACATCACTAATCATCAGGAAAGCGCAAAGTAAAACCACAAAGAGAACCTCCTACCTGTTAGAATGGCCATTACGAAAAAGACAACAAAATAAATATATGCACATGATATGTACATACATATGCAGTGTTAAGCCTCTACAGTTGTGTCCGACTCTTTGCAAACCCATGGACTGTTATCAGTCAGGCTTCTCTGTCCACGGGATTCTCCAGGCAAGAATACTGGAGTGGGTTGCCATTTCCTCCTCCAGGGGATCTTCCCGACCCAGGGATCGAACCTGGGTCTCCTGCATTGGTAGGTGGATTCTCTATCACTTAGCCAGCAGGGAGGCCCCTAGAGGATGTTATGCTAAGTGAAATAAGTCAGACAAAGACAAATACTGAATGATCTCACTTGATGTGGAATCTAAAAAACAAAACAAAAGAAAATGGAAAGAGATTCCTAGTAGCAGAGATCAAAGAGGCGGTTTCCAGAGAGAAGGGGATGGAAGGGGTGTGAAATAGGTGAAGGAGATTAAAAGGTACAAACTTCCAGTTATAAAATAAATAATGTGCTCAGAAGCTCAATGAAGTCCAATTCTTTGTGACCCCATGGACTATAGCCTTCAAGGTTCCTTTGTCCATGGAATCTCGCAGGCAAGAATACTGGGATGGGTTGCCATTTCCTTCTCCAGGGGATCTTCCCTACCCAGGGATCAAACTCTTGTCTCCGACATTGCAGGTGAATTCTTAACCATGGATATACCTGGGAAGTCGATAAAATAAATAAGCCGTGGGGATATAATATACAACATGAGGAATATGGCAAATAACATATTATAATAATTCTGCACAGGGACAGATGGTTACTAGGCTTATCACAGTGATCATTTCATAAAGTATGCAAATATTAAATTACTACCTAGTGCTTTTGAACTGTGGTGTTGGAGAAGACTCTTGAGAGTCCCTTGGACTGCAAGGAGATCAAACCAGTCAATCTTAAAGGAAATCAACCCTGAATATTCATTGGAAGGACTGAGGTCGAAGCTCCAATACTTCAGCCACCTGATGCAAAGAGCTGAATCATTAGAAAAGACCCTGATGCTGGGAAAGATTGAAGGCAGGAGGAGAAGGGGACAGCAAAGGATGAGATGGTTGGATGGTATCACCAACTCAATGGACATGAGTTTGAGCAAGCTCCGGGAGATGGTGAAGGACAGCGAAGCCTGGCGTGCTGCAGTCCATGGGGTCACAAAGAGTCGGACACAACTGAGTGACTGAACAAAAACAACAGCGCCGTACACCTGCAAATAACATGTTATGGTATTAATACACCAACCATATTTTAATTTAAAATTTTTTGAAATAAATACCATGCATGCCCATGTGAACGATCACTGTAGAGGATATTTTTATGTCCAGTTTTATTTATTTAATTGATTTTTGACTGTGCTGGGTCTTCATTGCTGGGCGGGCTTTTCTCTAGTGACGGTGCTCGGGCTTCTCTTCATAGTGGCTTCTCTTGTTGCAGAGCATGGACTTTCCAGCGTCCAGGCTTCAGCAGCTGCAGCTTGTGGGCTCAGCAGTTGTGGCTCCTGGGCTCTGGAGCACAGTCTCAGTTAACTGTGGGACACGGGCTTAGCTTTTCTGCAGCCTGTGGGATCCTCCCAGACCAGGGATTGAAGCTGTGTCCCCTGCACTGACAGGCAGACTCTTCACCACTGGACCAACCAGGAAGCCTCTTTATGCCCCAGTTCTTATTTTAGTCCACTGTGTCAGGAAACTTGCAGGTTTGGTTTGGCTTTGGAACCTTGTATTCCATTCACTTTTTTATAAAAGATCCAATTTATACCCTGCTTCATGGTGCAGCTGAAACCACTAAATAGTACATGTAATAGAAAGAAAAAATGGAACAAGAGTAAAAGGTTGAGTTTCATCCCAGTTGTGAGATCTCAGGCAACTCATAGAATTTTTTATCTGAACATTGGGCTTCTGAAACATGAAATGGGGAGAATTTTCACTGCATTCCTCTCTCAGGCTGTTGTGGAGAACAAATAGAATAATGTCTATGAAAGCACTTTTTAACTTTAAAGAAAATCTTATTGAGGAATAATTTAAACACAATTAAATTTATAGAGCTTAAGTTTTTCCAAATGTACATACCTGTTTTTTTGTATGTACAAAGTGAGTTTTTCCAAATCTACATACCGTGTAATGCACATGTGTGCATGCTAAGTCATTCAGTTGTGTCCGACTCTTTGCGACCCCATGGACTGTAGCCTGACAGGCTCCTCTGTCCATGGGACTCTCCAGGCAAGAATACTGGACTGGGTTGCCGTTTCCTTCTCCAGGGGATCTTCCCGACCAGGGGATTGAACTCCCATCTCCTGCAGCTCCTACGTTGGCAGGCAGATTCTCTATCACACTTAGAGAAGGGCTCGAGGCCTAACTCAGCCCATGTGGGCCTGGTGCAGCTGGGGGTCGATGCCCCACACATACTCAGATTCACCACCGCTGGGATGGACAGGAGGTGAGGCAGGCTTCCAGTGGAGAAGAGGGACCCTTGGACTGACCTTGGCAGCATCGGCATTTCCAAGAGCGATGTGTTCAATTTGCCCAGCAAGGCTGGGAGTCAGCACTTTGCAGAACAGACATGATTGTCTAGAGAGCAAATCAGGAAGGACACTTTGCAATTAGAGAAGCTGCAATGGAGGCAGGAAAGTCAGGGTCCTGGGGAGAGAGGAGGAAGTGCTGACTGCAGGGATTGGTCACCATGTCACAAGTGCAGGCAACAGACCGGGCTGGACAGGTCCCTGACTGCCTCTCCGTCACATGGAAAGAACCCTTCCCACTCTTCACCCTCAGACCCACTCCCTTCTGGCAGGGAGAGGGGTCTTCACGGCTCACCAAGGTTGTGTCCCAGATCCTACAAACCTCAGTCTTAGACCCTCCAGGAATATCAAGAGCTCAGGTTGGGAGGGAGATGGTAAATGCTATTTTGCACAGAAAAAGTTTATCACCATTTTGGAAAGTAATAAAGAGCCTCCCTGAAGAGTGATCTTTCAATGATTGACTTTTGACTCCATTTCTTCTAGAATGTGTTTCTCAGCTATATCAACTCCGTATTGGGCATTTGCTCAGTTGAAGAGCCCTCAGCGTTCTGCGCATTTTTTGTACAATAGGCTTTATAACACCCTATCTCGCTTACCCAGTACCTTGGCAGCAAACAGGATGCATCTCATAGCTCTGCTCCAAGAGATGTTTTCACCTAAACCATCGGTTTTTAGGTGCAAATGCCTTTCTGAGTCAATCTATCTCCCTTTCGCATGATGGTGTTTTGGGCTTCCTTCCATCCTTGGGGATGAAAAAATGTACTTTCCATCTGTGCCAGTTATTAATTTCATGTCTTGCAGCTCCACCCGCCTCCCCCCGCCTTCTCCCGCTTTGTAATACTGGAGCTGGACTCTGCAGGCTAGTTTTCCCATTGCCAGCTGGCTGGCCCTGAGGTTGGACAATAGGAGCGTGGGCAGGACGATGCATGGCTGGGAGAGAAAGAAGGGCCTTTTTCTCCCCCTTCCCTGTGTCTGTTTTTCAGAGCGGCAGCATGCAGGCACCCCAGTGGTGTCGCAGGGGGTCGGCAGGCTGCCCTCGGCCACCGGCTCTGGGTACCTTCATCCTCGCCAGCATCACCACCACCTTGCTGCAGGCAGAGTGCTCCCTGACCCAGGAACCTCCCCTCTGGGGTCTGAGGCCCGCGGGCATGCAGGCTCTTTACTCTGAGTTCCTAAGCTTATTCCTTGTCCACTTTTCCCTTCATCCTCTTCCCCTTAGAGTTCTCCAGGCACCCTCTCCATAGCGCCAGTTTCTTCTACATTGAACCAAATCTTCCTATTACATTTCCCTCTTCAAACTTCTTGAGTTTTTTTTAACAGATGCTAAAACCATCACCAAATGGAAAATGTTAACTACCTGATGACCATGAACACATATCCCCAGGCCTCCTGGAGGCTGAGGACTGATAATGTTCATCCCTGTGACACCACCCCGGTACCACCATCAGCCCATCAGAGAACCACATGAGCAGATCACATACCCTGGACCCTCACCTCCCTCACCAGGCCTTTAAAGATGCTTTCTTGAGAAACCCTTTAGGGAGTCCAGGTGTTCTGAGCACCTAGCTTTCCTGGACTCTTTGCTGGGCACCTGCAATAAACGCTCCTTTCCTTCTTTACAACCTGGTATCAGTAAATCAACTTTACTGCACTCAGAGGAATGGACCGAGTTTGGTTCAGTAATGAGTTAAGTTCTGGAGATTGCAGTCTTGGGAAAGTAGAGGGAACACAGCAAGCCAGAAGCCTCAAGCAGTCTCAGAGAAGTAAAGCATTTTATAGTTTAAGGGAACATGAGCATAAATGTTATATTTTCTAAGTACATGTACATCTCAGTTCAGTTCAGTCGCTCAGTTGTGTCCTACTCTTTGTGACTCCGTGGACTGCAGCACGCCAGGCCTCCCTGTCCATCACCAACTCCCGGAGTTTACTCAAACTCAGGTCCGTTGAGTCAGTGAGGCCATCCAACCATCTCATCCTCTGTCGTCCCCTTCTCCTCCTGCCCTCAATCTTTCCCAGCATCAGGATCTTTTCAAATGAGTCAGCTCTCTGCATCAGGTGGCCAAAGTATTGGAGTTTCAGTTTCAACATCAGTCCCTCCAATGAACACCCAGGACTGATCTCCCTTAGGATGGACTGGTTGGATCTCCTTGCAATCCAAGGGGCTCTCAAGAGTCTTCTCCAACACCACAGTTCAAAAGCATCAATTCTTCGGCACTTAGCTTTCTTTATAGTTCAACTCTCACATCCATATATGACTACTGGAAAAACCATAGCCTTGACTAGATGGACCTTTGTTGGCAAAGTAATGTCTCTGCTTTTTAACATGCTGTCTAGTTTGGTCATAACTTTTCTTCCAAGGGGTAAATGTCTTTTACTTTCATGGCTGCAGTCTCCATCTGCAGTGATTTTGGAGCCCCCAAAAATAAAGCCTGTCACTGTTTCCACTGTTTCCCAATCTATTTGCCATGAATTGATGGGACCAGATGCCATGATCTTAGTTTTCTGAATGTTGAGTTTTAAGCCAACTTTTTCACTGTCCTCTCACTTTCAAGAGGCTCTATGACCACTTATTACATTCACGAGTCTATACGTGCACATGTGTACATGCACAAAGACACATATATTAAAGACAGGCTGACACTGAGCGTCTCTGTCACATCCATAATGCTTAGAAGACCCCAGACAATCCCCTCTGAGGAATCACAGAGTCTCAATCACCATGATCTCTAAATATTGTGAATTGATACAGAACATCTTCTTAACCAGAGGCTCAGGGTCACAGGAAAAGGATGAAGGGTGGGTGCTGACAATGCCAAGGCTCCAGGAGGTGAAGATTCAATAGAGACCAAGAACAGCCCTTGAGAAGTCCCGCTGAGACCCCCTGGAGGGGTGTGAGCTAATCCTGGCTCAAGGATGCTAACCCCAGGGCGCCCTCTGGTGGAGCTTAGCAGCTATTGCCAGTGTGGACCTGAGTGAGGTCAGAAGCAGGACCATCCTTTCTCTTGTTTGAGAGCTCATATGCCCCTTCCCTGCCATGCCTCCAGCTCCTCACAAACACAAAGGACTCCACCCCTGCCTTCTCGACCCAGGAGAGTCAAGATTGTTAGGAGAACCTCAAAGAAAGATATTTCACTGCCTCCCTGGCAAGTCATTCAATCACTCTTTTTTTCCCCCTAGAGCTCTGTCCCTACCTTTCTGATGCAGAGGTAAGGATACCTGTGGGGATTCAGCCAGGTGAGCAGCCAGAGACTGCTGCTGTTCATTCGCAGACTTGTGCTGAGCCCAGGAGGAGCTGGGCCCTGGGTTTGAAGTCCAGCACTCACAGCCCAGGCTGTGTCCTGACCCTCAGCTGTCCTCACCCACGCAGCCATCACAGCTGGGAGACCCGTGCTGCTTTACCGATGGGCCAGCTGAAGCACAGAGGGGCCACACGGCCTGCAAGTGCTCCTGGCGGGTGAGCCCAGAATGCCTGGCTCCAGAGCCTATATTGCTAAATACCATACTGTGCTAGATACAGACATACAGCACATGCCTCACTTACAGAGAACTGAAGTCTGGTGGGTGTACTCCCGAAACTCACTATTCTTTCAAAGTGGGGGCGAGCAATCCCACAGAAGGACATACACCCTGAGAAGATCATAATTCAAAATGACACATGTACCTCAGTGTTCACTGCAGCACTGTTTATAGTAGCCGAGACGTGGAAGAAACCTAGATGTCCACTGACAGCAGATGAATGGATAAAGAAGTTGTGGTACATATATACAATGGAATATTCCATTCCATACAGTGGAATATTACTCAGCCTGGATCATTTGTAGAGACATGGATGGACCTAGAGTCTGTCACACAGAGTAATCAGAAGGAGAAAAACATAGACAACTGCTTTCAGCTGATTTATTAGATCCAAGAAAACTGTATGTAAATTAAGTTATACTTTCCTGGTGAATATGGCAAGGAAGGAATCTATAGGTTTCTGAAAAAGGAGTCTCAGAAGACCAACAACATCTTTGGTCAAAAAGTAAGAAACTCACTGGGAGAATTCAATGCACAAGGCCCCGGGGCAGTGCACACCACATGCTTTGAGTTTGCTGTTTCTGCTGTAGCAGCCACACCCATCACAACCTTGGTCCTCTGTGACAGGCGTCTGATCACCAGTTCTTGCAGCGGATTAGTGACCTGAGACAAGAACAAATCAGCTGAAGGAGAGAAACATAAACCATCACATCGGGCTGTTGGCAGAGATTCTGCTGCCCGTGGTTCAGAGGCCAGATGGCAAGGGATAGAAAAGGGCTCTGCGGGTGGACACAGTGCTGAGACCCATGCGGGCCAGGCAGTAACACACACACACACGTATCAGGGCTCCAAGCACCCCTTGGTCACCTGGCGACCCTCATCCTGCCAGACAGCTGGAGACCTGCCTGTTCTTTTCAGGCTGAGGAGGAGCGGGCATAGGGCCAGCTGGGCTTGGGCAGCCAGACGCCAGAACTGGTCTCAGATACAGTGGGGACTTAGCTCCTCATACGATTCAATTCATGTCTCTCTCACCCTGGTGAACAGGATCCACTATCCCATCGTAGGAGACAAATCAAAGAGACTAATGTCTCTGTGCTTTTCCTCCTTGATAGACATAGGTATAGACATAGATACATGTACAGACATAGGTATAGACATAGATACATGTATAGATATAGGTATAGACATAGATACATGTACAGACAGGTATATGTAGATATACACATGGGCTTCTCAGGTGGCTCAGCAGTAAAAGAATCCATCTGCCAATGCAGGAGGAGATGTTAGAGATGCTGGTTTGATCCCTGGGTTGGGGAGACCCCCTGGAGAAGGAAATGGCAACCCACTTCAGTATTCTTGCCTAGAAAATTCCATGGACAGAGGAGCCTGGTGGGCTACAGATCATGGGGTTGCAAAGAGTCATACATGATTGTGTGTGCACGTGCACACACACGCACGTGCGCACGCGCGCGCGCACACACACACACACACACACACACACACACACACAGAGATAATCATGTAGGAGTGAACTCAGAACAGAAGTTGATTCTAAAACCTCAGTTTAGGGGCCAAGGGAAGTTTGCTCTCCACCCAGATAGTCATCACCCTCCACATCCACAGGTTCCCCATTCATGGATTCAACCAACTGTAGATTTAAAATATTTTGCAAAAAAAATAGGCCAGGAACCTTAAAAAAATGAAACTTGAATTTTGCACATGCTGACAATTATTTAAACAGAATTTACACTGTATTTACAGCTATTTAGAGCTCATTATTTTAGGTGTTATAAGTGATCTAGAGATGATTTAAAGTATACAGAAGGACGTGTTTATACACAGTAGAGCAGAAGGACCCCGGGCTCACTTCCTCTCACGAGCACACCAAAAATCACAATTATCTGCAGAACAACCACAGATGAGAGAGACCAGAAGGGTTCAGTAAAATCTGATCATTACCAGATGAGTAAAGTCCCATGGACTTGCAAGGAGATCAAACCAGTAAGTCCTCAAGAAAATCAACCCTGAATATTATTGGAGGGACAGATGCTGAAACTGAAGCTCCAATATTTTGGCCATGTGATGCAAAGAACCAATTCATCGGAAAAGACCCTGATGCTGGGAAAGATTCAGGGCAGGAGAAGGGGGCAACAGAGGATAAGAGAGTTGGATGGCATCACCAACTCAACGGACATGAGTTCGAGCAAACTCTGAGAGATAGTGGAGGGCAGAGGAGCCTGGTGTGCTGCAGTCCATGGGGTCGCAGAGTCGGACACAACTGAGTGACTGAACCACAATGGCTGAATGAAGTGAGAAATTTAACCCTGATGAAGACCTAAATTATGAGATCACAGGTTTCAAATAAAAGGAAGAGTTTTGGGGGGATGGAGACCTAGAATTACTCTGTTGTAGATTTCAAAAGATGTGACCTACAGCGTTAAATAAAAAAGAAAGAAAGAAAGGGAACTTCCCCGGTGGTCCAGTGGTTAAGACTCTGAGCTTCCAATGCAGGGGGCTCAGGTTTGACCTCTAGTCCCTGGTCAGGGAACTAAGATCCCACATGCTGCATGGCCAATAAAGAAAAGAAAGATAGAAAAAAAGAGAAGCTAGCGACCCCCTCATGGACTTAGACATGGCCTTCTCCCTAAGGAGGACCGTGAGAGAGGAAAAGCTGGGTGAAATCAGAAGTGGCCTGGGTGTGAGACAGCTGGTCCTCCTCTGTTCCCTTGGACGCTGGCATCCTTCAAAATGCCTCCTGGGCCTCAGATCACTTCCTACGCTTAACTTAGGTGGGCTTGTTCCTTCCAGGACTTCCAGGGCTCAGACAACCTCTAATCCAAACATGACCTTCGAGTCTCTATCTCTGGTCCTGCTCTTCCCCTTGAGCTCCACCACCAACCAGAGGAGAGTCTTTTAAAAGGCAATGTATCAAGATCAGACTTAATTATCTCCTTGTCTTCATTAGTCAGGACTCTCGGTTGCTAGTGTCAGAAACCCAATAAGAACTACCTTCAGCAGAAAGGGTAATTTATGGGTTCATGTTAACCAAACTGTAGGACAGGAGGGGATGAAATTAACTCCAGGGATGTCTGGAACCAGAGGCTGAAAGACCACCAGAACTAACTTCCTTCTGGGCCTCACATCTGTGTCTCTGCCAAGGTTAAACTTTTTTCTACTGAAGGCCATTTTTTTTTCCCCAAATAGTAGAGACATAACCATTAGCATCGCTAAATTTGCAACTTGACAGATTCACCATCAGGAAAAAAAAAAACCAGCTCTTTCCCTTAGTGACGATTCAAAATTCAGAATTATCAGGGGAGGTCTCAGATTGGGGTCACATGCCCGTATGCTGATCAAACACTCCAGACAGGGTGATATGATAATATGACTGAACTACCTTGTATCTGGTATCCACCCTTAGATCAATCATTATAGCTAAGGAGATGGCTTTTTATTAAATGTTTTATTATTTTTAAATTTACATTTAAAAGGCAGTTCTTGGGAAGGCTGACATATTGAAGTTGGGGCAGGGGAGAACAGGTACGTCCAGGTGTGTCTGCTGTTCCCAGGAGATGGGAGCTGCGCCAGGTGAATAAAACATTGATGTCCGCCGCGTTCTCCAAGGATGCTCTGTGCACTGGACTCTTTTTCTGAGGCCACATGTGCGACTGGTGGGGTCTCAAACCTCGGCATTGGGAGCACAGAGCCTTGATCACCAGACCTCCAGGGAATTCCTTGTGCCTGTATTCCTGATCTCCACCCACAACATGTCAATGTATCCAGTCTCGCCGACCATGCCTCAGCTTCCTAAGAACTTTGGTCAGTTTCCCAAACAAAATCCAACCTCCTTCACTTAGAACACGAAGCCCCTCCCTCCCTGGCCCGAGCCCTCTCTCCGCCACATCCCCTGTGATTCAGCTGTCCCACTCTGCTTCCTGATTAAGCACATGGGGCTGCCACGCCCACACACTGCCCCTCAGACACAGACCACCTCCGCCCCTTCCAGCCCCGTACATTCGCCCGAGCTCATGTCTGCCTGGACTGGACTGTCCTTTCCCACTTGGTCAGCTGTATACCTTCCTTCATGGGAAAAAAAACCCTGATGCTAGGAAAGACTGAAGGCAGGAGGAGAGGGGGGAGACAGAGGATGAGACGGTTGGATGGCATCACCAACTCAATGGACATGAATTAGAGCAATCTCCAGGAGATACTGAAGGACAGAGAAGCCTGGCGTGCTGCAGTCCATGGGGTTGCGAAGAGTTGGACATGACTGAGCAACTGAACAAGATGAAGGTAGGAAGTGGCCTTACCCTCAAGTTAAATCCACCTGCTCTCCAGGCACATCTGACACCTTTGTATATCCCAGGATGTGTGAGTTCATCTCTCTGATCAGTACTTATCACACGGAGTTATCATTCACTTGTTGACCCATGTATCTCTTCACTTGACCAAGAGACCTCAGAAGGTGAGGACCACACGTTCTTCATCTTTCAAGTTGGTCCTAGCACCAGCCTGGTAGGTGAATGAATGGCTATCCCCTGGCATACAGTGGATGACCAATCGATGTTTTTTTTTTCATTTTTTTTTTATTGAAGTATAGTTGATTTACAGTGTTTTGTTAATTATTACTGTATGGCAAAGTGATTCAGTTATACATATATAGCAGTCTTTTTTCATATATTCTTTTCCATTATGGTTTATCATAGGACATCGAATAGAATTCTCTCTGCTGGACAGTCAGACCTTGTTGTGATGTTTAACGACTAAAGCAACAATCAACAGTTTCTAATGTTGAACATTCATTTGGTAGTTTTAATAACTGAAGCCTCATATTACCAAAACTTCTTAGTTCTTTTTATTCTCTTTAGGATGTGAGTGAATTAAAGGCTAATGAGTGGGTGGGTTTGGTTTCATTACTTCCACCCCAAATACTTTATTCAGATTTGCCAAAGTGAAAATCACTCAGTTGTGTCTTTGCAACCCCACGGACTACACAGTCCATGGAATTCTCCAGGCCAGAATAGGGGAGTGGGTAGCCTTTCCCTTCTCCGGGGAATCTTCTCAACCCAGGGACTGAACCCAGGTCTCCCGCATTGCAGGCAGATTCTTTACCAGCTGAGCCACCAGGGAAGCCCAAATGCTACTGCAATAATCACCGCCCCATACTGCTGTGTATTTCTGAAGCTTCTTCACTGCCATATTAGTCCAGAAAGTACATAGATTTTGATCTTCCCTGAGTTCCAAAGTGCACACTGTGCCACTGGCAGGTAAGTGAACCATAAACCTGTGGCACTGGCTACAGGCACTGGCTACTAAATAATGCAAATGCCTGGTTTCCCATCCTGAGTTTCTCCCCTTGATTAGCAGCTTCCAAATAGCTATGATGTGTAAATTGTTATCATGATGAAGGGCATTTATTTTTGAGTGATCTAACTTTGCATGTGCATAAGAGTTGATTCGAGGTGAACGCCCCTCCATCTCACTTCAGTGCAATTTGCTTTCTCTTGTAGAAGACCAAGGCATGAAGTCAGCCTCTTGGGATGCAACCGTATTCTCTCTGCTCTAGGTGGGGATTTACCACCCTGGGTTGTGCCAGCTACCTTATCCTGCATGACCTCAGTCACTGGGGGAAATTCCTCAAAATCTAGAGCCCCCCTGAGGTTCTTGCCTGCCCGTGGATGGCAGACAACCTGTGTGACAGTAGAACACACTCCTGGTGCTATCATTCCTCTTATTACAATGGACCAGACCCTCAAAGGTCATCCGGCAAGAGGGTCCACATTCTCTCAAGCAGCTCTGGCTACACTGTAAACACCCTCGCTCTCTGCTACTTCGTCCTTTATTTCAATATATGCTGCTTCTTATTTGGTGTTCTGTCTACTTGTCTTTTTATGGTCCACGTCTGATGCTAAGCCGGAGAGCTGTGAACATAAACTGCTTTGCAGAGGTGACCTTGCTTTTATTTTCAACAGCTTTGAGAGAGTGGGAGCTGTGTTTCACAGAAGACAGGAGCCGGAAGGGGCCTTCGACCACCCCCTTGTTCTACAGCCACGGAGCTGAGCCCCAGGGGGAGGAAGTGGCCTGCCAAGGTCGGGGAAGAGCCAAGATGAGACCTGGGTTAATGCAGATGACTCTAAAACCAACAAAGAGACATGCCAGTATTGAAGGCAACGAGCTAGGTTCTGCCAGAAGAAAAGAGAAGAAAATGGTTCAGATGGTACGGAATCTGCCTACAATGCAGGAGACCTGGGTTCAATCCCCTGGGTCGGGAAGATCCCCTGGAGAAGGGAATGGCAACCCACTTCAGAATTCTTGCCTGGAGAATCCCATGGACAGAGGAGCCTGGAGGGCTACAGTCCACGGGGTCGCCAAGAGTCGGACACGACTGAGTGACTAAAGGACTGAGGACCTGAGAGCAGACCACGGTCACCTAGGAAAGCCAAAGCATTAAGAGCTACTGCTGCCATCGTTGACGATGAAAGTATACGAAGCCTTCTCAACAGAGCCCTCGGGCTGGAAGGAATGTCTGAAATCCTGCTACCCTGGCGCACCCCGCGCTCTGCCCCAGCACGCCGGGGCTGTCTGGAAGTGGGCTGGCATCCAGATCACAGATGGATTCTTCCCGTGCTGCTTGGCCCATTTGTGCCTTAGTTCTCCTCGCCTGCATCTCATGCTCTCAAGCTCTTTGAGAGGCGAAGGTCTGTGCTGGGCTCTGACTCTGGCTCCGCAAGGTCACTTCTCCCAGACCTTCTGGGCCTCCACCTTGGCCCAAAGGGATGGACGCGCACCTCTGGGAAGAACTCAGCCAGCCATAAAACCGGGCCCCAGCGTGGAGCTGCCAACATACGTCAGACACTGTGTCGAGCGCCTTCACATGCCCAGTCTCTGATAACTTACAACAGCATTAGAAGCCAAAGAGGTCTTCCTTGGTGGTCCTGGTAGTTAGGGATCCACCTGCCAGTGCAGGGGACACAGGTCTGACCCCTGGTCCAGGACAATTCCACATGCCGAGGGGGCAACTAAGCCCAAGCACCCAAATTACTGAAGCTGGTGTGCCCTAGAGCCCATGCTCCTCAATAAGAGAGGCCGTGCTCCTCAGTAAGAGAGGCCACTTCAATGAGAAGCCCACGGACCACCTGAGCACAGCCCCCACTCGTGGCAACCAGAGAAAGCCCATGTGGCAATGAAGACCCAGCACAGTCAAAAATAAATAAAAATAAATAAATACACAAATCTGAAAAAAAGAGCAGCAGCAGCTCGGAGGAGCTGGGTGACTTCCCCCAGGCACGTGGTTAGAAAGGGGCTAAGCTGGGTCTGTCACACAGGGTGGTCTGACTCTGAGACCTGTATTTTCTATGACAGCACACTGCTTTACAAACAGAAAATGCTAAACCCATGACACGTATATTTTTTAAATGCTAATCTCATAATACATAGTTGTTTTTTTTTTTTTCAATGGAGGGTATCAGTGCCAAGCTCAGGCAACGACGGCCACGTTACAACAAAGAGGCAGGAAAAGCCAGATCACTGGCCGGGTGACCACAAAGCCTGTGTCTGGGGTCTCCGCCAGCTCTGACCCTGACACGTGACCGCGGGAGTCGGCCTCCTGTCCTCACAGCGACAGGTTATTACCTAACCCTCCACCCCACCTCCATTTCACAGGGACAGTGTGCCTTTAAAAGGACAGTTTGCCTTTTAAAACTCCGCAGTGCAGCAGGTTCAATTCCTCGCACTTTGAGAGAGGGATTTCAGAAAGGGGTGTTGTGGGAGTTCCCTGGGGGCCCAGTGGCTAAGACTCTGCACTCCCAATGCAGGCGTGGGTTTGATCTCTGGTCAGGGAACTAGGTCTCACATGCCACAACTAAGACCCAGTGTGGCCAAATAAGTAAATAAATAATATTCAAAATTTTAAAAGAAATACGTGTTGATATGTCAAAGATTCCCATTTTAAGCTAAGTTTAAGGCCCAACTTTTGGACACACGTTTGGTAAAGAACATAGTGTATGCAGAATGTCCTAAGGTGCTGACTTTGCAATGGAGTAAGGCAAGAAAGAAGTTACAGGATGAGAGATGGTGATTTTACTGAATTTGATGACTGGAGAGGGAAGCTTTGAAGAGTTAACTATTTTTGTCTTTATGGACTCAGAAAGTACTCTGAAATTACTTGCTGGGTGACATAAAATTTCATATGAGAAAATAAAATAAAGATTCAGTGATGGGATGGGAAAAGGTTATCTGGGCAAATCTTTTAGAGGTTAGATGTGCTGTGCTGAGCAGCTTCAGTTGTGTCGGACTCTTGGCGACCCCATGGACTATAGCCCACCAGGCTCCTCTGTCCATGGGATTCTCCAGGCAAGAATACTGGAGTGGGTTGCCATTCCCTCCTCCAGGGGATCTTCCCAACCCAGGGATCAAACCTGGGTCTCCTGCATTACAGGCAGATTCTTTACTGACTGAGCCACTGTTGGACATGATGCCAATTAAAAAAAAAAAAAAGAATGGGACAAAGAAATTTTTCCCCCAGCCCTTCCGAGGACAGGCTTCAGACATAATATCCCATCACACTGTTTTGGTGGTATCTAAAACAGAAGAGAAGGTGTGTATGTTTTAAAGAACCTGATGTAGGGAGTTCTTGCATTGTGTGCTTCAAACAAAAAGCAATTGCTTTAAAAAGAAATAAACAAAACCTGTTAAGAGGTTACTGTTCGAAAGGGGCTCACTTCTCCCAGCAATTATTACAAAAGGGATGAATGCAGGCCCGTATGGACTTGAGCAGAGGAGACCAGAAACTTTCTGGGGGGTCCTTTCCCCCTGTTCTCCAGTTGAGCGCTGGGAGCGCAGCGCCTGACTTTGCTGTGCGCGGTCTGGGTGAGATGCTGCCCTCTAGTGTCCACTGCTTACAATAGCATGTAATGTGATGGACGTGAGCTTGAGCAAGCTCTGGGAGTTGGTGATGGACAGGGAAGCCTGGCGTGCTGAAGTTCATGGGCTCGCAAAGAGTCGGACTCGACGGAGCGACTGAGCTGAACTCTAAGGTGGTCTCTGACCTCCAGACAAACACAATCACCCTACAGAGCAAAGCCATTCAGAGAGGTCAATCACCATTAAGGAGTTCGATGAATTAAAATCGTCCTCTGAGAAAACTACGAGAGGAGCGCGCACAGCGCTGAGCTGTGAGGGTGTCGAGTTCCCTTACCCCTCCTGACTGTGGACCACACGTGGATACAGCATGGAACACGCACAGAGCACCTAGCCCCCGGGCCCTTCCTGGGCAGACACAGTCCAAGGGGTGCAAGGAACGGGGAGCGGTGGCAGGTCCAACCTTCACACTGAGTTCCTAACCCTGCCTCGTGGGAGCAGGGGTTTGGGAGTTCCAGGCAGGATGGAAAACTTCTTGGTGGCAAGCTGATGAGCAAAATAGACTGACACAGACGGTCTTTCAGTCTTAACTTGTGACTTGGAGCTCCTTGAAGGAAGGCCGGGTTTTCACCGCTGTATCTTGCCTGGCACATTGTCCATATAGATACTCAGCTATTGTTTTGTTGCATGAATGAATACGTTCACTTACAATTTCTCTTGAGGAAGAAAAAACTAGTTCAAATAAATAATTAATGGGTCAAGAGAGAGAGAGCAGCTTCTGACATTCAGAAAGTGGCCATAAACTTGCAGTGGGGTCGCAAAGAGTCAGACATGATTGAGCGACTGAACTGAACTGATAAACCTGCAGAATACCAACCTCAGGAGAGGTTATGAGGAGACACTGGCTAGATGAGACAGAGCAAGTTCACTCCATAACTGTGTCTAAGCACAGATAAAAATAAGGTCAGTGAGCCACCCACGGAATGCCAAACCACCACCCCTTAGCCGGAAGGAGCATCTGTTGCTCTGTGACCAAGTCCAGCTCATCCTCCGGCCTGTCTTCCTGTCCCACAGATAAGACCCATCGAAATGCCCAGTTGCACACTTGCCTGCATCTTGGCAGCCTCCAATCTCGGGCAGAGCCCCACATCCTTAGAGGCTCCCCCCAAATCCTCAATAAGCCCTTCCTAAGCCCCGCTTGCTGGGACTTCCCATGGCTCCAGGTCTGGACTCTCACTGGCTATAACCCTGATTGTTTAGCTTCAGGGCTGCTTCTGGGGCTGTTTGGCTGAAGGGCACTGACCAAGTAAGTGCTAAGAAGAAAAGAATGCCCGGACTCCGAATGTGGAAACTGTCAGGCTCCCAAGAGCTCTGGGTCTTAATATTAATACCCAATAACCCTTCCTGAGGCATTCTCCTAAGCACTCCAGTCAGCTCATGACAGGAGGTAGGCACTGTTGTTGTTTAGCCACTCCGTCGTGTCTGACTCTTTGCGATCCCCCTAGACTATAGCCTGCCAGGCTCCTCTGTCCATGGGAGTCTTCAGGCAAGAATACTGGAGTGGGTAGCCATTCCCTCCTCCAGGGGATCTTCCCAACCCAGGAAACAAACCCGTGTCTCCTGCATTGGCAAGCGGGTTCTTTACTGCTGAGCCACCGGGGAGGCCTAGGCACTGTTATTATCCCCATTTACAGACAAAGAGGTGCAGCATGAAGAGGTGAAGTAGCCTCTGCCTCTGCAAGGTCAATCAGCTGGCAAAAGATGGAACCAGCGCTCAGCCTGGTTATCTGACCCCAGAGCCCAAGCTTCAGATAGACGGGACTCTGAAGGACTCTGAAGGTAGAAGGAGGAATGTGTGTGCATTTTCTGGGCTAGCAGCGGGAGTGGGGGAGGAAGGCATGAGCAAAGGCCCAAGAACAGGAAAGAGCAACTCTGCATAATCAGCAACTGGATTCCAAGTCGAACAAAAATCTCCGAAACGTCCGCTGATGTCCCGGTCACCACGCAACCCCCTTCCCCACCCCCACCCCCCGCACTGACCTGGCCCCCTGGAGGCCAGACCTCCGAGCCAGATGCAGGCACTGGGGTGACAGATTCTGTTTCTTGAAGTGGCTTGGATCCTGCCATCTTCACTCGAAGGACAAAGAATGTTCCGTTGGCCCACACCCACACCTGGCCCTCATCTCCTGGAACCTGGAGGCATAGCGGGGTGTGGCCAGGCCCAGAGTCCCCCTAACTAGCACATGCCCCTCTTTCTGATCTGTGTGTCCAGACGTCACTTCTCAGGGAAGCCTCCTCTGATCCCCTGGGATTGGCTACATCCTTGGTCACAGGCTGCCAAGCAGCCTTAACGCCCCCTTTACTAAAGCCTGTGACAGTTCAGGACGTCCTCCTGCTGGACCACGAGTCCCACAGGGCTGGGGCTTTGCTGGACTGGGTTGCTGCCTGGCAACTCCCTGGAACTCAGAGACGTGAACTCGAGGGGGACGGACTGAGGGGCGGGAGATTCAGGGAGAAGTAAGTCAATACCTTTCCCTTCCCATCCCAAACCCTTGCCTCTTGGCCCTCAGTCAAGTCAGGTGTTCCTAGAGAAATCAGCCACAGGTTGTTCTTCTACCAAGAGCCCGGTCAGTCCCCAACAAACTTTACCTTCTAAGAAGTGACTGTCCCCCTCTGGTGAGTTATTTAAGGTCACCCGGAGCCAGCGAAGTTAGAAATAAGACTCAGATCAATGTTGCCAAGGTGGTCTTTTTCTTAAACGAATAAAGAGGAGGAACTGGGCCGGACATTGATTCTCCATGACTTCTCTAAGAATGTTCATCAAATACGGACTGAGAATGTCTATTAATTCTGTATGGGACCTGCAGAGACACTCAAGTGTCATGAGCCCTTCAGGACAAGATATTTCTTAAAAAAGGAACAGGAAAACACAAGAAACACCGTCTGGGTTCATGGTTAATACTGCAGAGATGAGCTGAATTCAGCTCTGGGTTGCGACTCTCCTGAGCTGGCTTGAACAGCGGGGTGGGAGCCGGGATCAGCTTGCTGTGTAGCCTCTCGGTGGAGGGCAAAGCACAGCGGAAAAAGCTGCAGACAACACGAGCGTCGTTGGCATATCCCAGCATGTTCCCTTCTCACGAGAAGCCATTAAAAATAAATAAGACCAGTGCTAATTTCTTAGATCCACAGCCACACAGGGAGAAGGTTCAAATAAAAGCCAAGCTCTTAGCCTGCAGGGCTGAGGAACGAAAGCCAGGCAATTAGAGCTGAGAAAACGCTTTACAAAATCTTGCAGCAGGAGGCCAAGCTGAGTCACTTTCAGGAAGGAGCCCTCAGGTGTTAGGAAGAAGACGCCTTCCCACCTGGGATGGGTGGAACACAGCACAGCAGGGGTAGCGGGAGAGGCGGGACAGACCAAACCAACTCCCCAGCCAGCTCCCAGCCTAGTCTGGGAATGATACCCGCTGAGGAATAGTGGGGGTTGGTGATGAGCTGTGAACATCTTCCCCATGGGACTCACCTCTCCCATGGACATCATTCTCGATGACCAGGCAGCCCCTGACAGCCATGTACCTCGTATTTCTTTGAAATGTTCCTCTTTTCCATCAGCAGTGCCCAAGTATTATGATCCAGTGATCCGCGGGAAGTGAAGCAGGATGGCTTCTTTCAGCAAACCTTTCCCTGCATTTAGGGCAAAGGGGTAAAATGAAGCAAAGTCACGTTGCTGAAGCTTCTGATTAAAAATAATTTTTGACAAGGCTTCTATTTTTCTTTTCCTTGCTATCTTTTCATTACCTTCCCTTTTTCACTTTACAAGTACATGGATGTATACTCTCATCTAGAAATGGACTATTTTATGCAAAATACAATGTTTCTTGAAAAATAAATAAAACATCCTTCCCCCGGGGGCCAGAGGGCAGTCTGGGATGGAAGGGTGCCTAGAAACACTCACTATAAGATGGTTTTTAGCACTGTTCTTGGCAACCTGTGTGTGTGTGTGTGTGTGTGTGTGTGTGTGTGTGTTTGCGCACGTGTCGTCCATCAGTCGTGTCTGACTCTTTGCGACTCCATGGACTGCAGCCCACCAGGCTCCTCTGTCCATGGGATTCTCCAGATAAGAATACTGGAGTGGGTTGCCATGCTCTCTTCCAGGGGATCTTCCAAACTCAGGGATCAAACCCAGGTCTCTTGTGTCTCCTGCTGATCCACTTGGGGCAACCTGGGAGGTGACATCAAATACCTGGATAAGCTTAGACACATTTCTGTAAAGATAGCACCTTTCTACATCATCCATTAAAGCTCAGCAGAATTTTCATCATAATGAGTCCCAATAAAAGTCCAATTTAAACAGACTGGGACCTAGCTTCAGCAAACGGAAAACCTGACTTGTTTCCGTGGGTAGGTAGTCTTAGTCATTCTGTTTTGCCTTTCTACCACTCTACAATTAAGGGATCTTTTAACACCTCCCTTTTCGGCCAACAGAAGCCAACAGATTAAGTGAAGTGTCTAACTCACTTCAAAAAGACCTACCCGGGGAGGGGCTGGAGGCTGGTGGACTCAGGAAGCTCGCTCTTCGGGTGAGGGCAGACAGCCTCCTAGGTTCTCCTCTGGGCCAGGAGCCGCCGAGAGTGAGGGCGCCAGGCCCTGGTCTACTTTGGAATTTTCAGTTGCATGGAGTAAATGTTTTCCACCACAGGTTATGTGTTTAGCTGTGGCTTGTGATGATTCAAACCGAGAACAAGAGATTTCCCACACCTGCTAGTGGGTTACGTTAAGAGTTACAGGAAACAAACACCTCAAGAGTCCATTAACTCTGAGCTGAGAACTGAGGTTTAAATAATGCAAGGTGGAAATGAGACACAGACATCGCAGAAAGAAATATATAACATATGCAGCCCTCCATGACCCGCTACAGGGAGCGTTGACTATTCCATGTAGAAAGAGTGTTATTTGTGAGTGCAGAGCGGCTCCCAGGTCTTGACCATCCTCACAGGAACAGTCTAGAAATGAAAGCGACAGTGATACAAAACCTTCTTCTTTGTCACCACAAGATTTAGGAGATTATTTCTTATAAAGACATTTTTTTTTAACCCTGAGGCTGATATTACCAAAGTGATAAAAGAAAAGTTACTATCAGCTGCAGTTTATTCAGGGCAGAATTTTAAAAATCATTTATTCATGAATCTGGAATGGATTCCCTCTCCCCCAACCCCCCACACACACGATGACAAGAGGAAAAGATGGCAAACAGTGGTGTCTGGTCTTATTACACAGTGATGATACAATTCTCAAATCAGTCTGCTGATCACAACAAAGAGGATGCTAACATCAATGAACTCGACACGATCACGTTTAAGAAGTTCATCAAAATCGGGTCTTTCTTATGAAAGAGGATTTGGAGTACGACCTCAGACAAGAATAACAGCACGGTTCTCTCTTACAATGTCTATTTCACGGCACTCTGCCTCCACAGAGGAGCTAGCTAGTGAAGTTCAGAGTTCACTTGGGGGGTTGCCTTGCAAGTTTCAACCTCAGCCTTAGTCTCCTGGAGGTCAGACTGGCTAATGTCCAGAAGTTGTGTGTGTGTGTGTCTGTGTGTGTCTGTGTGTATGTGCACGCATGCACGCATGTAATCAGTCCTGTCTTTCTGTGACCCCCATGGACTATAGACCACCAGACTCCTTTGTCCATGGGATTTTCCAGGCAAGAATACTGGAGAGGGTTGCCATTTCCTTCTCCAGGGGATCTTTCCAAAACCCAGGGATCGAAACCATGTCTCTTGAGTAGCCTGCCAATGAAAGTGAAAGTGAAAGTTGCTCAGTCATGTCCTACTCTTTGCAATCCCATGGACTATACAGTTCATGGAATTCTCCAGGCCAGAATACTGGAGTGGGTAGCCTTTCCCTTCTCCAGGGTGGTCTTCCCAACCCAGGGATCAAACCCAGGTCTCCTGCATTGCAGGCACACTCTTTACTAGCTGAGCCACAAGGGAAGCCCAAGAATACTGAAGTGGGTAGCCTATCCCTTCTCCCGAAGATCTTCCTGACCCAGACATCTAACCCGGGTCTCCTGCATGGCAGGCAGATTCTTTACCAACTGAGATAAAATCTGCCAGTTATTCCATTCAAGCATTGGGGAAGCCATCGAATTAAACTGGAAAAGACAGCCGTGTTGAATTGGGAACTGTCTGAACATCAGTTTGTATGTAAGTAACAAACAGGTAGAAAAAAAAGACTTTCAGCATCTGCCTTCCTTCTGTCTCTGAGGTTGTTTTTGTGGGCGAGTTTGGAGCAGTGGTGAGCCACCTCCCACAATGTAGCAGCCTGCTGACTTTCTCTCCTGTATTTCCATAGTGACTTCCACATGTTTATAAAATGTGTCCTTTCTAAAAACACTAACAGCACTTGCCAAAACCGGCTGTTCGTCTGCACATCAGAGTCAGGAACTCTTTGCTGTCACTTGGCTTCAATGCACTGGACGTACAGCTTCCTGTGTACCAGGTGTCGGTATGCGTGACTGACTCTGTACAGTCACATGCCCTCAGGGCTGCAGCGAGCCTGGGGGAGGTGGCAGCTGAAGAACCACCTCACCTAACCTGCTCCCTATACCTTATTTGTATGACGTCTTTGCAGTTCAAGTGACAGAGCTGAGTGTCCCAGTTGTGAACTTTTACTGGATTTTTCTTAAGAAGTTAAATTACCTTCACTACCTTTCAGCCCAAATTGGGTGAAGGTAATGGAGATGGACGGAGAAGGCAATGGCAACCCACTCCAGTGTTCTTGCCTGGAAAATCCCATGAACGGTGGAGCCTGGTAGGCTGCAGTCCATGGGGTTGCTAAGAGTCGGACACGACTGAGCGACTTCCCTTTCACTTTTCACTTTCATGCATTGGAGAAGGAACTGGCAACCCACTCCAGTGTTCTTGCCTGGAGAATCCCAGGGACAAAGGAGCCTGGTGGGCTTCTGTCTATGGGGTCACACAGAGTCGGACACAACTGAGGCGACTTAGCAGCAGCAGCAGCAGCAATGGAGATAGAATTTAGTACCAAAGTGAGTTTGAAAAAGGTTTTCCAGGAAAGATACCAGTATTCTGGGGATTTCTCTGGTGGTGTGGTGGCAAGACTCTGCTCTTCTAAGGCAGGGGTGTGTGGCTTCAATCCCTAGTCCAAGAACTAAGATTCCACATGCCCTCGAAGTACAGACAGAAAATAAATCAATCAATCTAGGAGTTGACAAAACTCTAAAAAAAAAAAAAAAGAAAAAAAGGATACCAGTGTTCTTCCCCACCCTCAACCCCCCCACCCCGCAGGTATAACCACAGAAAATCAAGGCTGGAAAAACTCTTTTAACAATCATATGACCAAATCCTACACCCAACACCTGAACCTATGTAACATCTCTGCCAAGTTGCTGTCCTGTCTCTGCTAGAATAGCCTTAGGGGCAGGAAGTTCTTCCAACGTCACTTATTCCTCCTTAAAATAGAACAGCCAGGCAGATGGAGCAGGTAAACAAACTTCACTGAGCATGATTATGAATTGTACCTAATTTTTCAAGACAATGAGCAGACTGTCTACTGCTACTCAAAAGAACAAATCAGATTTGTTGCAAGCATCCCAGGCTTTCTGCAATGATTCAAACTGGGGAATTTAGAAGTGTGGGTTTTATATATCATAGCTGAATAGCTGTGCATTTGGTGGGGGGAGGATCGGATTAAAAATCTCTTAGAAGCAATCACTGTAAGGCCCCGAAACAAAGGGAAAGTATGTGCTTGGTGCTAGAGAAGACTCTTGAGGGTCCCTTGGACAGCAAGGAGATCAAGCCAATCAATCCTAAAGGAAATCAACCCTGCATATTCATTGGAAGGACTGATGCTGAAGCTCCAATACTTTGAACACCTGATGTGAAGAGCCCATTCATTGGAAAAGACCCTGATGCTGAGAGAGATTGAGGGCAGAAGGGGGAAACAGAGGATGAGATGGCTGGATGGCATCACTGACTCAATGGACATGAGTTTGAGCAAATTCTGGGAGACAGTGAAGGACAGGGAAGCCTGGCGTCCTGCAGTTCATGGGGTCGCAAAGAGTTGGACATGACTGAGCGACTGAACAACAAGAACATGTGTTGTAAAAAGTAAAATTTCCTTTTGAAGATGCAATAAATACTTTGTGCAGTGAGTCTGGGTACAATAATTGGGGAGCTCTGGGGGATGAGGTGCCTGCTGACTGCAGTCAGTTGGGCTGCAGAAGGCAGAAGAGGTGAGCAAGGCCAGTCATAGCCTGCGGAGACTCTTTGCCTCTCCCAAAGGCATCAGGAGAGGGTATCTTGACTTGATCCTCTCCTTCTGGCCTGCTTGGCAGCACTGCCAATGATTCTTTTGGGTCTGATTTCTCTCAAGTTACTCAGGCTGCTTCAAGGTTTTAAACTGCCTCCCACCCTCCCAAAGACTAACAAAGTAACACATAGATCAGTGGATGATCATTTCAGAATTTGTTTACAAAGGCTCAGTTCCTCTGAACGGACACTTTTATGTCTACATTTTTATTTTTTGATCATATATAGGAATAAGTCTACTTGAACTGAAAACCTTCACCCTGAAGACACACATGTAAACTTTAAAGATGGAGTGACTCAGACGATTCCATTTTGAGCGCCGCCCTTAAATAGCAGTGATATTGCGCTTTAACAGAACATCAGTGACAAACGGAAACAGGACAACAAACCAACCATAGAGTCAGTGTGTCTTTTTATAGAGAGGCCTCTTTCTGCTTCGAAAGGACCAGAGCACTAACACTGAGTGGCTAGATGATCAGTGAGCAGACCTCCCTGCGAAAAAGAATATAGCTCCCTCAACCGCAGAGACTTAGATGTGAAATCAGTAAAAGTCTATCAGGTACTCGGGGTAGATCTGGTTGGCGTCGAACACCACAAAGACCCTGGGATTCCAGGTGTCATCCACGCAGCTGTCATACAAGTTTACATAGCTGCCGTCTTTGGAGGGAGGGCGAATGTATTTGGAGTCTCCGTTTATGTAGTCTCCAATCAGCACTCGGGCGAGAAACATGGATTTGTGTGCTCGGAACAGATGCCGCTGTTGCAGGCTGACCCCGTGGATCTGGAATGTGTTGCCGTGCTTTACGTCATCTTTGCAGAAGCGGCTGGAGTAAGCAGCATCTCGAGCAAAATAGGTTCCTTAGACAAAAAGGGCCCCGGAGAGCCAAGGTTACTCCTAGGAATGTATGAAACACAAGCGAAAATACTGTGATGGCTAGGGGGATAGACACATAGAATCATATAGCCAAAATAGATGTGGAATTCCCTCAACTGTAGGTGTTAAAGAAAAGAACAGAAATCTGTCTGTTGTGGACAGCTGCGATGCAGGCGGCCACTGGGGTATGTGTGTTAGTACAGACCAGTCCCCACCACCAACACCATCCCCATCCCCACCAAAATGCAGCTACTAGACTTGCGTAGTGGTATTCAAAAAGAATATTACAGGGACTTCCCTGGCAGTCCAGTGGTTAAGAGTCCAAGCATCCAAGGCAGGGGGCCTGGGTTGGATCCCTGGTTGGGGAACTAATATCCCACATGCTATGTGGTGTGGCCAAAAAAAAAAAAAAAATCTTATAAAGAAATCCAATATATAAGACAGACACAAGTGGCTTCTGTGATTACAAGTGGCACAACCTGCCTCATAAATGCTGGGACCTCCCTCCCTCTTCTGTTTCCTTCTACCCTTTCCCCACCTGCTACCCACCCATCTAAGCACCCATCACTGGGGAGCACAGTGAACCCACGGGTCTGCACAAATGATTTCAAACCCCAAGAAACCACGTTTCTATTTTACGAGGTGACAGTTCAGTAATATTTTTGGAGATGATAGAACCCCACATCCAGGAAAAGATTTCTGGATAGAATGCGATGCAGCTCACACCCAAACGTTCCAGAAGGACAAGCTCATGGGTCCACTGGCTAAACAGGAATCTCTGTGAAGCGTCTGACTCTTCCAAACTGGTAGGTCTAGGAGGCTGCCCTCAGTAAGGGAATATTTACCCAAAACTTTAGAAATGAATTACAAAGTCCCATATTACCCAAATCCAGTGGGATTTATGTAACACCTTTCTGATCCTCTTACACAGTTAAATAAAGGGGATGGCCTTTTCAGGGAAAGGCCTCTCTTGCTGGAGGGAAGGTACAAAATAAGGACCAAGCAATGTCTGCATACATGCTAAGTCGCTTCAGTCATATCCGACTCTTTGCAACCTAGTGGACTATAGCCTGCCAGGCTCCTCTGTCCATGGGATTCTTCAGCCAAGAATACTAGAGTGGGTAGCCATGCGCTCCTCCAGGGGATCTTTCTGACCAGGGATCAAGCCTATGTCTCCTGAAATGCAGGTGGATTCTTTACCACTGAGTCACTGGGGAAGCCCAAGTTAAAGTCCACCTCTTACCTTTTCCCCTCCCCTCTTTCCTTAACATGCTTGTCTAGTGAGCAAAGACTAAAGAACTCAGACTTCCACAACATTAGAAAAAAGGGGAGGATTTCCCCCATTATTCCTTAATGCTCATCAACATTCCAACCTATCATTCTCTAAAAAAACAAACAAAAAATAGACCTATGTACCATGTACACATTAACTGATTTATTTTTTAGTGCTCTGTGTACTTGACATAAAACAGTTTGATATACAGGTTTATCCAAGGAAAGGACTTATATGTGGAAACTAAATGACATAATGCAAAAATGAGCAAATCTAAACATGATGCCCCATCCAAACGGCTGGGCCTTGGGGGCGGCGGTGGGGGGTGGTTATCTGACCTCGGAGAGATGTGAAAAGTCTTCCTTCCATCTTGCACAAGCAGGAAGTGGCTTTCTGGTGGCTCGGAAACTCTTGAGGGTGTGCCAGGAGCCTAGCATTTAACTTTTGCCTCTAACATTTAACTTAATGCCTCTCGAGCCCCTGAATCATCATCAATCCTCTCTCAAAGAGCAGACTATCTCCTAGCACTCAAACTAGGTTTGGATGATTACCTTTTCCAAAGAGAGCACCGTGGATGCCGTTGATTCTCCAGTCAAAGTTGTGAATGCAAATCGCCTCCACAAACTCACTGCTGGTGCCATGGAACAGCATTTGTTCATTAATCTGAGGCACGCCTCTCTTTTTCTTGAGCTGAGCCTTTTTCCTAAAAACACAACGCACAGACACAGAACACAGAAATTACTGTAAGCGGCATCATTGATTCCTCAAGGAGTGAAGCGTGACAGAAAGGGCGAAACAGAAAACAGTAATTTAACGTCTACCATAAGTGGACATACAATAGCTCTCGAAAAAAGATAATCTCAGATGCTCTTGGGACATCTAAATTGGTTCATCAAAAATTACTAATTAACAGACAAGGGTAAAAATTATACCCAAAACTACAATATAAATCAACTATACTTCAATTGAATATTTTAATTTTGGAAATTAAAAAAAAAAAAACTATAGATCTCCCAGATGATGTCCCATCACAGTAAAATGACTGCTTAAACCAGTCAAGCTTTACTGATACATAAAAATGACACTACAGAAAATAAATAACAGAGTTCTCAGAGTCTTTAAGTAGTGAAATTCCTTGAGCAAGGACTATGCCTTAATCATTTTATCCCCAGAGTGGGACATGTTGGTTGAACTGCATTGAATTTTGAATCTTCAGGCTGGAAGGGACATAAAACCACCCAGTTCAACCCTCTTCCCAGTGGACAAACCTCTTCCAAAACATAAAAAGATATTCCATGTAGGACTTGTTGTAAAAGCAAAAAAACAAACATGATGAAAATGGCCTAAAATCCTCTCAAGAGAAAAAATTGAACAAATAATTATATATTTATATATGAAAATTAAAATAATGAAATAGGTCTACATGTATTAACACAAATAACTCTTGAAAAATAATGCTGTCTGTAAAAAAGAATGATGCAAAAAGAGACCTACAACTCAAAGTAATAATGTGCATTGTAGAAGTATACAAATGAAGGTAATAAAAAATATCAAACTGTGGATGAGAACGGCTGTCCCCAACCTTTTAGGCACCAGGGACCGGTTTTGTGGAAGGCAATCCTTTCACGTACCAGGGATGCGGGGATGGTTTCGGGATGACTCGAGGGAAGGACATGTATTGTGCACCTTATTTCCATTATTACTGTATCAGCTCCACCTCAGGGGGTCAGGCATTAGACTGAAGAGGTTGGGGACCCCCGCTGTACAGGAAGCCGGGGCTTCCAGAGCAGCTCTCCCAGGGGTGAGGAAGAGGCAGCGAGCACCAGCGAGCATTTGCGCCTCGCCGTCTCTGAGGCTGCGGGAAGTCTCAGGGGCCGAGGTCTCACCTGCAGAAGAATTCCCACAAGTCTAGGTTTTGAATTCTCTGAATCCTTTGGATTCTGTTGCGGTCCATCGTTTTCCCAAAGAGACTAGCGACTTCATTGTATTCGTGCGTCTGAGGGTGCAGAGGGATAAGCTGCAAAGAGAAGGTGGCGCCGTGTTACCGGGGTCCTGGCCCACCTCCCCGCGGGCGGGCGGCCGGGCGGGCGCTGGCGCTGCCCTTACCTGGTAGGGCAGCTCGGTGTTCACGTTCTCCCAGTGCAGCGGCATGGGGATGGCCTCGTTCTCACAGATGTAACTTGGGGCAGAAAAGACAAAACGACATTTCAGAAGCCGATTATAATCACTGTCAATGACTCAGACACTTTCTCCCAAGCTGAATTATCATGTGACAAAAGCAATGAAGTGTCGTCCTTGGTTTATTTTAAAACATTTACTGAATATTGGCTTGTGTGCAACTTTTTTAGGGGCCGCGTTGAGAAATCTGATGGGAAACTTCAAAAACGATCTTATTTCGATCTTGTTTTCCTGAATTTGCCAGAGTTTCTCTTAAATGTAGGAAGACTTTAGGTGAAGAAAAGTAATTTCCAAGAAGAAAATCAACTTCTTGATTAAAATAAAACTCCTTTATCGGATTTATGGTGTCTGTTAAATACCATCCAGAACCCTCAACTACATGTTCAATGTCCTCTAAGATCTATTATTAACTCAAATCTAAACCCTTCTCTCTTTATTGTCTACTAGGCCCCTGCACGGTCCTAATTAATTCACCCTAAGCAGAAGCCGGTAAAGTCATCTACCATGTTTAAGCCACTGGATGTGAACACAGAAAAAGACAATGACCTTTGGAAGCTTGACGGCAGAAGTCTATAACTGATACAAGAATCCTGTCTGGTGACTGGAGGTTGTGGGAGAAATGTATCAACTTCTAGCCTATCTTTAACTTATTTTTTAATTTTTTTAACTAATTTTACCTTTGGGGACATCACACAATCATGATTTAAAGATGAGGACAAGACTTTGAGCAAGCTCAGGGAGATAGTGAAGGACAGGAAAGCCTGGCGTGCTGCAGTCCATGGTGTCACAAAGAGTCGGACACGACTCAGCAACTGAACAAAGGTAAACGAGAGTGAACGGTGGATGGTTTCCCTTCGTCTCCAGTCCTTGGTCTAGTTCTCACCTCTTGCCTCCACACCAAGTATAATCACTGCTTTTAGTCTCTTGGGTATTCTAGAACTTTAGGTTAACACAAACCTATGGGGTTTTTTTGTTTGTTTTGCACACAGGAATGGTAGCATATTCCTGTGTCTTTTGCAGCTGCTCTATTTTTTTCACTATGTTCTCAGAGACCCTTCTGTATCAGGGAGAGAACTCCCTAGCACACAGCCTGGCACAGGGCAGACACTCTGGACACTGGAGGCTGAAGGTGTGTATTCTACTGGACTGATGCGGGGTACCCCAGTGCATGGACACACCCCCTCCTATTGATCACAAGTTCCCTATAGGGGACATTTAGCTTTTTTCCAACTCTTTGCTGCCATTAAGGATGCTACAGAGAACAAGTCCATCCACTTGTCATTGTACATGGCCACTTGTCATATTTTAAGATAACATTTTTGGAATGGCATTTCTGGGTCAAAGAATATATTTATTGCTGACTTTAACAGAAACTTCCCAGAGGCCCTCCTCGAAGGCTACAGTCATTGACATTCCAAGCAGAAATATATAGAATGCCTACTTGTCCACAAACTCTCCGAAGAGGCGTGTTATCAGACTCTGGAATTTCTGTCAATCTGATAGTAAGAAATAGCCTGGTATAATTTGTATTTCTCTTTTTTATAAGTGAGGCTGCATGAACTGCACAAATTCCTTTCATTCTTCTAAGGGGCTATTGGTTTTCTACTTAGAGATTCTTCAAAGTACTTCATATACTACAGAGACTGTGATACCATGTAACAATACCTTTCCCAGGTTTTCTTTGTTTTTTGTTTGTTTTTTCCACTTTGCCTGAAGTATCTTTTTGGCTTCCTAGGTGGCTCAGTGGTAAAGTATCTGCCTGCAATGCAGGAGGCCTGGGTTCGATTCCTGGGTTGGGAAGATCCCTTGGAGAAGGAAATGGCAACCCACTGCAGTATTCTTGCCTGGAGAATCCCACGGACAGAGGAGCCTGGTGGGCCACAGTCCATGGGACTGCAAAGGGTAAGGCACAACTTGGCGACTAAGCGACAGCAGAAGTATCTTTCAGCTATGCAAAATGTTTTTGTTTGCTTATTTGTTGAATATTTACAACTTTGGTTAATTGCAAATTCCTTGCCAACAGGAATGTGCTATTCACTTTGCATGTCATAAGCGCTCGATGTATTCCTGCAATAAATAAACAAGCATTTCTGAATCAACACCTCCTTGTTTTCATTGCTCTTCTGTATCCTGCCTAACCATTCTTCCTTTTATTATCCTGAGTCTTGGACTCTATTCTGGTTATTTCTCTCCTTCTCCTGTCTTTGTGCTATGGCTTCAATGGTCTGTGAGAGAACAAAGTGCCTTGCATTACATGCCTCTCCCGACAAAAGTACACCAGATATAGTGACATACAATTACTATAACATTTTGCATTATTATGTCTCATTCTCTCAGATTATATACTCTTTGAAGATAAGCAATTCCTTTCTTAAATTCCTTGTACTTAAGAATGAGGATATGATGTAGCTGGTAAGGAAGTAAAGTTCTCTCCCTTCCTAGAGCATTCATTATACAAGTACTTACATAACTTATAAATCATGATCCTAAAATATATGCCAAAAGTCCCAAGAAGCAAACTGATAGAAACTTCAAAAACTTTTTTCTTTAATCCTTTCAAAACATCTCCTTGGAAGAAGCAAATGGGCATCTCCTACAATTCACATTCTATTAAATAGCATTGTTTGTTTGTTTCATTTTAAATTCTTTGAACAATAGGAATCTCAATACTCAATTGAGGAATCATTCCCAATAATAGGAAATATGCCTTAAAGTTTTTCCCTTCAACTTCATTCATGTGAATAACACCTATTAATTCTCTTGTTTCTCTTGTGGCATTTATAGCAAGGCTTCCCTGGTGGCTCAGTGGTAAAGAATCTGCCTGCCAATGCAGGAGATGTGGGTTCGATCCCTGGGTCAGGAAGATCCCCTGAAGGAGGAAATGGCAACCCACTGCAGTATTCTTGCCTGGAGAATCCCCATGGACAGAAGAGCCTGGTGGGGCTACAACCCACGGGGTCGCAGAGTTGGACATGACTTGGTGACTAAACAACAAGGCATTTATAGCTTTTCAGGATATGGACAGCAGGCAGCCAAGCCATCGTCCCATGCACTCCTGTTTTCCCAGGCCCCCTTTGGTCACTGAAGATCTGAAATTACCTACACGAGCTGCCCAATGGGGTTCAGTGGAGGTGAAGATAAAGTGGGTAATTACTAAGGATTTACAACCCAAATAACTGGATGGCTCCAGGAGAGCCTTTCCAAGCTAAACTGAACTTACCTCGGTAGGTTATTTTAAGGATTTATAGTAGAGACCATCAGGCATTTTTTAAACTACCACGCAAACTGCTCTAAAGAATTGAAAAATACATCTATCTAAGGGAAATGAAAAGGACGACAGGAAAGGAAATGCCAGTCGAAAATAACAGTACAGCTCGTGCACCAACAAGTGTGAAATTCAGTAAAGATTAATATTAAGATCATTAAATAACCCACCAAAACATTTTCCGTCTACTTATTCCTCTGCCAAATATCAACGAAGAGGAGAGAGCGAGCCCACTCTCTTTGCACCCCATTCCCCCCTGATACCTGAAAGCACTGATGGAAAAGGGGGCTCTTTTTATTAAGCGCTGCTTTCCCGTGATGAGGTTCATCTGCTTCATTTCTGCGCACAGAGACAAAGAGGTGAGTCATGGGAACACGCCGGGCGACGCAACGTCACGAAGCTTTGCAGCCACACAAGGGCCACGGGGCTTCAGGAGCAGCCGCCCAGCACAGCGTTGTTAGGGATGCCTGACCACACGTCTGGTTATCAGCTTCCCTGCTTGATCTAAGCACACACAGGAGGAAGCCAGCCTCACACATGGCTCGGTATGTAGGGTCTAATCCTTTTCATACCATGCTTGAGTTAAACACATGAACAGAGAGGAGTTCTCAACTTTGGAAAATTAAAAGTACTAGGAAGAGAAAGAAAGTATGGAATTTTCTGACTGGCTTCCTAAATCTTTACTTGGATTGTTCCAAAAATTTTGGAAATAACAACAACAAAAAAAAAGGATACATTACCATGATAAAACTTGCACAACTCACAGTTTCAAAAATTTGTGCATTTCTTGCCTTCTCTTTAAATTGTACACCTGAGCCAAAGAAATGGAAAACCTAGCTAGACTCAACACAGACTTACAGGAGAGATGCTAGTGATAAGAGGCTAATGAACTGACTGACGTATCACTTTCTTCTTTCCTCTTTCTCAGCCGTGGCAGTATTTGCCAAGTCCACCTCATCATCCCCACTGCGGTGGGTGCTAAGTCTTACCGAGGGAATTCTGGTCATTTTACCATCTTGTCTAACTGAGGTCATTCCACTCCAAGATGAGGTGGTTCGCCCGGCCGGGCTGATGCTGTGAGAAGTGTGTTCACCCCTCCTGTGTACTCCTAGGCTCTGTACACGCTGGCACAACCATGAGGCGGCAAGAAGGCAAGGCCGTCCCAGCACATGGAGTTAAGCCTGTGATGTCTTCGTCTTATACCAGCTTGTTTCGAGTTTACTTCTCACAGTTTTTTTTATAAACAGAAGCTGAGCTGGCTCGTGACAAAATGATGGGGGCTAATTTTGCCAATGTACCTGGGAAATGCTAATACCTACACTTTTGAAACAGTGTCATTATATAGAGGGGTGGGAACTGGTGTTTATGTGACTCCTGTTCTTTGACTGACGTTTTGTTTTTGTTTTTTTTTTTAGATAAACTGCACTGTCCGAGAGAAATGCTCCCTCAAATACAGTTCACTAGAGAGTATTCTTTCAAAGACACGTGGCTTGTTGGAGCACCGACCAAACGCTTTGATGAGCTCTGCCCTCCACGTGAAGCTTGAGGTCTGCACGTCATGATGTCTCTCAGTGTGGCTTCAACACTGACAGGTGTGCACCCGCCTCAAGTGTCCACCAGCACCTTCCGTCTAAGACAAGTGTCAGGCACCCTGAAAGCAGCCAATTTGCCTACTATTGTAAAAAAACGCTAGGCTTAGTCAGGTGTGAGAATCTGATGCCGCTAACTCTTAATTAAAAACAAACAACTCTGGGGCACAGCAGTCATCGGAGACTTGCCTGCATCGATGTCTTAGTGGACAATTTAACCCCCTTCAGTATGTCTGGGCCTTGATTCCTCCAAGGGAGTCTCCTGGGTTTCACCAGCCCCTCTAACCCCATGACAGCCAGCACTCGCTGTCGTAAGGACTCTACTCTCAGAACCAGGAAAGAACACCTGACTTGGAAGACAGAGCTGTGCTGCAGCGCAAAGGCACTTTTGTTAAGAAAGCTGCCCTCCCTCCGGGTCCGGTTTGCCTCTGAGCAGTGAACAGCTGAGGCTGGCAACTGGAGACAGCAATGTGAATGCAAGAAGTTTGTCATGGGGTCCCTAAAAGCATACCCTTGGATTTCATCACAGATCAATGTTCGTCCCGGATTAATTTCATCATGGATGAAATCCAAGCGGGGCTGATTTCCAGATTAGCGGGATAACCCATGAGACAGCCAGAAATCAGAAAGTGGCTAAGGCAATGTCCACCGAAGAGTGGTTTTCTAAGAAAGACGCCAAGAGATGGGTCATTTGGCTGAACTTTGGTCTTAAAACTAGAACCGGATACCTAGGACTTTGTCATGTAACTGCTCTGGTGGATCCTGAAATCACCTGATGGCTCCTACCTATTTCAAGACTGAAAGGACGAGGAGCGAAACAATGGCTTAGAGGTGTTTTGTATTCCTTAGGTGAGAAGCATTATATGAACTCAAGATATACAAAACTCTCCATATACATCAGTATCTATAAGCATAAAAACACACCTTTATAAAAGGCAAATCCAAAAGATTTTAAAGGTTGAATTTTTGTGGAGGCATCTTTATGTGTTACCAAAAGGGTTTACTTCACTGTTTGCAAATATTAATATATCAACTAATCCTGATCTGCAGAACTGTAGATTTCACCATATCAACACACTAAGAACACACAACTATGAGGGAAAAAAAACATACCTGCAAAGTCTATCTTGTAGCTGAATTTGGAAGTGGTAAAAGAAATGGAGCCACAAGGGTTTGCTTTGAAGCTTTTTTCGATATCTTCACTGCTAACTGAACACTGAATGTTGGTATCCGGCTTTAAGACAAACCAGAAAGTTCATTTACCAGCTGTTCACAGAAACGGCTTGGCCACAGAGGCAGGTACTGGGGGACAAGACAGAGAATGGAGGGACAGAGGGAACTTGCTGACCTGTCCTAGTTACCAACACATGGGGAGAATGGCTAAGACAATATGTGGGCAATGGCTTAAGGATTTTCAGCATACACACACAAAAAAAACCTTTAACAACTGGTTATAAGGCCTTTTTCCAAAGTATTGCAATGTTTTCAGATTATTGCCAAAATGGCAAATTGCCAAAATTGCCAAAATGGCAAAAATTATTGCCAAAATTGCCAAAACATCTTAAGTGGCTCAAATCAAATCTTTTAAGTAGCCTCATAAGTGAAAAAAGAAAAAAGACCACAAACTTTTGAGTGTGGACTCCTGTCTCAGTTTAACTGTTAATTAGCTGTGTGACTTGGGACCAATTACATTGACTTTCCTGAGCTTCCCAGTCTTTGGCTGTAAGACAGTGTTAGCATCTGCTTTCGGGCTGCTACGAGGCTGGAGGAGAACACATATCTACACCCTCTGACCTGACACTGGCAGCACAGAGGCACTTCATGCAGGCTTGGTCTCTTCCCTGACCATTTGTCCATCAAACCAGGCCTAGCCTTATGCACGCATGTCCAGACCACACACCCCACAGACACACTTACCCTGCAGACACACTCGCCCTCCAGACAGAAAACACGCACCGTACCTTCTAAGAAAACACTGTGAAAACCTGGGGAAGGGGAGAGGAGCCAGAAGAGCTTGGTTTTTCTTCTAGTTCCACTCTCTGACTTCTCTAAGGTTTGGTTTCTGGCGGGTGCAGCTTCTATTGATTTTTCACATGAGCATGACGATGCTCCATGTGTTTAACTCCCACCGCCCCACCCCGAGGGGCGCTACCTGAAACATGTGCCACTTGCCGCACTCCGCCAAGTAAAACCAGCCCCACTGTGTGTCTGACGTGTCCATCTCATCCACCTCGCTGTCTGTCGTCTTGGATAAAAATTCTTCCGCTTTGTGAAACATCTCCTGAAGTGCCGGAAACAGAGAGAGGAAGAGATCGTTTTTCTTAGTAACCAGTGTGCTGTTTACACATCACTTTTTTTTTTTTAATTTTTCCTCATTTATTTCATATATTTACTTGGCTGCAGGTCCAGGGGCGCTAGTGGTAAAGAATCCACCTGCCAATGCAGGAGACTTAAAAAACGCAAGTTTGATCCCTGGGTCGGGAAGATTCCCTAGAGGAGGAAATAGCAATCCACTCCAGTATTCTTGCCTGGAGAATCCCATGGACAGAGGAGCCTAGCAGGCCATGGTCCATAGGGTCACCAAGGGTCAGACACAACTGAAGTGACTTAGCATCCACACCGTGTCTTGTTGTGGCATGTGGGATCCCGTTCCCTAACCAAGGATTGAACATCAGCCCCCTGCATTGGGAACACTGAGTCTTAGCCAGTGGACACAAGGAAGTTTCTACACATCATTTTTCTTCTCACAAAGAGCTGTATGTCAACTGTGATGCTGACAAACAGCATACTGTCTCACATATTGGCTCTGAAGATAAACATTCAAAATGATGAATTTCACATTTGCACATCGGACATGGAACATAAAGTTCCAGTTTTTAGCAGCAACTGCTGGAGAAACAGTTTGGAGGTTTTGGATTAACTGCTTGTAAGAGAAGTTCCCAGAGTGGGCTGTTTAGGGAAAAAAAAAAAAAAAAAAGAAAGCTTCAGTTTGCATGTGCTCACTCTCTAAGTCATGTCTGATTTTTTTTGCGACCCTAGGACTGGAGCCCGCCAGGCTCCTCTGTCTGTTAGATTTCCCAGGCAAGAATACTGGAGTGGGTTGCTGTTTCCTTCTCCAGGGAATCTTCCCAACCAAGGCATCAAACCCAAATCTCTCATGTCTTCCGCATTGGCAGGCAGGTTCTTTACCACTGCACCACCTGGGAAGCCTTGATTCAGACTGGGATTATGAAGTAAACCACAAATTTTAATTTTACGTTTAAACGGTCCATGGTCTGTTTAAAAAAAAATCTTGGTGTTTATATAAAAAATATATTGACTATCATTGCTTAACAAATAGAACAAACAATCAGACACTTGGGTGGATGTATCCACGTCCATGCAACCACTTAAGTAAGCTGTGTCAGCACCGAGAAGCACTCTAGCTTCTCAGTTTAGCGCCAAGAAATGTGTCTTATCCTGTGTTCATGCATTTCGCTAAAGGATCCACGCTACCACAACTAGTTAAGACCAAATACTGACACATTTGATTTTTGTTTTAAATATTCATATTTCAGGAACTCCCTGGCGGTCCAGTGGCTGAGACTGAAGAGTTTTCACTGCCAGGGCCTGGTTCAATCCCTGGCTAGGGAACTAAGATCCTGCAAACTGTATAGCATATCTTTAAAAAAAAAAAAAAAGCAATTATTTAAGTATTCACATTTCATTTAGTGGCATGGAAAGATGTTTATACTATATGGTATTGAGAGTACAAAGAAGGCTATAATAAATGGAAACAGTATGATCCAATTTTAATAAAAATATACATCTATCTTTACCCACATAAATGTGTATATGTCTATACATGCACATGTGTATATGCATACACACAGAAAAGTCCAAGTGGATATACATTTAACATGGCTTTTTCCCTGAATGTTAGGATAATAATAGTAATAATAGTAACCCTTATATGACTCTTCAGTTCAGTTCAGTCACTCAGTCGTGTCCAACTCTTTGCAACCCCATGGACTGCAGCACGCCAGGCCTCCCTAGCACCAACTCCCGGAGTTTACCCAAACTCATGCCCATTGAGTTGGTGATCCCATCCAACCATCTCATCCTCTGTCATCCCCTTTTCCTCCTGCCTTCAATCTTTCCCAGCATCAGTCTTTTCAAATGAGTCAGTTCTTCGCATCAGGCGGCCAAAGTATTGGAGTTTCAGCTTCAACATCAGTCCTTCCAATGAACACCTAGGACTGATCTCCTATAGGATGGACTCTACTAGGTGCCAAATGCTGTCCCGAGTACTGCACAAGTAACACTCACAACAGCCCTATAACAGATACTATTATTACCCCACATTTATAAATGAGGTCACAAGAGGGAAGCCAGGATTCAAACCCAGGCCGTGCAGACCTAGGGTCTGTGCACTTCCACACAGTGGAACACTGCCTTATATTTCCTTATCAATGACTTTATAATCTTGTCTATATCATGTACATGTTATTATTTTTGAAAGTTTTAAACATTTTTGGGTGGAGAATGTGATGAAGAGATCACCAGAAAAAAGGGAAAGAGGTAAGTCATGATCAACTTTACCTAGAATGTAGCTTTCTGTTCTCATTCTCTAAGGGTTTTAAAATTACCAAATTTGCACTGCTAATATATGAAAATATTCTCCTTGCAAAAAAGCAGAACATTCAAGATAAAGCTCAAGACTTCTTTGACCGTCACTTCCCTTCCTGGTAGCTCTCATCTTCTTTCTCCACAGTTAATCAATACTATTCACTTAACTGTGTATCATTCAGACTTTGCTCTGTGTGTATGTATATGCATGTGTGTTTCATCATATACACACACACAAAGTTAAATGGTTACCAGTGATTTGTCAAAACTTTAATTTCCTATATCTCTGATTTTTTTTTTTTTTTTGTTTGGCAAAGAATATGTACTACTTGGGTAATTTGGAAAATACTCGTTTTAAATTTCATCCTTTAAAGTATCCAGAAGTGGTGTCACCTGGGATAAGCTTCTATGCCCTTGTTGAGGCCATGGTTTCCTTCTCACAAACCTGAGATGAGAAGCTCCTTCCTCCCGGGCTGCTGGGAGACATGATGCTCAGTCCTGCAGAGTACCAAGCACAGTACCTGAGCACAGGGGATGGGGCTTGTTATTTTTTCATTCATGTTTTGAAACTCTCTCCAAGGAATGCTTTGTAATTATGTTCAGGAACTTCCCTTCATGTTTTAAAGTGGATTGGCTGCTATGAAATGAAAGCCAGAACACTCTTGGAGCAAGAGCTGTAGATTGAGGCTCTGCTGCTGGCTCAGCAGGTGAAGAATCCGCCTGCCAACCCAGAAGACGCGGGCTTGAACCCTGGGTCGGGAGATTCCCCCGGAGGAGGAAATGGCAACCCACTCCAGTGTTCTTGCCCGGAAAATCCCACAGACAGAGGAGCCTGGCAGGCTGCAGTCCATGAGGTTGCAGAGTCAGACGTGTTAGCAACTGAGCACACATGCACACGCATTTAACCTTATTTATTTTAACCCAGTAATAAAGGCAGTGATTTAAATTTTAAGATCAGTAGTGTAAGTTATTCACAGTGCCTACTCTTCCTTCTTTATTACTTACTGTTCACCTAATTTGCCCATCTTACTGTGAGAGACACAGAAAGCAAGAGTGACCTAAATTTAGTTTTTCTTCTGAAAATAACTTGAAAAATTGGGAAGGATGAATTTCAAGGAAATAGTTCAGATAAATATTTGGCTTATGAGTTCCATCTAGGAGGAGAGGGATGGGAAATAGAAAAGCCCCCTGGACACAGCATACAAGCAACCGGCGTGCTGCACTGGGGCACACTAACCCAGGAACACACTCTGAGCCAGGTTCCCGGGGGCGAGCCCCCCCAAAGTCCTCTCCAAGCGTCCTGTCATAGGCAGCTGTGTCAGCAGGCCGGAGAGGGGGCGCCCAGGACAGACTGTCCACCATCCCTGTAAAGTGAGGGCCACAGGCTGGTACCACTGCCCTAGAGCGCTTCAGATTTGATACAATTCCTCGCCAATTTACACTCATTTTTTCCTCCACAACCCAAGGCACAAGAGAAGTCATTATTTTCCAATTAATGTTAGCAGGGGGAAAAAAAAAAGAAATAGAGAAAAGATAATTACATTGTCTAGAATCACACAGCTGGCAGTTCAAAGAAGATTCTAGAAACACCCGAGGCCTCCAGCGAGTCGGTTCTTCCCTAAGATGCCAGCCCCCTGTTTCTTCTCTCCTCTGGGGCGAAAGGTGAATGTGACCGCTTTGCTTCACAGATGCTATGACTTTCTTTCTACTCAGTTCATAAGACTAAACCTGTATAGTTTTCAACAAGTTCACCCTACAAAGGAATGGCTAGTCTATATAATAAGGCTCAAAGAGTTAAGTCAAGCTTCAGTGAATACCTTTAAAACACTGTAACCACGGAAGTAATATATCGAGGTTATAATACATTTATAGGCAATGAAAGCAGCGTGTGCAAGCTGTCCACTGGGGGGAGGCAGTCAATAAATGTCAGTGAGATGGGTTCGGTCAGCCAGGGTGCCATACTCTGCTTGATCTTCTGGCTAACTGGCAGACAACGATACTTCCTGCACATCAGGCTGAGGAGAAAAAAAAAAGGTTAATATAAAGTGGAAAAAAAAACGTTTTGTAAGTTTTCAAGTCCAATGTGTATGCTGGCGGAGCCTGTCTACAGCGCTAGCTATTCCAAGGGGAGTATTTATGGGGCCTGGGAGCAATCAGTTTGGATCATTAAATTGAAAGGCCAGGTGGAAGATAAGTTTAAAGTCAAAAATCCTGGCCTGTGGGAGAAAAATAACCTTCCAGATGGCTAAAACCCTCTGATGAGTTTATTAAAATAAATATCATTCATTTGGTTAGTACAAACATAACACCTTGAGGAAATAATATTTGGTAATGAAAACCTCCGTGTTTCTTATATGTGTCAAAGATTGAAGTGTTGGTTGCTCAGTTGTATCCCACTCTTTGCGACACCATGGACTGCAGCCTCCTCTGTCCACGAGACTATCCAGGTAAGAATACTAGAGTGGGTTGCCACTTCTGGCTCCAAGGAATCTTCCCAACCCAGGGATCGAACCTGGGTCTCCTGCATTGCAGGCAGACTCTTTACCATCTGAGCCATCAGGGAAGCCCCCCTTCTTATAGGAAGAAGGTCCAAAATTGGATATTGAAAGCTTCAAAACAGGGTGGAACTTCTGGAATGACAAAACTGCATTTTAACTGGTGGACATTATTTAAAAGAACAACATTCAAAGTCTCTGGAAATTGTCCTAAGAGCGTACAGCAAAAGAATTATTTGTTCAAGAACATCTACTAAGTCTCAGAGCAGGCAAGGAGGGTCTGGCCTGTGAGCCCAGGTCTGCTCCATCAGCCCCGCTCCCCCTGCCCTGTGCTGCAGACAAGAAGACAGGGGCCTCCTCTCTCTCCAGCTGCTAGTCTGGGGCTATGACACCCTGGAAGGGGCCGCCTGCCCCCACGTGCACAAGGCCTATTTCGGGCAGGCAACACCAAGGACTCACCTCCTTTCCTCTGCCCCGTCCCCACTCATTTGGTGGAAGCTCCTGTCCACACCCAGCCAGCTGTGAATACGGGGCCCTGATGGCTTCCACCTAGTTTGCTCCCAGGGTAGAGGTTTCATGGCAGGAGGTGTAAGTCAAGAAGACCAGGGGCTGTCATCTCCCCTCTCACCTAGTGCCCACTCAGAGAAAGGTGGCACTCTGGGAAGAATGGGCTCCCATCTCCAGCTCCAGGTGCAGTGATACTGGGGTTCTATTTACGGGAGGAAACGTACACCCCCACTTAGGGTGCAGAGATCCATGTATCTGCCTGAGGGGGCTGGCTCTACATGAACAGACAGTAGAGAACCTCATGCTTAAGAGCATTATTGGGGGAAAAAAAGCTCTGATATAAGCAGAATGGCAGACTAGTCAAAAAGTAATGTAGAGAACCAGGGAAAGCCAACAAGAGCCCACCTGGAATCAACAGTGGGAGTGGGAAAGCTGTGCACAAGCTCTAGGCTGTACCCACCCAGGAGCGGTCAGAGCAGGTCCTGGGGCAGATGTGACATCTCCAAGGCTGCACACCAATCCATCAGCATGGGGGGAACCTCGCTGGCACAAGGGGCTTAAACATTTCTTCTAACAAAACACTGAGTGAACCATCCTTTTCTGCCGAGTCTTTTATTAAGACTGGAGAAGGAAATAGCAACCCACTCCAGTATCCTTGTCTGGAAAATCCCATGGATGGAGAAGCCTGGTAGGCTACAGTCCATGGGGTCACAAAGAGTGGGACATGACTGAGTGACTTCACTTTACTTTTATTAAGAAATCAGTTGTTCATATGTTTGTGGGCCTACTTCTAGACCTTCTATTTTTAATAAACATTTTTTCTATCTTGAATACACGGTTTTGAGTGCTGTTTCATGTCATGTTGCTTGCTCAGTCATTTCCCACTCTCTGAACTGTAGCCCGCCAGGCTCCTTTATCCATGGGATTCTCCAGGCAAGAATACTGCAGTGGATTGCAATTTCCTCCTCCAGGGGATCTTCCTGATCCAGGGATCGAACCCACGTCTCTGGCATCTCCTGCATCAGCAGGCAGATTATTTACCACTAGTGCCACTTAGGGAAGGCCAGTTTCATACTGAATCTTTTAATCAGGTAGTGTTAGCCTTCCAAATCTGTTCTTCTTTCTCAGAACCGCTTCGGCAGGTCTAGGTCCGTTCATGTTTGATTGGGATTGAACAGTGAGTGAGCTACCCGGAAGAACGGGCATCTCAACAATATTTAGTATTCCAACCTGTGAATGAGGTATGTCTCTTGACTTATTTACATGTTTCTTTAACTGTTTTCAATAATGTTTTATAGTTTTTGGTGTACAGATCCCACATAACATTTCTGCAAGATTCATTACTAGGCATGTCATATTTTTGATACCACTATAAATGGAATTGCATTTGAAATTTCAATTTCTGATTGAATGTTGCTAGTATGTAGAGATACATTGATTTGGGGATATGGTTTCTGTATTTGGCAACCTTAGTAAACTCACTTATTAGTTCTAGGAGACTTCTGAACATTTCATCACATTTTCTATATAGGCATCATACAGACAGCTTTCCTTCTTTCTTCTAGCATACAGATGCCTATTCTTTCTTATCTGTGCTTTCTTTTTCTTGCCTTATTGCACTGGTTACAATCTCCAGGATAAAGGTGCATAAACAACAAGCATCACTTCCTCATTCCTGATCTTAGTGGGGAAGCATTCAGTCTTTGACTACTAAGTTTGTATTTAGTATTCATAGGTATTTCATAGCTGTCCCTTGTGTCAGGGATCCCCAAGGTCATCAACCTCAGGCTCATGAGAGAAAAATTCACAGGACTCAGAGTTGGTCGATTCATGGCTAGTTTATTACAGTAAAAGTACACAGAATGAAATAAACACCACGGGGAAAGGGGACGGGGTGAGGTCCAGAGGAACCATATTCAAGCTTTCAAGTGTCCCTTCCCACTGGAGTCACACAGGACACTTATTTCTCCCAGAAACTATGTGGGCAACAAAGTGCTGCCCACCAAGGACATTCACCTGAGCCTAGGTGTCCAGAGGTTCTACTGGGTATTGGTCATGCAAGCATATAGCATCTGTGGGTGACGTCAGCTGCCAAAGCTCCAGGCCACTAGAAGGTTAGAACTCACCAAGAATCACACTGCTAGTGTAAACTATCTGGACACTGAGAAAGCGTGGCTGAAGATCACGAGCATGCAATTATACTCATTCAATAACCAATTCCAAGAGTCCAGTTCTTTGGAGTTCAGCAAAGGACAGTCATGAAAACAGGCTTTTTCCTAAGAATGTGCAGAGTTTGAGAAGCCCAGGCCTGTTCAGGTAACCTTTTCTGTACACCCCTTCTCAGGCTGAGCATGTTTTCTTCTGGTCCTAGGCAGATCAGAGCTTGTATCAGGAATAGATACTGGATTTTGTCAAATGCGTTTTCTGCATGCGTTGAAATAATCATATGGTTTTTCATTTTAGTGTGTTTGCAGATGAGTTATACTGCTGCTGGGCTTCCCTGATGGCTCAGATGGTAAAGAATCTGCCTGCAATGCAGGAGACCTGGGTTTGATCCCTGGGTCAGGAAGATCCCCTGAAGAGAATGGCTACCACTCCAATATTCGGCCTTAAGAATCCCACGCACAGAGGTGCATGGTAGGCCACAGTCAATGGGGTCGCAAAGAGTCAGACACGACTGAATGCCTAACACATATTGATTGCTATTCAAATATTAAACAAACCTTAAATCTGGGGGATAAACACCACTTGGCAATGATGCATTAACCTTATATATTATTAGGTCTGATTTGCTAAAATTTACTTGAGAATGTTTGCATCTATGTTCATTAGGGATGTTGATCTGTAGTTGTCTTACACTGTCTTTGACTAGTTTTGGTACTGGCATGATGAGTTTCATAGAATGAGTGGTGAAATATTACCCTAACTTCGATTTTCTGAAAGTCTGCACAAAATTGGTATTATTTCTTCCTTAAATGTTTATAAAAATCACTGGCAAGCAGCTGCACCTGCAGTTTTCTTTGTGGGTAGGTTTTTTCCTACAAATTTAAATTCTTTAGTAAATATTGGGCTATTTGTGTGATTTATTTCTTGAGGGTGCTTTGGTGATCTGTGTCTTAGAGAGAACATGTCAATTTTATCTTAGTCTTCACACTAATTGACATTCAGTTGTTCGTAACATCCCCTTACTCTCCTTCCACGTTTGTAGAATACGGAGTGATACTATCTCTCTCATTCTCAATATTGGTCATTTGTATTCCCTATTTCTATTTTTTCTTCTGGTTTCATTTTCTCTGTTGTTTCATTTTCGTGATTTTCACTCTAAACTTTATCTCTTTGTTCCTGCTTTAGTTTAATTTGCTGTTCTTTTTCTCATTTCTTAAGGAGGAAGCTGTGGTCACTGATTTGTGACTTTTTTTTTTAAATATAAGCATCAGTAGAGCTATAAATTTCCCTCTAAGTACTGCTTAGCAGCATACCACAAATGTGATAGGTTTTCATATTTTATTTTCCCTTATTTCTTTAATCAATGAGTTTTGTGAGGTTACTATTTACTTAGCAATACTTAAGGATTTTACAGATCTTTTGTTTACTGAATTCTAATTTAATTCCATTTCACTCAGACAGCATACCTATGATCCAAATTCTTTTAAATGTATTTCGACTCCTTTCATGGCCCAGAAATATGATCTATCTTGCTAAATATTCTCTGTGTGGTTAAAAAAGAAATGTGTATTCAGCAGTTGTTTGATGTAATTAATGGTCTATAAATATTGATTAGCTGAAGTTGATGTTGATAATGTTGTTCAAGTCTTCTATACCCTTGCTCATTCCTAACTACTTATTCCATCAATTATTCAGGCAGGAGTATTAAAATCTCCAACTAAAATGGGATTTGTCTATTTCTCCTTACAGTTTGATTAGTTTTGTTTCATCTATCTTCATACTTTATTATTGGGTGTATAAATGTTTAAGGTTGTTACTGATTAACTGATTTCTTTATCATTAGGATACGGCATTCTTTATAACTAATAATACCATTATCACTGAAACCTACTATAATATTAATATACCACTCTTTCTCTCAACTAGAGTTAGCACTGTATATCTCTTTCCATTTAGTTTTACCCTACTTGTGCCTTCATTTTCAATGTGTTTCCTGTAGACAATTTACAGTTGGGTTTTGCTTTTTAATCCAATCTGACAATCTGTCTTCTAACTGGGATGTTTGGAGCATTATTTATTATTACTGAATGCTTAGGTTTATCGTTTTGCTATTTGCTTTTTATTTGCCCACTGTTTTTTGTCCCCTTTTCATCTTTTTTTTATATCTTCTTTTCGGTTGAGTACTTTGGGGATTCCACCTCATCTCCTTTGGTGGCTTATTAACTATAACTTTGTGTGTCTACACACACTATGTTTATTGTTTCACTTTCCAGGCACGCTAAAATCTACTCTAACTTGGGTTTTCTAGCTTCTGGCCCAGCATCTCCTACCACTGTTACAGACAGACACGCACACACACAGGCACTTGCCAGGACCTCCAATGAGCTTGCACTTTTATCAGACTTTATCTTATTTAACCTCTCAATAACATTTTAGCCATTAATCTAAACTACTTTTTTCTCAGTTTTCATTGAATCACACTCTCCAAATAATCTCAGATTTCTGGCCATGATTCTCAACTGTTTGCAACTTTACATCTATTCATCCTATAACTTCACAGGTTCCTAGTGCTCAGTCCTAGTCCCTTTTATCTTCCTTAGCATCTTTAAAACACGGTCCTTAAGAATTAGGAAGTAGTTCAAAGGTATTTTCAGAAATACCTTTTCTGAAAAGGTAAAGGAAGAGAAAAAAAGGTAAAGGAAGAAATTTGTTCACAGGCAGTTTGCAAAGTTGAAATTTAAGATTAATAATGGTTTTCACAAAAATCCTTTATTTTCTTACCATAACGTCTATGTTCGGTCTGTGTTAATCAGTTCATATAAGCTGGTGTTCAGCAAATATAATGGTGTAAACACAAATAAACTTCCACACAATTTTCAAACAGAGCCCAAATCAATCTGCTTTGTTGATAAGGATACAGAAGCAGCCCAGGCTAAACAGGAATCACCCAGCCAAAATGGGTAAAAGTCTTGATATTGCGAAGAACTTGTCAATCCAAATTTAATGCCCAATTTAACTGCTGTGACCATAAAAAAAAAAAAAAAAAACAAGCTACTGACAAAATTTCTTTATTAAATTACTCTGTTGGAAGTCACATCTTATCAACGGCACATGATACAGCAGAGTGATTGTTATCACTTGAGTGTTTCAACATGTATTTAGTTTTAAAATTGAACAGACTACTAGAGAGAAAATACAAATCCATTCTTGTAGTGTATGTAGTATGTAACAGGGGAGGCAAACTCGACAGCCTTCTGTTCTGTTTACTGGTGGGAACTCATGGTACAAGGGAAGTTAGCTTTCATTCAGGCAATGATACTTTTGTGGGCTGTGACATGGGCTGAAAAAGGTGCAATCCATTCACAACCAAAAGCTCAAGCTATACAAACAGCAAGGAAATGTGCTGCTGTGCTCCTAAATGATTCTTAAACATCTGGGACAGTCAGAAGGCAGCGATGCGCCTCCCAATTGTAACTGGGTGTGGAAAGAAAGAGTGAAAACCAAATACTAGCAAGTCCTGACCCCTCAGAGCACGTGCTCTCAGATGCTGAAGGAAGAAATGGCAATGCCTCTAAGACTCCCCTTCCCACCTGATTTATTGGCTGCCAGGAACAAGAGTGCTGACAAGAGTTGCTGAAAGGAGGGATGAGTAAAAACATTTCTTTGTGGTACGGATAAAACCTATGGTCATGCTTGATTTCCAGAGGCCTATGGAAGTGGATGCTGAAACATAGTCAGCATCATAAATAACAACCTACTATTACAAGGCCAAAATACCCCTAAACTTTTTTTCACCCAAAATTTTAATGCTGAGAATATAATACCAGATTTCACAAAGTCACCAAACTATGCTGGAAATGGCTCAATTGCTAGGCTCTGATTTCTTCCAAGAATCTGATGGTTTTCCTGACTCACTGGAGAGTAAGACTGACTTTAGTATTGTGAATATATAAGGAACACAACCAGTGTTACAAGAGAACAGGGACAGATACTTTCCAGAGACTAAAGCAGTCCAAGAATCCACTTGCTCCCATCTTCCAAACATCCTCGCTGGTTGAATCCTACAATTATCTGATACTGTAAGTGTGTCAATCTGGCAATTTTGTTGACCTGGGTTGACCCACCCTGCTCTCCTCAACCCTGGACCACACTATAGCTCCCTAAGAGCCTCCCCACGGTCCTTCAGATGTCCATCTGTGTAAGTTCCAGTTGCTGCCAGAACAAACAACCACCAGCTCAGCGGCTCAAAAGAACACATTTTCTCATCTCACAGGTCTGTTGCAGTCTGATGTGGGACTCAGGCTAAAATGAAGGTAGGCTCGGTTCCCGTCTGGAGGCTGTCGCGGGGCTCAATTTCCTTGGCTTTTCCAGCTTCTAAAAGCCAGTTGCACTGCTTGCTTTATGGCTCCCTTAGTCCATCTCCAGTCAGCAACGATGCACATCTGTGATTCTTCCTCCAGCCTCACGCTCCCTCTGACTCACTCCTATCTCCGTCTTCTGCTTTTAAGGACCCCAGTGATGACGACACTGGGTACACCTGGACAATTCAAGATACACTTCCCATTATTAGTCAGCTGACCGACAATCTTAACTCCCCTTTGCTCTGTGACCTGACAAGAACCACACTTTCTGGTGACCAGGATGTGGAAATCTTTGGCAGCCCATCACTCTGCCTCGCACACTCCCTAACACAGAACTCATTTTCCCCATAGCAGCCAGAATGATCTTTGTAAAACCCCGCCTCCAAGGGTAAAAGTCAAATCTTAAACAGGTGCCGCAAATCCACACGTGGCCTGTTCCTGACTACCTACAGGCCCCAACTCCTGGCTCCCCGGCATTCCAGCCACAGACAGTTTCTCTCTCAAGCTCCTTCCTGCCTCGGGGCATTTCTGCTGTCTGAACAGCTCTCCTCCCCTCCCATGCTGGCTATACCTGGCTAATCCTTGCTCAATCCCTCAGATCTCTGCAGAAGGAGCTCTCACTGGGTGGCCTGACTGACTCTCGGAGTCCAGCACTAGCTCCTCCTGTTACACATTCCACTGTGCTTTTTCTTTCAGAGCTTCTACTATGGTTGGAGTTGAATGCTATGGTGCAGTTATCGATGTAATGTCTGCCTCACTGCACAGACCGCAAACCCACAAGGACTGAGCCTGTTGGGTTGCTCACCACCGTGAACTCGGCCTGAGAACTGACTGGCTTATAGTAAGTGCTAAATAAATGAGTGAGCGCCCTCAGACCTTATTTCCAAAGCAAGTCTAACTCTGGAAGGGGAAGTTGCACATGCCAAAGGCCTCAGCACCCTGCGTGAGCACCAGGCCAGGTGGGGCTTCCTCGGTGAACCGACATCCCTTCAGGCCTCAACCACGAACATGCTCCCCCAGCTTTGTCCCCGACTCTGTGTTCTGCCTTGACACCAAAACTATCAGACTCACCCCTAAGCCCTGTGCGGTGCCCACCATGCCAGTCCCAGGAAGGCCACATTGTCTCTCTCCTCCTGCTTGTGGGTGGCATCACTAGAGAAGTCCTGAATCCCCAGAGCTGTCATCACAAATGTTTTCTGCAGCTCAGGAGCCCTTCCTTTAGCTCTGATTCCCTGCAGCTCTCTCCCCAGAGGGTCTTTCTTACTCACTCTAAATCCTACATCCTAAGTTGGAACGGGAAGAGCACTTATTCTGGGGCCAGAAAGTTCTGTGTTGAAAACTGGGCTGCCCTTATTCAGCAAGTGCATCCAAGGTTGACCTTTGTCTCATCAATAAACAAGAGGACAGTAATTTACAAGTCCCCACCTCACAGAGGTATCGGAGGACCCATAAACTATTCAGTGTTGCCCCCAGCCACCAAACACCACACACATCACATGCCTCTCTAAGCTCAGCTAACCCCACTGCCCGAACAATTATAAAGAATGCCAGGACAATGCCAAAGTTCTCAGTGACCTCCTAGCAAGTCAGGTGCTGGGACAGAGGTGGGGCTGGGGGAGCTGAAGTTTGAGTAAGAATGACAAAAAGTGTAAGACTATTCTCTCAAGACACTGGACAGAGAAAGGAGAGAAGTCTGGAAGCAGCTCAGCTGTGATGATAAAACAGAGGAAAAGGAGGCTTGGCAGGTGGAGCGCTGCACTGACTTACAAACCCTATCACAGCTCCCGTCAAGCGGCAGGACAGAGGCAGCGAGGACACGGGTGCTAACGGTTCTGTGGCTTCCCCACCTGCCTGATCTTGGGAAAGTCATTTCCTCCTCCCTCTGCTATGTCACTAGACTGTTCTCACCATCTGAGCTAACAAGGGAAAGGGAATTTTGCAAGAATATATCACTCTTTATGAAGTAAGGCCTATTACTGCAAGATGATTTGTTATCTTAAGAGACGTTTGTCATTATTCACTTTCTGTCATAAGAGAGAAGCTGGAACTCCCTCCCATGTAACGCTCACACTTTATCTATTTTCAGCAAAGAGGGGTAAGACAATGGCAGAGAGAGCAAAAGGCAGGGTAAGCTCAGGGTATGCAGAGTCAAGGCAGGGATGGCGCCCCTTCCAAGTCCTTTCTACAGGTCTTGCCGTTTTCCTAAACTGGCGGACACTGGCCAAGGGCTGCCTCCCCCAGTGGGTGCAGAACTGCCAGGAACCCCCACTGGAACTGAGAGCCTGCCGCCGGTCAACCGGGTCTGCCTCGGTCGGTGCCTGGCTGGTAAAAGACTTGAACAGAATCACCACCAACCTCATGACTGTCTTGAAAAAGGAAAAGAAAACTGTGTGCTGAGATAAAGTTTATTTATAGTTCCTTGGTTTTCTTGTATGGGGTTTCCCCCCCACCCAAGGAAATGCTGCAAGCTCATGGTGTTTTCCAACTCCAAACATGTCTGGGGGACTTTCCAGGTGGAAGGGGGTGGCTGCCTCTAGTATTACCACAGCCAGAGTCAGTGCAGTATCTCCCCAAAACACTTGTGAGTAGAATACAGTATCATACAGGAGGTGTATCTGCCAGAGGAGATTTGCAGATTACAGGTGGCATATCAGCATCATGGATACTACCAAAACAATCCAGGGAGAAACTAGCAGACATCTTCAATTAAAGCAGTTCACTATGCCTTCCTCCACAAAGTAGAATTTATTATACTGTTCAATGGAAAGAAATGGTAAACAGTAATTTATACTGGCGGGCAATACAAGAGTCATCTGTATTTATCTTTAGGATGCATTTTTTTCCATCTTCCAAATTTGGTTTAGAGAAACATTAAAATTAATTTTTATTCCAGGAGCACAGTTGGACAGACTATCCAGATGCTTCTTCTATTAAAAGAAACGAACACATTACCAGAGGAAACCCAAATGCAGGATGATGACTGTATTTATACAAAACAGACCTGGGTTCAATCCCCGGGTTGGGAAGATCCCCTGGAGAAGGGAAAAGCTACCCACTCCAGTATTCTGGCCTGGAGAATTCCAGAAGTCCATGAGGTCACAAAGAGTTGGACATGATGGAGCGACTTTCACTTCACAAACTGTCCTTATTCACAGCATTCACGTGCTCAGAGGAATAAAAACAGTATCAGTAAGAAAACACAGGAGCATTAAGACATATTAGAGTGGCATGACAAGGGTCAGAAGAATGTGGGTTTGTAGGTGGAAAGTTCATCACGATTAACAAAAGTCAGGCTGCTCTACTGAAATCAAGCAAAATCGCTAGGGTGATTTCAGAGAAAACCAAGTATTCCTTCCAAAGAAGTGAGATAATGCCATAACAAACTAAATAGAGAAGATATCCACTAGTGCCTCTATAATCCTCACAAACACACCAGTGACCTAACAGTGAATTCTGATACGTACGTGAGGGAGGAGAAAAAAATGGAGCAAAGGAGTCTTCCCAGTGTCGATACAATGGCCTTTGTGAAGTCAACGGGCATTTACTGAGCACCTACTATATGCCAGGCTCTCTTCCCTAGTCTGTGGACGCCACAGGACACAAAACAGAGAAAAATCTCTGCCCCTGTGGAGCTTACAACACGCTGAAGGATTTAAGACATGTGACTTTGAGCAAGACATGTACTTAGATGAATAAAGATGTGTTATGGAGAAACCAGGAAGAGGACAGCCAATAAAAACTGAATATACACACAAACACACTTATATAATAATAATATATGAAACTGACTGATGACAGCGAAAGTGAATATATAAGCAGAATACATTCTCACAATCTGCAATTATTTTTGCTAAAGTCAAAACCCTGCAATTACTTTCCTCTGATGTGGGCTTATATTAGAGGATTCTATGTTTGAGCCAAAAAAAAAAAAAAAAGGTCTTAAATGATGACCATCATTACAGGAAGGTCTGGGATGGAACCACAACATGCAGCGAAAAAATCCAGAGCAACAGACTGGTTTCCACTGGGGAAAAACAAGATGGGAATTTACTGATAACTCCCTTATTTACCTGAAAATATATTCCAGGGATGGGGAGGATGAAGTACTGATGACAGAAAAGGAGTTACTTCAAATATGGAAACGGAGTTATTAAAGTAGATTCAGGAATTTCTCTCAGCAGACGGGGTAGCTGCACATATTTTGGCCAAAAATTCGCTGATACATGATTCTGCCATTTTCCAGTTAACTCAAAGGTTGTAAACAGCGTCTATTTGTGTTGCCAGGCGACTTCGCCTCTAACAAGAGAATACTAACTAGAGACTACTCTAACAAGGGATACTCCTGGGAAACGGACTCCTCTCTTTGAAGGTACAAAGGCGAAATAAACAAAAATATATGTAGACACAATGCAAATACCGGAGGGAGAACGACTTGCATAGAAAACGCTTCAGGTCATCACTTCTGTCTACCCGGGGGAGGAAAAAAAAATCTAAGAACACACGCTCGCCCCTCCACCCCTCCCACCCCAGTTTTCGCAGGCTGTCCATCAAAAAAGGGAAAGGAGCCCAGGCAGTTCCCCTTAGGCCCATTCAGGGGAGAGCCCGGGGGGGAAATCCCCTTCGCTTTGGATAGGGGTGAGGTGGGGGGCTAGCAAGTACACCTGAGCCTAACGAAGACTCACAGGTTCCAGGCCCAGGAAACGCCAGCCAGACAGCAAAACAGTTTAAAACGACGGTGTGGAGAGACGGGGGGCAGAGAAACCACAGCGAGTCCAAATCAATCAGTGGGACGGGACAGACAGTCTGCCCGGCGCTGGGGACCCACCGAGCCTTCTCCACTGTTGGCAATGCGCTGCTGGAGCCGCCGAAGTCGGGACCTCAGTGTTCCCGGAACTCAACAGCCGGCCGGCAGGGCCAAGAGGGGCGCGGGGAGAGGGGTGGGGCGCAGTTCCCGGGAACTCCGCCCGCCCTCTCCCGTCAACCCCGCCCATCGGTCCGCCCCATCCCACCCGGCTACTCACCGGATTCGCTTCCCACATAGCGGTGGCGAAATCGAGCGGAGAGAGCCTAGGGGAAGGGGCCGGCCGCAGGGTCGGGGCACTGGGTTTTTCCCGAGGGTCCCCGGGAGCCAAGGAACGGAGAGGCAAGCCTCTCGTAGGCCTCCTTCTCCCGTCACAAGCCGGCGTCTTCGGACCCCAAACGTTCCGACTTCCGGCTGCAGCCGGCCAACCAACGCCGGCCCCGCCCCGGCCCCGCCCCGGAAGCCCGCCCCGCCCCTGACGCTCCCTTCCGGCCTCGGCACGGAGTGGGCGGGGCCCGCGAGGGTCTGAATGGTCCTGTGGTTTTTAAAGGGTTCTCCGTCGAAGCACCGAGAAGGCAGTGGCAACCCACTTCAGTACCCTGGCAAACTCAATGGATGGAGGAGCCTAGTATGCTGCAGTCCATGGGGTCGCTAAGAGTCGGACACGACTGAGCGACTTCCCTTTCACTTTTCACTTTCATGCATTGGAGAAGGAAATGGCAACCCACCCCAGTGCTCTTGCCTGGAGAATCCGAGGGACGGGGAAGCCTGGTGGGCTGCCGTCTATGGGGTCGCACAGAGTCGGACACGACTGAAGCGACTTAGCAGCAGCAGCAGCAGCAGTCCAAGCACCCTCCAGGACTGCGGTTACCGTGTAATGTGCTCTCTGAGAGAACCTCAAGCCTCGCTGGCAGTTCTTCCTCTATTTATTGATCACCGCGGAGTGACCAAGAGGTAGACAGGCCTGGGAATTAATAGCCCACAGGACATGCTTTCACGCTCAGACTCGGTTTCTTCACGCTCAGAACTGAGGTGATACAGTATCGAAGGGTGTAGTGAGGTCGTTAAAGGCACCTGGCGCGGTATTTGGCAAACAGTAAGTGTTCAATTAGTGACGGTTATTTGCCAGACACTGTGCTAGGCTCCAGAATTGTGCTAGGGTGACCTGTATTCAGCCCTCGTGGAGCTTGGGGTCCAGAGAAACAATAAGGTGTAATTTAGATAAGTAAGAAGGTGCAGGATGGTTTTTAGGTAGTATTGCAAGTACAGGATTCTTTGAAAGGATGCTTACCTAGGACAGGGTGTCTGCCTACCCCCTATGGCAAGCCCCCCTACCCCACTCCCGCCAAGAAATTTGAGCTAAGACTTCAAGGATGCCCTTCTATTGAAGTTACCTAGTAAAATGAGCTGCAAGAGGGGAAGAATTTTCTAGGCAAAGAAGTACTATTTGCCCATAGGAAACAAAAAGGAAACAATTTCAGATCCTTCTGAAGGACTTCCTTGGCAGTCAAGTGGTTAAGGCTTCACCTTCCAGTGCTTGGGGTGCTGGTTCCAGCCCTTGTCAGGGAGCTAAGATCCTACAAGCCACTCCTCCAAAAAACCAAAATGTAAACAGCGGAAGCACTATTGTAACAATTCAGCAAAAACTTCAAAAATGGTCCACATTAAAAAAAAAATACTTCTGAACTTTTATATACCTCCACCGATTACAATTTTTTGTTTGTCAAAGGACACCTACAGATTTAGAGTCTGACTTTTTTCACTTACTATAACATATCCTTCAATCCAATACATATAGTAAATCTATTATAAAGTGGTGGGGAAACTGGATTATTTAGTAAGTAATATTGGGGCAATTGGTTAGCCATTTGACAAAAAAATAAAGTGGGAAAAAAAAAGTTTAAGGTCCCTGCCCCATAGTTTGGCAATATGAAATTTCCATAATCTTTTATTGAACAATTCCATTTCTAGGAGCTGATTTCAAGGAGGTAAATGAATAAATATACAGAAATGGTCTGTACAAGAATGTTTTATTGCTATATTTTTTGTAATAGTAAAAACTTGAAAACGACTTAAATATTAATCACAATGGATATTTCAAATGTAAATGTATGTAACGTACATACAAGCTATGGAGTGCTGTATGTATTTATCTTGAATACTACCCCACTGAAAATGTCTTATAGTTTTAATAACTTATCAACTGATGTCTCTGAAATTTCTATTTTAACAATCATATCACCTACAAATAATGCAGTTTTCACTCTTGTTCTTGCATTGTCCAAAATATCAACACAGGACAAGAAAATGGGCATTCAGTCTTTAACTCAGGATGACAAGCATTTGCCCCTAGTTGGTGCTAGAACACTATCATCTTTAAGGACTTCCCCGATGGCTTAGGGATAAAGAATCTCCCTGCTAATGCAGAAGACACAAAAGACGTGGGTTTCCGTGGGTGGGAAAGATCCCCTGGAGGAGAAAATAGCAACCCATTCCAGTAGGCTTGCCTGAAAAATCCCATGGACAGAGAGGAGGACCGGCTCTTGTCCAGAGAGTCATAAAGAGTCAGACACGACTGAGCACACACACATCATCCTTCTTATTTACTTATTTACTATAAGCATTTAATTGGGAAAGATATTAAATTTATCAGCTGTCTTATCACTGTGCTCCTTTTTTATTCTGACTCATGAATATATGAACTACACTAGTGAGAAATGGAATATGTCCTGCCATATCAGTTAACAAAGGATGTCACAGTCACCAACAATTGCAGTCACCCTGGATGGCGAGCTGCTGAGCCCTGAGGGAACCTAGGATGCGAAAATACTGGAGACTGGCCCCAGAAAGCTGAGATGCAGATCAAAGGAATGATTTCAGTGCATCCAGACTCTTGCATCTTCCCATACAAAGAAAAGTGCTAAATCCCTTAACTTGACCTTATCTGGTTTCTTTCATTAACAGTAATCTTTTAGTGTTCCCAGATGACTACCTGCCGTTTGTTGCAAAACTCCTATATATTCTGACTCCTCCTCTTGCCTTCTCGGGGCAGTTTCTCAGAGCCATCCGGAAGGATGTAGTCCTCATTTTTCCCCAAACAAAACTTAACTCACAATTCCCACCGTTTTCAAATTTTTTTCAACACAAGTATGAATGTGCTTAGTCACTCAGTCCCGTCTGACTCTTTGCGACCCCATGGGCTGTAGCCCCCAGGCTCCTCCGTCCTGGGACTTTTCCCAGCAAGAATACTGGAGAGGTTGCCATTTTCTTCTCCAAGGGCTCTTCCCAACCCAGGGATCGAATCTGGATCTCCTGCATTGCAGGCACAGATTTTTTGCTCTCTGAGTCACCAGGGAAGTCATAACACAAGAATCAACAGATTTTCTAATGTTCAACCCATCCTTACCTTCTTGAAATAAACTTTGCTTAGTCATATATTCATTATTCTTTGAATAAACTGCTGGGTTCAATTTTTTCATCTTCTATATGGGAATAAAATTCATAATTATGAAATTGTGGTGGTTTATGGTGATAGTCTTTAACAAGTTTTGCAAAGTGAGCAGTAGTAAATAATTTAGGAACTAGCGCTTCCTTGAAGATAGAGTGGATTTTCACAATGAAAGTTTAGCTGGAAAGCTTAGGGCCTTTTGTGGGGTTTGAGCTGTACTTCATTTCTATGAAAACTTGGAGTTGCCTGTCCTAGCCAGAGAGTCAGATGCATAGATCTCAGGTTCAGTTCAGTTTAGTCACTCAGTTATGTCCGACTCTTTGTGACCCCATGGACTGCAGCACACCGGGCCTTTCTGTCCATCACCAACTCCTGGAGCTCATGTCCATCGAGTCAGTGATGCCGTCCAACCTCAGATGGATATGTTCTTAAAATATACTGCTGTGTCCCAAATGTGAAGAGAACACATTTCATAAACTGGAAAAAACAGTTCAAAGTTCCTCAATCATCTTTTTTATTATTATTCTGGATTTGTAACCACCATTAGAGAGCAAGAGTGGAAAGTGACCCGAGATCATTAAGTCATAGGGTCTCAAACTGTGAGCTAAGAAGCTTTATCACACAAAGTATTTTAACAGTTTTGATAAGTGGCCACCGTTTTGAAACTTGGGAAATTTCACATGAAATAATAGGTCTCTCGAGCTCCCCTTACACAACATCTTCCTGTGCCAAAAACTGGCAATGCCCACCACTTTGGACTAGGAATGGACTCCCTGTTTTACCTGAGTCACCAAACCAGTATCTCTTATCCTCATTCAAATTACCGGCCCGAGCCCCTTGGGTATTTGGGCTCCTAATTAATCATAACACTCCTCTCATGTTTCTGAGGAAATGGAATGGATCTGGGACTTTCTAGAATGTTTTCATAGGAAACATCGTCATGCACTTTTCTGTTACTGTCTCCAGGGATGGTTCAGACATGTGTTCAGCCTCTCATAGTCTTCCAAGAACTTACTCTCTGTGACACAGTCTGGGGCTGGACTGGCTTCCCACTGCATCATTGTCTGGGGCTAAATGCCACAGCCATAGAAACTATGCATCCTGACCACGGACAGTCACTAGCTTTCTCAGGAAAGCCAGACAAAGAGAAGATGTTTTCGTTTGTCTTTCATGTGTTCTGGGTGGAGATGTCTTAAACCACACTAACCCCAGCCCACGGATCCTGAGGGACAGAATCCTCCCTCCCACCTGGTTGAGTGGATTCAATTCAGTTCAGTCACTCAGTCATGTCCAACTCTTTGTGACCCCATGAACTGCAGCACACCAGACTCCCCTGTCCATCACCAACTCCGTGAGCTTGCTCAAATTCATATCCATCCAGTCAGTGATGCCATCCAACCCTATCATTCTCTGTCACCCCCTTCTCCTGCCTTCAATCTTTCCCAGATCAGACTCTTTTTCCAATGAGTCAGCTCTTCCAATTAGGTGGTCAAAGTTGGAGCTTCAGCTTTAGCATCAGTCCTTCTAATGAATATTCAGGACTGATTTCCTTTAGGATTGACTGGTTTGATCTCCTTATCACCCAAGGGACTCTCAAGAATCTTCTCTGACACCACAGTTAAAAAGCATCCATTCTTCAGTGCTCAGGCTTTCTTTATGGTCCAACTCTCACATCCATACATGACTACTGGAAAAACCACAGCTTTGACTAGACAGACCTTTGTCAAAGTAATGTCTCTGCTTTTTAATATGCTGTCTAGGTTTGTCACAGCTTTTCTAGTTGAGTGGATTAGATCTCAGAATGCCTAGAGAACAGAGGAAAAGCCCAAGGGGCAAGGAGAGGTGGAGGTGGGGAGGAGCAGAGGAGATCCATCTTGTCTCTGGAAAGAAAGAAAATAATCAGATGGAGAAAATATGTGGAGGAAGGAAAAGAGTGGCAAGGTGGAAAAAAATCAGTGTCCCCTAAGACAACAAAGAATAGAGAACCAAGTGATTGGTGAGATGCAGGATTTAGTCTTAGCTATAATTTTAATGGTATTTTTATAACTAATTCTTTGTATGTTTTTTAAAAATTTATTTATGTGGACCATTTTAAAAAGTCTTTATTGACCTTGTTACAATATCACTTCTGTTTTACATTTTGGGTTTTTTGGCTGCAAGGCATGTGGGATCTTAGTTCCCCAACCAGGGATTGAACCTGCAACCCCTCCACTGGAAGCGAAGTCTTAAGCACTGGACCACCAGGGAAGTCCTTGATTTTATATTTAAGGGCCACGTGGACAGCCAAAAATGGGGGCCAGCATACTAGGAATGTATAATATATGGGAGCCGGCGGGATCTGACAGAAAGGGTAAGCAGGAGACAGAGAGAGGCATAGAACGAGGATGAGGGGCCACAAGAGGGTCCAGGAGTGAGGGGAGAAAGAGCTGTATTTGTGCCCATCGGCCCTGAATATAAAGACCCAGCCTCCGTCTGAAAAAGAGCCAACAATGAGGCAGTCGCAGAATCAGCCCTGTTTGTCGGAGTCTGACAGTTAACAACTCCAGCAGGAATTAAGAGGTGAAATAAGCAGATGAAACATTTGTCAAAGCTGGGTAAGTATCCCTGGGAAGGATTTTTTTGATTTGTTTTTTTCCAAAAAATCAGAACGAATCCCGTAAATCTTCCTAATTAGGAAACAGGACAAGGAATTAAATTCAACCGAAAAAAAAAAAATGCAGCATGAAGTAATTCACTCACACTAAATGGAAAGGCTGTCTCGAAAATCCCACTGATGATTACCCTTGGCTGCTGGGGGAAATGATGCAGGCACAGTGATGGACATCAGCATGCAGCTCACAGCCGCGGCCCAAAGCAGCAGCTGAGATGAGCGACCATCCTAATTAGAGGATGGAGAACTCTGAAAAAAGCCTCTGAGGCTGCGACATTCCTGGCCAAGGTTCGTCTTCCAGGAACGCCACTCCAGGGTTTGGGTCATCACTCTGTCAAAAAGGACTTAATGGGGAGGGGGGGGGGGATCCAGAAAGAGACCACAGACATGACTCAGTGTGAGAAGCTTTGAGTTTAAAAGCAGAAAGCACATCTATAAGAAATCCTTTTTAAAATTAGGAGGGAATCAAGGAGAAGCCTTGAGTGGTGGAAAGGAAAGCTGGAGGGTGTCCTGCGTGCACTCAGCTCACCGCAGACACGGGGACCTTGACACAGGAACTTTCACCGGTTCTTAAGAATCACGATCAGGGAAGTCAGGACACCAGGGCAGATTATCTAATAGGAGTTGCTCTTCAGTTCTTCATTCAACAAAGATTTAGCAAGCTCCCTCCATATTCCAGGCACAGGCTGTAGCCTCTTAGGATGTATCAGGGAACAAAACAGAGGGAAATACCTACCTTTGTGGAATCTACATGCTGGGGAAGGCTGGGGGCCTGGCTTGAGGCTGGGGAGGGATGGTGAGAGGTGGCCGCAGATGCTGTAATGTAATAAGTAAGCACATTGTGTGGTATGCTGTAAGGTGACAAAAGCTAAAGAAACATAGACAAGAGTAAAGGGCATTGAGAGCATTCAGGATGGTCCTCGTTAGGAAAGTAACATTTGAGGAGGTCAGAGAGCAAGCTGAACGGTACCCCAGCAAAGAGGGTTCCATGTAGAGGGAACAGCCAGTCAGAATTCCTAAGGGGTGTGTGTGTGTGTGTGTGTGTGTGTGTAGGTAGAAGGGGTGCAGATGGAACAGGGCCTGGTATAAGAGCAAGAACGGGCCTGGCACTGTTTAAAGCTATTTACAATATGTAATTGACAAATAGAATTCACACAGCAACCCTATTCAGTAGGCACTGTCTTTACCCCCTTTTACGTGAAAGGAAATTAAGGCACAGAGATATCCTTTAACCTGCCCAAGAACAAGGATGCAAACCTCGGTGCCTGACTTCAGGATTGTGCCCCTGGCCACTGCTCTGTTTGGTCTCCAGCCGTCCACTGCTGCCGCCTGCTTTGGCCATCCGATCGCAATTGGCATTTAAGTACTGCCCTAGGACAAATTTATGTTCTTTTTTCTTTTTCTTTTAAAAAGCAGGGTTTCTTCCTGCTTTATCACCTACCACCCTCTCCCTGTCCCTTTGCTCCCTTTCCCATCAACTCAAGAACTCTTCTTTCCTGCAAGTTCATCACCGAGACCATTGCTTCTGCCCAGCAAATCAAGCGAACACGGATAGAGCTTCTGTTCAGTTTGGGAGGAGCAGCTGGGGAGCAGTGAAGGTGCGCTTCTATGGATTAATAATGCCCTACAGGTCACGCTTGCTCCTTGGAAGGAGAGCTACGACAAACCTGTGCTGTGCTGCACTCACTGCCTCAGTCGTGTCTGACTCTTCAAAACCCCACGGACTGCAGCCCACCAGGCTCCTCGGTCCATAGAAATTCTCTAGGCAAGAATATTGGAGTGGGTTGCCATGCCCTCTTCTAGGGGATCTTCCCAACCCAGAGATCGAACCCAGGTCTCCCTCATTGCAGGCAGATTCTTTACCAACTGAGCCATGAGGGAAGCCCAAGAATACTGGAGTGGGTAGTCTATCCCTTCTCCAGGGTGACAAACCTAGACAGCTTATTAAAACACAGAGACATCACTTTGCCGACAGAGGTCCGTCTAGTCAAAGCTATGGTTTTTCCTGTAGTAATGTACGGGAGTGAGAGCTGGACCTTAAAGAAGGCTGAGCACTGAAAAATTGAGGCTTTTAAACTGTAGTGCTGGACAAGACTCTTGAGAGTCCCTTGGACAAGGAGGTCAGACCAGTCAATCCTAAAGGAAATCAACCCTGAATATTCATTGGTAGGATTGATGCTGAAGCTGAAGCTTCACTATTTTGGTCACCTGATGGGAAGAGCTGACTCATTGAAAAAGACCCTGATGCTGGGAAAGACTGAGGGCAGAAGGAGAAGGGGGCGACAGAGGATGAGATGGTTGGATGGCATCACCGACTCAATGGACATAAATTTGAGCAAACTCTAGGAGATAGATAGTGAAGGACAGGCAAGTGTGCTGCAGTCCATGGAGTCGCAAAAAGTTGGACATGACTTAGCGACTAAACAACAATTACAGATCAGGAGGGGAGGATGGAGCATAAATGGAATTTAAAAATAAAAACTACATGTTGCTTTTCCTTCTACTCTAACAGGTGCTGTGTGAGGATGTGCCTTTGCAGCTGTTCACGCAAGACAAAGCACCTCTATCCCCAAAGCCATTCAATTATGCAATTTAAATGGAGGGGTTGTATGGTATGTGAATTACATCTCAATGAGGCTGTTAAAACAATTAATTTTTTCAAAAGAAAATCTTGGCTTTCCTCTCCCTGGTTTACCCTCCTTCTGACGTCTATCCTCAGGAACCCAGAACCATACTCAGGAAGATGTTCAGGGTTCCTCAATCCCAAGCACAAAAGTCACAACTTTGTTTTGACTCTGAGGCTTGCAACATGATGTCAAGGACGACAAACAGCTCTTTCTCGTTGTACTTTCAGCACCAAGTTTCCTCATAAGAAAAAAAGGATATTCTAACGTTTTCATGCTACAACAAACACGTCCATATTATAGAGTAGAAGGCAATATTTGTATCCATGAGGGTTTGGGAACTGTCTTGCTGGTGGCTCGCTGCTCTCAGTTGGGGGTGGGGAGGCACCCTGCCTCCCTTTCCACTATTGAACCTGCTGTATTAACGTCCAGAACAGTCAGGAGATGCAGAGGCTGATCCCAGCTCTGGTTCCGATGAGCTGAGTGACGGACTTGACGCAAGTCACATCCCTCTTGAGATGGGAAGAGATGAGTGGACCAGGTAATCTTCAAGGTGGCTGCCAGTGCTCACGGTCCATGATTTGATGCCCTAGGGAGATAAATCAGATACTGGGCTCAGGTATGTCAGCCAAGAGATAGAGGAAGCAAAAGATACACCCTGTGCCTTGGAGGAACTTTTCATTTACCAGAGGAGACTAAAAAGAGAGCCACATGTAAGATGTGATAAGAGACATAAAGTAAAGAGACAAACCATCCAAAGAATGTGAGGGACAGGAAGTAGCGGAGAGTCAGGAGTGATCAGTTTTCTGATCCAGATCACCTTGCTTTGACGCACCTGTGCATCTAAAAGCAACAAGGAAGCTCTTACCCTTCCAATTCCCAGGTCCCATGGGCCGGGTCCCTTGTTGCTGTTTAATCGCTAAGTCACGTCCAACTCTTTTCGACCCCATGGACTACAGCACACCAGGCTCCTCTGTCTTTTACTATCTCTGGGAGTTTGTTCAATCTCATGTCCATTGTGTCGACGATGCCATTCAAAACCGCCTCATCCTCTGTCGCCCCCTTCTCCTGCCTTCCATCTTTCCCAGCATTAAGATACTTTCCAATGAGAGAGCTCTTTGCATCAAGTGGCCAAAGTATTGGAGCTTCAGCTTCAGCATCAGTCTTTCCAATGAATATTCAGGGTTGATTTCCTTTTGGATTGACTGGTTTGATCTTGTAGTCCAAGGGACTCTTTCTTTGATAGAATATCCTTAACATTATCCTCAATCCTGAATAATCCTGAAACTAGAACAAGAATGCACATGATATCCTTCTCTTGAAAGCACAGTGGATTAAATATGAAATGACTTAAGACAAGTCTCATCACTGGCATAGAGCTGAGCAAGATCTGCCCCGCAACCACTTCTCAAAAATCAAAATCCTGAAAAGAATTAAGTTCTTACCCCACTTTGTGGGGTATTTGTGTATTTTTCCATCTGGTCCGATCCTACTCGCTGAGGCTCTATGAACCTCTGCAAGTCTCAGGTCACAAGTCTTTGCATCAAGTCTTAATCTGCCCTGATTTCTTTAAAAAAAAAAAAAAAAAAGTAAAATGCAAAGAAAACAGGAAAAATTCACTATGATCTCTCTTTTTCAATTTGTTTGCTTTCCTTTTTCCTGGGGGCTCTGGTCTCCAGGATTAATGCTCACTCTGGGGACTAGGCTTATGTAGCCATGGCAAAGTGGTTAAGGAAATGAGCTAGAAATCCACTGGGGTCTCCCTGAGCAAGTTCGAATCCTGTCAACTATGCATTCCTTTTAGGGTTTCCCAGTGGCTCAGACAGTAAAGAATCTGCCTGGGGACTAGACTAAAATTGGTATCTCTGGGTGGGATCTTGGGGAAGGCCCACCTAGATAATACAGGAGTATTAAATATTGGCCCCTAGAGGTTCTTCCACCCCCAATATTCTGAGGTCCAGAAAGGAATGATGATCCCACATAGATCTTTCCAAACTGGGTTTTTTACTCCGGGGCTGGGAAAAATATACTCAGAGCCCCACTAGGTGGCGCTGGCAGACAGGCAAGAAATGGCTCTGGTTTTAAAATGTGAGCACAAACTCTGTAAGCCAGAGAATTCCTTTGTTTCTGGATGACCACGATCAGCTTTTGTCAAGCACATGTCAGAAGAGCTTTTTGGAGTAGCAATAATCTAGCTATATAGCTTTACCCTAAATCAGCCAAATAGTCAAGACGGAATGAAAGCAGAAGGAAATACACATGGGGTAAAAGTATGCTATAAATACTTTAAATTTAAGAACTGTAAATCTCTCAAACTGTGTAGTGTCCAAAACAAAGATGAGTGGTCAGGAGACTTAACTGTACACTATGATCAAAGGTGATAAATTTTAGATTCTTATTCTGATATGGACGGGTCTTTACCAATGAGATGATGCTGATATGAATTCAATTGCTCAGTCATGTCCGACTCTGTGATCCCATGGCCAGTAGCCTACCGGGCTCCTCTGTCCATGGGATTTTTCAGGCAAGAATACTGGAGTGGGTTGCCATTCCCTTCTCCAGGGAATCTTCCTGACCCAGGGATCAAATCCAGGTCTGTTGCATTGCAGGCGGATTCTTTACCATCTGAGCCACCAGGGAATTCAGGCATCCCCAAATTAAATTAGGAATTAGAGTAGGACCTCTCCTTCTTCCCAAGAAACCATATTGTTTTAGCAAATCTAGATCTGTGTAAGGATTATCTGGTGGGTCGTTCGATGAATATTTCACTAGAGCTGGACAGGACTTAGCGACTCAACAAAAACAACAAGTAGGGTCAGATTTTGGATTTGGAGGGGCACATGCACAGCCTCTGTCTCCCTCTTGGCTCCCAACATAACCTATTCCACTTTAACAAGGGCTTGTCCAGTCTTTAAACTGTCACGGGAACAGCAAACTGACCACTGTCTCCTATTTCCAGACAGTTCCAATAGTTAGAAAGTTCATTCTCAGATTAAGCCAAAGCCTGGCCCTTTTTAACTCCCACACATGTATCCTCGTTCTGCCTTTTAGAGCAATGCAGAATGGACTAAACTTTTTTTTTGTTTTAATGACTTCTCCTTAAATATGGGATGGTTTAGGCCTTCTCAGCCTAAAATGGTATCAGTTTTTTTCAACCATATTTCATATAACAGCTTCTGCATCTCTCTTAGTTACCTTTCTCTGCAGTGGGACCTTTAACTGTCTTGATTTAAATACTATGTATCAATAAATGCAGCCAAATTTGGTTAACTCTCTTCACTGTTTTTCCTTTGGAGGCTGGGGGCAACTATACCCCAGTCATTTCCATGGGTGTGGTAGGTCCCTTCAACCCAATCCTTGTATACGCAATTGATCTCTAGAATTAAAATGCAGATGTTGGGCCCTGTGATACTCCGTGGACTTAAGCTCAAAGCTGCAGTCTATCGAAATGACACATGATCATTTCATCCCGATTCTGGTACCAGACATCCCTGGATTCAAAGTTTTGTTCCTGCCCTCTTGAGCTGTGTCACCTTAAGCACATGACTCATCTCAGATCATCAATTTCCTCATCTCAGAAGCAGATCACATTCCCATCTGCCTCCCAGGGGTGGTTCGGTGGAAATGTGATCATTTTGTGGGAAAAGTATATGTAACACAATTCACAGAACACAGCGAGGGCCCTTCATATTAGCTATTCCCACTTGTCCATGTCATATGAAAATAGAATAAACATCCCCTTTGAGACACAGACAAAAATACTGAATATTACACCCAGGGAGGAATAAAGAGAGACCTCTGTGGCTCAGCACCATAGCGTCCCTTCAAGCTGATATACACACTAATCAGCAGTCTTTAGGTACAATCCTTACCCCAGCCATGGCTGTTCCCACTGGCTGTGAGCCAGTTCATGTCTCACCCACAAAGATTATGATGGATCTTGTCAAGCGCCATGCTAAAAGCAAGCATGGTTTTGACGCCACTGCTTTCTACCAATCTAACATCCCTATCAAAAAAGAAATAAATGAAGACGTGTTTTGTTTCCTGAGATTTCGGGTTGGCTCTGAGTGATCTCTCCTTTTCTAAAGACTTACAAAGAGTCTACTTAATACTCTGTTCAGTTGATGGGTTAAAGTGGTCAAATTGTGGGTTATTTCCCCCTTCGTTTCTATCATTATAATAATGTTTGTGGAGTAAATAGCTTTTTAAAATTCTGTTCTAGAGTTCTGCCAGGGATAATTGTCAAGCTGACTAGCTTATCGTTTTTATAATGTGCCCCTTCCCTCCCCCCTGGTTTTTTTTTTTTTTTTTTTTTTGAGAATCGGGACAACTTTGTTCTTCTCCTGTCTCTTAACAGTTCTGCTATTCTCCATGCTTTTCCAAAGATTATTGACAAGGGTTCTGTGAGTTCTTTGAGCAACATGGGATGTGATTTGTCTACGTCTGGAGATTTGAATTTATTAAGGGTGGGGGGGGTGAAAAAACACCACACTGGTTTCTAGCTTTGGCTTTTCCCTTTATCTGCTGAGTGAGCGTGGGCAGGTTTTGGTTTTATTTCAGCTGAAATTTCCCCCATCTGGGAAATCAGGCATTTGGATCAGATGAAGTTGAAGGCCCCTTCAAGGTCTGATGGTCTCTGTTCTATGTTTCAAGCCATCAAACATTTTCTAACGAGTTGTTCTCATTTGCCTTGTCTTTCAGTGTCCTCTCAATAAAATTTGCCCTACTCTTTTTAAAATTGAAGAATAGTTGATTTATTTTCTTAACGTTTTATCTTATATTGGAGCATAGCTGATTAACAATGTTATGTTCGCTTCAAATGTACAGCAAAGTGGTTCAGTTATACACATACATGTATCTGTTCTTTTTCAAATACTTTTCCAATTTTGGCTGTTACATGATATTGAGCCGTTTTCCCTGTGCTGTACAGTAGGTCTTTGTTGGTTATCCATGTTAAATCTAGCAGCATGTACAAGTCCATCCCAAAGTCCCAATCTATCCCTCCCCACGACCCTTTCCCCCAGTAACCATACATTCATTCTCTAAGTCTGTGAGTCTAATTCACAATGCTGTGTTAGTTTCAGTTGTACAATACAGTGACTCAGATATAGATGGATGGATGGATAGATAGATAGATAGATGGAGAGACAGGGTCCCCTGGTGACTCAGACAGTAAAGAATCTGCCTGCAGTGCAGGAGATACTGGTTAGATCCCTGGGTCAGGAAGACCCCCTGGAGGAGGGCATGGCAACCTACTCCAGTATTCTTGCCTGGAGAATCCGATGGACAGAGGAGCCTGGCGAGCTACAGTCCGTGGGGTCGCAAAGAGTCAGACACAACTGAGCAACTGACACTCCAGTCCACAGATAGATAGATAACTTTTCCAGATTGTTGTCCCTTTTAGGTTATTACAAAATATTGAGTATAGTTCCCTGTGCTATAAGTTCAGTTCAGTTCAGTCACTCAGTCGTGTCCGACTCTCTGTGACCCCATGGACTGCAGCACGCCAGGCTTCCCTGTCCATCACCAACTCTATAAGTTAGGTCGTCTTTTCTCTTGTCATTGTGGTTTTGAGGCTACATGTGGTTTAGAATCCAAACACCTTAGTGTGACCCTTAGAACTGACATACCTGGCCCGACGTCTCATCCCGCCCATGTATCCTCTTTCTCCTCCCCTGGGTACCAGTTTTCTCTCCATTCAGATGGGCATGGCCACTCATCCACGTGTGTGCCCCTCCCCCCCATCCTTTCCCTAAGGTCTCTTCCCCAAGGTGGACTGTTATTTCCAGCCACCCCACTCAGATCCTACGCTTCCTTTAAGACCCAGTTCAGTGCCCATTTCTTTTGAGAAGTATTCCTTCGCCACTCTCAGCCCCAGACTGTCCTCCCTCTAAATTTCTGCTGTTTTCAGTGCAGATCATCTGGCTCTTCGTCCTGACAATCCTTGTGACTTCTGTGTGTGGATATGTTGCTGAACTGTATAGTTATTGCTTTACCCTTGTTGAGCACTGCCCAGAGAACTCAATAAACCAATGTGGATGTTGCATGAATTCCAGGCCCTTATCAGTTTCCCTAATCAGAACATTGAGGTAATTACCTATCATGGTGGAAGCGCCTTTTTCATCTTAGGAGTCATGGAAAGGTGAGCTCGAGTTGTTGAACACGTGGTGTCTTCTTACATTTTAAGACAAGAAAAGGACTCTAGTGCACAACTGCTAACAAAGGCAAAACTGGTTCACTTTCCTCCCGAAGCCAGTGCAGATTAGGAATTGAAGAAAAGTTGTTGAATGTACAAAATGACAAATAGGCTCGGGACAGAGTCTGACTCATCGGTGCCTGAGCTAATCCAACCTTCCCTGTACTGACCAACACAACCTAAAGCTTTGGGTCAGAGGCCAGGTTTATACTTTACCTGATAAATAGTGCAGTTGCATTTCTTAGGAAGGGAGAAACTACTTTAATGTGTCCTACATCAGTACTGATATATATCCCAGCAGACATGGATTGTGCAAAAATGCTCACACGTGGAAAGGCTCCTCCGCCCATTGGTGAAATTCTTGTCTGTAGTAAGTTGTAAACTGTAATGAGTAATCTTAACAGAACACTTCAGAATCACACCACTGTCATTAAAGTACCAGAGTTGTGAGAGAAGACTTGGGATGAGACAGAACAGGGGAAAAATAAAGTCTTTCCCAAAACGAGTTACTCATAAGCTCACAAAGCATGTCAGAGATACACGCGCTGGGCTTCCACCGTGAACCAAGGGCTGCCGAAGACGTGGTGTTGGGGATGTAGAAATAGAGAAAAGATACACAGACTTTGCTTACAAGGTGTTCACGGTGCTGAGGGAGAGGCTGTTGAATAAAGAGAGAATAGCTGTGATACAAGAAGAGCTATGATAGGGAGCTGTGAGCCTACAGCTCAGAACTTAGGAGGAGGTGAATATCTTTGTTCTTGCGGGCCTGTCCTGGGCCTTACTGGCAAACACCCTTCTCCATGCTCCTGAGACCCCCGCCCCCAACAACATGTGGGAAAAAAGGCTCTCTCACTTCATTAGGGGTCACTACCTCTGCCTTAAGGGGAATCTTCCATATTCAGGAGGAAGCCAGGGACTGGGAGGTCCTGACGCTTACTGTTAAAATGAAAGCTGCAAACCAACAAGTCACTCCCTGCTTGTAAAGCAGTGTTTGCACAGCACCTTCATTGCCCTGCTTGGGGGTGATAAGCACAAATTTCCCAGGCAGAGAGAAGTAAAAGCCTGTGCTTAGGAAGCTTGTAATAAATGGGAGTGTTTATAACTGTTAAACAGAATGATAACACTGGAACGCCTTCCAGGAAAGCAAAAGTAAAAGTGTGTGAAGGAACAGCCTGGCCATATGGGCTGCTGGATGGATCGTCGGGCGTGGGAACATAGACTCCTGCACCTGGGAGCCCTTTCATGTAGCAATCATCCAGAAAATATAGCAGCTAAGCCGCAGCTCCTCTGGTCCCCAAACACCACTGCTTGCCTTGTCACTTGGAGTGGAGGAAGTGCTTTCCCTGGGAAATCCTATGCCTGGGAAGCCAACCTTATCCCTCCCATGCCTGAGCCCCTGACCCTCACCCCACCCCACCCCCAGCCCTCCAGGCTGCAGATTCCAGGCAGCCCCTCGCCTGGATCCTGGCTGCCCCACGGTTCCTCCCCTTCTCCTCCAGCTTGGTCTCCAATGCCTGGGAAGGAGAGTTTCTTTCTGCCCACTGCCCTGCTGGACCTTCCAGGGAGGTGGGTGAGATCACAGTCTCCTTCCTCCTGAGCAACTGGAGGCTAACCTCACACTTCCAGGGACCCCAGGATCGACTAGGCTGCCTTGTGAGCCCCTGACTGTCTGCACAGCCGACCTCCCACCAGCAGGGGACTCTGTTCCTGCCTCCTCCCGCTCCCAGAGGTTCTCCTGAGGTTGAGGCATGCAAGTGGCCCAGGGCCTCCTGGAACTAGAGCATCACTGGTGCAGGAGGAGAAGGAATGATGCAGGATTCATGCCCTTCTCATCACCATAGTGACCACAAGAAAAAAATTGCTCATTAAACACCATCAAGGGTTATCAAGATTTAGAAACAAGCATTCAGGGGAGTAGTTGGGGCTTGGGACCCTAGCTCTGCCCTTTACCAGCTCTTGGTCTTGAGCCCATGAATGTCTCTGAACTTCCTCTGTGCATTTATCAAACAGGGACAGTAAACACTTACCTCATCTGTTTGTTCTGAAGATTAAATCTGATCATGCATGTCAAGCCCAGGACTGGCATATTTCACATACTATCAGCAATATCTGGGCTTTTTTTTTTTCATAATTTTTTATGACGATCATTTTTTAAAGTCTTTATTGAGTTTGTTGCAACATTGCTTCTGTTTTATGTTTTGGTTTTTGGCCACGAGGCATGTGGGATTTTAGTTCCTCAACCAGGGATCAAACCTCCAACCTCTGTATTGGAAAGTGAAAGTGTTAGTCACTCAGTAATGTACAACTCTTTGCTATCCCAAGGACTGTAGCCCACCAGGCTTCTCTGTTCATGGAATTCTCCAGCCAAGAGTACTGGAGTGGGTAGCCATTCCCTTCTCTAAGGGATCTTCCTGACCCAGGCAAACCTGGCTCTCCTGCATTGAAGGCAGATTCTCTAACCCTAACCAGGGAAGCCCCCTGCATTGGAAGGCAAAGTCTTAACCACTGATCACCAGGGATATTCCAGCAACATCTGTTTATTACACAAAAATGGCTGTTACCTTAAATGTTTTTTTTTAAACTTTATTTTCCCCACTTTAACGAATTGATGAATAAATTAATCAATGCATAAATTAAGGCTTTCCTGGTGGCTCAGACAGTAAAGCGTTTGCCTACAATGCGGGAGACCCAGGTTCAATTTCTGGGTCGGGAAGAGCCCCTGGAGAAGGAAATGGCAACCCACTCCAGTACTCTTGCCTGGAAAATTCCATGGACAGAGGAGCCTGGTCCAGGGGGTCCCAAAGAGTCAGACACGACTGAGCGACTTTACTTCCTTTCCTTTCTTTTTTTCCCTGGTGGCTCAGGGGTAAAGAATATGCCTGCCAATGCAGGAGATGCAGGTCTGATCCCTGGGTCAGGAAGGAAGAAGATCCTGGAGAAGGGCATGTCAAGCCACTCCAGTACTCTTGCCTGGTAAATCCAGGGACAGAGGAACCTGTCAGGCTATAGGCCATGGGGTCAAAAAGCATTGGACACAATGTAGCAACTGAGCAACAACATAAATAAATAAATAAATAAATAAACAAATACGAGCATCTTTAAAATGTAAGAAAAACAGAAGTCCTTTCCCAGATCATTCACTGGCACTTGAGCTCCAATCAATGAAATCTTCTCTAAGAACATCAGAGACATGCCTGGAAGGAGGGAGCGTGAAACAGTTCCATCTACTGTGGCTAATGGTCTTGGCTCTGTGCATCCATGAAGGCCTTTGTGAGGTGCTTCTAAGATGTTTTAGGACCCAAAGTCCAATGTGTTATTATTCCCCAAATGTTGCAGGGGCCAGCCTTGAGGGTGCCATCCCCAGGAGGTAATTGCCAGACTTCTCACATTGAATAGAGCCCTGTTAGAACACCCCCCAGAGACACATGTTTGCATCCAGATTTAGAAGTATGTAGGAAAACAATGGAATATTACTCAGCCATTGAAAGGAACAAAATTGGGTCATTTGTAGAGACAAGGATGGACCTAGAATCTGTCATACAGAGTGCAGTAAGTCAGAAAGAGAAAAGTAAAATATTGTATATTAACACACATATGTGGAATCTAGAAAGATGGTACAGATGAACCTATTTGCAAGGCAGGAACAGAGACTCAGATTAGGAAATGGACTTGTGGACACGGGAGTGGGGAGAAGGGGGGCACATAATGTAAATGTTGGCAATATACTCAAAAAAATTTAAAACCACGTTGTCAAAAAAAAAATAAGCCACACACACACATCTCTGGTCTGGATTGTCGTCCGAGCTGCTTGCCAACTACCTATTATGTAGGAAAAAGCATGAGTTTTAGCATCTTACTGATTGGGTTCAACACTTGGCCCTGCCTACTGGATCACAGGCAAAGTTATTTCAAGTCACTTAACCTAAGTTTCATTTTTTTCCATCTATAAAATTGGGATAGTGCTTCCAGGATTGATATGAAGAATATATGAAACCAGGAGGTTGGTACCCAATACTAATTTCCCCTCTTTCTCCATCTCTGCCCTTTCCCCTCTTTCTCGATGCACAATAAAGAGGAAGGTATAGCTCCTCCACATTTTTATTTGAAGCAAGTTAAGCATTATTTTTTGTCATTCGTCATATGGTTTTCCACGGGGAGCCTGAGTGCCCAATACCAGTGGCTCATCAGACCTCGTGTGCATCTGTGAAGAGAAGCAAGCCTCAAGAGGCGCTTCTGGGTTATTTTTGTTCCTGTGTCTTGCTTTATGATGTCAGTGTTTTGTTGTTTGAAGGAAAAGGACAGAGGATGTATTAAAGAAACATTCTTCTAGCAACTTAAATGCCCACAGACAGAGGAATGGATAAAGGAGATGTGGTTATATATATGAGGGAAAGCTGCTGCTGCTGCTGCTGCTGCTGCTGCTGCTGCGTCACTTCAGTCGTGTCCGACTCTGTGCGACCCCATAGACGGCAGCCCCCACCAGGCTCCCCCGTCCCTGGGATTCTCCAGGCAAGAACACTGGAGTGGGTTGCCATCTCCTTCTGCAATGTGTGAAAGTGAAAAGTGAAAGTGAAGTCGCTCAGTCGTGTCCGACTCTTAGTGACCCCATGGACCGCAGTCTACCAGGCTCCTCCATCCATGGGATTTTCCAGGCAAGAATACTGGAGTGGGGTGCCATTACTACTCAGTCATAAAAAAGAATGAAGTAATGCCATTTGCAGCAATGTGGATGAACCTAGAGGCTTTCATACAAAGTGAAGTCAGTCAGTCAATATCATATGATGCCACTTACATGTGGAATATAAAATAATGATGCAAATGATCTTGTAAAAAAAGTGATACAACTAAACAAAAACAGACTTACAGACATAGAAAACAAATTTACAGCTACCAAAGGGGTAAGGGGATGGGGAGGGATGAATTAGGAGTTTGGGATAGCAGATATACACTATATAAAATAGATACACAACGAGGTCCTACTGCATAGCATAGGAAACTATATTTAATATCTTATGATAAACTATAATGAAAAAGAATCTGGAAAGACTATATATATGTACATATACATTATAGCTGAATCACTGCTGTACATCTGAAACTAACACACCGTTGTAAATCTACTATCAGTTCAGTTCAGTTGCTCAGTCATGTCCAATTCTTTGCAACCCATGGACTGCAGCACACCAGGCTTCACTATCCATCACCAACTCCTGGAGCTTACTCAAACTCATGTCCATCAAGTCGGTGATGCCATTCAACCATCTCACCCTCTGTAGTCCCCTCCTCCTCCTGCCCTCAGTCTTTCCCAGCATCAGGGTCTTTCCCAATAAGTCAGTTCTTCGAATCAGGTGGCCAAAGTATTGGAGCTTCATCTTCAGCATCAGTCCTTCCAATGAATATTTAGGATTTATTTCTTTTAAGATTATCTGGTTTGATCTCCTTGCTGTCCAAATACTTCAACTTAAAAAAAAAGATATTCTTCCTGAAATCAAATTGTGACAGGACAACTGCCTGTGATCTCATTGATAAAGCAGAGGGAAGACCCAGAGTCAGCAAAGGAAGCCCTCCGGAAGCGATAGGTTCTGAAAGAAACTTTCCAGAAGTGCAAGGGAGAAGCAGAGAGCCAGAGAAGAGCAAGGACTATCCTGGGCATCCAGCCATGGTGTCAGCAAGGCTGGGACTCAGAATCTAGCTTGGACTTGCAAAACGTGCTCTGAAACAGTGAGAAGAGCTTTGTGTGAGTGTCCCTGGAGCAGGGAGAACAGGGAAGGGCCAGGTCCAGTGCTTGGGGCAGGTGGAGTAATGCTAGCAGATGACAGATGAAAGCAGGGCAGTTCCCCTCCTACCAAGCTGCCATCTCCTCTGTCTCCAAGAAGATCTTCAACCTGGTGAAGAGGAAACTGCAGCCCTAGGCTTGAAGCCCTGCAGGCAATAAATACCCGGTCTCTTTAAATGAGCTCAGATCTCCAGGCCCTGATACATCTCATCACCAAGGAAGAAGGAACCTGAAGGTTTCATCACAGAATTCATTGTCAGTAATCTCTCAGGAATCTCAGAAGTGGTGCCAAGGGATTTGCGATGAGGGGTGGTCTGAGTTGTCAACAGGGGGAACATGTAAGTTCTGGGAAGTCTTCACTGTTGAGTTTAACTTTGAGCCCTAGCAAACCTCAACCTGGGTTTTCAAAAGTTAGCTTGTAATTGCTTCAAAAATGTTAGTCGCTCAGTTGTGTCCAACTCTTTGCCATTCCATGAATTACAGCACGTCAGGATTCCCTGTCCTTCACTGTCTCCTGCAGTTTGCTCAAACTCATGTCCATTGAATCAGTGATGCCATCCAACCAACTCATCCTCTGTTGTCCCTTTCTCTTCTTGCCTTCAATCTTTCCCAGCATCAGGGTCTTTCCTAATGAGTCAGCTCTTCACATCAGATGACCAAAGTATCGGACCTTCAGTTTCAGCACCGATCCTTCCAATGAATACTCAGGGTTGATTTCCTTTAGGATTGACTGGTTGGATCTCCTTGCTGTTCAGGGGACTCCCAAGCACCACAGCTCGAAAGCACCAGTTCCTCGGCGCTCAGTCTTCTTTATGGTCCATTGACCACTTGAACATCATTTCACAGTTTTTTCTTTTTTGATAGCTTACCAAAAACCACTAGGTTTTCCCAGAGGTACTGAGTCTTTCAGCAGGGATTTGGGCAAAGTTTCTTTCAGTAAGATGAATAAGTAAGGATTAGAGATGATCTCCCGTTGGGGAAAGGCACACCTGGGCAAACCAATGTATAGAGAAAGCATTAAAGGATTGAGCCGAGTCACCCAAAGAAAGGGGGCACAGGGCCAGAAGCCTCTGATCCTTGTGTGGGGACTGGTTCTGCTAAATACCTTTCAGTGACGTGTCAGATAGGCCAACATATAAATGGGAGCTGACATAAGATGGAGACGCACAAGTAATACTCAGCAGGATACAGTTTGCTGAGCAAGAGTTACACTTTGATTTTCAAAAAACAACGATCCGCTGACTCAAACTATTGACAAAGAGTTCATATGAAAAAAAAATCTTTTTGGATAATTTTAGTTAACAAAAAACTCAGTGTGAGCCCAAAATTCTGATGCGGCTGCAAAAATACCGATGTTTGTCATGGCCACACCAAGATGGTGAGCGTGCCACGGGCCACCTGCATCAGAGCATCTGGGATTGTTCCAAGCAACATGCTTCTCCTCCGCCATGTTCCTCCTTCCGCCACGTTTCAGCCTCGTGGGCCTCTGTAATTTTTTTAAATTGTGAAAGAAAAGTACACTGTGGTAGAAAACCTAGAAATGTAGGAAGTTGAAAAGGAGAAAGCAAAAATGATCTAATTGTCACCATTTCAGTATAATTATTAGTTTTGGTGTGTCCTTCAAGTCTTTTTTTGAGTGAGATGAAGGCATATGGAAGGAAGAATTTAAAATGTAGCTTAGGTAGAGTTTGTATTCTTGTTTTAAATTAACATCATATCTTGAATCCCTCCCCCCAACTCATTATATATTCTTTGAAAACACAGTTTTCATAGATAATCCATTGTCTTAGGACTATGCCTTAATTTGTTTAAATTGACTCATTCCTGTTTCCATTTGGAGGTGGTGGCAGGGAGGTGACACAAGATTTGAGAAGAATATTGACCAAGGAGTGGGCACCCCAGGAAGGTCAGCCTGTTTAGGGAAGGGTCTTAGAGGGACAGTTAAAAAGCTGTGAATGTTTATGCCAGGGGAAGGCCCTGGTGGCCAAGGGAATGAGTTCATTTTGCGTTGTTCTTAAAGGTTGAACTAAGGCAAATGGGAAAAGATTGGAGCGAGTCTGCTTTCAGCTCCATCTATAATGATTCCTGCTGCCTGCCCATGGACCAACAGGGTTTGAGAGGGAGCAACCCTTCCATCATGGAAAGTGTTCAAGCCGAGACAGGATGGCTACCTGGGGCTGGAATTTGTAAGTAGGGCTCCTCCTCAGAGTGGGAGACTGGAATAATAACCTCTGGGACTCCTTCCAAGTGGACGATTTTCATGCTTCTTTCCTGCCCTCCCTTGACCCTGCTCACAGGAAGATTTACGGCAGGTAAGGAGCAAAGAAGTCAACGTCATTAATTTCACTGCTGGAGGAAGTATTGTAGCTCAGAGATGCAATGTACGTCTTTGTCCTCTGTACTGACTTGCACCTTGACGGCATTTTACAGTCAACAAAGCATTTTTCATGTAGACCTTATAATGTGATTCTTGTAACAGCTTTGTGAAGTGGGTGTTGACATAAGTGTTCTCACCTTTAGTTATTATGGCTTTACAAGGTGTTTTGATTTACAAGGTGGTAGGACAAATGCCCTAATTTTTTTTTCCTTCCAAAATTGTCTGAGCTATTCTTGGCCCTTTTTTTCCCCTTCCCGTATTAATTTTTGTATGACCTTTTCAACTGCCTCGGAAAAACCTCATTTGCCTTTTGATTGCAATTGCCCTGAATTCATAGATTTAAATTTGGGGAGCTTTAATGCTATTGGGTCTCCCCATCCATTTATTTGGGGGCATAGATGGCCTTTTCATTAGTAACCTACCCCCACTGCACCCCCTTTCTTTTTTAAAGATTTTTTTTAATGTGGACCATTTTTTAAAGTCTTTAATGAATTTTTATAGTGTTATTTCTGTTTTATGTTTTGGTTTTTCGGTCATGAAGCATGTGGGATCTTAGCTTCCTGACCTGGGATCAAACCCACAGACCCCACGTTGGAAGGTGAAGTCTTAACCACTGGACAACCAGGAAAGTCCCCCAACTCGCTTTCTTATTGGCAGACAACACTTGCCACGATAGAGACTAAAAATATGAGATGCCTTCCCAGCATCCCTGCTGGTAGCATGACCTCACAACTTAATCTTGGGGGTGTGACATTCTGCAAGAACAGTTTGATAAACATGGATGTGTGAAGAGGTGTTTCCTCTACTTCCTTCAGAATGAGGCTGTGCGAAGGAGACTTTACAGGTAGACTGTGGGTAATAAAATCAACCTACAGCCACGGGAGGACCAATCTGAAGGCAGAAGCCACGCAGCAGAAAGATGGAAAGATCCTAAGAGTCTGATGACAGGTTTGTGTTGTACTTGCAGATACTGGACTTCTTGTTATACAGAATAACAAACATTCATAGAGTTAAGACATTTCTTGTTGCCATGTGTTACTTGCATGTGAAAGAATCCTAATTAATATGCCATGTGCTTTTTCCATTTCTTTTGATGACAGTCCATCATCTTCTCCATGAGCATCGTCTTCATGTTCATGTTTATGAATAAGACATTTTTTTCTAAGTTGCATTCTTAATTGTCTAATACTGGTGATTTAGGTAGACTACCAATGTGTTTGTTGATCTTACATCCAGTTTAGTGACTACTCATTTATTACAAAAGTTTATAAGATATCTTATGGACTATCATGCTGTGCTGTGTTAAGTCACGTCCGATTCTTTGCAACTCCATGAACTGTAGCCCGCCAGACTCCTATGTCCATGGGAATTCTCCAGGCAAGAGTACTGGAGTGGGCAGCCTATCCCTTCTCCAGGGGAACTTCCCGACCCAGGGATCAAAGCGGGGTCCTGCACTGCAGGCGAATTCTTTACCAGCTGAGTTACCAGGGAAGCCCCAGGACGATCATATTATCTGCTAATAAAAAACATTTTCCTTTGGTTTTTAAGTTCTTTATCTGATTATATTAGCTAAAACTTTGGGTACAGGACAGAAGAGAAGCCGTTAGAGAGTGTGCAGTCCTGTTTGCTCCTGACTTACTGTGTCTCACCTCTCAAGGCTCCACAGGGCACAGCTCCAGGGGGGTCTCACTCAGATTATTGTGTGTGATTTTGTAATATATTTTAATAAATAATCTTTACTAAGTTAATGTGTTCCCTTTTTGTATCAGTTAAGATTAGGCTTAGCTGAGATGAACCCCAAAAGACTAAAGGGCAGAGGATTAAATAAGGTAGAAATTTATTTTTCATGTTCAAGAAATCCAGTCCGTTTGCGACATCTCAGAGATCCAGGTTCTTATTGTCATGTTGCGCCACCATCAGAATGCAAAGCGGGGTGGAAATGTATGCTTTTCACAAGAGGTAAAGAAAAAGCATTCAGTAACATTTATCATTGACTTGTGATCTTTAAAAAAAAAAAAACTTAATAAACTAGGCCAAGAAAGTATGGCTGAGATTGCTAATTTCATCCCAGTATTTATTCTCCCTTTATTACATTATAAAAAGAAACTTAATCCTTTCTTCTGACTTCTCAAACTTATTTGCATAGATGTATCATTTTCTCTTATGATCTGTTTACTCTCCCTTCTGAGATAAAGTGGATCTGTTCCCCTTTTGGTTCTCTGTTTTATTGTTTGGTGCCTTTTTCTTTACTATCCTTATGAGACATTTTTCTTTTACTCAAAAAATCAAATTTTAATTTTACTGATCTTTTGTATTGTTAGTTTTCTCATTCACCCTTATTTTTTTCCTTCCTTCCCTTTTCAGGTTCTTTCAGGTTTTTACCCCACCTCTTCCTTCTTGAATTGACTCTAAACTCATTTACTTTTTACCTTTCTTTCTTTTTATAAATGTAGGTCTTAACTGAGCCTTACAAGTCTAACGGCATCATATGTATTTATATTTTATTTAAACGATTTTGGACTTTTCATTATGATTTCCTCTGAACTGAAAAGTTATTTAGGAGAGCATTTTTAAGCTAACAAACTTTTTTTTTTCTCCACTTACTAAAAATAAATAAATAAATACACAAACAAACCAAAAAACCCCACCTCTTTGAAAACTGTTAAAATCTTTGTGACATCCCTGGAGAAGGGAATGGCAACCCACTCCAGTATTCTTGCCTGGAAAGTCCCATGGACAGACGCACCTGGAGGGCTGCAGCCCAGGGGGTCTCAAAGAGTCAGACATGGCTGAGTGACTAGCACTTGCTTTACACAGGAGACTTTCTGTTTTATTTGCTCTCTCTTGCACCCAGCTGAGAAGCTTTGTGGATGCTTCCCCCCAGCTCCCTGCATCCTCTGCCCATAGTCAGGTTTATAATAGTTTTCTGGGGTCTCCCACCTCATGGTGATGAATATTACAGAGCCACTCAAGAAACCTGGGTCAGTTCCCTGTTGGGAGGCTGGGTCTCAGTTCCCTCATCCCACAGCGTCTGGGAGAGTCAGACCCTGTCTTTGGACACTGAGCCAGTTTCCGCCAACCTTTTCATAGACACTTAGCCTCTGTCACCCCAGAGGAGACAGGCTCCTTTCTGCTGCTGCCTGCCAGTCTCATGACTTCATCTCTCCTCAGTGGTGGGATTGATCCACAAAGACATTTTTTCTTTTTTCTTTTAATTTGGCTACATCTTATTAGGTTTTTTTTTTCCTTTTATACTTTTTTCATCATTTTGTCCTTAGAGCATGGGGAATACGGAGAAATAGGAAATGGACGGGTGTCAGCTTGACTGGAAATCCAATCATCTTTTCCCTAAAAATTAAAATACGAACCCCTTAGGCTGACGTTCAAGGTCTTTTGCAACCAGATGCAGTTGACTCCACTGCTGGCATCCTGTAACCCGCGGATTTGAACTTCCCTGCCGTGCCCTCCCTGATCATAGAATCTGCTCTCATTCTCCTGTGTACTTACATAGGCTGTTCCTTATGTTGGGATGGCCATTCTGCCACATCTGTAATCTCCAAGACCTTGACCAAAAACCTCTTTACCTGGGAAGTTGACTTCAGTTCCTACAGGCTGTTATTTATTTCTTCTCGATACAAAGCATTCAATACATGTGACTGTGTGGATGAATGGACGAACGAATGAATGAACCAGTTAATCTTATGGTAAGAAAGACTGAGTAGACACAGCACATGTGGTTTACTGCCCTCGTGTTATCTCCGTGGTTCACTGTTTATCTAAGGACCTGCTCTGAGTAACTGTAAAGTGTTATATTGATCCAGTGCATTTAGAAATAAAGGGAAAACAGTGGAGACAGTTTTTCTACTGTCTTACAGTGGAAAGACAGTAAGAAGATTGTCTTACATCATGGCCATCACACTAACTGCATGAAGCTAGTTAAGACAGCCCATATTCCTTTTGTAAAAGCGTGGCTTTTACAACTTTTAAGGCAAAATGACTAGCAACCAGGACTTCCCTGGAGATCCAGTGGTTAAGACCTGAGCTTCCACTGCAGGGGGGCACGGATTCAATCCCTGGTTGGGGAACCCACATGCCTTGAGGCCCAAAAAGAAAATGATTAGGGACCAGCTGTCTCACTTCCTTCCTCAATATCAGGGTATTCTCTTAAAGAAGTCAGTTAGCCTGAGCTCTATTTTTTTTATTTTTAGAAAAGTTTAAAATATGATGGAAAAAACTTAGCAACTTCAAGCTAAAGTGTGCTTAAATGTTGTATCAGTAACACTGTACAAACCCAGTTGTATCTTTCTATTCATTATGAATCCATCTCAGGATAAATGTTACCTTTTCTTTTTTTTTTTTTTAACTCCCTTTTTGACAGGGGAAAGATAATTTGTCAGGGAAAGTGGTACCAAATGGCATGTTTATTGAGCAAAATATTTACCTAATTGTCTAGCTTTTTGGAAATCCTTGAGGGTATGGTTTCTTCCTTGGGAACAGAATGGAGTCTCTGTGACACAGAAGAAGAAAAAGGGCTTCAGTCTGGCGGGAGTTGCTTATGCTGTCTTTTCCTCCAGCTCAGCTGCACGGCTCCGGCAAAAACAGCAAATTCAACTGAGTAGTATTTTTGTTTTAAAAACATCTAAAATTCATCTCAAACCTGTATCTTTTCTGGGGAGAGAAATGTAATCCTTTCTAAGTAATTAAACAACAAAAAAAATGCCTAAAACCATAGTTTATCCTGGTGCCTGTCCACACCCCCTTCCAGCAGGGACCCCCTCTCCCAAAGCCCAGAGCCCATGGGACCCCCTCTCCCAAAACCCAGCCCATGGGATCTCCTCTCTCCCACAGGCCCAGCCCCCACCCCCGGTCCAGCATCCTCACCGCAGGGCTCTTGCTTCTGACACAGGGCACATGTTGGGTATAAGCTACATATGGAAAACCTAGGGGACAGAATTCAGAAGCAAAGAAGGAGTTATCATCCCCTTTAATTCCCAGAAAATTGCCCCCTGGTGCCAGGAGTCATCACAGATTTCTGAATACTCAAAATTTAATTTATGTGAGACTTTTTCTTAAAAATTTTTTTCAGTGATTCAGGAAAAAAAAAAAAAACTAAAATTTTCTCCAGATTGCTATTTCCTCCACATTCCTAATCTGAACTCAAAGCTTTATTCTCTTAACTTCATTTAACAGAAGATTGTGAAATACTCTGCTCTCTACTCTGTTTTTACATAGATAGACCTTGAAACCAAGGCAAGGGCTTCGAAGGGAAGGATTTGGAGGTTTTGAAAATATTTATTTATTCATCTGGCTGCTCCAGGTCTTAATTGCAGCATGAGGGATCTAGTTCCCTGAGCAGGGATCAAACTGGGGCCCCCTGCTTTGCAGCGCAGAGTTAGTCACTGGACCCCCAGGGATTTGGAGTTTGGAAAACTGATAGTTCTGAATCAATTTCAGTGTCTATAGAGAGGGACCAAAGTTGGTAAATTGCTTTTTCTCCTTGTGATATCAGCCATCTCACTGAACCTGAGAGACTGCGGTACCTCCTAGAGAAGGGAATGAGGGAGTGAAGCAAAGGGGGTTTTTTTACTTAAAGAAAAAAATATGTGGAACTATCTTTTGGCTTATTGGCTTGATTTTTTGTGCTAAGCCACTATGAATTTCTGAAGAGGAGAACAAAATTCACAATATATGTACATCAAACCATTATGTTGTACACCTTCAACTGACATACAGCGATGTATGTCAACTGAATCTCAACAAAGCTTTGGGGAAGAAAGAGGAGAGCAAACGTAGCCATGAAGATATAGAAGTACTGTCTAAAAGACAGTGATCAATCAGCTCTGAGACATGTAGTTGTGGTACATTCTATTTTGTTTCATTTCAAATCACAGTTACAAGCACCTTTAGTTAAGTGCCAGGCACTGAGCTCCAGACCAGTGTCATCCAATAGAAATATGATGCAAACCATGAATGTCATCTGAAAGTTTCTAGTAGCCACATTAAAACGATGAAAAGGAAGTAAGTTTTGCAAATTTTCAAATATTAGAAAAATATAAAAATAACATTTCAAACTTTGGAAAACAATTCCTTAAAAAAAGAAACAGGTGATTGTGATCTGGTTCGGCTGACCTTCTGTCCCACCGGACTGCTCCCACCCTCTTCCCTGAACTTCAGCTCCCCAGGGGGCTTCCAGTTCCTCCCACAACCATTTTTTTCCCCGGGGGGCCTCCCACAGCTCGGGTCTCTGGCTGGTGTCGCCTTCCTGTCCCTGTCACTACTTGTCATTTGGTAAAGAGAATGCAGTGGTCAATGGCTGGCAGGTGCTGGATAGGTGTTCAGTATCTGGGCATGCTAGCACTTGATTAAGTGGAGGATGATGTTCTCATCCGAGCACATAGATTGGATCCCAAAGGTGGAGTTTTGGGCTCCATAGTGACATCTATGACTGTGTAGCTTGTTTTTGACATAGAACTTGAACCTGAGGGGATGAGTGAGGTCATAAACCCATCTGCACTCTGTTCACCAAGCCACGCCCCCTGGCACAGGGGTGTCCCCCTGAAGAAAGATCACTTTCCTCATTTTCACAAAACCACTGAACTGGAACTAGCCAGCAGCAGCTTTGAGTTGAAAGGGGGGCTTTGGGGTTTGGGGAGAGGCTTTGCCAGCCCCTCTTAAGATGCATCTTGCAAGTGTCCCCCAACGTTGTCATCATATGAATTCTGTAGAGTCGAAGAAATATGTATTTGAGTATTTGTGATCATTCTTAGGTCTTAATCTTGAGATTCCCACAGTGAGAGACAGAAAAAGAACAGAAATATCAATCATTTCAATAAATCTTATTTTGGGCTCAACATGAATCACCTCTCCTCAAAACTCTCCTAGAATTCAGATGAGGTTCCCATGACCGCAGGAGGCATGGGCTTCTGTCTCAGTGTCTCTCAGAAGGGAGTCTTACTAAGAATTAGGGGAGGACAGAGTCCCATCCGGATGAAGGAGGCCTTCTGGACAAAGGTCCAAGGGACGTAGCCATTGGACATCACTGTTCTGGTGGCATAAAACCTCTCCTACAATATCACACCCTCTATAAACTTATGTGTGTGACTGCTCAGTCCATCAGTCATGTCTGACTCTTTGGGACCCCATGCACTGCAGACCACCAGACTCCTCTGTCCATGGGATTTCCCAGGCAAGAATACTGGAGTGGGTTGCCATTTCCTTCTTCAGAGGATCTTCCCAACCCAGGGATCAAACCTGCACCTCCTGCATCTCCTGCATTGGCAAGCGGATTCTTTACCATTGGTCCACCTGGGAAGCTCCCTATAAACTCACACTATTCATTAAAAAATCCTACCCATTTAAGCAACATTAGGTCATTTCTAAAACATCCTCTCCCCTTCTTCTTTCTTCCCATATGTCAATAGATCAACCAGTTAAAAAAATTAATGCATGATATGTGCCAGCAGCAACAAAGAATGATCATCACTCTCTGGTCTCGTAGATTTTAATGTAATTTTCCAAGCTGGTTTCTCCTAACAGAAGATTTTTAAGCCTGAGAGGGTTTCTGGGAACTTGGTGCTCAGATTTCCGGAATCCTCGGGTCTCCCTTAATGTTCTATAATGTGTTGCCAAATGCTGAACAAACTTAGATGCAAGTCACCAGTTACATATTGAGGAGAGCAAGGTACACAGGCCTTCCCCCAAAAGATGAAGCTACTCCTTCACCGCGCTTATTTACCACTTGGGAAGTGTATTCAGATTTCCCAAACCCCAAGTCAGTGACGCTGACCTCCAGGACATGACTTTATCAAGCTTCCTGTCTATGCCTTGGTTGGTAAGCACACCATTTAGGTTTTCTCCACTTGTTCTCTTTCATCAAAACTTCTATACCATCCGTAGCCTCACACTTATTGGTTTACCATCAGATATTGGTTGAGCATCTGTATTAATTTTGCATTAATTTTGGATAAACAACAAAAATGATAAAACTTTATCCCTACCACTTTCGAACTCATGGGCCAGTTGGGAGGAAGAAAGTATGTAAAGCATTTCCGTTCAGGGTCATAAAAGCCATTGTAAATCCTACAGAAAGATACAAAATATAGCTACTAACTTTAGCTGAGAAACTGGGGAGGCTTCATGGAAGAGTCCTTTTTTGAGCCGAAACTTTTTTCTTTGATATATTCTCTGTTTCTTCCAGTTCAAGCTAGTGGTGTTTCTGCTTGTACAATTTTCTTAAACCTTTGGAAACTTCCTATGAATCTTATTGTGGCTCATGACATTAGAAAAATAAAAAATCACATCCACAAATTTCCTTGAGAATAAATCTTTCTCTACCTTGGGCTTCTGCCAAAGCTATCAAGGATTCTTGAAAGTCCTGGATTTTGTTTGCTTGTTTTCATTTTTATTTTCAAATGAACAGTTCTCTAAGGCGTTCCTTTAAATCTTTCCAAGGTCTTAACAGAGGACTTTACAAGTGTACTCTCACTTTTATCTTTACACTGTGCTTTTCTGAATTTTACTTTTGTCCAGAGCCGTTTTTGATTTAACATTGCTTTCCATCTGGAGAGGCAGGAGACTTTCCAAACTCTGCAGATTCTGCCACCCTTACATTTACTTAACTTTTGTGTTTTCTTGAGCTTATCTCTCTCCCCTCAAATTTTAATATAAGCAACAAGAAGAAGTCAGGGTGGGGGACTTCGCTGGCAATCCAGTGGTTAAGACTTCACCTTCCAATGCAGTGGCTGCGGGTTCAACCCATGGTTGGGGAGCTAAGATCCAACATGCCTCATGGCCCAAAACCAAAACATAACAAAAAAAAAACCCAGTGGCAATATTGTAACAAATTCAGTTAAGACTTTTAAAATGGTCCACATCAAAGATCTTTATAAAAGAGAAGTCACGGTGACCTTTAACCCTGCCTGGAAATCACGGCTAGACCACCCAACTCAAGGGGCATGCTTTCTGTTTTCCCCATTACTGCAGGAGAGTGTTGCTAAACGTTCTGCCTCTGCATAAAGGATCCTCTTCTCTCCAGTTGCTGATAACCCAAATTTTTCTTCAATCCTTGATAAATAGCTTTCTCAAGGGGCACCAGCTTTCTGCTGACAGCCTCCTTGAGACCCCTTGAATTTTTCACTAACTCTCCCCATTCTCAAGGTCCTTCCAGCCTCTGTCCTCCACTATCCCAAAGCCACTCTCATATTCTTAGTTGCTTTGTGACAGCAACCATCCTACTTGTCTCTCATCTTCTGCACCCTGCATTCGAACTCCCTTGTCTATTTCCATCTCCAGCTACCTCCCATCAAGCCTGCTTCTGGTCCCCTTCCAGGCACTGGGTAGACAGTTTTCTTCTCCTCCTTCTGAAAGTCTGGGAAATCACTCCAACATACTCCTCCAAAGATCAGCTCCCCAGAGGAGCTGTCTTGGGAAAGAGCTGAAAGGTAGAGTTAGTCAAAGTTTTTATTCAATGCTGTCTTTGAAAACAAACGAACAAATACCTTTTCAGGGTACCACATATTTCTTCTGGAGACAAGCATCAGACTTCTGTGGGAAATGTTTTTAATTCTCTGTTTGAAAACGAAATCAATCCAGACAGTGAGATCCAATTCTAACATTTTAGGAGAAAGAAAAAAATGTGGACTTAAATTTATACTAGGCTAATATGGGTTATTTAGTCACTTAGCTGTATCCAACTCTTTTCGACCACATGGACTATAGCCCACCAGACTCCTCTGTCCGTGGGATTTCCCAGGCAAGAATACTGGAGTGGGTTGCCACTACCTTCTCCAGGGGATCTTCCCTGAATATTCATTGGCAGGACTGTTGCTGAAGCTGAAGCTCCAATAAAAGCTGAAGCTCCAATACTTTGGAAAACCTGATGTGAAGAGCTGACTCACTGGAAAAGACCCTGATGCTGGGAAAGATTGAAGGCAGGAGAAGGGAGAGGCAAAGGACGATGTGGTTAGCTAACATCATTGACTCAATGGACATGAATCTGAGCGAACTCTGGGAGATAGCGGAGGACAAAGGAGCCTGGAGGGGTACAGTCCATGGGGTCAAAAAGAGCTGGACACGACTTAGCAACTGAACAACAGCAACAACAATGTGTGTTATTATTGTTTTACTTTTATTTCCAAACATTAGCTTGATAGTGGAAGGAGTGTGTGACCAAGTGGAGAAGGCTGAGGACTCATGCAGAATCAGGCAAAGTTTCCTAATCCTGCAAACCTCAGTTTCTCTGTCTCTAAAGTGGAATTATGATTGCTGTTATCTCCTAAGATTGATACTAGAATTAGAGGAGTTACAGAGGATGTGAAGCAGCAGAGGTAAACATCCAGAGGATGCTCACTAACCTCCTCTGGACCCATTAATACCTAAACCATAGAAATGACTCCTCATGGTTCCTCTGAAGCCTCCACTGGTCGTTCATGAAGCTTCTGGAATCAGAAGTCTGTGCCCCCACTCCCTGGGGAGCATGCGGTCCTGGGGAGGAAGTAGGGGAAAGGCCAATTCTCTCTCGCTCTCTAAGGAATTACAATCTCTCCCATACTTAAAAAGATCCCAAATTTAGGATATGGAATGTGGACATCTCCAGGGATCACATTGAATCTATTCCCAGAGGACTATTTCAGGGAAGAAAGACCCATTTAATTGTATGACTGCCTTAAATCCACCCTTGATGTCATTCTTCTGGGCTTCTCTCCTCCCCAGCCCAAATCTTCCCCATCCTGTTTCCCAGGAGAAGACTTCACTCCCATCTCCGAGGCAAGAGGCTGGAAGCCAGTCCATCCTCTACAAACAGGAGCACGTCCCGGCTGCCACCGTGGCATCAAGCTGGGAAAAGCATGGGCTCAGGAAAAGGAGAGAAAGATGAAGGGGGAAAATGAGATTCAGAGAAGGAATCCTGGGAGAGTAGACAGGGAACATGGTTAGGAAACACGAGGTGGCAGGAAAGGCTTAACCCAGGTGAGAGGGCGGTCTTGGGGAAGACGTGAACGAAAGCAGAGAGACAGGACAGGAGCTTGAAGAGGAGGAACTGGAAATATACTAAGAGAAAAGCTCTGGAAGAAAGGAGTCGGAGGAAGAGTTAATTAGACTTGTTAGAATTCCAGGAAATTCCTCTCTCTGCTTTTTCCATACCTTCCTCCAGATAAGTCCTCCTTTTCAGATGCTTTGTCTTCTTTGCCCCTTTCTGGGTTAGCTCCATCCTGGTTGTCTCACCCTAGAAGTCAGGCAGCCTCTTAGCCAATGGAGACCCAGCCCACGTCCCACACCTCTGCATCTCACAACCCCAGAGACCTCTTTTTAGTTGGATCTTGTCCCCACCCCTACCTCCACTCCAAGCCTCGTAGTGGGTCCACCTCCTCCAGGATCAGAAGTGGATCCCCATCCTGAGGATCAGATCTGAACCCCTCATCGAGGTGCATGAGGCCTTTTTGTGACCCAGGCCCTGCGAGCTCACAGCCTTTTTGCTCTCCACCCTCCACTCCATCCTCTCTGGGGAACCCAGCAACCAGAACCTGCCTGGCCCCCTCCCCATCCTGCCTTGACCCCGCCCCTGGCCGTTCTAGAAAGAACAGGTCTGGACCACCTGCGCATCTTTGAGCATGTGCGGTGTTTCCTCTTTATGTCAGATACTTTCCCCTCTGTTTCCCCAGAGAAGTCCTCTCTGGTTTTCACATTTCAGCTCGGAAACCCTCCTCTCCTTGACCCTTTGCCTGCTGTTACCACCTCCCACCCTTCCAGGGTGACCCAGGCACAGCCGCTTGCTTCCGTTTTCCTACTTACCTGGGCACCTGTTTGTCTCTGATGCTTCAGGACAGAGATGCTGCCTCGTTCACATCTAGAATGGCTTCTGGAAGGAGTTCCACATTGACAGAGTGAGTGAACGGACAGATGGATGGACGTGCGATGCTCCTCTGGTGGCGTAGCAGAAGTGGGTGGGGGAGCCAATGAAGGAAGGGGGTTTGGGAAGGAGGAAAGAATGAGAAAATACAGAGACGAAAGCGAAGTGTTTGGGTAAAAGAAACACACACATTTTGGCAGGGGATGTTAGACTCCGGTTCCATTCCTGAGTCGGGAAGATCCACTGGAGAAGGGAAAGGCTACCCACTCCAGTATTCTGACCTGGAGAATTCCATGTCCATGGACTCACAAAGATAAGGACTTGACTGAGCGACTTTCACTTTCACTTCATTAAATTCTACTTTAGGAGAGAAAAGTCCTACACCCAAGCAGCACCTCAGCTTTTTCTTCTGCATCTGAATGAAGAATGAGGGTAGGAGGGGGCCTCAGACCCTAGAATCAATATCACTCAGGAATCACCCCCCTCCTCACCCCTCCCATCTCAGGGTTCACTTCTTGGGGCTCAGATGCCTGACTACTTCCTCCCCTGATACTAACTCTGTCCCTGCCCCTCTCCACCACAATCCCAACCATCACTCCCCTACCAGAGACAAGCCCTTACAAGCTTCTCTCTTGTTCAGGGTCCCCACCTTCCTCCTCCACTTCCTTCTGCCCTCTCCACCTTATCTCCCCCAGTTCATCACTTTTCCATCTCCTAGGAGCTCCCCAGGTGGTGCTGGTAGTAAAGAACCCGCCTGCCAAAGCAGGAGACATAAGAGACGCAGGTTCAATCCCTGGGTAGAGAAGATTCCCCTACAGGAGGTCATGGCAACCCACCCCAATATTCTTGCCTGAAGAATCCCATGGACAGAGGAGCCTGGGGGGATACAGTTCATGGGATCGCAAAGAGTCGGACATGACTGAAGCAGCTCACGTCAACCATCCTTTGGTCCAAATTCCTCACCAAAGGTGGTCTGCCTCCACTTCTCAGCTTCCTAAAGGCCCCAGAAGTTCTGATAAGACAATCAGAACAAGAGACTTCCCTGGTGGTCCAGTGGTTAAGACTTTGTCTTCCAATGCAGGGGGTGCAGGTTCGATCCTGAGTCGGGGAGGTAACATCCCATATGCCTCCTAACCAAAAAACCAAAACACAGAACAGAAGCAATATTGTAACAGACTCAGTAAAGACTTCAAAACTGGTTCATATTTTTTTTAATCTTAAAAAAAAGACAATCAGAACATTTATGAACAATCTTAAAAAAAAAAAAACCTACAAAGCATTCAGTTACCTCTGCTCAAGATTCCACTTTATGCCCCCAACACTGCAAGGCCTGGTCTGGAACTGAAGATTAATGTCTCCGCGTGTCTCGGGTCAATGACTCATGGGGTTTTATCAGCGGAGGCAGAGTGGGAAAGGTAATGGAGAGTCAGTTCAAGGGACACCCCCCCCTCCCTCCCCAGCCGCCTCCATCCGATCCGCTCTCCTTTGGTGCAAAGGAGCCCCGTGAACCATGGTTTATTTTTAATCTGTTGATTTTGCAATTAACAGAGAGAAGGCGCCTCTTTCGGATGGGCTGGTTCAGGGGTTCAAAGCGGCCAGCTCCCCTGACCCCTTTACCAGCCTCCGACGTCGCGGTGCGGCTGCCCAACTGGGAGAGATTTATACTTATTTTTCTATAATGGAAAACTCATTGCTGGACATCGAGTTACTCACTTAGATTTGTTTTCTTTGGAAGAAGCTGCCGGCGGGCGGGCTGGCGGGCGGGCGGCAGCGCCCCAAGCTGGGTCATTAACATGGCAGCAACAGCAACACAGACCTTTGCAGCCGCTGCCTGTAAACCGTGGATAAAGTTCAAGCGTTTATTCTGTCTGAGGCCTCCCAGTGTCGATAAAAGCCCAGCACGATTATATGATCAGTGTCAAGACCCACTTTCCCTCTTTGTCCTCCGCGGCGCGCTTTCCTTGCCCTGGCCCTCCGTGTTGCACCGCAGCTGCTCTGGCGCTAATAGCAACCCAAGGCGCAGACGATTGGAGTGATCCTTGGGCTTTGTTTTAAACGTGGTTTTTGCTTGTGTTAACTACCGCCTGGCTCTCTGACACCCGTGAATGAGGCTGTGCGGGGCTGTCAATCAGCAACAATAATAATGCCATCTGGGTTTGAATAATACTAATGAGAAGAAGAAGAAGAGGGATGCTGTGTATTAACATAGCACCTTTGTCCCAGAAGCTCAGAGGGCGTTTGGGAGAATAACTCATGCATGCTCGGAGCACTGCTTGGCAGTAGATATTATGATCCCGCCACGGGGGACTGAGACACAGAGAGGGCAAGCGGCTCGCCCTGAGGTCACACAGCAAGTCAGGGGTGGCACAGATCACAGTCGCTGCGAGTCCCCCCAGAACCTCGGCCCTGCAGGATCACACAGGTCTGGGCCTCTGTGCCTCTGGCTTGTCACTCTCATTATAAGAGTTGTAAAACTCAATTTCTCCATACTCATGGGGGGGACGAAGGAAAGGAAGAAATGGAAAGAATATTCTAGGGTGGAGGAGACCACAAAGATCGTCAGCATTATAGGAGAGCTCACCCGAGTTGGGGACAAGGCAGGGAGGGTGACTGGATGCAGGGGTACCAGGCCAAGAGCCAGCTGGGATTTCCAAAGGCGCTGAGGGATGGTGGAAGGATGTTAAAGCGAGATGGAATAAAAAAAGAGAAAGAGAGATCCCCCAAGTGGGTGAAAAGGTGAGCTCATCACTGAGCCCCTGAGTTCTCAGAAGACCAAACGCGGGGCAGCAGCCGGCCAGAAGAAAAGATAAAGCTGGAGACACCGAGAATTTCCCAGTGCAGTCTAAAATCCCATTCTGCACTTTGCAGGTTCCACCAAGGTGCTGGGACCCTAATCCTCCCTTCCCAACCCCTTAGTGACCTGGGGGTTTCAAACCTGATTATCACATCAAGTCAGTAGAATCTCTCTTAACTTCTCTGTGCCTCAGTTTCCACCTCTGTGAGTGAATGATAGTCGCTCAGTCATGCCTGACTCTGCAATCCCATGGACCGTATCCCACTAGGTTCCTCTGTCCATGGGATTCTCCAGGCACGAATACTGTAGTGGGTTGCCATTTCCTCCTCCAGGGGATCGTCCCCACCCAGGGATCAAGTCCATGTCTCCTGCGTCTCTTGCATTGGCAGGAAGACTGTTTACCACGGAGCCACCAGGGAAGGGAGGGCTTGTTAGAAAGAATCTAAAATGACTTTGAATGTCCATCAAAGTTTTACTTTGATTCTTTTTCAGAGGAACTATTGAGAATTTGTTAGAGAAATAATGATGTGATCAAAGAGATATCCCAGAAAATCAACCTTGCAAAGCTCTGGAGCACAGATGAGACCAGGGAAAGACTGAAATTAGAGGAATCAATTTGGGAATAGCTGTCATATTCTAGGGAGGCATGGAAAGTGCTGCACAAAATGACTAAGTGATGGACCAGTTTTGAAGTCTTCCCAAACCTCTTATCAAATCCTTCCTCTCCGGCTCCCTCTCCCTTGCAGAGCTGGGGCTGAACCTTCTGCCCTAGAAGTGCGTTATTTATGGTCTCGTCTGTCGTTAACTTTTGTCCCTGACCCAATTCAGAGATGCTTTATCACCAGGACTGCCTCTGCGGCTCTCAAGCTTTCAAGGCAAGCATTCCCAGCAAGAAACAGATTTACAATCCCTCCCCAGACCATCCAGGCAGAAAGCCCCTGTTTCACTTCTCTCCAGGCAGGAAGGAATTCTCCTTCTTCTCCATCCCTCACCCCAAGTGAGGATTTGACCCTGCGTGAACTTGGGCTCCCATCTTCTCTTTCCCTCCAGGCTCTGAGCTCCTCAAAGACAAAGCCCAACCTCTGTCCTGAGTTTGAGTCCCTTTTCAGTCTAGTGGCTGCCATCCTGTCAGTGTGGGAGAAATCGGACTTGAAAGTAATTCAGGACACATTTTATTATAAGGATCTAAGATTCTTCGTGTATTCAAGTATGGAATGCCCATCCTAGGTTGATATCTTGGTGAAAGCAGCTGGTTCATGAGATTTCTCTTACAGACAGGATTTGTTAGATCCTCCCAAGGAGGTAGTGTTTGTAAGGTGGGCCTTCAGGAATAAGAAATCACGTGGATGTTGGAGTGGCCTTCACAAGAATATATGACCTCTGGGCTTCCCTGGTGGCTCGGTGATAAAGACTCTGCCTGCCGATGCAGGAAACACAAGTTTGGTCCCTGATTGGGGAAGACCCCACAGGCCTCGGAGCAACTAAGTCCTTGCCCCACAACTACTGATCCTGGGCTCTAGAGCCCATGCTCTGCAACTAGAAAAGCCACCGCAGTGAGAAGCCCTAGCACCCCAGCTGGAGAGTGGCCCCTGCTCACTGAAACTAGAGAAAAGCTCATGCAGCAATGAAGACCCAACACAGCCAAAAATAAATAAAATTATTTAAAAAACTATGATTTCTCTATTTTCTCCTACTTTCCCCCTCCCTCCCTCTGCCCTTCCTTGCTTCACCCCTCCCCCTCTCCCCTCCATCCATTCTCCCTCCCTCCCTTTCCCCATCCTTCCATCCTTCCATCCATCCATCCTTCCTCCCTTCCAGCATCACATGATGACCAAGTGTGAGATTCTTGCACAAGGCACTCTGGACATTGGTTCCTTCCCTTGAGAAGTTTGAAATCCAACGAAAGATAGACAACCACTCCTCCTTTTACTGTATAAACCAAATTTTATTGTAGGTTAAACTAAGGTACAAACCACACAGTGTGGCCTGTGGAGGAAGGAGAAACAGGATCGTGGTACTGGAGCTAGAAGGGACCTCGGGGAGTCAACTTAGCTGAAGGGCTGTGTGCACACAGAAGAGCTGAAGCCCCCATGGGGGTGTGGCTCGGGGAGCCAGACCCTCAGAGACAACGTGGCAGAATAACTGCACGGAGATGTAGAAAGACAGCCATGGACCTAAGTGAGGCCGGTGGCTCAGATGATAAAGAATCTGCCTCCAATGCAAGAGACCTGGGTTTGATCCTTGGGTCAGGAAAATCCCCTGGAGTAGGAAATGGCTACACTCTCCAGTATTCTTGCCTGGAGAATTCCGTGGACAGAGGAACCTGGCGGGCTACAGTCCATGGGGTCGTAAAGAGCTGGACACAACTAAGTGAATAATACCCTACTACATAAAGTAAATGAGCCGCAGTGAGGACTTCCATTCCTACTCATGGGCAAGGAGAGCGAGTAAAGCTTTAGGGACGGTGACATGAACCCCAGATCTGATGGCGGTGGCCCACGCCAATCCCAAAGTCCTCAGGCTACGGTTCTTTCTGCACTTTTCCCTGCAGTTGAAGGACTCACTGGGCACTTCTCTGGCAGGACAAGGCCCGAGGATTCATCTGGCCTGGGGCTGGATCTGTCTGTCCTTGGAGTGTTTTTCTAGAGAACCCTCCCTCCCTTCCCACTCCTCACCCAGGGGACGGTCTTGACCTTTAGCCGAGTCGGAGCTACAAGGTCTCTGAAGCTCTGTGGTCCCTCTCGCGGACGGCCCACCACGAGGGGCAGAGGGCCCCAGGGCGCCTGCCCCCTTCTCTGGCTGCCCAGTTCTCACCGCATCACGGATTTTCCTGGAGGGAAATGGAGGAGTCCACACGCTCTTGGCTTGAAGAGATTCCACGCTGTCTGCACAAACAGAGCCTGGAGCCTCCGGGAGCGCCTTGCTCTCACCTCACCCCCAGAAAGCCTCCCTTCCCGGCCCCTGCAGACAGGCTATGAATTGTGACTCTGACCGCCACACACTAATGTACTGTGGGGCTGAGGCTTGGGGTTTCTGCCTTGAAAAAAATAAATCCCTGCCTCTCCTCTCTGCAGCGGTCATGTGTGTCTCTGAGGATCTTTGCTCCCCAGACAGCCCTGCGCGGCGTAGACCAGGAGACTCTTGGGAGGGACCGACCTCTTCAGGGACCCAGGTGTCATCGTGTGGTCTGCAGACAGGGCGAGTCGACTTTCAGCAGCTCCACACACAGGAGGAACCATCCACCATGCACAGACATCTTTCCACACTCTGGTCCCACTGCCCACAATGCCCCTTCTTTCCTGCTCTGCTTGGGGAGCTCCTGTTCATTGTTCAACGCTTAGCTCTAAGGGCACTTGTGTTAGGAAGACGTCCTCGGCTCCCATTTAGAGAGATACTGGCTTATCCCTCCACTGGGTTCTTTAGAGGCGCCTCACTGACAGTGCTGAGGGGGCAGATTTAGGGTTGCCTGTTTGGATATCAAGGCTTCTCAGGTGGCACAGTGGTAAAGAATCAGCCTGCCAGTGCTGGAGACACAAAAGACTTGAGTTCCATCCCCAGGTCAGGAAGATCCCCTGGAGTAGGAAATAACAATCCACTCTAGGATTCTTGCCTGGAAAATTCCATGGACAGAGGAGCCCATGGGGCTATGGTCCCTGGGGTCGCAAAGAGTCAGACACGATTGAGTGACTGAGCACTTTTAGATATTCCTTTCTCATCTAGACTATGAGCTGCTGAGGGTGGCCCTCAGGAGACAGTTGCACAGGCTGTGCACTGCTCAACCCTCTGGGAGGCCATTCACATTGTATTCTAATTACATCCTGCACAATTCTAAGCAGCAGCTTTGGGGATCATTGGCTCTTATTGTTTTTTTTTTTTTTTTTTTTTTTTTTTTTTTTTTGTTTTACATTTTTTATTTTTTTTTTTTTTTTTTTAAATATTATTTTATTAGTTGGAGGCCAATCACTTTACAACATTTCAGTGGGTTTTGTCATACATTGACATGAATCAGCCATATAGTTACACGTATTCCCCATCCCGATCCCCCCTCCCACCTCCCTCCCCACCCGACTCCTCAGGGTCCTCCCAGTGCACCAGGCAAGAGCACCTGACTCATGCATCCCACCTGGGCTGGTGGTCCGTTTCACCATAGATAGTATACATGCTGTTCTTTCAAAACATCCCACCCTCACGTTCTCCCCCAGAGTTCAAAAGTCTGTTCTGTACTTCTGTGTCTCTTTTTCTGTTTTGCATATAGGGTTATCGCCACCATCTATCTAAATTCCGTATATATGTGTTAGTATACTGTAATGTTCTTTATTTTTCTGGCTTACTTCACTCTGTATAATGGGCTCCAGTTTCATCCATCTCATTAGAACTGATTCAAATGAATTCTTTTTAACGGCTGAGTAATATTCCATGGTGTATATGTACCACAGCTTCCTTATCCATTCATCTGTTGATGGGCATCTGGGTTGCTTCCATGTCCTGGCTATTATAAACAGTGCTGCGATGAACATTGGGGTGCACGTGTCTCTTTCAGATCTGGATTCCTCAGTGTGTATGCCTAGAAGTGGTATTGCTGGGTCATATGGCAGTTCTATTTCCAGTTTTTTAAGAAATCTCCACACTGTTTTCCATAGTGGCTGTACTAGTTTGCATTCCCACCAACAGTGTAAGAGGGTTCCCTTTTCTCCACACCCTCTCCAGCATTTATTGCTTGTAGACTTTTGGATAGCAGCCATCCTGACTGGCGTGTAATGGTACCTCATTGTGGTTTTGATTTGCATTTCTCTGATGATGAGTGATGTTGAGCATCTTTTCATGTGTTTGTTAGCCATCTGTATGTCTTCTTTGGAGAAATGTCTGTTTAGTTCTTTGGCCCATTTTTTGATTGGGTCGTTTATTTTTCTGGAATTGAGCTTCAGGAGTTGCTTGTATATTTTTGAGATTAATCCTTTGTCTGTTTCCTCATTTGTTATTATTTTCTCCCAATCTGAGGGCTGTCTTTTCACCTTACTTATAGTTTCCTTTGTTGTGCAAAAGCTTTTAATTTTCATTAGGTCCCATTTGTTTATTTTTGCTTTTATTTCCAATATTCTGGGAGGTGGGTCATAGAAGATCTTGCTGTGATTTATGTTGGAGAGTGTTTTGCCTATGTTCTCCTCTAGGAGTTTTATAGTTTCTGGTCTTACATTTAGATCTTTAATCCATTTTGAGTTTATTTTTGTGTATGGTGTTAGAAAGTGTTCTAGTTTCATTCTTTTACAAGTGGTTGACCAGTTTTCCCAGCACCACTTGTTAAAGAGACTGTCTTTTTTCCATTGTATATCCTTGCCTCCTTTGTCAAAGATGAGGTGTCCATAGGTTCGTGGATTTATCTCTGGGCTTTCTATTCTGTTCCATTGATCTATATTTCTGTCTTTGTGCCAGTACCATACTGTCTTGATGACTGTGGCTTTGTAGTAGAGTCTGAAGTCAGGCAGGTTGATTCCTCCAGTTCCTTTCTTCTTTCTCAAGATTACTTTGGCTATTCGAGGTTTTTTGTATTTCCATACAAATTGTGAAATTATTTGTTCTAGTTCTGTGAAAAATACCGTTGGTAGCTTGCTAGGGATTGCATTGAATCTATAGATTGCTTTGGGTAGAATAGCCATTTTGACAATATTGATTCTTCCAATCCATGAACACGGTATGTTTCTCCATCTGTTTGTGTCCTCTTTGATTTCTTTCATCAGTGTTTTATAGTTTTCTATGTATAGGTCTTTTGTTTCTTTAGGTAGATATACTCCTAAGTATTTTATTCTTTTTGTTGCAATGGTGAATGGTATTGTTTCCTTAATTTCTCTTTCTGTTTTTTCATTGTTAGTGTATAGGAATGCAAGGGATTTCTGTGTGTTAATTTTATATCCTGCAACTTTACTATATTCATTGATTAGCTCTAGTATTGTTAATAGGGACTGGCACACAACCAAGTTGGTTTATTCAACCTCATAGAGGGCCACTGCTCAGATTTTTACTCCTCCTGCCCTGGTCCCATCAAAGAGGGAAGAAACATGAGTTGGCCCAACTTCCTTGCAATGAGAAGATGCCAGTTCCCCTTGGAGACAGTATATTAGTTATAGATCTAGAAAGAAACTCAAGGTCCCAGTAAAGCCCTCAAATAGCTGATGGCTGGCCCAGGGATGTCAAAGGGGTTTCAGCTCATGGACCAAATCAGATTCAGAGAGAATGACTCCCAAAGGGTGTACCTGGGAAGTCCTCTGTGGCAGTGTCGGAGGTCAGTGGGAAAGAAGCCCCCCTGGGTTTGTGAACTCTGGTCCTGGAGCGGGGCTGGGAAATGGAGGCTGGTGAGCCCTGTGACTGCCACTCCTGCAGTCTGGTCCAGAAATAGTGGCAGGGAACCGTCAGACTCCATGATAAGTGTCCCTTTTCTATCTTGCACTGATGTTCTGGGGTACTGTGACTGGTACGTGAACTTTTGTCCTGGTGCCTCAGTTTCCCACCTATGGAATGAGAGATCTTTCTTTTAGGGTTTTGGAAAGATGAAGTAGAGGGTCAAAGGGGGTCTTCTAATTTCCCCACCCCTCTCCAGGAAAAGAAATGGACTCTTTGGGAGATGGACAGACCCAGAACCCCTTTCAGCTCATCAAACAAAGTAGGATTCATGCCCCAACTTCACACTGATGCCCGTTGTTTTGTCTGCCAGTCCGCCCACTCCTATATCCTGAGATTAGGAGAAAGTAAAGACGGAAGGAAAGGCAGTTACAATAATAACAGCAAAGCTTCTGACCACTTGGCATGCCATAGATGGGCATCAAGGGGTAGAGGTGGTTTGCCCTCTGCCATTGGAGGAAGGGTCGTGGGGCTGAGATCAGGACCCCAGGCTCTGGGACTCCCTTGTCTGGGCACGATTCTGGGTCCTGATACTCCTCCGCCATGTGACACCAGGCAAACTGCTTTACCTGGCTCTCCAGTGTCCTTGTTTACAAAAGGGGCTGCTGGAGTCGTGAGGATCGAGTGCGTTAACACAGACGTAGAGAACGGACTTGTGGACCCAGGAGGGGAAGGAGAGGGTGGGACAAACGGAAAGAGCAGCTCTGACATAGAGACACTACTACGTGTGAAATAAACAGCTAGCGGGAAGCTGTGTAGCGCAGGGAACTCAGCTCAGGGCTCTGTGATGACCTAGAGGGGTGGGATGGGAGTGGGCCGGGAGGTCCCAGAGGAGACATATATCTCCTCTTGGGGAAATATATATATAATTGATTCATTTTGTTGTACAGCGGAAACCAATACAACATTGTAAAGCAATAATACCCCAATAAAAATAAATAAATATATATATATGTATGTATATAAATAAATGTGTGATACTTAAAGCAGAGCCGGCGTCAGGGCAAGCTCCCGGGGTTACTGTTACTTGGCAGTTACTGTTGCCACATCAAGCTGCTTTCCGGCCCAAGGAGGAAGGGGCCACAGAAGCGCTTGAGAATGGACCAGGGGGTCACCCAGTAAACCAGCATGACTCCATCCCCATCCCGCCCTTGTTATTGTTCTAATATTCATGGCCTCAGCTCACACTCTCCTCACCTCCCACATTATCCCTTTTCTCAGGCTGTCTGCGCATGAGCGAATGACCACAGGCCCCCAGCCTGCTCGACTCTCTGCAGGGAACCTCCAGGCACCCGTCAGACTCAGACACTCTGTCTTGGGTGCCAACACTTAATAAAAGACCACGAGGGCACTGGGACCTGTGAGGTTTGCAAATCCCCTGGCTGATGCTGTGAAGCGCTGGACTACTTCTGTGCACGTTTGCTTGTTTATTATTCTCTTATCAGATGCTAAGTTGATTACGACAACAAGATCTTGGCGGAAACAAGAGGGAAGCTTGCTCAACCCTGGTGCAATTCCTGTGGACCAGCATCCAATGTGGAGCCCTGGGGATCCGCGTGTAGAATGCCCTTCCCGCCCCTGTCTACCTGGCAATCCGTCCCCCTCCTTTCAAGCCCAGCACAACAATGACCTCTTTCGTGAAGACTTCTTGATCATCGCCTGACCTCCCAGCAGACTTGGGAACTTTCTTATGAATTCTTTTAGCCTTTAATTTATGAGAGACTTTCTAATGATATGCTTGAATTGCTTATTACATCCTGAGCATCCTGTAGGCACGAAAATCCTCATTTACTCTGACAGCCAGAGCCTGATGTGGGTCTGCCTCACAGGAGGAGCTGACCTTGTCTGCAGTGACACCTCTCTGCCCACAGTAGCTCTTTGGATTTTCTAAGCTGAAGAGTTGGTTTCAGGTATGAACCCCAGGCCGCCAGAGAGATTCAAAGCAAATATGAGGGAAGATGTGTTGACAAGTATAGACCTAGAACTCCAGAAAAACTTGCCAGAAATTCCAGAATCTTTTTCTTGGCCTCCACAAATGAGGGAGATGATTTGGTCATGATCACCTTTGGCAGTGGGGATGGACTGGCTGGTTCTCCACTTGCCTTTAGCTTCAGGAGTCTTTAAGCTGACCTCTGGGCTTATGTGGGTGCCTGTGGGCGCCTATGGGTGACAGATTCACCCACCTCTGCCTCTCAGTCGCCCTGGCATGCTGTGTTGGGTGTCCAGAACTGCCTTTCTGCCCAAGTTATAGCCTTCTTTGCAGCAAGGTCAAGTCCCCCCTCCCTGCAAGGCTGCTTCTGACCCACCCTGTCCAAAGGGAACTCTTCTCTCTCTGGGCAGCATGACATTGACCAGGTTTCTCATTGGTTCGGGAATGGCACAGGGGAAATTCCTTTGAGAGAAAATGTTATTTCTCTTGGGGTCCTGGTTCGCTGCTCAATGCTGAGCAGAGTTTGGGATCCTGGTGTGTGTGTGTGTGCGCACACATGGGTGTATGTGTGTGGGGGTGTGCATGTGGGTGTGGGTGTGCATGGGTGTATGCGTGCTTGGGTATGTGTGTGCATGGGTGTATGCATGCATGGGTATGTGTGTGCATGGGAGTGTGTGTGTGTGTGTGTGTTGGCAGGGCAACATAATATGTATAATCCGATTCAGAGACCCTGGCGTTACATCTGGAATAAAACGAACTCATTTCTGACATCTCGCAGTGCAAAAGCACAAGGTCTCTGCCCCACCGAGGTCTCAAAGAAACAAAGTGGCCCCGCGAGCAGGGTGGGGAGCCGACATTCCTTTCCTGCCTGCCGGCGCGCCCTCCCCCTGCCCACTGCCCCGCATACAGAATGGAAACTTTCAGGGGAAAAGAATTCTGCACAGCTGTGTGAGAGACCACACAGATTCCCTACATCTGCCAGCGGCCGGTCGGTGAGCTCATTTCCCCGGGGGGCTGCCGTCTGAGCCTGTGGGGTCCTCTCCAGTCCACCCCGGGAGGAGCTGCAGAGGAAAGAGGAAGAGGCCCCAGGTGGGGCGAGACCTTTCTCACGTCAGAAGGCTCACGGGAGACGTGCGAGGGCGCGCACGGGGGGCTGCCCGAAGTCCCTTTGTCCATGAAGGTTGAAAGGCGGTATTATCAAACGTACAATGGATTTTAACAGAATCTTCACTCCCACCAAGTCCTCCTGCTCTCTCCCCGAAGTCAAAGTCAAGAAGCGATGGCTGGTTAGAAAATACCCTACAGAGGAACACAGTCCTGGGCCATGAAGGCTTTCTAGCGCTAAAAGGAATGTTTTCATGTGTACATGGCCTATCGCCCACACGGAGACTTCACCCCTTCACTCGTGGTCCCTGATCCCCAGGTGGCCATCTGGGAGAGGCAGGCAGGTAGCGCTGACATCCACCTTGGTACCAGGATAGGTACTGATGCCGACACTGACTCGGGCAGAGCATCCACTCTGACTTTCTCAAGTGGAAGGTGAGGCTTATGGAGGCTTCCTAGGATTGCCCAAGTTCACACACCAGAACAGAGGACTTGGGCTCTTGCATTTGACTTGTAAACCTGTGTGCTTTTCCTTTTGCAAAACCATGACATGGTGTCTTACAGAATAGCAGCTGGTTTGTAAGCTGATTTTTTCTTCCTCTCCCATTTCTCGGGGCCCCTCATTTCCCAAATCCAACCAAGCTCTGGGATTCTTGTGGGTAGGACACAATCTCTCCCCATGTTGAGTTTGGGGCCCACACCCTGGCAGAGCAGCAGAGGAGGGGGTCCAGACATACTCTCCAACCCCTTTGGAAAGTCATCCTCTGGCTATGTGGCTGTGGCCCCAGAGTGTGGGGGACCAGAACATAGGAGATCGGGGTGTTCAGGCAGCCTGGCCTCTCAGGTCAAGCTGTCGGCATCACCTAACCCGGGCCTGGGTGTTTCCACCTGTAAAGTAAGGGGGCGGGGCCAGGGGTCTCCATGGACATGCCCAGCTCCCTGGCTTCCAGTGTTCCAGGACTGGGGTGGAGAGAGTTTCCCTGGAGGGAGCCTGTGCCTCTGAGACCCTTCCCTCCGCTCTCGTTCTGCTGTCGGCCTGGAGCTGGCCTGGCCCTGCCTGGCTTGGGGACCCCTTTGTACAGCATCAGTTGAAGGCTGGGTGAGGGCGGGCTGGGGCCAGCAGGGGGGAGACCCACTGGGGTATTTTTTTTCAGATGCATATGTCCCCTCTCAGGCAGCCCTTTCAGCGCTCGGGACAATGTGCTCTTTTTGTCCCCGGCTCTTTCAGCCGCCTGCTCATTCTCTTTGCATCTGCTGCACACGGGACATCCCGGCTGGCAGGCGACCATGGGGACACATTGTGCTCCCTTAATGAAGCATGGGACTGCGGACACGGGGGTGGCTGGGGGCCTGCGGGGGCTAGGGGTGAGCCAGGGGCGCCCCATCTTTCCACTCCAGGCTCCCGTGGAGGGGAAGGACCCTCGGCTGGCCCCTCTTTTATCTCTCACTGCCACATGGATGTGACTAACCCCATGTCAGAGGCTTTGGGGATGGAATGCCTGTGGCGGGAGTGAGCTGGAAGATGGAGGGGGTGGATTTCCCTCGAGGAAACCGAGGCACAGCTGGGCGGGCGGGAGGGAGGTCCTGGGAGAAGGGCAGTCTGCCAGGAGCACTTGACCTTCATCCCCCCCACAGTGAGATTCCCTGCCGCATTTAACATGTGAGCAGGTAAGGCAAGAAACCCAGGCTCCCCACTTTTCAAGCTTGAAAAACTCGCTGTACCCATCACCCACTTACGTTTACAAAGAGTAAGTTTTGGAGCCAGGAGGGTCAAGGAGTGATCTCTTGGGGTCCCCTCAGGCCTCCATGTGTTCACGTTGGAGGTCTTCTCCATCCAGGTGAAGAAGAAAAAGAGGGATGGCTAGGGAATTCACAGGAGGTGGCCAAGGGCGTTACAGTGCACAGTGGCACACCAGCGGCCAGCTGGGTGAGATGGGAAGATTATGCACGGGTTTTCCCCTCACCCCAAACGTCTCTTAAGCACGCTTTGTCACCCTACTACCCCAGCATGGTCCAACAGCAAGGAAGGATGAAATGGGTGGAGTTCCGAGGAGGAGAGGTTTTTCCTCCCTGCATGGCTTGTAGCCACACATCCGTAATCTCCGCGCCAGGAGGTGATGCTACCAAAGCCGATGGCTGTCTGCACGGGAGGGCGTGGTCAGGCCCCTCCTTTGCTCCCATCTGGGTGCCAGCAGTGTAGGCAGCCCCACGTTTCCAGAAAAGGTGGCCCTGGGTCCCCTGTGGCTCTCGGGGCCCACAGGAGTCCTTCTCCCTCACTTCAGGCCCTTTTCTACTTGCTAGAGTCACCTTGTGGCTGCCCGTCTTCACTGCGATGTTCCGGCCCATGCAGATGGTTTCCAGACAGTTCCTGCAACTTCAGAATTGGTCTTTCTGGTCTCCTCCCCACCCCCCACCCTACCCCCAGTCCACCCCTCACTCCTCCTGGCCTGCTTCCCCGCCCACCACCCTAAAGAAAAAAGCCTGGGCCTTGTCCAACAAGGCCCCCTGTCCCCTTTAACAAGCGGAGTGTGCTGGCATTGCAATTGGTGGTCTTCTCCCTGAAGGTGGTTAATTGGTACAGAATGTAGACTTCAGTTGTCTTGCCAGCCCCGATGAAAACGCAGCTGGCAGGTAGCCGAGACGGAGGAATTTGTCGTAGGTTAGATCAGCCCCAGCTCTAAGAACCGAATGTACAGCTTATGCAAATAGTTTTGCTTAGCATGGATCCTGTGTTCCTCTCCCCCATCAGTCCCCCCCCACAACTATTTTTTCCCCTGAAGGGTGGGGAGGGAAGCAGTGGTGGGGCGGGAGGGGCGAGCGTGAGGGGTGTGCGGACAGAGGAAGACGGCAGACAGAGCACTTGCTTGCCAGATCTCATTCTCCATCAGAAAGGAGCAAATTGCTTTCCCTTAAAAAAAAGGGGGGGGGGCAGGGGAAAAAGAAGACAAAACACCCATCTTTTGGGCTAATGTACCAAGCATTTGAAAGCTGAATGGCTCAGTAAGAAAGGCCAGCCATGAGTGTATTTGGAGAGACTGTTATCCCCATCAAAACCCATTCGTACTCTCTGGGAGGCCTGTGGAGCACCTGGGTGGGGACCTGGAACATGGGCATCTCTTCCTCCCGTGACGGTGTCACCTCCCCACCCCTGCCTCGGTGTGCCGATCATGGCAGATGCTGACCCCAGCCTCTGGGTCACCCACAGGTCCCAGCAGAGAGACAACTGCAGCAGCTATTATCAGCATGTGTATCCAGCAGGCAACCCAGTTGCAAGCTGAGTGATTCAGGATACACTGCTTAACCTCTCTGAGCAACAGTCACCTCATCTGCAAAAACAGGGGTAGAATCGTTTCCTCAGATGGAAGTACTATACCTGGCACATAGTGAGGGCGCAATGACTATCTAATAAGAATGAATAAAGCAAGATAACAAGAGAAGGTAATGAACATGCTGTCTGGTGAGTCATAAGCCATCAAATGTTGGCTGCATCTTGCCTGGCTCCTAAGGATGGTGAAAAGACCAAAAACTCATCAAGAGAAAAGTTGAATTTCAAGGTGTCAAGTTGGTTCAACCCTGGTTGTACTGAAGATGGAGGGTGGGGGTGGGACTGGGGAAGAAACCTTGAAGTCAATCAAGGACAGGGTTCCTCAACCTCAACTACTGACATTTGGGACTTGGTGGTTCTTTGTTGCTGGGGGTGGGGGGCTGTCCTGCACCACGTAGGATAGTTAGTGTCCTCTACCAACTAGATGCCTATTGCAGCTGCCCCTGTTATGAAAACCAAAAAGGTCTCCCCTCCAGGCCAACTCTAGGGCACTTTGGTGGGGATGTAAAATGGTACACCTGCTATTGAAAACAGTATGGAGATTCCCCAAAAAATTAAAAATAGAACTAGCATACGATCCGGTGACCCCACTTCTGGATATACAGCCAAATGAATTGAAAGCAGAGTCTTGAAGAAGCATCTGCACTCTGGTGTTCACTGCAGCATTATTAAGAGCAAGAGGAAGAAACAGCTTCAGGATCCATCAATAGACAGATAAACAAAGACACTGTGGTCTATACACACAATGTAATCGCCTCAGCAGAGAGACTTCTGTCATATGCTACAACGTGAATGAACATGAATGAGACATTCATGCTCAGTAGCTCAGAGGTGACTGACTCTTTGTGACCCCATGGCCTGGAGCCCACCAGGCTCCTCTGTTCTTGGGGTTTTCCAGGCAAGAATACTGGAGTGGGTTGCCGTTTCCTCCTCCAAGGGATCTTCCCAACCCGGGGATCGCACCCAGGTCTCCTGCATCTCCTGCCTGGGCGGGCATATTCTCTATCAATGGGCCACCTGGAAAAACGATTGTTAACAAGGTGTAAGTGTGTGTGCACGCTAAGTCGCTTCTTTGCGATCCTGTGGACTATAACCCGCCAGACTCCTCAGTCCATGGGACTCTCCAGGGAAGAATACTGGAGTGGGTTGCCATGCCCTCCTCCAGGGGACCACAATACTGCTATCTAAACCTCAGACTTGACGAAGATTTCACCAATTGCCCCAATAATGTCCTTTATTGTGAAAGAAAACACAGACTCCTATTGCATTCCTTTATCACATCTCTAATTCATTCTCCCTTAATCTGGGCCAGTTCCTAAGTCTCTCTTTGTGTTTTCATGCTGTGGACAATTTTGAAGAGTAGAGCTCAATTTGTTTGTAGACTGTCCTTCAAGTTGGGTTTGTGTGGTGATTAGAATACACGTACTTGGCAGGAACTCCACAGAAGTGAAGTTGTGTTCTCTTAAATATATAATTTTGGAGGCATATAAAATCAAGTTGCCCCATTACTGCTGATATTAATTTTGATCACTCTTTTAAGATGGTGTCTGCCAGGTTTCTCCACTGCAAAATGACTATTTTGCCCCTTGTAATCAGTAAGTGTCTTACGGGTAGACATTGAGAGTATATAAAATTTGAATACTCCTCAAACCTTCCCCCATTGGTTTAAGCATCCATTGATGTTTCTTGCCTAAATCAACTATGTTGGTGCCAAGTGGTGATTTTCTAATTCCATCATTTCTTCTACATTTATCAGTTGACTTTCCATGCTAAGGGCTTCCCTGGTAACTCAGCTGGTAAAGAATCCATCTGCAATGCAGGAGACCCCGCTTTGTTTCCTGGGTTGGGAAGATTCCCTGGAGAAGGGATAGGCTATCTACTTCAGTACTCTTGGGCTTCCCTTGTGGCTCAGCTGGTGAAAAATCTGCCTGCAATGTGGGAGACCTGGGTTCCATCCCTGGGTTGGGAAGATCCCCTGGAGAAGGGGAAGGCTACCCACTCCAGGCCTGGAGAATTCCATGGACTCTACAGTCCATGGGGTCACAAAGAGTCGGACACGACTGAGCGACTTTCACTTTCACTTTCCATGCTAAGAAAGAGCTTTTCTCTCTTTATTCCTCTCTTTCCTTCCTTCCTTCCTTCTTTCTTTCTTCCATTCCATAAGCATGGGTTCTTTGTTTACCTTTTTAAAATTAATTTTGATTAGAGTACAGCCACTTTACAATGCTGTGTCAGTTTTTGCTGTACAGCAAGATTCATGGGTTCTTCATTATACCTTTAGTAGTATTATTCATTTTGATGTTCAAGTTGTCCTAGATTCTGTAAGAACTTCTTTAATATTCTATGAGAAAAGAAGGCTGAACTTTACACACTTGTGTGCACTCAGTTATTTTTAAGGGGGGATGTTTAAATTGTAAATCAAATGTTGAACCACAGCCTAAAATTCACCAAGGAAAGAGATGTCATGGTTGAGTACCCAAGCCTTGAAAAAAAATGGATTGAATGCTTTGAACCTAAGTGTTTGTGTGGGGCTGGGAAAGAACAGCTATGGGAAGGCAGCCCTTAAGGACCAATGAGTCTGTGAACTGTGGAAACCTCTCTGATATGACGGGAGGTTTGAGCTTCCTGTTTCACTCAGGTCATAGCTGAAGGTTATTTATTTAACCTTTTCCAGGAGCTGAGTCTGATCGGCCTTGCAACCCTTCCACTCTCGTGTTTATTCTGATTTGTATCCAGTTGACTTCATTTCCCCCCACCCCCCGCTTCTTCCTCCACACCTGCCCCCAACCACCAGGAAATGGAGCCTCTGGCTATCACCGTGATGCTGAATGAATTATTTGGAAATAGCTTCTTCAAGCATGTGGAATGGCATTTGCAACTTCTGGAGCTGGTTCGTGTGAAAAATACAAATGAAAATTTACTGGGTAGGAAAGCCCAAAGGTAACCAACCAAAGGGGTCCCCAACCTCTGGGATCTAATGCCTGATGGTTTGAGTGGAGTGGATATAATAGTAATAGAACTAAAGCGCTCAATAAATGTAATGTGCTTGAATCATCCCCAAACCGTCTCCCCCCACCCTGTCCATAGAAAAATTGCCTTCCACAAAACCAGTCCCTGTTGCCAAAAAGGTTGGGACTGCTGCTCTATAGGGCTGCTAATGGTGTGCCCCTTGGCATTGGGCAGAACTTGAAAGTTCATTCACTGTCCATGATCATCCCACCCCACCTTTAGGTAAATCTACACTATATTCGTGCAAGCTGGCAGGGAACTGTTTCCCATCTTAAACTGGGCTCCACTAGGGGAATAATGACATGCTTGAAAACCACTTGGAAAAAATTATTACCTCTGCCCAAACCCAGGCATCTAAATTGGTTTAACCTCTTAGGGACAGGGCAGAGGACAACCAGTTGTAGACACCTAGGTAACCTGCATTTTGTGGACTCTCCAGACAGAATGAAGAGGTGGAGCATGGGAGGAGGCAGCCTCATTCCCTCTTGGTCACCTCTAGAAACTGGGTTTCATGGCTGGGCAGCACAGGAATTTGCACACATGCTCTCAGGAGACCATGGAACCTGCACTTCAGTGGTGGCATTTAGATGTTCCTCTGAAATGCTAATGAAGACTCAATTTCAGTATCACTAACAAAGTGAACCCCAAGGAATTGATGCCTTCCAATTGTGGTGCTAGAGAAGACTCTTGAGAGTCCCTTGGACAGCAAGGAGATCAAATCTGTCAATCTTAAAAGAAATCAACCCCAAATATTCATTGGAAGGACTGATGCTGAAGCTGAAGCTCCAATACTTTGGCCGCCTGATATGAAGAGCCAACTCATTGGAAAAGACTTTGGTGCTGGGAAAGATTGAGGGCAAGAGGGGAAGGTGGCCCCAGAGGATGAGATGGTTGGAAGGCATCACTGACTCAATGAGTATGAACTTGAGTATACTCCAGGAGACAGTGATGGATAGGAAAGCCTGGTGTGCTGCAGTCTATGGATTTGTCAGGAATCGGATGCAACTAAGAGACTAAACAACAACGAAGTTCTCAGACTTGTTAATGGATCACTCCCTTGGAAGATCAGGGACAGCAGCACTGAACAAATGGCTCGAAGCACCCAGAAAGGAGTTATTGCCTCAGTTGAAAGACTTCCAGGGAGAGACAGTTCTCGGTTCTCCTCCATGGCACATTGCGCTCACTTAGTTTTCTGGCCGCCAGTACATTGGCTCCATCGACCCTCCATCTCTCCAGCTGATTTTAACCTAGTTTCCAGCTCATCACCCTTCTCAAAAGAAATATCCAAAGCCCCTCACTCCTTTCATGTTATTCCCCTCTTCTTAGATGAAGGAGAAAAGGAAATTGGGGGTCAGAAGGAGGTGAAAACTGATAAACAGGCTGCCAGGTCCCCTTGTTGAGTGGTTCTTGCATTTAATCCTCACAACAAACGGGTAAAGCTAAGGGAACTGAGAGTTGGAGAAAATGTGTGATTTGCCAGAGCTTTGAGAGCCAACCCTCCTCCCACGTGCTGAGCTATGTCGGATGAGTCAGAGGATGGCTTATGGCCATAGCCTGGCTACGGGTTTTCTATACAACTTTCAGGAAATCATAGAATTTCTCTGAATCTATTTTCTCAACAATACAGTAGAGACTTGTTTGTATGGATACAAATGTATATGTAGAAAGATAGACATGACTATACATATGGAAGGGCTTTCCAGGTGACTCTAGTGGAAAAGAGCCTGCCTGCCAAAGCAGCTAGGCATAAGAGATGTGGGTTCAATCCCGGGGTCAGGAAGATCCCCTGGAGGAGGACATAACAACCCACTCCAGTATTCTTGCCTGGAGAATTCCATGGACAGAGGAGCCTGGATGGCCACAGTCTGTGGGATCACAAAGAGTCAGACACGACTGAAGCAACTTAGCATGACACATACATCCATATGGATATCCAGATACATTTCACATACGTTTGTGTGTATCCATTCCTATTTATCTCTTAATCTACCTACTTAGCTATCATCTATCTCTTATATATCTATCATCTCTCTATTATCTTTCATCTATCTATTATATTATATATCTATCATCTATTATATATCTATCATCCATCTATTATCTATCATCTATCTATTATGTACCTATCGTCTATCTGTCTTTTATCTATCATCTATCTATCTGTCTATCATCTATTATATATCTATCATCTATCTACCTGTCCATCTATTATCGATCTTCTATTTCCTTCCTAGAAAGGATTTGAAGAGCCTCCATCTCCTTATCTCCTACTTCGTAGTCAACTCACTTCAATTTGCCTGCTATCTCATCACTCCAGGAAGCAGCTTTCTTTAAAGTCATCAGGGACCTCCATGTTGCCAGTTTCAATGTATATTTAAGGAAGATCAGCTGGAATAGGAAAGAGCAGCCCACTCCAGTTTTCTTGCTTGGGAAATCCCATGGACAGAGGAGCCTGGTAGGCTACAGTCCATGGGTTTGCAAAGCATCCACCTGATTGAGCATACGTGCATCATAGTTCTATTTCTAATTTTTTGAGGACCCTCCACAGTGGCTGTACCAGTTCACATTCCCACCAACAGTGCATAAAGGGTCCCTTTTCCCCCACATCTTTGCCAACACTTGTTATTTCTTGTTTTTGTTTTGTTTTGTTTTTTTAATAATAGTCATTCCAGCAGGTGTGAGGTGATACTCCACTGTGGTTTTGGTTTGCATCTCCCTAAAGATGAGTAATGTGTAACATACTTTCCTGTACCTATTGGCATCTCTGCATCTTCCTTTTGTATAGTGTAAGATAATAGTCCAGTTTGATTATCTGGCATGTGTCTGTCCAGTTTTCCCCAACACCATTTGTTGAAGAGGCTCTTCTTCCCCCATTGTATATTCTTGGCTCATTGTCAAAAATAAATTAACTGTAAACACATAGATCTATTTCTGGGCTCTCTAATCTTTTCCATTGATTTATGTGTGTGTTTTTCTGCCAACACCATACTTTTTTTGGTTACTATAGGCTTGTAATTAGTTTCGATGAAGAATTCAATGAATAGAAACATCATGCACCCAGTTTTACAAGTCAGAAATTATGTCATTCTTGATCAATCATCACCCTCCCTCCATATCTACTCTGTCACCAAGTTCTAAGTATCCTCTTCATGTTCATCCTCACAGTCCTACTTGACTAACAGCACCTCTTCCCTGGACTATGCTGACCTTTCAAATCACTCTTGTTCCCCTCCACTGCAGCCAGGGTGATCTTTATGAATTTGAATCTGATAACGTCATTCTTCCAGCTTAAAATCTTTGGTAGCATCCCTCACGCCCATTGAAAAACGCAAAATCCTTGACATGACCCATAAAGCTTTCCAAATCTTCTCCTCCTGACTTCTCCATGCTTTACAACCATAGTTCACATTCTGTGGGCTCCTGCTACATTCCCCTTCTTTCAGCTCTCTGAATCTGCTGTAAACCCAGCCTTCCACAAGGCCTTTGCACTTGCTCTTCCTACAAACTGAATCACCACTCTCTCTTCATCTAGGCAAACCCTACCTTTATTTTTATGCTTTTTTAAGAATTCATTTCAATCATAACTTCCTCAGGGAAGGCTTCTGTGACCTCTTTGGCCCGGCTGAATCTCTCTGTTATGTATTCTCATAGAATTAATGACAGTAGAAATTCCTTTAACCAACCTCCCCTTAACTGACTTCCAGATTCACCAACTGACTTTCAGATTCACCAGAGAGATACCCATCTCTCTGTGATCGGTACCCACAGTACTCTGAATGCTGGAAGCAGGTGGCCACTCTTTAATATGACTGAATATTTCTGTTTCTCTTTTGTTTAGTGCTTGCTTTTCAAGAGTCATTTTTGTGCTTATTCCTAAACTGATTCATGCTAGTTGTGTGAGTTATTACAATTCACATAACTGAATTAAATATTATGCAAGCCAATGAAACATGAGTACAAAAAGTCTTCAAATGTATGAGAACCAAACCGAGTCATCTGGGAAGACTTGACAAAGATAAGGCCCCCAAACTTGCTTAGGAGTGAGTGAAACAATTGTCAGTGTTTGGAAAGGAGATTATCAAACTACAGAAGGGTTGTGCAGGTTTCTTTTCAAGTCTGTCTTTAACTTCATCCTCCCCTTTCAAGAAATGAAAACAGGAAATCACGGACGGTGTATTAAGGGTGTGTTTTATACGAGAAAGATGGCAGAGAAAAGGCGTTGACTCTGCATCAAAAAGATGTGTGTGTGTGTGTGTGTGTGTATGTACACACCCATATACATTTCATGTTGAAACTCATATTTGTGGTTTGTTTCTTTTCTTATGATTCCTTCCTCTAGATCAAAATTTCATGCAGGTAGAAACACAGAAATACCCTCATCAGGACTCATCAAAGAGTTCGAGAAGCCCAGAGTAAACAGAAACGCAGGCTCTTTGTTCAAAGTGTATTAGGAATTTCAAGATGATGACACCATAGCATTCAGCCAAGTGTGGGGCCCACCTCAGTGTGGGACCCTGTGACCTGCTCAGGTCACATCCCCATGACACTGGCTCTGGTCCCCATCTCCTGACACAGAATTTGGCAGGTGCTAAATGATTCTTTCACTCAGTGGGTATTTATTGAGGGTCTTCCACGTGCTAAGCACCGCCCTAGACTCTGGAAATACAGTACAGACCAACAGAAAAAAATTCTTGCCCTCATGGAGCTTAATTTCTATTATACAGTGTTGGGGAGTAAGGAAAGATACATGATAAACAATAAACAAAATATATGGCATTTTAGGGGTTTCTCAGGTGGTGCTAGTGGTAAAAAAAAAAAAAGTACCTGCCAATGCAGAAGACATAAGAGACATGGGTACAATCTCTGGATCGGGAATATCCCCTGGATGAGGACATGGCAACCCACTCCAGTATTCTTGCCTGGAGAATCTCATGAACAGAGGAGCCTGGTGAGCTACAGCCCATAAGGTTGCAGAGTGGGACATGACTGACGTGACTTAGCACACACGCACGTGGCATGTTAGATGGTGTTAGATAAGCAGGAAAGAGGAACAGAGAATATGACAGATAATAAATATTTGCTGAATAAATGCAATGAACTTCTAACCAAAACTCAAAAAAGAATAAAATGGCAAAATATCATCAAAATAAAAACCTGACCCAAGGAAAATAAGAATATAAACAAAAATCAAAACCAGGAAAAGACTCAATCAGTGAAGTCTGAGCTACACATTTGGCGCTGAGCTTCCTTGTCACCTGAGGAAAACGTGAGAGATACCACCAATCATATCGTTCTCTCTTTTTTCAATGTTCATGTATTTATTTGGCTGCGCTGGGTATTAGCTGCTGTGTGTGGCATCTTCAATCTTCGCTGTGGTATGCAGGATATTTAGTTGTGGCATGTGGGATCTAGTTCCCTGAACCGGGCTCAAATCCCTTGCATTGGGAGTGCAGACTCTCAGCCACTGGACCACCAGAGAAGCCTCACGTTGTTCTTATCATCAGAAAGGAGGAAGCACACCAGTGTCCCAGGGACAAAGAGAGATAGCAGTCTACATCTTCCTGCCCGACAGAACCAAGTGAGATGGCAGCTGTGAAAATAACCTGAATAAACCCAGAGTACTAGGATACACAGGGAGGCATTACCATTAGAATTCTTTCCCAAGATGAAAGAGAAAATTTTTCATTGTGATATCTTTGCATTTCCTGGAAGGGTGCTCAGTAAATTCTCTTTTGCAGGCAAAGTAACTTTCAAATCGGCTAAAGTTTAGATGTTGGAATCCAACCATCACTTCAGCCCACAACGATTTCAACCAGTCCCTACAAGTTCCACCATCTCCCTTCCTGATCCTTACAAGAGGAAGGAGGCCGCCTTGCAGCAGTTGGGCAGACGTTAAAGATGCCCTGGGTCTCAGGAGGATGGAGGCTGGAGACGCTGAAGGCTTTTCATAACCCCAAGGCCCTGGTGGGTCCGTCCTCAGTGACGCAGACAGGACGTGTGAACAGGGAGACCTGGAACCAACACAGTGCTGCTCAGGGCGGAGAAGAGGAGCCACACCATCCTCACCTTCCTGACATTTTATTTCTGTCTTCCGCTTGTCCTCTTTGCCACCCATCTCTTGGTGTTTCTGGGCTCCCTTCTCACCAGTGTCACCACCGTCATGGACATACAGAAAGTCCTATGTCCTCTGCGTTTCACAGAGACAAGACAGCTCAGCTGGACAGACAGACAGGCTGGTTTTGCCTTTCTTTGTGGCTGTTATCCTGCGTCTGTGTGTCTGTCTCCCACACACAGACACACCGAATACAGACCTGTGTGTACTCCAGGGACAGAGAAAGAGAGGGTTTGATGGGAAACCAATAAATAAAAATAACCAGCTACCTTGACTAACAGACTGTCTTTCATCTAGACAGAAAAAAAAATAAAACCATAAAACCTCATTAGATCAGAAGCACCTTAGTACTCTAAATGGGGCTCGAAGAAATTCATTTTGTGGCTACTTGAAACATTAAACAATGAGCCACCTGTCTTAGACTCTTACATTGCAAACGTCAAGCTCCAGAGACCAGCTGCACAGCCAGAGAGGGAAAGATCTGAGTGTTTCACCAAAGATGTCGCCAGACTGTGAATCTGCCGCCCTTTGAAGGTTCCCCCTAAAACCTGAACAAGAGAGCATGCCCACCAGGGACTGGCGTCAACAACTGACACGGGCCCCTTCACGGGTACCCACTTTGGTATCAAAGAGATACCTTCAATGAAAGGAGAGCTTGCTGCGGGGTTTCTATTTTAGACTTCATACTAGTAAATATAACTCTGTAGACATGGTCTTGGGGCCGGGACCAGCTCGTGCTGCAGAGGGGCTGTTTGAAGTGCACCTTAAGTGTGGTCTTTGAAGCTCTGAGCTACGGTACGTGTGGTCGTGTCTCTTTCTCTCTGCCGTGGCGGGGTTGTCAGCTGCACTTCAGTGGCTTATCTAACACCCACCTGAACAGGGCGAGGACCTGGGGGTCCAGTGTGCTGGAATCGTGGGTGGCCATCCTTGGTATTGGAAGACAGCAGCATCCCTGGCCTCCAGCCTTGGGTTGCTTGTAGGTCTGCCTGTGGTTGTGACAAAGAAGTACCCAGGCATCGCCAAACATCCCCCTGGGGAGGGAAACTGTCCCCTGTTGAGGACCTCTGCTGACAGGGCTTCTCTCAACATCCCTCAAGCTTTATTAAGTAAGATTATAAATTTCGTTCTAAGACTCACAGATCTTGAAATTAAACTTACAGTTATCAAAGGGGAAACATGGTGGGAAATAATAAATTAAGAGATCGGAATGAACACACACACACACTACTATGTAAGAAATAGATAACTAGAGATCAAATCAGATGGCAGAGTAAAAGGATGTGCGCTCATCACTGCGAGGGCACAGAAGTTGCAACTAGCTATTGAACAACCATTGACGGGAGGACCCTGGAACCCACTGAAAAAAGATACCCCATGTCCAAAGACAAAGGAGAACCTGCAATAAGACGGTAGGAGGGGCACGATCACGATAAAATAGATAACTAACAAGGACCTACTGTATAGCACAGGGAGCTCTATTCAATATCCTGTAATTAGCTACATGGAAAAATAATCTGGAAAAGAATGTATGTATATTATATATATATGCACATATATATATATATATGCACATATATATAGTTGTGTTAGTCACTTAGTCATATCTGACTCTTTGTAACCCCATGGAGTGCAGCCTGCAAGGCTCCTCTGTCCATGGAATTCTCCAGGCAAGAATACTGGAGTGGGTTGCCATTTCCTTCTCCCATGTATATATATATTATATATATATATATATATACACATACATACATATATAAACTTGAAGGGCCTCCCATAAATACAAGAGTTCACCCACGTCCCTCTCAGATGTGGCACCTGGATGAGTGTTGCCAGAGACAGCTTAGACAGAATGGTACTTGGGTAATCTCACATTTTCTACTACCTTTCTAATAGTAATAAGTAAACAGATGTGTGTGTGCATGCTCAGTTGCTCAGTCGTGTCCAAGTCTGTGACCCCCATGGACTGTAGGCCACTAGGCTCCTCTGTCCATGGGATTCTCCAGGCAAGAATGATGGAGTGGATTGCCATTTCCTCCATATATATACATATATACATATGAACTGATTCACTGTTGTACCCCTGAAACTAACACACAACACTGTAAATCAACTATACTTCAATAAAAATTAATATATATAAATCTAAAAATTAATTTTGTTTAAATATTTGTTGATTGATATTATGATTTTTCTTTAACCTATGAATCAGTTCAAAGGGTATTAAATTCTAAACGTTGGTTGCCTTTTTTTGTTGTTCACTCAAAGTCGTGTCCAACTCTTTGCGACCCCATGGACTGCGGGACAGCAGGCTCCTCTGTCCTGCACTATCTCCCGGAGCTTGCTGAAAATCATGTCCATGGAGTCGGTTATACTATCTAACCACCACATCCTCTGCTGCCCCTTCTCCTTCTGCCTTCAATCTTTACCAGCATCAGGGTCTTTTCCAATGAGTCAGCTCTTCACATCAGGTGGCCAAAGTATTGAAACCTTTTTTAGTTACCTTTTCCTTGTTCATTTATAACCTACTTAGACTGTGGTTGAGGAAGGTGGGCTCTATGATCCTTATGTTTTTGGCATGTGTGCGGACTTGCTTTCTGGCTGAGTGCCTTGTCAGTTTCTATAACTATTTCTTACATGTTTGAAAAATGTGTCTTCTTTTACTGTTGGGTACAAGATTCTCAACAGGTCTGTTAGATCAATCTTGTTCATTGTGTCATTTGAATCTTAGACATTGTTGCCAATTTTTATGTCACCTGATCTACTGCTCACCAGAAAAGGGTATTTTAAAATCTGTAACCATTTGTCAGTTCCTCCCTGAAATTCAGCCATTTTGCTTTTTTGCATTTTGAGTGTCTAGAATAAATAAATGCAAGTTTGGGTTGGTTATACCTTCCTGATGAATTGTTCCTTTTATCACGATATAATAACTCTTTTTGTCTTAAGGACATTTACTCTGCTACAGCCTTATAGCTAGTTTTGTTTTGACTAGTATTTGCTTGTATACATACCTCTTTTTATCGTTTACTTTCAATTTTTTGGAATCCTCTGTTTTAGGTATATATTTTGAAGGCAGCATAAGTAAGTTTTCTTTCTATTGCTTTCACATTGAACCTGACAATTGTCTTTTAACTAGTGAGTGTAATCCACTTAAATTTATCGTGTTTCTTCAGACATAAAGAACAGACTTGTGGTCACCAAGGGGGAGGGGAGTGGTGGAAAGATGGACTGGGAGTTTGCGATTAGCAGATGCAAACTATTGTATATAGGATGGATAAACAACAAGGTCCTACTGTATAGCACAGGGAACTATAGTCAATATTCAAAGAATATGAGAAAGAATGTATATATTTATATTTATGCATAACTGGTTCACTTTGCTGCATAGCAGAAATTAGCACAACATTGTAAATGAACTATACTTGAATAAAATATATTTTTTTAAGTTACTGTGTTTCTTAATATGTTTATATTTATTTCCATCATTTCTTTCTGTATTTTCTGTTTACTCTTCTTTTTCATGCCTTTTCTTCCTCTTGTCCTGTCTTTTGACCAAGACCTCCATATTTCTCTTTTTCCCTCAGTTAATTTAGAAATTACATGCTCTGTTTCTACTCCTTCAGGGGTTGGCCTGAAACTTCTGTCAAGCCAGATTCTAAGGTTAATATTAGTACCCTCTTCCTAAATAATATGCTTTTGATGCTTTTGCACTGTGGTGTTGGAGAAAACTCTTGAGAGTCCCTTGGACTGCAAGGAGATCAAACCAATCAATCCTAAAGGAAATCAGTCCTGAATATTCATCGGAAGGACTGATGCTGAAGCTGAAACCTCAATACTTTGGCTACCTGATGCGAAGAACTGACTCTGATTGGAAAAGATCCTAATGCTAGGGAAGATTGAAGGCAGGAGGAGAAGGGGACAACAGAGGATGAGATGGTTGGATGGCATCACTGACTTGAAGGACATGAGTTTGAGCAAGCTTCAGGAGTTGGTGATGGACAGGGAAGCCTGGTGTGATGCAGTCCATGGGGTTGCAAAGAGTTGGACATGACTGAGCAACTGAACTGAACTGAGAACATTTTAACCTGTCTTACATATTATTGCTATCCAGCATTTCAGACAGTTCCACTTTAGTTTTACACTCAAGTTTCATTACTTTCATCACTGTTGGTTTTGAACAATTAGTGCATTTTTTTTGGCTTTGCCTAGATGCTTATCAGCATCTTTAATTACCATCCCTTCTTTCCTTAACATCTTTCCCTCTGAGTTCAATTTTTTCTTTCCTAAAATACTCTAGAAACATTTTCCAGAAGTGTCCTTGAACAATACGTTCTTTGGGTCATTGCTTAAAAATATCTTTATTTCTTCTCATTTTTAAGTGATAATTTAAGATTGTAAAAATGAAGGCTGACAGGGTTTTTTTTTTCTCTAGGCAACTTAAAAATATCATCTCAATATTATAATTTCTACTGTTGCTTTTGAGAAATTAGTTATAAGTCCAATTATGATATCTTTATGAGCAATTCATATTTCTGTCTCTCGTTTCTTTTAAGATCTTTTATGTCTTTTTGGTTTTTAAGTTTTGCTATGATGTTATGGGTATATGTCTCATCTGCTCTTTCTTAGGACTCATGTCCTGTCTCCAAAGATTTGTTTCTTTCACAGATTCTGGAAATTTCTTAGCCTTTTTCTCTTTGGTTGCTTTCTTCCCTCATTCTCTTAATATTCTTTTCCTGGAATTGTATTAGTCATGTGTTTCCCCTTTTCTATTCTCCGTGTCTCTTAATCTTGTGTTTATGTTTTCCATTTATGTATCTATCTGCATTTGGGGCAGATTTCTGAAATCTGCCAGTTCTTAAACTCTCACTTCAGCTATATACTGCTGCTGTTGTTTAGTTGCTCAGTCGTGTCCAACTCTTCGTGACCCCATGGACTGTAGCCCATCAGGCTCCTCTGTCCATGGGATTCTCCAGGCAAGAATACTGGAGTGGGTTGCTGTTTGCTCCTCCAGGGGATCTTCCCCACCCAGGAGCTGAACCCACGTTTCCTACATTGGCAGGCTGCTTCTTTACCACTGAGCCACCAGGAAAGTCCTCAGTTATGTGTAACTCATGTCAATTTCTGTACTTTCTTGTTCTAGGTTCAATTTGATTCTTCAAATCTGTCCGGGTTTTCTTGGTAGTGTCTTAAGATTTTTTTTCCCGTTTTTCCCTTTATATATCTTTAACAATTTAAAAGAAGCCCACTAATTTCTAGTCTTTCTCCAATAGCTCTGTTTTCTGAATGAAGGTTCTTGGTGGTCTACACCTATTATTTGTTGCATCTGCTGATGTTTGCCCGCAGAGGGTTTTGAGATTATCACTTCAGAGTTGCGATATTGTGACATTGGGCATGAGAATTCTGAAGGGCTGCACTAAAGTGTGTGCCCTGCAAGTGTTATTTGTATACAGTTCTCCATGGGGTCCCAGCAGCATCATCCACCAAAGATGCTTTCTTATTATTTTGTGAAGTCGAGTGTTCCTGGACCACTCAAGTAATGTCAGTGCAAACCCCTGTTCCCCTGCAGTAGAAGCGTGGAGTTGAAACTGCCATGGATATCCCTTGCTATTTCTCAAAACTTTCATTCATACCTCCTTCATCCTTTCATCCAGGAAAAATCTTTAAGCACATCCTCTCTGCTAGACACTGTGATAGACTGGGGACTCAGTCATTATTTTGTGAATTTATTGACTCAATCAACAATGTCTAAGCACCTAATAAGTACTAGGCATAGATAAGTGAAAGTGTTGGTGGCTCAGTTGTGTCCTACTCTTTGCGACCCCATGGACTGTAGCCCACCAGGCTCCTCTGTCCATGGGATTCTTCAGGCAAGAATACTGGAGTGGGTTGCCATTCCATTCTCCAGGGGATCTTTCCAATCCAGGGATTGAACCCGGGTCTCCTGTATTGCAAGCAGAATCTTTACCGTCTGAGCCACGAGGGAAGCCCTTAGGCGTAGATAGGATCTCTGCTTTCAAAGAGCTTAACATTAATAATATTAAGATTCAGGCAAGAGACAAGTAAACAAATAAAAACTAGTTGCATTGATGTTTCACAAAAACAACAAAATTCTATAAAGTGATTATCCTTCAGTTAAAAAATAAATTATTTTTGAGATCTGAAGCAAATATAACATAAATAAATAAACTAGTTGAGACAGTGATAAGGCAAAATAATAGTGAAATCAGAGCATCCTAGAGAGTGATTATCTCGTATACATATGACGTGTAACCTTGCAGTCTCTGCCCTCAGAGCAGGTTTCCAGGGAAGCTCAGGGCTCCCCAGATGCTCTGGGTGCTGCCTACCTGTGTTCTCTGGCCGGGCGAGCCCGACTTGAGCCCACAGGAGGGGGTGTGACCTGGCCTGAGGGCAGAGAAGTGGGTTCTTGGAGGGAATGAAGCCAGAAGGACCACCTCCCCCATGGAGGTCTCTCTGCCCCGCTGCGTGTCACCAGGGACCGCGCCCTCGCCCCGTGGCCCTGGCTGACCGGCCGGCACTGACCTCTGAGAGCACAAATATCTTGCCTTCCAGCCATTCAAACAAACCTCTGTGGCCTCCTTGGTCAGGAACTTTGACTCCCTGCTGACCTGGTTTTGAACTAGTGACCTGGAGGTGAGTGACTTCGTATCTCATTACTAATTCCTTACAGCCACAGCTTCTTCCTACCGGCCACGAGCTGGAGGCCTGGATGAGGACAGGGGCAGAGGGCCAGCCAGGGGCCCCGGACCCATCCGTCCACCCAGCTCCGGCCCCTGCCATCTGGCCTCCTGCACCCCCCGGCCCCCACCAGGGCTCCAGCCCAGCCTGACCCGACAGGCTTTAGCAGAGGCCAAGGTCACCGTGGGCCGACCTCCACAGATGGATGCCGCCTGACACCGCAGCTGTGGTCCAGCCTGACCAGGGATGTCCAGGGGGCACTTAGGCCAGATGAGGGCTGGGCCTCCACCGGCAAGGCCCTGACTATAGACCCAGAGACCACGGCTTGGCTTCCCCTACCACCTGGCTCCTTCTGGACTGCAGTCTCCTCACTTTCCAGCCCCGCTCCTTCCCTGGCCCTCAAGACACCGTCAGCCCTTCCGAGTTAGGTGGTGGGGTTGCGTGAGTATGTGGAGTGCTCAGAAAGGTGGCCAGCTTGCTCAGCGCTGGCTGTCGCGGCCACTCGTCCACCTGCCCACCTTCCTCAGGGGTCTGCTGTCCCCGACGGGGCCGAGGGCACTGTGTGCTGCCCGTCTGGCACGGAAGTAGCTCAAGACATCTGGGGGCTGCAGGAATGTCTACCAACTGGATTCCACATCACTCTCCACTGACGGGAACTTTGGGGCATTGGAAGGTGGGGGTGAGGGGTGGGGAGCATCAAACCAAATCTGGCGTCAGCCTGCTAACAAATAACTTTGTCCAAAACCCTAGCAGGCCAAGTAGAGTGGATGCGTCCCTCCCTGCCTGGGTCCAGCTACACTGTGGTCGATGGTGTGTCCCAACGTCAACCACATTCTGTGACACTGATGCTCTCCTGCTGAGAGATGGGGTCTTCCTCCTTTACCTGGCCTCGGGGTGAACTGGGGTGACCATCGAGGAGATGAAGCATTGTGACATCTGAGACTGGGGTTAGTATTCAAGGGATGGGTCATCCACCCAGGAACTCTGGACAAACAGTGGTGAGAACCATCACTGGGTGACTTTCTAGGGGATCAGCAAGGGCTAGTCCCCTCATTTCTTAGGGCCACAGAGGAGTCTGGCCCTCTTGGACTGCAGGCTTGATGGTGTTCTCCGAGGGGCCAGGCTGGAGCTGTTGGAGGCTGAGGGGGTAGTGGTCAGAGCCCCAGAAGCATCAGTCCTTGCTCTAATGGACACTTACACTCTGTGCTTTGACTGAGATCATTCAGCTAGGCCTAAAATACATTCTTCTTCATAGGGACTTGTGGTCCAGGGACACAGAAGTGCCTTGTGTCTTCTAAGAATTATAACCTTAACCATCACACGTCGAGTATGCTTCTGTAAGTGCAGGTATCACATCGCACTGGGATGTTCTACCTGTACTCTATTTCCTCCACCAGACTGTGGGCTCCTCCAAGACGAGTGTCCTTCCTCATCATCCTGGGCCTCTCTTTGGTGACTGAGGAAGGAAGAGGTGAGGATGACCACAGTGTAGCCAGACCAGGGTGGATCCAGCTTTCATTCCAGTCTCTTTGGATTTATCTCAACTGCAGTGAGGTTATTTCAGCAGTGGTCATATCCAGTGGTTTGGACACTAAACATAATCTGGTGTGAAACGATTAGATTACAGTCAGCATTTGCTAGAAAGATAGATTAGGGTGTGGTGTTCTAGTTTATAATAGATTAATGAAACGGTGAGACAAATACTGTATGATATTGCTTATTGTGGCATCAACAACAAACTAGTGAATGTAAAAAAACAAAGAAACAGACTCACAGATACAGAGGGCAAGTTAGTGGTTACCAGTGGGGAGAGGGGAGGGTGGAGGGGCAGCAGAGAGGTGGAGAATTAAGACATTCAAACTATTAAGTATAAAATAAGCTATAAGAATACAGTGTACAACTCAGGTAATAGAGCCAACATTTTATAATAACTATAAATGGAGTATAACCTTTAAAAATTGAGTCATTATATTGTGCACCTGTAACACATAAAATTGTATAACAGCTACACTAAATTAGGGGCTCCCAGATGGCTCAATGGGTAAAGAATTCACCTACCAGTGCAGGAGACACAGAAGACATGAGTTCGATCCCTGGGTCGGGAAGATCCCCTGGAGAAGGAAATGGCAATACCCACTCCAGTATTCTCGCCTGGAAAATTTCATGGACAGAGGAGTCTGGTGGGCTACAGTCCATGGGGTTGTAAAGAGTTGGTCACGACTGAGCACACACGCAAAATATGGCACATACTTAAATTCAGAAATAAAACAGAGTGGGATGAATTGGGAGATTGGGATTGATGTAAATACACGATTAACACTCTGTATAAAACAGGTAACTGACGAGAACCTATGTGCCGCACAGGGAACTCAGCTCAGTGCTCCGCGGAGACCTGAATGAGAAGGAAATCCGAAAAAGAGGGGACATTTGTGTATGTGTGGCTGATTCCCTTTGCTATACTGCGAAAATCAACACAACATTGTAAAGCAACTATCCTTCAATAAAGTTACCTAAAAAATTTTAAAACAGCATTGAATAGAAATGCAATTGATTTTTGTACATACATCTCGTAGCCTGGCTAAATACTATTTTAAAATCTCTTTAAAAAAAAACTTTTCCATCTACATAATTATTTTATCTGTGAATAAAGACCATTTAAATCTCTTTTTTCAAAAAATAAAAGAATAAAAATAAATTGCAGAGTGAAAGAATACAAGAATAAAATGGCCAGCTTCAAAACTGCTTATGATTCCGTTCAGATAAAGTTAACAGTGAGTAGGATTCTCTCCTAAGAAAGAAACACATATTCTCATCCCCTCATGCAGTAGATGAAGAAGCAGAGGCCCAGGGACTTTAGGGATGCCACTTGCTGGTCCTGGTCCAAAATGAAACTGGAGGCAGCATCCTCTGGTAAGATCACAGGTTCTGCAATGATGCTGCCCGGATCAGGTGTCCGTTCCATCACTGTCCGCTTTGTAATCTCAAGTTTGTTTCTTGTCTCGTTGTGCCTCAATTCCCTCATCTTTAAAAATGCCTGCTTCTATGTGGTCCATAGGTACAACGGAATACCACTCAACCACAAAAAAGATTGAAATACTCGGACTTCCCTGGTGACACAGTGGATAGGAATCACCTACTAATGTAGGGGATGTGGGTTCGACCCCCAGTCAGGGATGATCCCATGTGCGGTGGAGCAACTGTGCCCATGGGCCACAATTACTGAGCCCATGTGCTGCAAGTACTGAGCCCACACACCTAGCATCTTACTCCACAGTAGATGCTCCAAGAGGAGCTACCGCGATGAGAAGCCTGAGCACTGCAACGAAGAGTCGCTCCTGCTTGCCACAATTGGAGAAAGCCCACACAACAAAGACCCAGTGCAGTCAAAAAAGAGTGAAATAATGTCATTTATGGCAACATGGACAGAGCTAGAGACGATCACACTAGGTGAAGTCAGACAGAGAAAGACAAATATCATATCACTTAAACGTGGAATCTAAACTATGACATAAACGTCCTTGTCCATGAAACAGACTCACAGACTTAGAGAACAGACTTGTGGGAAGTGGGAGTGAGGAAGAGATGGACTGGGAATGGATAGGAGATGCAAACTCATATATATAGAATGGATGAACAGCAAGGTCCTACTGTATAGCTGTATACATTATCTATATTACAGAATACCTATATTATAGGATATTGAATATAGTTGTAATGATATTCAATATCCTGTAATAAACCATAATGGAAAAGGAAAAAAGTCTGTAAAATGCCTGCTTCTAAGGGTTTTTTGTAACGATTAAGTGAAATGTTATATGTAAAATGCTCAGAACGGCTTCTGACGTAATGTTAAGCCTTGGTGATTATTTCTAAAACACAGGACTCCACTTCACAGTCCAGTAAAATTTAACAGTGAGTAGGATAATGCTGTGGAGAAGGCAATGGCACCCCACTCCAGTACTCTTGCCTGGAAAATCCCGTGGACGGAGGATCCTGGTAGGCTGCAGTCCATGGGGTCGTAAAGAGTCGGACACGACTGAGTGATCTCACTTTCACTTTTCACTTTCATGCATTGGAGAAGGAAATGGCAACCCACTCCAGTGTTCTTGCCTGGAGAATCCCAGGGACGGGGAAGCCTGGTGGGCTGCCATCTGTGGGGTTGCACAGACTCAGATACGACTGAAGTGACTTAGCAGCAGCAGCAGGATAATGTTAATGTGTGCTCATCCTTCATGGCAACCAGGATGCTTCATGAAGTGAAAAGAGCTTTGGTGGGCTGCGACCAACACAGAGAGGTGTCGTGTCTCCTGCAGCCCTGCAGGTCCCCACTGTGGGTCAGGCACTTTTGCTCAGTGGACAGATTTAGTTGAATGAAGGAAAGCCCCTGGCAGGCAAAAAAATAAAAAAAAAAGAAGCAACTGGAAGAAGAGAGACTATTCTAGACAGTTCCTTCCTCCACTGTTATCCCTGGGGATAGATCTGTGGAGCAGGGGATGAGAGGAGGTATGATGAATGAGGCTTCCCAAGTGGCACTAGTGGTGAAGAATCCACCTTCTAATGCAGGAGGTGTAAGAGACTTAGGTTCAATCCCCAGGTCAAGAAGATCCCCTGGAGGAGGAAACGGCAACCCACTCCAGTATTCTTGCCTGGAGAATCCCAGGGACGGCGGAGCCTGGCCGGCTATGGCCCATGGGGTCACAAAGAGTCAGACACAGCTGAGCGCACACACATACGTGGGATGCTTTGGGTGCCATTTTGACCACTAGAGGTCAGTGGACTGTTTGCTATCCTTAGAGGCTGGATTCCCAGGGAGAGGCAATGTCCATAGCAAGGCTAGCCAAGGTACCACCACCCTGTCCTCTTGTTGGACCTAGGTTTGGTCTGTTTGCCAGGAGTCCAAGTCAACCACTCTTGTTCCCTGGTCTGGTCTGTGACTGGGTAGCATTGACAAGGCATGGCTCTGGGCCAAGGATGGAGAGATCCTTTTCTCCTCTAAAGCAGGCTGGCCCCAAAATTCAAGACCCTCAGAACCCCATTTTCTAACCAGTACAGTCCAAACTCTTTAATGGCCTCCCAAGGCTGCCTTCTCTGAATTCTGTTCTCCCATCCCCAACAGCATTTGATTCTCTAAGCCCACCTCCACTCACTGTCTGCTCTCTCCTTCCCCATCACAAACCATCTACAAGATTCTTACCTCTTCACCAACGTCTGCATCAAACCCATAGTTGGATGAATTTTCTCCATACTCTATCGGGCTTCCCTAGTGGCTCAGATGGTAAAGAATATGCCTGCAATGCCGGAGACCCAGCTTCAATCCCTGGGTTGAGCAGGTTCCCCTGGAGAAGGAAATGGCAACTCATTCCAATATTCTTGCCTGGAGAATCCCATGGATAGAGGAGCCTGGCGGGCTATAGTCCATGGGGTCACAAAGAGTTGGACATGACTGGACGATTAACACACTCCACACATACCCAGAGCGCTCTATAACACACGGTCCCTCTCTCATACCATTTACCACGTATTGCCAGCAATGAAGTGGGATATCTAGCTGAGGAGATATCTAAGCTAAATGTAGAAGGAACGGTTTGGTTCCTCCTGACTCTACCCGAAAGAAAAAGGAGAGAGGTAACACGAAAATGGGACTATAAGCCCAAAAATCTGACAAACAAACAAATAAAAAAAGAACTTGGAAAACTCCCAGTCTGTCTATATTGCAAAACATAGAGTTTGTCCTGAAGATAACACTAAGGGTGTGACGAGGAGATGGTGGGTATGACTCGTGATTTCACCCAGCCCACCCGGGAGAGGCAGGAATGGAGATGGGATCATGCCAGCAGACACTCCAGGCTGACCCAGAGGGGACCAAGGAAGAGGGACAGAGTGGAATGCAGGCCACGAGACTTCCTGGATGCTACAGGTTAGGATCAGAGAGGTCTTTGCCTATGGATGTGTGCTGTCTTTCCAGAAAGGGGAGGAAGGACCCCAAAGGCAATTCAGAGATGACCCCAGGGAGCACAGGGCAGGGGTTGGAGGGGAAAGGGAGGGCTAGGCTGTCTCTGCCTCTGGGTCAGAGGACTGGACCACTGCGCCCGCTGCAGAGAGACACAGCCTGAGCCGATCCCCCAGGGAGTCACCTTATAGATGGGGCCCCACCTGGAGCCCCTGCACAGCCATGGGGTGACGTTGCTACCCTGGTAGGCCGGGATGGCAGAGCACTGAGCCAAAGAGGATTATTCTTGGGCCCTAGGATCCCATAGGATTTTCCCTGCTAGTTTTGAGACTTGCTTGGGACCTGTCATCTCTTCCATCTTTCCTGTTTTGCTCTTTTGGGTGTGTGTGTGTGTGTGTGTGTGTGTGTGTGTGTGTGTGTGTGTGTGTGTGTGTGTGTTTGGCTTTGCTTTCTAATTTTTAAAAAAAAATTTTTATTTTATTTATTTATGGCCATGCCAGCACCTGTGGGATCTTAGTTCCCCAACCAGGAATTGAACCCGCACCCCCTGCTTTTGAAGCCCAGAGTCTTAATCATTGGACCACCTGAGAAGTCCCATGTTTTGCTCTTTTGGGGGGAGAGTGTCTGTCCAATGCTTGTCCCATCACTGTGTTCTGAAAACACATATCTTGTGTGGTTTCACAGGTTCACGGCTAGAGAAAAATTTTGCCTTAGGATAACATAGACTTCAAATCTTGTTAATATCTTATTTAGAGGATATTTAGATGATACTGTCCCCGCTCCCAATTCATAAAGTGAAATCCTAACCTCCAATATGATAGCATTTAGAAATGGGGCCTTTGGAAGGTAATTAGGACTTCCTTGGTGGCTCAGATGGTAAAGAATCTGCCGGAAATTCGGGAGACCTGGTTTCGATCCCTGGGTTGGGAAGATCCCCTGGAGAAGTATTCTTCCACTCCAGTATTCTTGCCTAGAGAATCCCATGGACAGAGGAGCCTGGTCGGCTCCAATCCATGGGGTTGCAAAGAGTTGGACACAACCGAGTGACTAACATATATATATACACACATACACATAGATGATACTGAACTTTATATATAAGAGCTGATGCTGGAATCAGCTAAGAATTCGTGGACTGTCGGAGTGGAATGTCTGTATCTTACATGCAAGAAGGACTTGATCTGGGGAGGCAGGGGCAGAATCTGGGGACTGAATTGTGTCCCCTCTTGCAGTTCATATGGTAAAATTCTAACCTCCAACATGATAGCGTTTGAAGATGGGGCCTTTGGAAGGTAATCAGGCTGAGATGAGGTCGTGGGCATGGAGCCCCTCATGATGGAATTAGTATCCTTACACAAGAAGGAGGAGACCAGGACTCTCTTTCTCTCTCTCTTTCTCTCTGCTGTGTGTAGACCCGGCAAAATCCTGCAACTGTGAGAAGTAAACCCCTTCTTTCAGACACACCACTGATGGCATTTGGTTAGAGCAGCCCAAGCACGCAAATACAACAACTAGAATGTCTTTCTGGGAGGAACCCTCACAAACAGAAATACTGGCTACACACTCCACAGCCGAGAAATCAACAAAGGACCTGCATTAACAGAAATTCAGGAAAATGCGTGGATCTTGGGAGAAAAATCAGAGGCACAAGTCACGATCCTTAGAGGGCTTAGAGATAACGTGGGAGTTTGGGTTTTTTTTAAAGTGCTAAGCGATCAGGCATCTCAGATGGTTTTCAAAAATCACTTCCTTTGGGAAGTCTTCCCAGCCTCCCACTCGTTTCTCCCTGAAAGTTTAGCAACTTAGTCCACAGAGGTATTTCCAGAGACGAAAACATTGTCTACCTAGCTCTGTCTATGCAGAGTGGGGATGGGTGCATGTTCTTTTTTGGTCCCCACTGGAAGCCAGGGAGGGCAAAAGCAAGAGACTCCTGTTCACTCATCCCGTACAGGCAGCAATAAACTTTTGCAGTGTGAATGGCACTTTTTATTATCTTTGTTGATCCTCATATCAAACCCTGGGAAGTGGATGACATCATCATCCCAACTTACAGATAAGAAAACTGAGGCTCAGAAAGGCTAAGTAACTTGCCCGAGGTCATGCCATTCATAAATGAAAGAACTGGGTCCCCAGCCCAAAGCATCTGACTCTAGAGATCTACAGTCATCACTACGCTGCAGTCTCTCAAGTATGTGTGCGCGTGCACGTGTGAGTGTGTGTGTGTGTGTGTGTGCCTGTGTGTGTGCACACAGGCATGTACATGAGAGAAAAGCATGTGGTGGAAGGACAGGGGAGTCATTGATTTCTGTCCTTCCAGACTCTGCGAGTACAAGCTCGACACTTAGAGGATGGGTCACAATTCTTATTAACAGGTTTTATTTAAGACTTCCTGGTGGCTCAGACGGTAAAGAACCCACCTGCCAATACAAGAGACATGGGTTTGTCCCTGAGTCGGGAAGATCCCCTGGAGAAAGAAACGGTTACCCATTCCAGAGTATTCTTGCCTGAAGAATTCCACGGACAGAGGAGCCTGGCTGGCTACAGTCCATAGGATGGCAAAGAGTCAGACACAACTGAGCAACTAAGTTTTATTAATATATGTGTTTATAAAATACTTAACGCTTTGAAAATCATGGATCATAACCTTGTTGTGGCGAAGGGGCTTGGGTAACTCAACGAAGCGACGAGCCAAGCCTTGGAGGGCCACCAAAGATGGATGGGTCCTAGTGGAGACTTCTGACAAGACGTGGTCCATGGGAGGAGGGAATGGCAAACCACTCGAGTGTTCTTGCTGCAAGAACCCTATGAGCAGTATGAAAAGGTAAAAAGATGACACCAGAAGATGAACCCTTTTTTGCAGAAATGAGGACTGGGGAAGGGGTATAACACAGAGACCTGGGGGTGGTCATTGCCATTCATTCATTCATTTCATTAATGTTCATTCAGAAAATGCTCATTGAGTCCCTACCCGGTGCCAAGCACAGAGAAGCCTCTCTGGACACCAGGCCCTTTCTCTCCTCTTGCCCCCTGTGCCCCGGCCTCTGCCCGGTCCCGTGATACTGGTCTTCAGACAGACTCGCTGGGGACCTCCCATACCTGTGCAGACAGTCACGGCGGATGGAGCCTTTGCCCCGCATTCCGCGGCAAAGAGGAAGGAATGTGCCTTCATTCTTCCCAGGCTCTACCTGGGTGTGGTGGGTGCCGCTGTCACCAGGAGGCTCCTGTGAATGAAGCCTGCTTAATCTCCTTAGCCGGACGGTGGTGTCAGCCAGCTGGGAGTCGGCAGGAAAGCAGCAGTCATGCCTCAGATTCTCCAAATTGTTGGGAGTGGTGAGTGATCCCACAATCCGAGGGGCCTGCACTGGCTTGCCCGAGGGAGGGGAGCGGGGCTCAGGGTTCCCTCTCGGTCTGCTGCTCCAGGCGTGCTCTCTGAGGCCCTTTGGCCACCCCAGAGGGGCTGAGCAAATTCCCAGGACGCCAAGGAGTTGGACAGTTTCCAGGAGTGCCAACGCGGACTCGTTCCCACTGGAGAGTGCCCCAGGGGCTTACATGAGACATCCACCGGCTCCCCAGCTTGGGCCTTGAGGCTCACCATATAACATATCCAGAGCTGTGCCTCCGTGGGTCCCTCAGGCTTAAGCAATTTGTGAGGCCCTCTTTAAGGAAAAGGACACCAGCCAATGAGCTGGAGCACCACCCCTCCCCCCCCCCCGGGTCTTGTGAAGGGTCCAGGCAGTGAGGAGTCCTGCCGATCAGCTTCATCAGCATTGTGAAAAGACCCTCATTGCCCACACTTCCCTTTTCCATCTCTCTTGACTCCTCCGTGGATGCGTCTAACCCAGGCATCACCCCTGCTTGGGAGACATCTGCCAGACCCTGCCTGGCATCCTCACTCGTGCCTCTGCGAACTAAGTCTACACGGAAACGAGCCTTCATTCCTTGAGACTCCAGATTAGCGACAATGACTACTAGAGTCATTAGACAATGACTCTTTTCCTGGGTGCCTCCTGTCTGTTGGCTTCATGCTAGATGCTGACCTTCTGCAAGGTAGCGAAATAGATTAGTGACTATGCTGTTCACAGCAGGCACTGAATCTCAGATATGTCCACCTCACTGCTGGCCAGGATGCAAGGGCAGGTCTGTGTTGCCCTCTCCTGTGTTTCGTGGATACCCCCCATCCCATCTCCCACCTTCTCCATCCTGCACACCCTGTCCTCTGCCCCCCCCCCCCCCCAAAGCCTAAGCATCAGAACCAAGATGACAGAGTGGACTCATGAGAACTGTGAGATGCTGTTGTCTGGCTCTCTGATAGTCACCTGGGCTGTCCTTTCACAGAATCCACAATCACTCATCCGTTCAATCCATTACTCATTGGAAAACCCGAGCTTCACATGAGGGAGATGCTGCTCCAGGCACGTAGGGATACAGTGGTGAGAAAAACAAACACGTCTCTGCCTTCCTGGAGCTGAAATCACACGCAAGAGGATTAATAGACAATTAGCTCAGCTGGTAAAGAATCCACCTGCAGTGCAGAAGACCCCTGGTTCAATTCCTGGGTCAGGAAGATCCCCTGGAGAAGGAAATGGCAACCCACTCCAGTATTCTTGCCTGGAGAATCCCCATGGACAGAGAAGCCTGGTGGGCTATAGTCCATGGGGTCACAAAGTCAGACACGACTGGGCAACTAAGCACAAAGAATCAGCCAAGGCTTCCCTCATGGTTGGGATGGTAAAGAATCCACCTGCAAGGCAGGAGCCCTGGGTTTGATCCCTGGGTAGGGAAGATCCCCTGGAGAAGGGAATGGCTACCCACTCCAGTATTCTTGCCTGGGAAATCCCATGGACAGAGGAGTCTGGTGGGCTACAGTCCATGGGATAGCAGAGAGTCAGACAAAACTGAGTTACTAACGTACACACACACACACACACACACACACAAGCACACACAAAGAATCTGTCAGGTTGGTCCTAATCATTGGGCTTCTGTTTGTTTTGATTTTTAAGGGTTACAGTAAAGGGTCGCTGCTTTACCCAAATAAGTGAGTCACTAACAGCAGAATTTCAGGCAGTTCTGAGGGAAAACCTTGGGGATTCCTTCAAGTCTCCAGACTAAGGTCACAGACAGGGACGAGCTGAGAAATGAAAAACATGCAGTTAAGAGTTGGGGGGGTAGAGCAAAAAGAATGCTGATTATTTCAGTAAAAAAGCAAAGACACTGGCAGTGCACCCCACCCCAAGAGAAGCATGTGGTGACACCTCCAGGGATGTCCCCTCTGTCGCCAGCTGACCACCTGGAGAGTCAGACCTGAAGGGCAGAGGGTGAGGCCACCTGTGTGAGGTGCCTTTGGGGCCCACTGTTCAGAGCAAGCGCTGTTAGGGAAGATGCCCGTGGGGAAGATGCTCACGACCAGGCTGGAAAACATCCCACTTGAACTCGAAACGCCATTCTTCTCACTGTGCCCTGCCAAGAACAAACTGCAGGCATAGCAGACATATAGGAGAGGGGGGCCCACTGAGAAGCCCCAGCCCCTCCTTCCTCCGAGCAGCCAGAGAGCGCCTTTGCATCCTGCTAACCTGATTGGCCGTGAAGCCTTCAGACTCTCTCCCGTCACTTCCTGTAGATGAGGGTGAGGTTTTGTTTCTAGTAACCGGGTCTCCCCAGAGTGGGAGTCACAGTCTGTCTCTATCACAGGACAGTGGGGAATTCCTCCGATCTTAAAAAAAAAAAAACCCCAGCATCTCTCATTCTTACATCCTCAGAGAACTCCAGTGGGGTGCCATGTACGCTTCTCTGAGCTGCATGCCTTCTAAGTTCCCACTCTTTCCAAATAGTTCCCGTGCCATTGGAGTTGGAGCCCTCGGCCTTCGATCTGGGTGCCATGCTCTCAGGAGCAGAAATCAGAAAGAAGCCTTAGACTTTGCTGTGCACCCAGAGGAAGAAGCACTGACTCCCCTGGGTGGTCCCCTTGGCTGGCAGTGCCAGGAGTGCCACCTGGCAGAGAGCCCAGGGAAAGATCGCCTTCTCCTGCCCTTCTTAATCTCTATCTATAGATTGCAGCCTGCAACCTGCCCTGCAGAGAGTGAGACAGACAGCTTCAGGGAAGACCGACCTGGATAAGCCAGGAGCCAGAGCAATCGAAGGGCTTCCCTAGTGGCTCAGATAGTAAGTAAAGAGTCTGCCTGCCATGTAGGAGACCCAGGTTCAATACCCAGATTGGGAAGATCCCCTGGAGGAGGAAATGGCAACCCACTCCAGTGTTCTTGCCTGGAGAATCCCATGGACAGAGGAGCCTGGTGGGCTACAGTCCCTGGGGTCGCACAGAGTCAGACACGACTGAAGCGAGTTAGCACAGCACAGAGCAATCAAAAGGGAATAAATCTATTCGGAGAAGCAAGGGCTGACCCCACTGTTGAGCTCTGTCTGAGCTTGAGACTGGACAAGCTTTTGAAAAACGCCCCCTTTCTCCTTCCCAAGTTCCACTCGTTTCCATCTAGCAAACTTCCATTTTTTCCCCACATTTATTCTAGTAAGCATCATGTCTGTTACATTCCAAACTGACTCTGACACATTCTCTGCCCTCAGGGAGCTCCCAGAGGGGGGTGGAAGAGACAGCTCAAGTGGGGTTGGCAAACTGGGATCCCCTCCGCAGGCTGACATGGCCCATGGACTGGTTTTTACCTGGTTTTTGTAAAATTTAAAAGAGGATTGTACATTGTTCCTTGTGGAAAGTGAAAGTGAAAGTCGCTCAGTCATGTCCGACACTTTGCGATCCCATGGACTATACAGTCGTGGAATTCTCCAGGCCAGAATACTGGAGTGGGTAGCCTTTCCCTTCTCCAGGGTGCTCCACGTGGAAATTATACGATTCAGATCTCAGTGTCCACACATACAGTTCTGCATGAACGCGGCACTGTGCTTGGCGTCTCTGTGCCCCACCGATGCTTCCGCTCCGTGGTACCCACAGTGAGTAGTGGCGACAAAGGCCATGCGGCCCACAGAGCCTGGATGGTTTGCTCTCTGACCCTTCACTGAATACGTTGGCTGACTCTTGGGCTAGATTTCTACCTCCAGCAGAAATACTACAAGGTCATTTCCAAAGGTGAGAAAACGCCCATGCTGTCGAAGCGTTCTTGGGTAACCTATTATTTATAACCAATGCCTTGATGACTTGATGAACTGCAGTTCTGCTGTGATGTGGGGTTTTTAATAGTCTGGGGGAAACGACTCAGCCGCCCCCAAAGAAGTTTCTGAAGTGAGATCAGAGTGAGTCCTGGAGAGGGAAGAGCATGCTGCTGACACGCAGGGTCAGGCCTCCCGGGCTCAAGTCGGAGCCCCACCACAGACAAACGGACCATGGACAAGATGCTCAGCTTGACTGCTTCAGTTTCATGACCTATAAACTGAGTATAAGAAAAACATTTACCTGCCAGAGATTTCCCTAAGACTAGTTAATTAAAAGATTTAAAACATTTAAAAGAGTGCCCATGACTATTACTGAGAAATGTCACAACTCTTGCCTTTCTTCAAAGCTCAGGTGCTTGGAGGCCGTCATTTGGTGATGAGTGATGCTGGTTCATGTTGACTATGCTCTTCTAAGGAAGTTGGTTTGCTTATCTGTTTAGACACAATCTTTGGCTGGAAAACAAAGGAATCCTTGTGCATGGATGGTAGGATTGTAAGCTGGTACTGCCGCTGTGGGCTACCCTGGTGGATCAGATGGTAAAGAATCTGTCTGCAGTGCAGGAGACTCGGGTTTGATCCCTGGGTAGGGAAGATCCTCTGGAGAAGGGAATGGCAACCCACTCCACGATTCATGTCTGGAGAAGTCCATGGACAGAGGAGCCTGGAGGGCTATAGTCCATGGGATCGCAAAGATTCGGACACAACTGAGCGACTAACACACAACACTGCTGTGGAAAACAGTGTGGAGGTTCCTCCAGAAATTAAAAATAAAACTGCCATATGATCCAGAAGTTCCGTTTCTGGGTTTTTATCAGAAGAAAAAGAAAACACTAATTTGAAAAGATATGTACACACAAATCTGAAGCACTATTACAATAGCCAAGATATGAAAGCAAATTGTCTGTTGACAGATAGATGCATAAAGAAGATGTGAAGATATATATATATACTATTTGTGTGTATATATACATATATATATACGCACACATACACACAAATAGTATTTCATTATATACACATGTATATAGTAAAATACTACTTAGTCATCAAAAAAGAACTCTTACCATTTGTGACAATGAGAATGGATCTAGAGGGTATTATGCAAGGTGAATTGAGAAAGACAAATATTTTATGACCTCACTTACATGTGAAATCTGAAAAGCAGAACAAACAAAAACAGCAAAATGAAAACAGACTCCTAGATACAGAGAATCATCAGGTAGTTGCCAGAGGGAAGGGAGGGGGTGGGGGGCAAAGAAGATGAAGAGGACTGAGAGACACAGACCTCTAGACAGAAAATACATGAACCATAGGGATGTGATACACCAGACAGAGATTATAGTCAATAATACTATAATACTTTGCATGGGGACAGATGGCTACTAGACTTATCATGGTGATCATGTCACAGTACATGCGAACATCCAATCACCATAGCACACCTGAAACTAGCATCATGTTGTCCACTGTATTTCAATGTTAAGAAAGAACATGGATACACTGTGATTATAGTTATTTAAATAAAATATGCATTTGAATAAAAAAATTGAACAATCTTCCTCAATAAATCGAGGGACGTTAACTGGTTGTAAAACGAAGCTGAAATCTCTCTAGAGGAAAATCAGCACAAAGACATGACAGAATTTCATCACCTGCAGTGTAGACACGGATCGGGTTCAGCCGAACTCTCAACCCAGCGAGATAAGCAGGATTTGCTTTTCTGTTGAACATTAAGAGAAGTTTCTGGTGGCAGCAAACTGCAGAGCAGAGGGTTAAAAGAGGTAAAGACTCATTCACCCTCATAACCAACCACAACAGAATAGAAAAGCTAGTTCGTGGCTGTTGAAAATAAACCTGATCGCAGAAGTCGGTGAAAACTGTGTTCAGAACTGTTTGATATACATAAAGTTAGACATATACACACTACTGTATATAAACAGATAACTAATGAGGACCACTGTATAGCACAGTGGACTCTACTCAATTCTCTGGAATGGCCTATATGGGAAAACAACCTAAAAAAGAGTAGATATACGTATAACTGATTCATTTTGCTGTATGTCTGAAATTAACACAACACTGTAAATCAACTAGACTCCAATAAAATTTTTTAAATGTGATTAGATACAAAGAAACTTAATGTTTTCCTGTGAGTTTTCCTGTGTGTTATATCATTTTTTAACTTTGATCTAATTGGCATAAGTAGATATTAGGGTGAGTAGATATTAGAGGGGATTTCCCTGGTAGTTCAGCTGGTAAAGAATCCTCCTGCGATGCAGGAGACCCTGGTTCAATTCCTGGGTTGGGAAAAATCCCCTAGAGAAGGGATAGGTACCCACTCCAGTATTCTTGGGCTTCCCTTGTGGCTCAGATAGGAAAGAATCTGCCTGCAATGTGGGAGACCTAGGTTCGATCCCTGGGTTGGAAAGATCCACTGGAGGAGGGCATGGCAACCCACTCCAGTATTCTTGCCTGGAGAATCCCCAAGGACAGAAGAGCCTGGTGGGCTACAGCCCATGGGGTCGCAAAGAGCCGGACATGACTGAGTGAGTAAGCACAGCTATTACAGAGTGATTCCAGCTGGTGGTAAGACTTTCATAAAGAATGACGTTTTTGTAGAAAACGCACAAAGGAGTTGATCCCACTTTTTAAAGTTATCTTCACCTGTAGGGAAAACATGAGGCCTCTAGCCACCTCGCAGGTACCGCAATCCATTGAGGTGGGATCGCCCCCAAGTGACAGAGGCTGCTAGGAAGAAGTCCCCGGCTTCTCCCAGCGTAGCTTGGTGACCTCCAACCTTTTCAATGACTGTCAATATCCCAGCCTTGACAAGGAGGGTGGTGTGTTCTGGTGATGGTGTAACGAACATCAGCTCCGTGACCTTCAACAATCCGGTTACCTTCCTGACCTCAATTTTCTCATCTGACAAAAGAGGGGAGCCGATGGCTTGAACTTCAGGCTTTCTCTGAATTTTGAGAGACCATGACCTTTCGGTGGCAAACCAGCAGCGTGATTTTAGTCATCTCTGCTACTCTATTTGTTGAACACTTCAGGGTCTAGAACAGAGACAGGTAAGGGGTGGGGGCAGCGGGTAAAATGATGATTGATAGATATTCTAACACTTGGTCTCTCTTTCTGTGAAACAGACTCAAAAGAAAGCAAGATGGTTGGTTTCACTTTGAACTTTCTACCTTCTATTAAAAGTCTGATATGAGCTGATGTGAACACTACGAGGTCCCTGATGGAAGAATTGCTCATCGCTGTGTCCAGGCAGTTTTCTGTATGAGTTCATTCTATGGTGACTGGGAAGAACCTGGGCAACCCATGAATGCATCCCCTTAGCTACATGTGTGCGTGCAGGCTCAGTCGATTCAGTCATGTCCAGTTCTTTGCCATCCCCTGGTCTGTAGCCCATCAGGTTCCTCTGTCCATGGAATTCTCCAGACAAGAATACTGGAGTAGGTTGCCATACCATTTTCTAGGGGATCTTCTCAACCCAGGGATTGAACCCATGGCTCCTGCATTGCAGGCGGACTCTTTACTGTCTGAGCCACCATGGAAGTCCCCCTTCATCTACTGATGGGGCCAAGTGGACAGGTGTGGACACAGAGGAGGAGGAGCACTGGCATCATCACAGCTCTGGAGTCCTCAGCTGGCTACTGGCCTGGGAACCAACAGTCTTTGTGGCCATGGTGGTGGCTCATCTTTTCACCTCTTGGCTCAAGATCTCGAGAATCGGGAAAGAGAATCTGATGGGCTTAGTTGAGTTCACACACCACCACTTAGTTAGGGGTGGACAAGGGATGGTCCCCCCAAATTGCACACAATGGTGGTGGGGTGCCATGAGAAAGAGATACATATGCTGAGATACACACACGTTCACACGTGTACACATAAACCCATAAACGTCCAAAAGAGTGGCCAATAATTAGCCAGGAGATGTGTTCCTTTTCCATCTATACCTGCAAAGGTGCATACAATGGACTCAGACATCACTCTCGCACAAAGAGGCTGCAGGATACCTTGGCAGGAATCACATCACACTCCCAGGTTCCCAAAGGAAACAGTAATTCAAAAGGAGAAAGATGAAGCTCTAATCCTCAAAACAGGTTTCTTTCTTAAAGAAGAAAAATAGAGGCCATGTCTTCTCACTGGGAATCTTCCCATCAGAATTTTCTAGAGATCAAAACCGTGAAACGTGTTTTTCAGGAGAGTCAGCAAACTAAAATCGGACTTTCCCTGCAGATTTTTGTTTGTTTGTTTGTTTGTTTGTTTTGCTGCCCCTTTCCCCTTTATCACGTGGAGATTGAGAATAACAAAGGCAAAACCCAGGAGATGGGGTTTCTAGGCACTGCTCACGGTGTCAGGTGGGCCAAAGTTCACAAAGCGTCGCTTCAGGTCAGTTCTTGGATGTTTCTAAGTGACATTTCAGGCAGTTGTTTCCCCAGGAAGAAGGGAGACTTTTTCACCAAAAGTGTTGCACAGTGCAGACTCTCCATGTGTAGGAAGAAAACGGAGGAAGGAAGTAAAGAAAGGAGAAAGGGAGGGAGGGAGGGAAGCAGGAAGGGGTGAGGAAACCCAACCTTGAATCATCAGCATCATGAGAGGATACCACATCCTACTCACTCTTGACCTTTCTGGCCAGCACCCATGTGCAAAGATCTAGAAACAGACTCGGGGGAAAGGAGGCAGAATTACTGAGGACTCCTCCCCCTCACTGGGGCTTTCCTGGTGGCTCAGAGGGTAAAGTGTCTGTCTGCAAAGTGGGAGACCGGGGTTCGATCCCTGGGTCGGGAAGATCCCCTGGAGAAGGAAATGGCAACCCACTCCAGTATTCTTGCCTGGAGAATCCCATGGACGGAGGAGCCTGGTAAGCTACAGTCCCTGGGGTCGCAAAGAGTTGGACACGACTGAGCGACTTCACTTTTCTTTCTTTCCTCCCTCTCATTAGCAAAAGTGTATGGGTCTTCACCAAGGATACGAAAGAGCATGTCCTGAGAGTTCCACTGATCCATGATCTATTCAAAGAGCTAATGATTGCCAGGCTAACGGTTTTAGAGTAGAAATGCACAGGCCCCTTCTAATCCAACAATCTTATTTTACAAATGAAGACACTAAAGGACTAGAAACATCATACGGGACTTCCACTTTTGGCCAAAATAGAGCAGCAGGGACCATATTTACCATCTGTTCTAAAACAGATGGAAAAAAAAATCCCTCTCATCAACATGTGTCTCTCTCCCTCCTCTTTGAAAACCAGCTCAGGACTGGAGCGCAGGGCTGGGGCTAGGGTGAGGGCAACTGAGGCACTCTGACCAGCACCCAGGATGAGGCTGCCTCAGTCTCAGAGGCGTGGCACTTTGCCTGCCTCCAAAGGACAGTGGTGTGGAACTGAGGTGAAGATCCAGGTAAAGATCTAAGCTGAGAGCTTGGAGCTCCACTCAGCAGCTTCCTCTCATGTGATTTTGGTCTGGACTCTTGTTCAGTCGCTAAGCTGAGTCCAACTCTCTGCAGCCCTATGGACTGCAGCATGCCAGGCTTCCCTGTCCTTCACTGTCTCCTGGAGTTTGCTCAAACTCACGTCCATTGAGTTGGTGATGCCATCCAACAATCTCATCCTCTGTTGCCCCCTTCTCCTCCTGCCCTCAATCTTTCCCAGCATCAGGGTCTTTTTCAGTGAGTCGGCTCTTTGCATCAGGTGGTCAAAGTACTGGATCTTTAATTTCAGCATTAGTCCTTCCAATAAACATTCAGGGTTGATTTCCTTTAGGATTAATTGGTCTACCTTTGATGAAAATATGCACTCATATCAGACTCCCTGCCTCCTCCATCAAAGCCTCCCCCATCTGCCCTGCCTCCACTTGCTGCCCCCCTGCCCTGCGGGTGCCCCAGGGTGGCCGCTGCCCGGAGCCCTGTCCATCATGGCTGGGATTGCCTCCCGCCACACGCTGACTGGAGATGCTCCTGGAGGACTTGAGCACCAGCCACCTGGCGCTTCCTCGGACCCATCCCACTCTTTCTCCCCAGCTTCACGTGCTATGCTCAGGGCCTCTGTCAGGCCCGCGCAGCATGGACTCCAAGCAGAAAGGGACCCTGAGCAGATTGGACTGGACTGGCCTTGTCCCTGGAGATGCGGGTGTGGGGTGACGGGTGGAGTTAGTCCCCCTGCATCCAGCTAAGGTTTTCTGTCCTCCTCTGCAGACAGACCCTGGTTACTGGCCGCCCCTTACAGGTGGGCAGTGGGGGAGAATGTTAAGAGGCCAGCTGGGTGCCCCCACCCCCGCCAGAAGGCTCTGTTTCCAGCAGTGGTGGGACAGCAGGCTTGAGCCTCTCTCTAGCAGTCAAAACAGAACTTGCAAAACCGAGAGCAGACAGCCTTCCTGCGTGTCCCAAGGCCCCTGGCTGCTCCGCAAGGCACGCAAGTCTCCCCAGATATCAGTGTACAGTCGGCACCCTGGGTCATTCCCTGCGTGATGGAGGGCGGGCGGGTGCCTTTCCCTTATCTAAGCCAAGGGCGGGAGTGACGATAAGGGCATCTTGGGCTGGGAAGGCCCCCCTCCAAGGGTCATCTCTGGCATCTGCCCTGCGTCCAGCTAAGGTTTTTCTGTCCTCCTCTGCAGACAGACCCTGGTTGCCGGCCGCCCCTTACAGCAGCCCCTGCTCATTAACAGTCCAGCCACGGGCGGCTCCCTGCGCACGGGATGGTCAGGGAACGATGCCTTTCTGAGATCTGGGTTAGACGTCACCTGCTCTTACACGAGACCCGTCTCTCTTGTCTTATCTCTTGCGGAGACGGGAACAGAGAGTCATGGGCTGGAGGAGGACCAGGGGGAGGGATTGAAGTCAAAACCAAGGCAGTCCAGTCCAAGGCTGAGGATGCTTGGCTCTGTCTAAATCCTGGCTCCTCAAAATGTGGTCCACAGGCAGGAAGCATCTGCCTCCCCTGGGAGCCAAGGAAAAATGTGGGATCCCGGGTCCCACATCAGACCTGCTAATTCCGCTTCAGCATTTTTATCAAGGTCTCCCAGGGACTCATCTGCTCATTTAAGTCTGAGAAGCGCCGGACTAGCGCTTGGTGTCCTTGTTCACTGTGAGCTTCGGGGCAGGGGTCTCAACCCAAAGGAAGACTGTGTGTGGAGGTGTCAGTGTCCGCCCCTCATCCCACCCTTCCCCAAGCCTCCCAGCATGCCGGGCTCCACTCCAAAACCATCCCAGCCGCCCACCGCTAGCCTCGGACCCTGCAGGCAGGTGGGAGTGGTCCCCAGGCAGTGGGTCCCTCCATCTCTGTTCCTAATGGAGAAGGCTGCCCACCCCTACGTCACCCGGCTTTGGGCCTATTTCTGCACGCAGCACAGGCCACTTGGTTCAGTGGGGTGGCGAGGGGTTTTGTTTTTCTTCTCTTTATGTGTGTGTGATTCACTCGGCTTGCTTCTTTTTGTTTTGAACAAGGGGTGGGTTTTGTGTCTCTGAACGACACCCTTGTGGCCCGTGTCCCCCCGCCCCACCCACCCACCCACCCCTTGGAGGAGAGGCTTCTGTTTTTGAAGCATCAGGGTTCTGCCACCCGGACCTGGGGAGGCATATTTAAAGCTGTTTAAAGTGACAGACCAGGCAAACAGGATTAACTCTGTGGCCCAGAAGGGGAGGTGTGGGCCGGAGGGGGCCACTGAACGGTTTACATGGGTGAGCAGGAGGAGGACGGCCGGCCGGCCGGGCTGGGAAGGAGCCGACCGCTCGAGGCGGCCAAGAAGTCTCTATCTGGGAGGTAGGCAGAGAGCTTGCAATCTGCCGGGTGATTGGATTAGACATGGTGTGAAATTTGGAGCAGGGCTGCACGGCTGGGGCTGGGGCCCGGGGCTGCTTCGGGGCCCCAGACGGCGCGGGGGCTCCTGTCCTGCCCCAGCGGGCCTTGGAGACGGACTAGACAGCTTGGCCTCGCGGGTTCCCCTGCACCCGGCCCCGTGTCTCCCCGAACCACAGAGCCTCCCCTGCCTTCTCGGGGGGCTCGGGGCCCAGGGACCCCTTATTCACATCCACCCTGGCTCAGCCGCGCTCTCAGCAGCAGAGGGGGAGGACCCGCTCTCTTCCTTCATTTTCCTTTGTCTCGCTTCCATCTTCCTCGGGTCCCGTCTCTCTCTTGCCCCGTGCGGTTCACCCCGAGGACTCTGCTCCATCTGCAGCTGTCCAACTCCCTGATTCCATTTGTGTTCTCCACTTTTGGAAATTTGGACGGACGTCTCTAAGGATTTTGTAGCTTCTCCCTGAAGTCTGATCGGGCCACCGGGACTGGGGCAGTGGGATTTCTCTTCGTTGGGAAGTTGACAAGGTTTAAGCCTTTCTGGCAAAGGCGCTAACATGAGGTGCAAGTCCAGAAAGGGAAAAGAGGGACTGGACCTCTTGGTCGAAGGGTTGGAACCGGGTTTAATGGGCACTCCCGGACCCCGCCCAGCAGAGTGGGAGAGTCAGCCCGGAGAGTCAGCCTCTGGCTGGCGTGGGTGACGCACGCTGGTGGCCAGAGTACGGACGCCTGGATCCCGGGCAGAGGACTGAAGCCCACCATCTCCTGGCTCTACGCTGACTCTTGTCATAAAAGGCAGCAGAGGAGAAGCCACTGCAGGAGGGTCAAGGCCCAGACACAGGTCTGAGATCTTGGTTTTTCACCAGCCGAGTGGTCAGGAGAATGCAGCCAGTGAGTGACCCCAGATAACTGCTCATGGTCGGGAGAACTGCATGGATGAGTCCCACCCAATTTCCTGACCCACAGAATTGTTGTTTTAAGGTGCTAAGTTCTGGGGTTGTTTGTTACACAGCAGTACACCCACTGAAACACTCTGTGATTGTGTTTGTGGTCCAACACCAGTGAAACCATCACTTCTTAGCTAATCTTTCAGGGTCAGTCTATCATCTACTGTTGCGTGGGCTGCAAACCAGCCTAGGACTCTCTCAGTCCTTGGAAGAAAGGGTCACCCAGGCATCGTGATGCTCAAGGTTGGGAGAACTGCCTGATTCTGTAGACAAGATCAGGAGTGTGTTAGAATGCACTGGTGCCGCTCTGGAAAGAAGAAGTGGGTCCCCTACATTTAAGCCTGCCATTATTCCATTCCATCCTCATTTCTTTGGCTCAATCCCTGCTTGCATTCCCAAGCCATCCAAGGACCATATAGTTTCAATTCCCTGTAGGTGATTTCTAGCTCATCCCAGGGTCATCATTTTCATCTGTCTCCCTAGAAACTCCTATCATTTCTCTGCACTAAATACTGGAGTTGAAGTTCACTCCATCATGCCAGCTGCCAGATCTAAAGAGAGCCCCAAGGTGCAGTGTTCTGCCCATGGCCATGGAGAGCTAGATCCCGCAATCTGCTCTCCTGGGGATGTTTGCAGAGCTCTTAGCGTGCAGTTGGTGCCCCAAAGTGAGTCCCCAGGCAGGTAAACCTCCAATGGTTAAGTAAGACTATTTTAAACCGTATCAGATAGTTAAAAGGCTAGGGAGAGGAAGGGAGCAAAAATAGTGTACTAAGATGAACTCAAGAGTATTAATACTTATTCTTGGGACTTGGTGGTGGTCCAGTAGGTAACATTCCTCACCCCCAATGCAGGGGGCCTGGGTTCGATTCCTGGTCAGGGAACTAGATTCCACAATCAACTGAAGATCTCACAAGCGCGATTAAGACCCAACACAGCCAAAATAAATAAAAATTTTAAAAAGAGCCCTTATTCTGGGAAAAAAAACCCTACTTCCTATCCATAGGAGACTAGTTCTATAAACCACAATATCCTCACACAATGGAATATTAACAGCTATGAAAACAATGAGGAAGTTTTAAAAATACATTGATATGAAAAGTTAGCCAATGTACACTGTTCTATAAAAAAGAGTTTCAAAATGTGTACAAAGTGCGCTTCCTTTTTGTCTAATGGAGAAGGACAACAATAATTTATACTTACATGTGTTTGTATTTGCATTAAAAAACACAGAGAGAACACACATGAAATTAACAACAATGGTTTCTGCTGGCAGAGCAGAGAGGAAAGAGAGATGCCAGGGTCGGCTGGTGACACGGTGAATTGATATTTACCATAAGCTTTTTCATTGTTTTGATCTTGGACCATGTGAATTGCATTACCTAATCCAAAAAAACACTGGGGGTCGGGGAGAAAGGATACGTACTTTGCCTAACTTGATTAAAGAAAAAGCACAAGAAGAAAAACCAGGATCAGAAGCTCTGGATGGAACCATGCCTGTCTCAGTTGCCCGGGGAAAACCCCGGGATTTACAAGGAGCTTGAAAAAATCTTAGGAAGGAGGTGAGGTGAAGGCAGTGCTTTATCATGGTTTCCAAGAATCTGAAGCCACGTTGGTACTTGCGGGGCCAGGTGGGAGACACAGGCTCTCATACCTGAAGGAGGCGTTAAACTCTGGGAACTGCTAGGATGGGTTTCCGTCAAGACTTAGGAATCTCATGCTTTGATTTGGGTGAGTCTTGACTGAGCTTCCAGACCACGAGTTCAAGATAATTATTCCAGTCCACATACTCCCTGACAGCGAGGAAGAGTTCCTTTCTCCAGCCAGATCCCAATTGCAGGTGAAAACTGGCAAGTCTGAAGCTGACCTCCAGGGGCCAGGGGGCTTGTGCCTTGGGTACCAAATCTGTACAAAGTGAAAAGAGTTGTACTTGTTAAATAAGCATCCCTTTCCTTCTTTTATTTTTTAAAGCAAATCTCTTTAAAAAGCTATTTTTGGTTGTGCTGGGTCTTCGTTGCTGCACAGGCTTTTCTCTAGTTATAGAAAGTGGGGGCTACTCTCTAGTCCTGGTTCTTGGGCTTCTCTTGTTGCAGAGCATAGGTTCAAGGCTCCCGGGCTTCAGCAGTTGTGGCTCAGACTTAGATACTCCGAGGCACGTGGTATCTTCCCGAACCAGGGATTGAACCTGCGTCCCCTGCGTTGGCAGGCAGATTCTTAAGAAATAGAATATTACAACTTCCTGGAGAGCAGGGACATACACTCCTTTTCCACTCCTTATTCCACTACTTGTGGAATAAACGAATGAATGAATGCATTGTCTAAAACCCACGAAATATACTTTATCTGTGAGTTGTGTGAAAAATCATTTGCAACAAGCCATCAAATTATTTTCGGAAGCAGCGAAGGTTCCAGGTTGTGTCTTACACTGGGAGGCGGTGACAGCTTTGCCGGTAGAGGGCAGTGGTGACTTGTCAATTAATACAAGCGAGTGTGTGTGTGTGTGTGTGTGTGTGTGTGTCTGCATCCTGCAGCCCACACTCTTCTCTGTTCCTCCTCTCCACCATCAGCTCCTTCCTGCCGTATCTGTCAAGGCAGAATGACCTGCCTTCGGTCAATACATACGCTTCAGTGATGGACAGTTGAGGTCATGGTCCTTGACCCACGAAACCCCCTTGGCTGGACTTGGCAAACCCACTCCGTGCTGGAATGAACTTGAATTCTACATTAATACCTTCTTAATAACATTCAGAAACCGTGGGGATTGTTTTCTGGGAAAGAAGATGCCGCCCCCTCCCCTCTTCCCCTGGGGCCCCTGACCCCTCTTTATCTGCTGACAGGCACCATATCTAATCTCGGGAATGAGGGGCAGCTCTGCAAGACCTGGGCGCTTTCCGGGTGGAGGGAGCGGGCAGGGAGGAGCGCCCGGCCAGGATCGCAGGCTGCTCAAATATTTAAGGGTACAAAGAAGCAGCTGTCAAGCACTTGTGCATTCGGGAGGGAGAGGGAGCCGGGTATAATTAGCCTGCCCTGGTTCCCCGCGAGGACTTCTCCCCTGGGGCCCCCTCAGCCCAACCGACTGCATGCAGATCAGCACCAGGGGAGGCTGATGGCTGGCATTCCTTTCCTCCAAAACTCTGGGAAAGAAGACTTTCCTCTCCAGGGGAATAAACGGGGACGTCCTTCACCCCCTGACTTTTTCTGGACCTCAGTTACTTCAGTTGATAAATAGGAGAACTGAATTCACCCACTCCGCTTCCAACCTGACAGTTCAGTGATGGAATTGAGCGCCTTGGCTTCCGTGGTGGCTCAGCTGCTAAAGAATCGCCTGCATTGTGGGAGACCTGGGTTCAATCCCCGGGTTGGGAAGATCCCCTGGAGAAGGGAATGGCTACCCACTCCAGTATTCTGGCCACGAGAATTCCATGGACTGTATAGTCCATGGGGTCGCAAAGAGTCAGACACAACTGAGCAACTTTCACTTTCACTTCACTACAAAGCGATGAGCCCAGTGCTACCCAGCAGAATGCACACAGGGACCCACTGGGACAAAACTAAGTCCAGAAAGTCAGCTACATGTAAAGTCAGGTCAGGCCTCCTGGGGCCGAGCATGCTATAGGCTAGAACCTATAAGAAGGAGCAAGGGAGGTGTCAGACAGCAAGGGAGAACGATGACATCCAAGTAGGAATCACCCTTTCCATTTGTGTGTTTCTTATGAAGTGCTTCCATGTCTGGCAGCTCACTGGAAACCTCAGGATGGACGGTGAGGTCGACTAGAGCAGGGCGGCCCCATTTTAAAGATGTGTGCCTGTATGCTCAGTAGCTCAATCACGTCCTACTCTTTGTGATGCCATGGACTATAGTCCACCAGGCTCCTCTGCCCATGGGATGTTCCCGGCAAGAATACTAGAATGGGTTGCCATTTCTTTCTCCAGGGGATCTTCCCTACCCAGGGATCAAACCCATGTCTCCTGAGTCTCCTGCATTGGCAGGCAGATTCTTTACCACTGAGCCACTTGGGAAGCACATTTAGGGTGAGCATCCTCTTCCTGTTTCTCCCATTTTCTAATTTCATAGTCAGTGCCCCTGGAATAAGTGGGTAGAAGGCACTGGTGGAAACAAACAAGGCTCCCCGGGTTCCACACAAAGATGGCAAAAAGTTCAGGTTGGGGGATTTGGGCAAGATCTTCCCCACAAGTGCCCCCAAACAACCCCAATCCTTGTGGGTAGGAGGGGGCTCGAAAGCTGTAAGCTTGTGGGCTACAGAGGTGAAAGGCAGAGTGGAAAGGGAAGAGCCATCAGTCTTGGTTTTCAGAGGTAGAGACTGAAGGCTATTTCATGCTTAGCGTTCATCAGACTTCAACATTGAAAAAAAAAGAAACTAAAACCCTCTGTGTACTGAGCCTGAAAGGAGCTACGTCAAGGGATGAAGGGCACTAATAAGTGTGGTCCAGTGCCTTCCTCCCCCCAGCAAGGAATACAGCACTCCTTAACATTAACAGGAGTCTGTAGGGTCCTGGCTGGAAGCACTGGGTTACCTGTGACCTGGGGGAGCTGGAGAGGGAGGCATGGCGGGGGAGAGAAGCCCTTGTAAACGTGGGTGGAGTCGGCACGCCAAGTTGTGGGGGGCAAGTGCCAATCTCTGCCCCACAGATGTTTTAGAAACACGGTAGGACACAGTTAACTGGATTCATCACCCGTCTCAGGTAAGAAATCACTGAAAATGATAGTAACAATCATTGTCCTGTTAAGGTAACTTGATATGTGTGCATGCTTAAGTCCTTTCAGTCGTGTCTGACTCTTTGCGACTCCATGGACTGTAGCCCACCAGGCTCCTCTGTCCATGGGGATTCTCCAGGCAGGAATACCAGAGTGGGTTGCCATGCCTTCCACCAGGGGATCTTCCCAACCCAGGGATCAAATCAATGCCTCTTATGTCTCCTGCATTGACAGGCAGGTTCTTTACCACTAGCACCACCTGGGAAGCCCCATTTCCTGGTCTCTATACACATATTAACTCACTTGATCCCCTAAATCTGGGACACATACAAGGCAGGAATTATTTCTGTTCTTTCACAGAGGAGGAAACTGAGGCCCAGAGTATTGAAATGGTTTGATCAAGGTCATGCAGCCGTACAGTTCTGAGCTGAAGTTCAAACACAGAATCCTGACTCCATCTCGACCCTGTTTTCTTTCCAGGTAAGAAAAGCTGGGAAGGGCTTCCCTGGTAGCTCAGTGGTAAAAAATCTGCCTGCCAATGCAGGAGACTCAGGTTCCATCCCTGATCTGGGAAGATCCCAAGTGCCACAGAGCAACTAAGCTCGAGTGCAAAATAAATAAATAAATAAATAGAAGAGACGGGAAGAGAAAGAGCCTGAACAGCAGCCTGGCCTCCCAGACTTTTCTGAGGGCCTTGCTGGGTACTGTGCTAAATCACTTCAGTCATGTTCGACTCTGTGCGGCCCCATGGACTATAGTCCACCAGGCTCCTCTGTCCATGGGATTCTCCAGGCAAGGATACTGGAGTGGGTTGCCATTTCCTCCTCCAGGGGTTCTTCCCGCCCCAGGGATCGAACTCAGGTCTCTTGCCTTGCAAGCAGATTCTTTACTGTCTGAGCCACAAGAGCTCCAGGTAAAGGTGGTCCAGTACAGAGTTACTTGTGCAGTGCCCAGGCTGCGACACCGGACACAGGTTCCCCATAATTTCAGGAAGTTTGCGTGACTTGAAGGAAGCAGAAGGAAGAGGGAAGGAAGGATGGGGATGTAGCAGAGGAGTGCAGAGAGAATTGAAAGAAAAAGTGATGGCCTGAGAATCCATAGTCTCTTTTTTTTCAACTGAAGTATAATTGACTCACAGTATTATATTAGTTTCACGGGAACAACATTGTAATTCAATATTTTCAAACATTACAAGACAATCACCAGGATAAGTCCAGTAACCATCTGTTCCTGTACAAAGTTATTACAATGTTATTGGCTATATTCCCTACGCCTGTACGTTACATCTCTGTGATCTATTTAAATTTTATCACTGGGACTTTGCACCTTGTAATCCCCTTCATCATTTTGCCCATCCCCCCTTCCCTTTTCCCTGGTAATCATCCACTTGTTCTCTGCATCTATGGGTCTGCTTCTGGGGAGTCGGGGAGGAGAGTGGGGAGTCAACGTATTTTTCCATTTGTTTTCTTTTTTTCTGTTCTACATATAAGTGAAATCATTTGGTATTTGTCCTTCTCTGACTCATTTCACTTAGCATAATACCCTCTAGGTTCATCCATGTGCTAAGTCACTTCAGTTGTGTCTGAGTCTTTGTGACCCTATGGACATATATATAGCCCTCCAGGCTCCTCTGTCCATGGGATTCTCCAGGCAAGAATACTGGAGTGGGTTGCCATGCCCTCCAGAGGATCTCCCTGATCCAAGGTTGGAACATGCATCTCCTGCATTGGCAGGCAGATTCTTTACCACTAGCACCACCTGGAAAGCCACCTGGGATGGACCTAGGTTCATCCATGTTATAATAGCAAGATTTACTTCTTTTTCACAGCTGAGTAATATTCCATTTTATACACATATACTACCTCTTCTTTTATTCATTCATCTCTGGCTGGACACTTGGGTAGTTTCCATGTCTTGGCTGTTGTAAATGATGCTGCAGTGAACACAGGGGTGCATATATCTTTTCAAATTAATGCTTTGAAAAATTGAAAAACAAAACATTGCTGGGACTTCCCTGGTCGTCCAGTGGCTAAGACTCTGCACTCCCAAAGCAAGGGGTCTGGGTTCAATCACTGGTCGGGGAACTAGATCCCACATGCTACAACTAAGAGTTCACGTGCCACAACTAAGACCTGGTGCAGCCAAGTAAAAAATACTTCAAAAGAAAAAGTACTGCTAAGACTGATGTCAAAGAGTGTACTGCCTATGTTCTCTTCTAGGGGTTTTATGGTTTCAGGTCGAAGAATCCATGGTCTTGGAGTTTAGTCCAACTGTGCTTTTATCTGCAACCTGGGGAAAATCACTCCATCAATTTGAGCCTCAGGCCTGCCCTGCATAAAATAAGATGCTGGAATAAATGGATCTAAAGCCCCTTCTGTCTCTAAAACCTTAGGACTAAAAAATCATCTGTGTTCACATGTACACACACACACACACACACACACACACACACACACACAGAGACCATTGCACCCAGATTATGAATGTCAACACTCATTCATTCATTTAAAGTAGTTGCCTGTTAAATGCAAAGCAATTTTAGTGCCCAGTTATGACTTAAAGATGAGCATAAGCTAGACACATATTTGAATTGCAAAGTAAACCAAATTATTTATGTTCGTATATCAGTCTATGTGTGCCAAGAAGAGGGCTGGAAATTTAGCACAGGTTTTTAGTGACTTAGGCAGGGACGAAATGCTGGGTCCTCACATTCACGTAGCTGTTAACTAAGCTTCCCAGGTGGTTCAGACAGTAAAGAATCCACCTGCCCATCCAGGAGACATGGGTTCGATTCCTGGATCAGGAAGATCCCCTGGAGAAGGGAATGGCTACCCACTCCAACATTCTTGCTTGGAGAATCCCATGGACAGAGGAGCCTGACTGGGCTACAGTCCACGGGGTCACAAAGAGTTGGACATGACTGAGTGACTGGGCACACATCAGTAAGCTCAGAGAGTGTGTCCTGCACACGAACTAAACCAAGCGTCCAGGGGCACCTGAAGACACAGTGAAACCCAACGCATGAGCTCGATGAACTATCTCGTGTTCCAAACTCCCAAACGAGAGCCGCGATTGCCCTTAAGACACAGGTCGTCCTCAAGAAGTCCTGAGGACTTCTTCCTGCATTAGGAGAGAGCGATGACTGTGGAGGGGAAGGGGTTAAGCTGTGGTGGGAGTTTGCTGGTTGGAAGGGTTTTTATGAGCCCTGGCAGGGTGAACATGCCTCCTGCCCACTTCTGCCAATGCCACGGTGGAATGAAACACTTCCTTCTACACTCCAACTGCATCTCCCCTCCTAATCCCACCTCGAGGCCGGGGCAGAGGGTGGAAGCCAGGAGGGAGAGAGCGCCAGTCCACCAAGATTCACAGAGAGGTTGGGTCAGTGGTCCTGGCCCACACAGGAAATCGGATGCAGGGGCCCTGGCGCCGCCTTGGGCAATCCATGAGCTCCAGGCTTTGCTTCCAACAGATGCTTGTGTTTCCTGCGATGTTTGTTTAATGGTAGAAACATTTCAGGGGAAACCAGAAACCTGGCTTCTCTGAGGCTCACCTGTTGCTTTGGAATGTATTTATTTGTACTTGGGGCCCCGTCTCGGCAAACCGTTCCCATCCTCCAGCCAGGAGGCCGATGTGCTTACGTCACGGTCTCCACGGCGACGGGCTGTGATATTACAAACGGCAGATTGTGCCTCCAGGTAGATAGCGAGTGACCCTGGCAGGTACGATGGGCCAAACAAACTTCCTGTTTCCAGGAAGAGGTCTCGGGGAAGAACAGTAAAATGTGCCCTCACTCCCCACCCCCAGACACACTCTTCTCCAGTGCCACAAGCACTTCACCATGTGAGGTCTAGTTTTTTCTCTCATTATTCTTTCGAAAGGAGGCAAAGGGTTGGGGGGAGGGGGGCAAAAGCATTTCTGCTTCCCTTAATGATCACCAACTCCCCATTCCTCTGCCTCCATCTTACCCATAAACTAAAGACAAAGCTGCCCGTGGCACTGTCACATCTAAGTGTGGACCCTGGGGATGGAAACCTGCATCCCGGGCATGGTGGTGATGAACCTTCGTGGGTCTATGGTGATTCATTCTCTAGAGAGGAGACAAGAGGGGACTTTCCTGGAGGTCCTGTGGCTGAGACTCTGCGCTCCCAAAACTGGGGGTGGCTGGGCCCAATCCCTCATAAGGGAACCAGATCCCACATGCTGCAAGTAGGAGTTCACATGCCATAACTAAAAGATCTGGCATAGAAGAAGTTCAGAGGAGTTAATACAGGGGTGCCAGGGGGCTTCCTAAAGTCATCAGGGAATCAGGATCCTTCTATGTGGTCTGCTATCCTCAGAGCTTGGCTCCTGCCTCATGGCTCAGAACAACTGCTGAGCTCCAGCTCTCAGGCCAGCATCCCACCAGCAGAAACAAGGAAGCAGTGAAGAGGGGCATACTCCTTCCCTTTAAATACACTTCCTGGAACTTTCCCACAGCACTTTCCCTCAATTTTAGAGACCACAAGGGAAGTCGATAAATGTCATCCTTATTCTGCTGACGTTATAGATCCCGCTTTTCTGGGTTGCATTTCTATGGAAGAGGCAGGTAATGATTGCTGGGACAACTAGCAGACCCAGGTCCAGTTCCTGTCCTGAATAATTACTTTCCCATCTTTGAGAGACCATTTTTCTCATTCCTCAATGGTCAGGACTGATGGAATCTCTAAGTTCACTTCTGCTTTTCATAAAGCAGGCGTTTAAATAGGACTATGAAAGTGAAAGTGTTAGCTGTTCAGTCCGAATCCAACTCTTTGCAACCCCATGGACTGTAGCCCACCCAGTTCCTCTATCCATGGAATTCTCCAGGCAAGAATACCGGAGTGAGAAGCCATTTCCTTTTCGAGGGGATTTTCCCAACCCAGGGATCGAACATGGGTCTCCTGCATAAATAAGTCTGGGGGAGCGCAAAGTACAGCAGGTCAGGTGATTTTCTCAAAATGTGCAGCCAACTTTAGCCAAGGCAGGAGGGACACACGGTGGCCCCGACCCCTAGTCCTACAGAGTCACGGGTTTAGGAGGCTCAGCTGGGTCTGAGTCAGGAGCCAGGAAGAGAGGCTGTCACTGCACAAAGCCCTGGGAGCTGATGGATGCCAGGGACCAGGGGAGGCGTGGGAGTCCTGGCTGAGAGCAACCCCAGGAAGCTGCAGATAAGAAATCTACATCCGGTGGTGCTGCGTGCCAGCTGCACACGGACTGCAGCTCCCTGGTGCCATCATGCCCCCTGGTACCCCCCACTCTCCTCCAGGGCAAGACCTGCAGTACCTGCCCCAGCCCTGGCAGTCTCCTGCCACCTGGCAGGGAGCTTTGGATCCCGAGAGGCACACTTCACAGCCGCATCCATCCGTGGGGTCCCTGAGTTCCCAGGCAAGGCATCCCTGCCTGGGCTGGTGGCTACGTGCAGACTTTCCTGTTATCGCCCTGCATCTGGCCCAGCCCCTCCAGCGCTGATGCTGCTGCCTGAGTAGGACCTGCCCTCCCACGGATGGTTCCTCCTCCCTCCCCAGGGCCTCAGGAAAGGTATTTAGGCTGGCAGTTTGCCTGCCTCCTCTCCCCGGGTGCCGGGTCCTCTGAACACCCCACAGACTGTAGAGGTGATGGTTTTGAAAGATCTTGCATATGCAGGCTTGCCGTATCCCGGGGTGGTGGGGAGGTGCCAGGGCCAGGACTAGTTTGGGCTGGAAGGTGGGGGGCCCTGGGTTCTGTTCAGGATTATGTGGACCCACAAGGGAAGAAAGGCACTGTCAAGCTCAAGGTTGACCTTGCGGAGGTAGGTAGGGTGGAGCCCGTCCAAATGCGGGGAGGGAAGCTCTCTGAGCATCCATCCTTAGGAAAGTCAGTCTCCCTCCCTGAGCGGGATGCTCACCTCTTGACTTCAGACCGGGAAGTTATCCTCAGCCCCTTGCACAGGGGAGGACACTGGGGCTCAGCCATTAGGAGGGGGTATCATTTCCATTCCATCAGGCCAGAGACCCTTTCTAAGGGGTTGCTGGGCCACCATCGAGGCCAGGCCTCAATGTGCGGGGTCTGCAGTGGTGAATTCCCCTTTTTTTCTTTTCTTTTGAAAAGTCCAGCGTAGGAGAGTTAACTCTTCAGGACAGTTAAGCTGAGCTTCCTTATTATCAAACAGGTTTCCCTTCTCCCTCCTCCTGCTCATCCCCTTCCCCTCCTCCCTCTTCTTCTTCAGGAAAGTGTCTCCTTTTAAACAATGAAACCCTCGCCTCTAAGCCCAAAGTCTTTTCTGAAGTCCCTGTCGCTCCCCTTCCCGGAGGAACCCCTGTGGTCAGTTCAGGGTGTCTCTTCCTGGCCCGCGGGTGCACACAGAGCCCTCTTTTCCTGACAAAGCCACCCGCCTGGATGGCTGTGTAAGTTTTGTCCCCAGATGGACAGAGTCAGACATGGAGAGAGGGGCAGGTCTGCCCGGGGATGTCCTGTCTCCTGCCCCTCCCAGGACCTCGCCACAATTCCACAGAGGAGCTGTCTGCTCTGAAACACATCATGACTGAGTCTCTCTCTTGGTTTTAGGAAAACAAGGTACAATAGACAGACCATGAATCATGAATGGTGGCCATTAGGATGCCTGAGTTCTGCTGTTTCTTGCACGGTTAGAATGGAATCAAGAATTTTTCATGCCTTGTGTTGCCTCCACATGAAAGACGAATGGAGAATATATCTTGTGCCTCCTTGAGATTTCTAAGTTTAAAAGATTCAGGGACTTCCCTGATGGTCCAGTGGTTAAGACTTCGCCTTCATAAGTCAGGGAATGTGGGTTTCATCCTTGGTCAGAGAACTAAGATCCCACCTGCCTTGTGGCCAAAAAAACTGAAAAACATAAAACAGAGCAATATTGTGGCAAATTTTTTTAAAGACTAAAATTTTAGAAGGAAGGAGCTAGGAATGAAAATAGCAACAGACAATGTAAACACTGGTCTTCAAATTCAGCAATTGCAGTCCTTGGGCAGGTCATGTTTTTTGTTTTTCTGTTTGTTTAGCATCTCCAGTTTTTCCCTATCTACTTTTAAAGTAATTAAATAGATCTGAGGATTAAATCAGATGACACTTCTAAAGAGCTAGTTTGATACCTGGCACATGATGCGTATTTGGTAAACAGTGATTTCATAACCAATCTCATTTTCTTTGAGAGGTATGGTCTTCCCCCAGTTAGTTTAACCCAGTGGACTTCATGCATTTAAAAAAAAATGAAATTCTTTCCACACATCCAGGTCTGAGGACTGTCATCATAACCTCCACTCTTAACAGCAGCCTGGAAGGTTCTAAAAAATGTTTATAACAGTGGTTCATTGAGCAAGCACTGAAAATGAAGTGGACAGCTGAGGTAATTTTCCAGATAATCCCCGCCCCAAATCAGGGGTGCCCAGGCTGAGTGATCAGAACAGTTGTGTTGATCTCTGCCCCATCTTGCCCAAGGCAGACCTGCTTTTTCACAGATCCTTTGCTTAATATATTTAAAATGTATATATATAGATACAAAATGTTGATTGGCTATTCATTTCAAATTGTATGAAGGTAACACAGAGATTCTTTGGAGGAAAGAAAGAGATTGAGTCGCTTAGCATGTGAAATTCTAGTTTTAAAACGGATGCTAAATCCAGATCAATGATCATATTAATAATAGTCTTGGGATTTCCCTGGTGCTCCCAATGCAGGGGACCCGGGTTCTATCCCTGGTCAGGGAACTAGATCCCAAGAGTTCACATTCTGCAACTAATACCTGGTGCACCCAAATAAATAACAGTGTTTGAAAAGTGTTTTAAAAAAAATCATGATAGCCTCACTTGCAGTCACCTTTGGAAAGCCAGAAATATAGCACTGTCTGTGGCCTCTTTTTTTTTTTTTTTTTTTATTAAACTATAGTTGATTTACAATACTGTGAATATTGTGTGAGTTTCCTGTGCACACCTTTAGATTCTTACCCATTCTAGGTTATTACAAGATATTGACTAGAGTTCCATGTGCTGTACAGTAAATCTTTGCTGTCTATCCAGTCTCTTGGGTTTCCATCATGTCTCCATAAAGGGCCCAAGGCATCTAGGAGTACCACCAACTCGCATGGAGAAAAGTGAAACTCAGAGAGGTTGTGAGACTGGTTCCTTGGTCATAGAGGAAGGACTGTGGTTTCAGGTTCATCTGAGGACATCTGAGAAGCCTCCTCCCATCCTCTGGGGAACATACAGCCTCCCAAGAGAGAGTCAGTCCCCTAAGGTGTGCTGTGGATATGCCCTCAGCCGTGTCCGACTCTTTGCAACCCCACGGACTGTAGCCCTCCAGGCTCCTCTATCCGTGGGATTTCCCAGGTAAGAATACTGGAGTGGTTTGTCACTCCCTTCTCCAGGGGATCTTCCTGACCCAGGGATCAAACCCACATCTCCTGTGTCTCCTGCATTGCAGGTGGATTATTTAGTCACTGAGCCGTCAGCGAAGCCCTGAAACCCTGACAGTCTGGAGCAACGTGAGGAAGGCTGCAGGACCAATCACGCTTCCCCCTTCTCTGCCCTCTTCACCCAAGAGCGTTCCTCCCACTTAGATGCCTGAAGTGATTCATTCCTTGGAGGAGTCCAACCACAGGTCCAAGGATGCTCCGGGGCTGGCGCATGGTAGAGCCTGGGAGGCATCTTTGTTCAACACTCCCCATGTGGTCCACAGCCAGGTTTTAGCTCAGTTTGATTTGAGTCTTGCTTTCCTCGCTGTCCTAATCTGAAAAGGAAGGATACCTCAGAAGAATGAATCCCAGGTGGCTGGAACCTTAATGCAAAACTGTCCTGGTTCTGAGAGATGGCCCTCGATAAAGGGGCTTCCTGATCAAATATGTGTGGCAGTGCTAACCACACTTTTCACTTTCTTGCAGATTCGCTGTTCATACTAGTGTGGGTAAAGCTCTCAGAATACTTTTTTTTAAATGTTTATGTATTTACTTGTCTGCGCTGGGTCTTAGTTGGGGCATGCGGGAACCTCTCGTTAGGGCACACGGACTCTCTAGTTATTGAACTCGGGCTCGGTACTTGAGGTGCATGGGTTTAGTTGCTCCAGGTCTGCGGGATCTTAGTTCCCCAACCAGGGATGGAACCTGAGTCCCCTGCATCGCAAGGTGGATGCTTAACCACTGGGCCACCAGGGAAGTTCCCAGAATTCTTAGTAAAACTGGGTCAGCACCATTTCCCAAATGGAGTTGATCCAGAAACTTCCACTATTTCTCCCCGAACTCCTATTAGTGTTGCACGAAACACACTTTGGGATACACTCACTTTGTGTAACTTGCTTTCACAGCTTTCTCTGTGGGTAATCCAGAAAAGTGAGAGGTTAAATACATGACCAAGTGAAAAGTTCAACAATTTCATAGTTGTGCTTGGGACCAGCCTAAGCTCTTGTGCAAATATCATGCAGGAGATTCCCACAGACTTGGGTGCAAGTTTTCTCTATTTTCCCTATAAAGTAAGTTTTTATGCATCAAAATTGTTTCCTACAAATATTATTTGTAGGCAGTTTTACAGTTTATGAAGTCATTGATATGTTGATACAACATACAACTCGGAGGAGGAATATTTGTATCTCCATTTTATGACAAGGATATTGACTTTCTATAAACAGAGAAGACTCTTGAGAGCCCTTTGGATAGCAAGGAGATTAAACCAATCAATCTTCAAGGAAATCAACCCTGAATATTCATTGGAAGGACGGATGCTGAAGCTGAAGCTCCAATACTTTGGCCACCTGATGTGAAAAGTTAACTCATTGGAAAAGACCCTGATTCTGGGAAAGATCGAGGGCAGGAGGAGAAGGGGGCGACAGAGGATGAGATGGTTGGATGGCATCACTGACTCAATGGACATGAGTCTGAGCAAACTCCAAGAGATAGTGAAGGACAGGGAAGCCTGAGGGTCCGGAAGACTGGGTTGTCTGCCCAGCTCTGCCGCTACCTGGCTGGCTGCCCCGTGTGTCACAACTCCTGAAGCCTGTGCACCCTAGGGCCTGTGCTCTGCAACAAGAGAAGCCATCACAATAAGAAGTCCGTGCATCACAACTAGAGAGTAGCTCTCACTCACCGCAACCCAGTGCAGTCAAAATTAAACACACATATATTTTAAATGTTTGCTAGTATCAAAAAAAAAAGTGACTCAGCACAGGCAGAACAGACTGGTGGCTGCGAAGGGGAGAGGGTTGGGGGAGGAATGGATTGAAAGGTTGGGATTACCAGATATAAGCTTTTATATATAGAATGGATAAACAACCATGTCCTACTATATAGCACAGAGAACTATATTCAGTATCTTGAGATGAGCCATTACAGAAAAGAATATTTTAAAAGATTTTATATCTAATATATAAACTATTTTGCTATACAGCAGAAGTTAGCACAACACTGTAAACCAACTATACCTCAATAAAAGACAAAAATGGAGAAAAAGAAAAGTGATTCGGGCTCTCAAAATCTGTCTCCACGCTTCTGTGTTTCAGAAATCCTTCCTAGAATCCTACAACCCAACTCACAGCCCTGCCTTTGATCTCAGCCACGAGACGTTCTACAGCCCTTGAAGACATGCATTTGCTGACCTGTTGAATGCAAATGCTCCCCAGACCTTTTCATGACCTGGGTCAGGCCGGAGGTAAGAATCTCTCTGTCTTCCCGTACCCTGGGTCCCCTCCGGGTCTATACCACGTTAATGAACACCGTTAGTCAGGCGTGGAAGAAGAAAGTAGCTGAGGGTCCGGAAGACTGGGTTGTCTGCGCGGCTCTGCCACTAACTGGCCGGCTGCCCCCAGGCAGTTCCTTTCTCACTGAGTGCTTCAGTTCCCCTGTTAATAAGCGAACACCTTGGATTTGATTAATATTTCCCAGGAGATGTTCTGAAGGACACTTCCTCAGGAGGTTAATGATTGTTACACGATCACACGCCCTCTGTGGTTAAGAACCTTTCAGAAACACCAGGACACGTGGGTCTCTACCGCAGGACACCTTGACCGTGACTCACGCATCTCCACGGGCTGATGGCTTGTACTGAACCCTTGGGTGGGGGGGGTGGTCCTCCTATGACGTTAATGTTCTACAAAACTTTGGCTCGAGTCTGGAAGGATGAGCTCTGGGGTCCCTTCCATGATGAACAGATGTGAAAAGTGGACCAAGAACTGGGCCAGAAGCCGGGAGACTTGGGTTCAAATCTCCTCCACTTACGAGTTGTGCGATGGCCCCTGTCTGAGCCTGTGTCCTCCAGGACACCTCGGGGGGCTGCGGTGAAATTATGCGTGACACCTATCACCTGCCTAGGGATTCCCCGATGGCCCAGCACTGAAGAATATGTCTGCAATGCAGGAGACACAGGATTCATGGGTTCGATCCCTGGGCTGGGAAGATCCCCTGGAGAAGGACATGGCAACCCACTCTAGTATTCTTGCCTGGAGAACCCTATGGTCAGAGAAGCCTGGTGGGTTACAGCTCAGAGGATTGCAGAGTCAAACACGACTGTGCATGCACGCACACAGCACATGAAACACCTGCCTGGGAGGAAATAAAGGCTGGAATGTTACCAGGATGTGGCTTTCTCACCCAGGTCTTCGTCAACAGCTCCACTGGACTTCCTTCTGAAATCGTTCTACACATCAGCCCTAAAACTGCAATTTTTTAAAGATTTTCTTTTTTTAATATGAACCATTTTCAAAAGTCTTCACTGAATTTCTTACAATAGTACTTCTGTTTTATGTGTTTGGCCACAAGGCATGTGGGACTGAGCTCCCCGACCAGGACTCGAACCTGCACCCCTTGCCTTGGAAGACAAAGTCTTAACCACTGGACCACCAGGGAAGTCCCTGAAACTGCATATTTTCAAGAAGAGTTTGGAGACTGCCCTGACCACTGATTCACCCACTCTAGGCCATGAGCTTCGCCTCTTCTCTGGAAGCGGGTATTATAAGCAAACCTGGCATTGCACGTAGACAGGCATGCCATGTAACTCCAGGCTCGAGAGTATATGCCCCAGAGTGCCTGTAACTCCTCTAGCCAAGCCAGGGGTCTTGGGGAGCTGGCGAGGATGCCCCGGTCACCTGACACAGAGTTCTCGGCAGGAGCAGACCGGATTGCACTCGGGCCCCAGGAATGTTATCACCGGGCCTCCCCGGAAGGCAGATGTTTGCCTAGGCTGACCCAGGGTCAGGCACACCTGGGCTGAAGACAGCCTGTCTCTCCCCGGGGCTGAGCCTCCACATTCTGACCGGGTCAGGGTCAGGGGGTCACTGGAGATAAAGGTTCAGGGGATGTTGATGGCAGGGAGGAGGTGGATGGGGATGTTCAGTTTATCTTGCATTCTGGGAAGACCCAGAAAAAGTGTCTCCATTAACAGGTGTGTCAGCTTGGCTTGTCAAGAAGCAGAACCTCAGTAACTTAGGATCAGACGATGCTGTCTGAACACAGATGTTTTCATCGGGGTGGGTGAGCACAGCTGGGCACTATTCAAAGAGACTTAAGTGAGCTCCGTCCTTCAAACCTCCCTATTCTAGGAGGCAGCTTCTAACCTTTTCCTCTTTTGCACATGCACAGGGAGGTTAAGTAACTTGCTCATGATCCCACAGCCATTTAGTGATGACTCAGGTGAATCTAAGAAGTGGGTTCTAAAACCTGAGAGCCCACCCAGCTTGATAGCCTGCCCCTCTTGAAACTTAACAAGGGGCTCGCTCTTTGAAGTCCAAAACGAGGCTATAAAAAAGCAGATTTGTTCCAACTAGTATTTCACAGAGCAAGGTGCTGGGACCTTACAAGTAGGATGGGCCAAGAAACCAGAAAAGGGGACCCAAGGCTTAGCAACCCCATGAAGTCCATTCACCTAAACTATCCCCCCATTGCTTTACTTCCTGGACTTCTGTCCCCTGGGGCACCGCACCCTAAGCCTGCCTGCACAGTCAACACCAACACCAGTGGCCAAAATAGGTACTTAAAGAGCTTAAGGGCTTCCCTGGTGGCTCAGACCGTAAAGAAGCTTCCTGCGATGCGGGAGACTTGGGTTTGATCCCTGGGCTGAGAAGATCCTCTAGAAAATGACATGACAACCCACTCCAGTATTCTTGCCTGGAGAATTCCACAGACAGAGGAGCCTGACAGGCTACAGTCCGAGGGGTCACGAAGAGTCAGATACGACTCAGCAACTAAGCACAAGGCACAAACAGCAAGCCGTGCAAGTAGGAGACCGCAAAAGGAGAGTGTTAAGTGTTCCAAGAGGAATTTTAAAAAAAGCTCCCTAGGACTTGGAACAGGAGCACCCGGCTGGGTATCTCCAGAAGGCTTCCTGGAGGAAGTGAGATTGGAACATCTGCCATCACCAAGCAGCTGTTCTAAGCTCCGGAGCCAGTCACCAACCCTCCTGGAATTCCTCGCAGGATGCGTCACAAAGTTCTGGCTCCCAGCTGAGAAACAGCAGCCCCCCCCCGGGGCTGAGGCAGCCCCGAGGAGCACCGGCCAGCCACAGACCCTGGCCACAAGTCCCAGGGGCATATCAGAACTTCCTGAAGCAACAGCTGACCTAAAGCAGGGCATGAGGAAGAGCTTTGCAAATTAATCCACAGGCGCTTTGCCTGCTTCTCCTCTGCAACCCCCAGGCCCAGCCCCTAGGAGATCGGTTAACTATGCAGGAAAGCACAGTGTATGCCATCTAGAGACTGGACAGCAGGGAGGGAGACCGAGGGGCCTTCTTGGGCCTCACTGCCTTGGGGTGACTTGTCCAGTTCATTCTTCCTTCGTCATCCTCTTTTGTTGTTGTTCAGTGGCTAAGTCATGTCTGACTCTTTGCCACCTTGTGGAGTATAGCAAGCCAGTCTTTCGTGTCCTTCATTATCTCCCGAAGTTTGCTCAAACTCATGACCATTGAATCGGTGATGCCATCCAACCATCTCATCTTCTGTGTCCCTCTTCTCCTCCTGCCCCCAATCTTTCCCAGCATCTGCATCCTCTTCTTTCCCCCTCCCTCAACTCTGCTTGTTCTAAAGGCCCCAGAAAGACGTGCAGCCGTATTCACACGAGATTGCTCAGCAGGGCTGCTGAAGGCAAATGCAATGAGGCCAAGTTCCAAGTTCTAGATTTTTGTAAGAAGACATGAAGATGCAGAATTGTGGAACCTCATGACTCGGACTGGGGTCAGGGGGGTGGAGGCAGAGAAGGTAAGGGGCATAGCTAAGACCACATGGCAAGCTGGTGCCCAGACCCCTGAGAAGTCCCCACACCCCAACAGCTCGAATAAGCACTGTTTCCATCCCTGATGACTAACCTGTTATTTGTCCATTTCTCCATCCCACAGAAACCCATCCAACACCTAACAAAATACAAACGCTACAACCAAGTCACATTTTGTCAGGGGCCAGAGCCCTTTCTCAAATATGAATCTCCCCAAAACTAACTTCAAAATAAAACAGAGCATTCTGGTACTTTTTAAAGCCCAAGCCCACTGTTTTAGGGTATTGTCTCATGTTCAACGCCTCATGACCCAGGGATGCTTTAGAATCACGGAACTGGTTCATTCCCTGAGGACAGACACCCACGTGTGTCTGCTGCCACTAGCAATGTGCTTCCTCATTTATTCAGTTATTCCTTTGGAAAACATTTTTCACGTGTTTCATGCATTCAGCCTGGTGGAGACGAGAACCGACACAGGCTGCAAAACAGAGAATGACTGTCTTACTGTTCTTGTTCGCGCCGGAGACCGGCCCTGCCCTGTGGGTGCTGCCCCCGGCCCCAGGAGGGGCTGCTGGGGGCCTGTTCGTGCAGCTCGGAGGATCTGGGCACCTGGCCAGAGCTCCCCGTGATGGGCACCAGGGAAGAGACTCGCACGTGGGCAGGCCCGGGAGCCACCCGCTGAGGAAGAGGAGGAGGAAGTGAAGACGGCTGCCTTCCCGAGTGGGCGGCCGTTCAAGGCCCTCGGAGAGAAAGGCAGGAAGCCATTCGACCGGAGGAAGGAAGGAAGACCAGGATGACGCGGCCCTCACAAAGGTGTGCGCCTGACCCCTCTGTGGCTCTGCTCGCCATCCTTGGAGGGAGATTTGCACAAACACTCAGGGTCGGGAGCGGAAGAAGGTAACCGGAGGCCGTCTGGCTCCCTGGCTCAGATGGACAGGAGCGGCCCCATCTCTTTCTTCTGTGCAACCAAAACAGTTTGGAGGAGGAAAGCCTTTGGAATAACTTTCATAAATGACTCAAACTAAAGTATTTAGGTGATGGGGGTGGGGGGCTCACGGGCAGGGATGGTAGCAGGGGGGGATAAAGAGGAAATAGCCCCAGGCCTTGGCCTGTCCAGGTCCAGCAACCTCAAGGCCATCCCAGAGGTCTGCCCAGGGCTGCACACAGGCGAGGCTCCCATTACTCATTAGCCAGCCTGGGCGCTGGTCTCCAGGGTCCCTGTCCTTGGCCACAAACAGAGATGAAAGCCGAGCCGCCAGCTCAGGGAGCAGTGGGCCTGATAGCTCAGTAGCTGTCTTGGCCACCGGCATTATCAGAGCCTGGGGCAGCCAAGCCCCCGGGGGCGGGGGAGGCTGGGCTCCCGAACATTCATCGCCCGCCCTTCAACCCCTGCCTCACCCAAACAAACGGGCAAAACAGCCACCGTGAGTGGAGGGGGCATTGTAACAGACTCCTGGAGCCAGCTCTGCAAGGACTGATGAGAAGAAATCCTTCCCATGTCCTTTCCCCGGACACGTGGATGGAGGTCCGTCCTCTCACCCCCAGGCTGAGATAAAAGGCACCTGGATTCAGCTTCAGGGAGCAGCTGTGCCCATCCTGAAGCCCTGGTCCTGTCCAAGCTCTCTGCTCACCACGCCTCTCCTCACTAAGCAGTGGGGGGGAAGTGCCCAGGGTGCCATGCCCACCCACCCATCCATCACTAGCTGAGACCATGGAAGTCCAGAAAGCAGCAGGTCGCTCCCACGATCTTGTCTGAGAGATGCAGCTGGCCCCATAAGCCCCCAACTACCCCTCCACCCCCGACTCGAAACTGGCATCAACCACATGGCTGGGCTGCCATCATGGCCCCATCAATGGAAACTGGAGGCTGATATTCTAGGCAGAGAAACCCAAGCAGAGAGCAGGAAAGGGTTCGATCCCTGGTCCAGGAAGATCCCACATGCCGAGGAGCAGCTAAGCCAACACGTTTGAGCCTGTGCTCTAGAACCCGGGAACCGCAACTACACAGCTCACAAACCGCAACCACCTGAAGCCCACGTACCCTAGAGCCCGTGCTCCACAACAAGAGAAGCCACCACAATGAGAAACTTGAGCACCACAGCTAGAGAGTAGCCCCCACTCGCCACAACTAGGGAAAAGCCTGCACGGGAACGAAGACCAAGATTAATTAATTAATTTTTAAAAAAATCTGCCTTCCAATGCAGGGGATGGGGGTTCGATCCTTGGTCAGAAAACTAAGATCCCATATGCCTCAGAGCAACTAAGCTCGCTCGCCACGACTACTGAAGCATCCAGAGCCGTGCACTCCGGGGCCTGTGTGACAACTGCAGAGGCCCATGCACCGCGACAAAAGATCCTGAGCGCTACAACTAAGACCTGAAACAGCCAGATAGATAATAATAACGAGTGACTCTGATGTGCCAGGTGTCAGCTGGGGTCGATACAAAGATCTGACCCCTGACCCTGAGGAAGTCCTGAGCTTGGGAAAGAACAGGTGACTAGACAGCACCCAGCACCACACGAGCTGCCCTGGGCTAAACCCCGAGAAAGCGTTCTGCTTCTCCAGCCATCTCGTACCTCTCACAAAGGAGGACGTGATGCCCTGCGTGCCAGCCGCGTGTCAGGGTTCCGAGTCACGCCCCAGTCTGGTAGCTGTGTCTTAGGTTGGGACCAGACAGGGTTGACCGAGGCAGTCCCCTGGGAACTGAATTTCTACCCTTCCCAGACACCCACACAGCTTCTTTTCCATCTCCGTTGCTTCTCTGACCTTTGTGACAAGACCTTTCTTGTCTTCCGTTACCCTTGTTGCTTAAATCCATTTCTAGGGTTTCAAGCATCACTTTTTGAATATATTTTTATTTATTTGGCTGCACTGGGTCTTAATTGCATCACGCAGGATGCATGTTGAAGCATACGAACTCTTAACTTGCGGCATGTGAGATCTAATTCCCTAGCCAGGGAATTGAACCCAGGCCAGCTGCATTGGGAGTACAGTTTTAGCTGCTGGATCACCAGGGAAGTCCGCTCAAGCATTACCTTTACTTACCGTCTCCACACCTGAAGCTCTAGTTCACACCTCGCCTCTCGCTCCAAACCCCCATTCTAACCCAAATCATTTCAGACACTTAACACCATCCTGCCATTCTCGGGCTACTCTGTCTTAGCTCTCTTTGCCCCTTGCTGGAGTTTCAACAACCTGAGTCTCCTGTTGCATTTAGTCTCTCCCCATCCCAAGACCCCTTACCAATGTCTTGTTGAGAACTCGCTGTTTTACTGAAACACATTCCCTGGTCCCCTAACACCTACAGAACATGTCCTGGTGCCTCCAGAGCCTTGCGTGTTCTGGTGCCAACCTATTCTCTGTTTTCTTCTTCTCAGATCCTAGACCCCAGGCTTATACCTGAGCAGGACCCTGTGGTCTTGAAAAATCCCATGTCCTCAAAATCCCATGGACAGAGGAGCCTGGTGGGCTACAGTCCATGCGGTCACGAAGAGTCAGAGTCAGACACAACTAAGCATGCGTGCACACACACACAGGACATGGTGAGGCCTTCCAAAGGGCCAAATCCCTCCGCCATATCCTCTGCTGCAGCTCCTCTCTGAAGGACCTAGATAATAGTATCTGATGCACATTTCCTGAGTTTTTCTCACAGATGCAAAAACCACCATCAAATGGAAGACAACTACTTGATGACCATGAGCACGTGGCCCCCAGGCCTCCTGGAACCTAAGGCTTGATCATGTGAACGCCCGTGACACTATCCTGTCCCCTCACCATCAACCAATCAGAGAACAGTGCACGACGAGCTGATCACAGATCCTGGGACGCCCGTGCCTCACCTGGCCTTTGAAAACGCTGAACCCCATCAGGAAGCCTGAGTGTTTCGAACGCTAACTACATGGACTTCTGCCTTGGCACCTGCAGTAGACGCTGCACTTTCCTTCCCCACAGTCTGGGGCTGGTAGACTGGCTTTACTGCGCACAGGGGAGAGAGCCCAAGTTTGGTTCAGCATTGTTGCAGGAAGGGGGAGCCCTTCCAGGGCCCAAGGGTACGCCCTTGTCTAACACTTGGAAATGAATCATCCGAGGAGACACATGTGAAGACCTTATTGGGAAGGGATGCCCGGGCAGAGAGCAGGACGGTAAGAGAACCCAGGAGGACTGCCCTGCCATGTGGCTCGGAGTCTCGGGTTTCCTGGTGATGGGACTCGTTTCTGGGTTGTCTTTGGCCAATCATTCTGATTCAGGGTCCCTCCTGGTGGCACACGCATTGCTTAGCCAAGATGGACATCAGCAAAAAGGATTCTGGGAGGTGATCGGACACATTTCATCTCCTTTGACTTTTTCCGAACTCTTGCAGTTGGTGGTAGCTTATGAGTTCTGTGTTCCTTACCAGAACCTCCTGTTGTAAAATAACTCATGCAAATAGTAACTATGGTATCTGGCCAGGGTGGGCAGTTTCAATCAATGTGCTTCTGCTAACAGTTAACAGGATGACTCACTATTTCTTGGTCATCTCAGAACTTCTACACCTCATGTCCTCCTGGGTGTCTCTCCCCAGAGACACCCATCCCTCTGGTATGCAGCTCCTATCCCCGCAGTGGGATGGGAGCCCTGCTTCCCATATTTTACATCCTGGGGTACCTGGGTGCAGCCTTGTCTTACACTTCGGTGCCGGGGAAGGAGTCTGGGCTGCGAACTTGGAATGGGTGTAAATTCTGGCTCAGCAACTCCCAAGTTGTATGATCTTGGACCCTTTAATGGGAAACTTTTCCCCCATCTGTGGAATTGGCACCAGAATACAACCTTGCAGTGAAAGTCAGAAATAATACACATAAAAACACCCCCACACAAGCAAGTGATCATGCGTGCTAACTTGCTTTAGCCGTGTCCGACTCTGTGCGACCCCATGGACTGTAGCCCGCCAGGCTCCTCTGTCCATAGGATTCTCCAGGCAAGAACACTGGACTGGGTTGCCATGCCCTCCTCCAGGGGATCTTCCCAATCCAGGGATCAAACCTGCATCTCTTATGTTTCCTGCACTGGCAGGCAGATTCTTTACCACTAGGGCCACCTGGCAAGCCCAAGTGTTCCATAGTCAGTAATTATCAATATTATGATGCACTTGTTTATTTCCCACATAAATACCTGGAGTTTTAGGCTGACCAAGCTCTATTTTCTTTTTTTTTTTTTGCATCAACCTCAGTCACCAACACAGAGACAGGATCACAGAGCCCTTCCCAGCAATGCGATTTGAATCCTGACAAAACTGGAGGAATCAAGATTTCCTCTTGTCTCCTCTCCTGGCTGGGCCCCCTGGTGCCCTGGAGTCACAATTGTTCAGGATCACACTGCCCCCCCACTCCGCCCCACCGTCCCCACTGTCTGCCTCTGTTTCCCCAGTCCAAGTACCTCCATATCCACACCCCCTGGCCCCACGCCATATGTATAAGATGTTATGTAGGGTTCCTGCATGAAATAGCTCAGTTGTAGGTGGAAAGGAAGGTCGAGAGCTTCTCAAAGGAACAGGAGTCATGAATCACTCTGAAGCTGGGAGGCAACCCCAGGAAGCCGTGCCATGCAAACCACAATTCCCCAAACCTCGGTAAGAAGTGGCCTCCAACCCCCCGGAGACCTGGCAGGAGATTCCTTTCTCTCTGTTGCTTGGCACTTGGCCGTTGTCATTCTGGCCAAACCCCAGCAGCCCAGAGGCAGAGAAAAACTGAAAGCCCCAATACCCCTGCCCTAGATGCAAAGCCAGCCTGGGCCCTGTCACTTTTTTCCCTTGGTTCAAACCCAGAGGGTCTTCAGGTTGTGTGTGTGTGTGTATGTGCGCATGAGAGAGAGAGAGAGAGAGAGAGAGAGAGAGAGAGAGACAGTCGTGTCTGATTCTTTGAGATCCCATGGACTGTAGCCCCCCAGGCTCCTCTGTCCATGGGATTTTCCAGGCAAGAATACTGGAGTGGGTTGCCATTTTCTTCTCCAGGGTATCTTCCCGACCCAGGGATCAAACCAGTGTCTCCTGCATTGGCAGACTCTTGACTGTCTGAGGCACCAGGGAAGCCCCGGTCTTCAGGCTATGGACAGGAAAAGGGGGGCCGACAAGGCTTCTTTATCCCAGCCTGTGGTTTTTCCTAGAATCAAGGCCCCGATGGTTCGTATCTCAGGTGGGTGTCCTGGCTAGGGGTGACACCGCAAACCCCAGTCGCGCTACGGAATGCTGGAGGCCAGGCCTTGGAGCCTGGGAGGAGAGAACACTGCTTGCAGATGCGAGCTTGCAAGAAGCTTTGATGTTCCGAGCCGGGTTGGGAGGCGTGGGAAGGGAGACTTCTGTTCCCTGGCGCTCCTGCCGGCAGAGGCTCCAGTTATCGCAAAGGCCCCAGCATAGCCTAAAGGTGCTGGCTACATACAGTCTGTCTTGGCCCAGAGTATATATCAGGGCCGGAACCAAAGAATGCGCTTGAATCAAAGTGGAAAATGAGCTGCTGTGCAGGAGAAAGCGCTCCTCTCCAAAATATATAGGCATCAAAGTGCACCCCTGTCTAGCTGGGACAGGAGCCATCAAAATGCAAATGCGGGTTTTGAGAATGCTAATGTTGAAATTGGAGAACAATACCGAGACAGACTTCTTGGGGCCGGGGAGAGGGCCCCGGGGCAGGATGTGGGAGCCGAGTGGGGGGCAGGGATGAAAGGGGCAAAGGAAGCCGAGTGCGAGAGCCTGAGAGGAGAAAACAGCAGGAGTCAATTGAGGTTGAAAGACTGCCGGGCCGGCCCGGGAAAAGGGGAGTGCTGCCGGGGACGGGTCAGAGGACCTGACCGCTGACCACTGACCTGAGGCTGTGCGCCCGGGAAAGGGGAGGGGGCGGGATGGAGTGGCAGGACGCGCCTGGAGTCTGGGCTTGGACTTGAGGTCAAGGCCTGGGGAAACAGACAGAGGGACCCGTGTTTCTGAAAGGCCCATGATGCCAGGAGACGTGCTCTGCTTGGGTGCAGCTGGCCTGCGAGGCGGAGAGCAAGGGGGCCTGGGAAGAGGCCTGAGAACGGGGCACAGGCCAGAGGCAGGCCTGGGGTGGGAGCAGCTTCCCAGGGTTAGAAGTCAGCTCTTGCCTCTGTGGACGGTCTGCTTCCTCCCTGAGCCTCACTTTCTTATCTGGAAACCCGAGACCGGAGGACCCAATAAGTCAAAACTGAGCATTCCACAGGGAAATGGCTTGTGATGTTGGCTGTCAGCTTCGTAGGTTAAGAAACTGAGGCTCGGAACATCCCTGCTGGTCCAGTGGTTAAGACTTTACCTTCCATTGCAGGGGGTGAAGGTTTGATCCCTGGTTGGGGAACTAAGATCCATATGCCTTTTTGAGGCCAAAACAAAAAGCAGAAGCAATACTTTAACAGATTCAATAAAGATTTTAAAAATGGTCCATATCAAAAAAAAAAAAAACAGCCTTTTTATAAAAAGAAAGAAACTGACGCTCAAGAAGGCTTGGAACACTTGCAAATCAGACAGCAGGGACGGCCGTGGAAACTGCATCTCAACTCTAATGTCAGACCTGTGCCGGCCCCTCTGCAGAAAGCAGGCCACAGACATGGGCTGTGGGACCCCAGGGAGGCCTAAGAGTGGCCAAGACATGAAGCCCGGAGCCAGAATCAGTGAGGTCTGAGAGGGACTCATCTGGACAGTGGAGTCCCCGGGTGGTCTGGGGGCCTGTTCTCGGGCATTCCTCAGCACAGTCACCGCCAGCCCTGCAGAGTCACAGCTCAGGCCACTGCTGTGCCACAGCTGACCCCCGGGCAATGAGTTTGAGGAGGCAAGGATCGCATCCCGTGCCCACCTTGGTTCCTCCAGGGCCACGCATGGCATGGGGTGGATAGTTGTCAAATGGGCTCACTCACTGAACAGGCGCTGTGCTCCGAGGCGGGAATTCACAGATACATATAGCGATGTGATCCTGCTTTTGGATAACTCCTTCCAGCCTTCTGAGCAGATGAAGGAAAGAATGAATGGAACCTGGGAAGGGCCAGGCCATCCTGCTCACTGCTTTCTGATCAGAGTCAAGCCCATTCTCACGCTTCTGATCAGCGTCATCCCACTCTCTCTGTAGCACAGACCTGAGCCATGCCCACATGCTGCCTGTTGGTTAAGTGGCTGCTATCGGGGTCTCAGAGCTCTGAATCGGTGCCGCCTTTATCAAAAAGGGGATGCTCACCCTCCTACACACACCGCAGGGTCTAGAGCTGTTCACATCCTCTCACCTAGACTCTCCTGGGATCAGGGACTGCGAGGCCCCAGGCGGCAGGTGGCCAGGAGAGCTGGGATGATGTTCTCTGGTGTGGAGCTCCTGGTCCCCAAGGCAGCACACTGGGGCATCACTGGGCCCCCACAGGAGGAAGTGAGGGCTCGGCTACCTTTTCAGGTGGTGCCAGAGGAAGGAGTCCATGAAAACGCTGACTAAAGGGGGCAGCTTTGTGAAATACTCAGGAACCAAGAACACACATATTTTCTCAAGGTGGTGTCGGTCAGTCACTCAGTCACGTCCAACTCTTTGTGACCCCATGGACTGCAGCATACCAGACTTCCCTGCCCTTCACTATCTCCCGGGGTGTGCTCAAACTCATGTCCACTGAGTCGATGATGCTATCCAACCATCTCATGCTGTGTCACCCTCTTCTCCTCCTGCCCTCAACCTTTTCCAGCATCAGGATCTTTTCCAATGAGTCAGCTCTTCTCATCAGGTGGCCAAAGTATTGGAGCTTCATTCAGCTTTCGCATCAGTCCTTCCAATGAATATTCAGGGTTGATTTCCTCTAGAATGAGTGGTTTGATCTCCTTGCAGTCCAAAGGACTCTCAAGAGTCTTCTCCAGCGCCACAATTTGAAAGCATCAATTCTTCGGCGCTCAGCCTTCTTTATGGTCCAGCTCTCACACCTGTATATGACTACAGGAATCTGTACACGACCACTTGTCTCATGTAGACAAGACTCATTTTGTACAGGATGAACAACAAGGAGTACTGATGCTTTTCCCCTTCAGTGGAAACACCACAGCCCGAGGCTGTGTATGTGTGTGTGTGAGAGAGAGAGAGAGACAGAAAGAGAGGGAGAGAAAGGACGGGAAACTTAGAGTGCATCAGGCCAGGGGCCTTTCTGGGGCTCACAGGAAGGATGAACAGAGGGGAAAGGTGGGTCGGAGCAGGGACTGACTGACTGCAGGGAAGCGGGTCTGCCAGGGCCAGGTGTGAATGTGGAAACTGACCTGCTCACCAGACCCTTCCCCGCCAGCTCTGCCCACAAGGAATCCACAGGGCAGGCTCTCAACCTCCCCCGTGTTGCCTGCAAGAGGAGTCAAAGATCAGGAGCGATACTTGTGCTGGAAGCCAGTCCAAGGGAAAGAGAGAGATTCCCCTCCCAAGGAGTCACAGAGGCCAGGATGTGTGGTCACCATCCCACACCAATTCACAGCCAGGGGGACAGTGAAAGAAGATACAGACATGTTTGCAGACGTTCAGCCCTGGATCCACGCTGGGTGTCCAGACTCCAGAGTGAATGGGAACCAGTGCAAGCACAAAAAGACCAAGTCTGGTGCAGTGTTAGGCATGGGAAGGGCTGGGTTTTACAATCTCACATGCAGTTTTTACTGGAAGAAAATGGAAAAAAAAAAAAATAAAGAAAAAACCAGGCTTTGAAGAGTGACCATTGTTGATGGACTCTCTCTGATTTAACAGCTTCTTGTTCTTCCTCATCATCATCCCCTCTTTCCCATCATCATCATCTCTTCTCCATCACCATCATCTCTTTCTCACCATCATCTCTTCTCCATCCTCCTCATCACCTCTTCCCCACCATCATCACCTCTTCTCCATCATCACCATCTCTTCTCTACCATCATTTCTTCTCCACCATCATCATCATCTCTTCCCCATCATCATCTCTTCTCCATCCTCCTCATCACCTTTTCCCCACCATCATCACTTCTTTGCCACCACCATCTCTTCTCCATTCTCATTATCTCTTCTCCACCACCATCATCATCTCTTCTCCACCATCATCTCTTCTCCATCCTTCTCAACTCTTCCCACCATCTCTTTTCCATTCTCCTCATCATCTCTTTTCCACTCTGCAGGAGCCTTCCTGCCATCAGGTTGGTGCACACACTAATGTGATCATCACCCTGGGGCATTCGGTTCTGTTTGTAACTCTGTGTATGTGGTGGTTGTTTGATTAGTGACTGTTTAATTGATGTTTGTACCCCTATCGGACCATAAACTCTCTGAGGACAGACTGTGGTTAGTTTTACTCCCTGTTGTAGTCCCAGTACTGGACAGAGTGCCTGTTGCATGATTAATAAATGTTTACTGAATAAGTAAAAAATAAAGTAATGGAGCCAGTTCATTTCATAGGTGCCTCAGAGCTGGAAAGTGTTGGGACCAGAGGAGGAGCCTAGAGCTTGGAAGGGCGGACACTAGATAGAGGTCACATGACTTGGCTATTGTGAGGAGCTAGGACTTGGTCTGAGTGTTATCTCCTCTCCCCTTTATGTCATTTTGACTCAGCCATTTGGTGGCAGCAACGGCAGTGTTGGCCGTGGTGGTGATGGTGGTGGTGATACTCATGTGTCTTAGGTGGAGACACAGCAGAAACTGCTTCTAGAGCACAGTTAAGGGAATGGTATCCAGAAAAGTCTCTTGACAGGTGTACACATCTCTACTGTAGCATCTTTCTCCTTTAGAAATAACCATGGTTGTTCCCCAGACCTCACTGCCAATGCAAAGAAACAGTAGGATAAATTTTAAAATATATATTCCAGGCATGGAGATGCATTTTTCAAGCCAATTAAAAAATACAGGCTAAGCCTACCGCATACTAGAACAGACACTGAAATCAACAAAATATCAGGAGAGATATCTGATTTTTTTTTTATAAAATGAACACAGTGGACTCTGCTCTTTAGTAGATAGCTTGTGGTCTCGAAGTTCACACTTACCAGTACTTCTGGACGGGAGCTCTTCTGGTTACCCTGTGGGGCTGGGCTCATCATAACAGGTGCTCCACTCCTATCTGTAGAATGAATAAGTGAATGGAACTTTCATTAGCCTAGAAAGAGTCCTGGATAGCAGAAGGAAGACCACAGCACCCAAAGTGCTATAATCATCTGTTCTAGTATTTATTTGCTATCTCTTGGAAGGCCTATGCTTTCATAATACCATTGCTTAACAGAAGCAGAAGACCAGAGATAGGTTTGGTCACCTTTTGACTATTTGAATGTAAGTAAGTTACCAAAGCTATCTGGGCTTTCATGGCCTCATCTGTCAAATGGGTACAAGAATTCGTTACTCTCCTAAGATAATTTTTAAACTGAAAGTGAAGGAGTTAGTCGCTCAGTCGTGTCTGACTCTTTGTGACCCCAGGGGCTATATAGCCTGCCTGGTTCCTCTGTCTTTGAGATTCTCCAGGCAAGAATACTGGAGTGGGTTGCCATTCCCTTCTCCAGGGATCTTCCCAACCCAGGGATTGAACCCAAGTCTGCTGCATTGCAGGCAGACTCCTTGAATCTGAATTCAGCCTAACATTTAGTGGCAGGCACTCTGGTAGACAGTAGGGATGTGGTACAAAAAAAGGACTGATCCCAGTTTCTTTTAGTGGAGGAGATATTCAGCAGATAAATACAAATAAAAATAAAATTACAGTTTGCAGTGTGTGTTATGATGGAAAACCATTGTTGGGGATGGGGGGCATAAGAGAATAGCAGTGGTACCATTTAGATCAGGGTGTCATGGATGAGTTAGGACATAGCCAAGGGAGAGGTGGGGTTTCCCTGACGGCTCACTGATAAATGCCAATGCCAGAAACACTGGTTGGATCCCTGAGCTGGGAAGATCCCCTGGAGAAGCAAATAGCAATCCACTCCAGTGTTCTTGCCTGGGAAATCCCAAGGACAGAGAAACCTGGCAAGCTATAGTTCAAGGGTAGCAAAGAGTCCTCCTACAGGACTGAGCGACAAAACCTCGCCTAAGGGAGAGGTTGGGGTGGTGGCTAAGGAAATAGCAGTGCAAAGGCCCTGGAGGTATAGGAAAGAGGTGGGCGGCGGGGGCGGGGGCGGGGACAATAAGGCGGGGTACGCAAAAGGTTTTAAGAGTGTGCTTGTGTGTGTGTTGGGGCGGGGGGAGGGTCATGACTATTCCATTCACGTGTTAAGAAAACCCTTGCACTGGCCGGTGGAAAGCAGTTTGGGCTGAAAACGAGAATCAAACCTCAATGCTCCTTTCGGTGTTGAGATAAGAACCAGAATCTTAAGAGGCGACTGGGGGAGTCCAAACCTCTCGTTTTTAAACATGGGGAAAAAACGAGAATCACATTTGTGGAGGCTCCGTCAGGCTCACACGTGTATTCAGCAGTGAACTGGGAGAGACCTCGGATGTCTGACATCTCTTTCCAGATATCTGATGGGTCTGTGCCTCTTTCTGCCTTCTGAGATGGGGGAGCGATGATTTACGGGTGCTCAGGGGCTGCCTGGAATCGGACAGTCTGGGCTCCCAAGGATGGTTCCCAGGGATGCGCCAGCGCCGGCCCTGGCAGCTCGCTGCAGCTCACGTGCCGCAGCGGGAACTTGAGGTTCAAGGCCCTCCCTCGTAGGCGGCTTAGCCCCCTCTCTTCAGTTCCCTCCCGGGCCCTACCTGCCTAAGCACACAGCTGGAGCCTCCCATTCCGCCCCCGCCCGCAGGACAGGAAGCGAGCGGGGACCGCCACCCGCCGGGCTTCCCTAGGACCCGCGGCCCGGATAGCAACCGGCTGAGAGGCGCTGCGATTGGCTGGCCTGGCTAAGAGGCGCTGCGGTTGGCTGCACCAGGGCTAAGCGGCGCCGCGATTGGCTGGCCCGGCTAAGAGGCGTCGTGATTGGCTGGCCTCACTTAGCAGCGCGGCGCTCGTCCAATTGCGGGCCGGGCCGGGCCGCCGCCGGGCCTGGCGGCTGGGCCGCGGGGAGCGGGGTGGGACATGCCTGTGGTATTTGCTCAGAGGGGCATGACCACTTTGGGCAAGTCTTTAAATGTGAGTCAGCTTTCGGCCGATCCCTGGGAAAAATTCCTTTGGTGTTGTCAGGCAGGGTTCTCTCACTGCAGCCTTTTTTTTTTTTTTTTTTAACAATTCAAAAGGGATAATCCCGCTGAATGGAGAAAGGCGTTCGGACCGGTCCCCGGCTTCCCGGACAGTGATGGGGACCAGGGACCCCAACACGGGCGGGCGCCCCTAATATGCCGGGGAACAACCCAGGAGCTGGCTGTGCGGAGGATCGGGGCACCTTCCCCCATCCTTGCGACCCCAGCCCGGTCTCCACGGGGCACACACTGGTGGGGCGAGGCGAACAGCGCCCCCTGGAGTTGTGCTGGCGCCTCCCGCCGCGTGGGAAAGACCTGGCCGCTCCTTCCCTGTCCTCCCATCTCACTGTGGGTCCAGGACTGGACCCGCGCTTAGTAGCTCTGGAATCACGGATAATCCTTCCATCTCTCTAAGCTTCAGGTTCCCCATCCGCAGAGCCAAAGACAGCGGTCCAGGCAGTGAACTGGTCCGGGAGGAGGGCCACTTTGGCGGGGTGGGAGCGGGGTGGTTCTCCTAACTCTCATTCCTTAATTGCGAGGGCAAGACAGTTCTGCACTCCAGGCCTCCCGTTTCCACAGCTTTGAGATGAGAGAGTTGTTCTAGAAGAGTGTTTGAGGGGCGTCCCGGTTCTATGAGGGTCGTCGCGCCAGGCCATACCTGTAACCCTCTCCCGCTGGCCAGCCGGCTCCAGCACTACCCGTGTGTCATCTCAGAGACTCTCAGTAGACAGGGTTGGGAGCACAGAGTGGGGAAAAAAAGACCAAAAAAGGCCGAGGGCAGAGGGAAATGAGCAGAAACTGGAGGGATTTATGTGCAATTTGATTTTAAATGAACGTCTTGTGCAAAAGAAGAGGCAACTTGGCATGTGTTGCTGGTGAGTTAATAGCTTAGGCACTCTTGGTCATAGGGATAAGATGCTGTGAAGATCAGCCTAGCTCCTGTGGCAACAGATTTTAAGAGAACTGGCCAGAGTGGGGGGCTGTGGAATCTCTGCCTGGGAGTCTTGGAAAGATCTGAAAGGTGCCAGGCTGCTTTATGGAGGGGCTTTGAAATGCCAGGCATCCTAGAACCCCAAGAGCCCCAAGAGTCTACTGGGTATCTGTGTGTGTGTGTGTGTGTGTGTGTGTGTGTGTGTGTGTGTGTGTGTGGTTTGATTAAAGAGCATCCCATTCTGCTGCTAACTCAGAGGTGTGACCTTGGGCACATTGCTGGCCTGCTGCAGTATCCTTTTTATTTGCTGCCGGAGGATGGATAAGGCTAATTGGCCTCTTAAAATGCCCTCCAGCTCTGACACCCCATAATGAAATGGAATAATGTGGGGATAATTGCTCTGAAAGCTATTGAGCACTGGGAGTCTCTTGTTTAAACTCTACGGGTGCCTGTGTGCGTGAGTGCTAAGTCACTTCAGTCATGTCCAACTCTGTGCGACCCCATGGACTGTAGCCCGCCAGGCTACTCCGTCCATGGGTTTCTCCAGGCAAGAATACTGGATAGGGTTGCTGTGCCCTGCTCTAGCGGATCTTCCCAACCCAGGGATCAAACCTGTGTCTCTTGTCTCCTGCATTGGCAGGTGGATTCTTTACCACTGGAGCCAGCTGGGATGCTCCACTGCCTGTATCTCAGACGGCCACAGTGCCTTTGCTTGTCATCAGGGTTTGCTGTGGCCTGTGAATCAGCATTTATTTTGTGCCCCATGTCAGCTCCTGGCTTGACTGTGCAGCTCTCTGCCAGTGTTCTGACTCTGCCTTGGTTTCTCCCTCTCATCTTGCCTTTTCCAATTTCCTGTCATTCAGATGGACTGTGTTGTGTTTTTGCCAAGTTTGGATTGCCCATCAGTCTGATGGAAGAGAAACCAGACTGGTTTGCCACCGCTAATTTGACCATGCCTTTTTCTCCTTGTCTGATCTTCCCATTCTCCTGGTGGTGCTGAGCTTTGTGGAGATGGTGGGGCCAGAAGTAGGTGGAAGATAAAGAAAAAAAGAAGGCAAGGGCTAATCACAAAGGAAAGAAAAAGACAAAAAGTGTTCTTTTAAATTATTTCTCTTGTTGTTATATAGTCATGTCTGACTCTTTTGCGACCCCATGGACTGGAGCCCACCAGCCTCCTCTGTCCATGGGATTGCCCAGGCAAGAACACTGGACTGGGTTGCCATTCCTTTCTCCAGGGGATCTTCCTGACCCAAGGATCAAACCCGAGTCTCCTGCATTGCAGGCGGAGTCTTTACCACTGAGCCACCTGGGAAGCCTAAAAATTATTTCTACCAATTCAAAAATAGAAAAGGCCAGTTCAGCTGTGATAAGGAGGGCCAGATGATCACCGTATATTAAGAAAAAAAGATTTCCTCAAGACCTTGGGAGCCTAGTGGAGAGTTTGGTTCTGCTTGGGCAGGTCGGGGCAGTCTTCCGAGGAGCTGACAGCTGGGATATTTCTTAAGGATGGAGAGGAATTTGTCCTGCAGCAAGAAGCATGTCAAGGCTGAAGGTAGGGGACAAGCAAGGCAGAGAGATGGGAGAGTGCTCAGTGAGCTTGGGTCACCTTGGAGAGGCAGGTATCAGGTGTGTTAGGAGCATAGGATGCTCGGGTGAAGATGGCAGAACTGAAATGGAAGATAGAGGTCATATAAATGGTCTTATCTGTCCTGTTAAAGAATTTGCACTTTAGTTGGGAGGAAATGGAGAGCAATTGCAAGCTGTCCCATCAGTCGGTGAGATCAATGGTGAAGAACATAGTTCAAAGGTCAGGTCACATGGTGAAATTCAGGTCATGAACAGCTTAAAAGTGGAATGAATGAGTATAGAATGAAATAGAAAACATCAAAGTCCATGCATGTAGTAAGCTCTGGTTCATGAAATATTAAACGTCTTTGTGTGTATGATGGTGTGTACGTTCTTGGTCACGATAAATGTGGCCCTTGTTACTGTCAGTCATGATCTTAAAAAGTCAGAACTCCATTGAATTTGCAGCCCCACTTCCCCCTAGGCTCTAACAAGGAGAGAGGAGAGTGGGCTGGAAGAGGCAACACAGGAAGTTCTTGCAAAGGACCTGCGACCTGCATTCTCTCCCACTTGTTCTTGAGAAGGAAATTGCTTAACTTTTGAAGACAGTTAGCTGATCTCTTCCAAGGCCTCCCCTGCAGGGACAGAGGGGACAGTTGGAATAATTGATGGCCTGCAGCATTGACAGGGCATGTAACCGGGCCAGGAGCTGGAATTCTGTTCCTTCCAACCTCTGCCCCAGGCCCCCTGTGACTGAATATCCTGTGAGATGTTCAGTCACTCGGTCGTGTCCAACTCCTTGAGACCCCATGGACTGCAACACACCAGGGTTCCCTGTCCTTCACTGTCTCCTGGAATTTGCTCAAACTCATGTCCATTGTAGAGAAGGCAATGGCACCCCACTGCAGTACTCTTGCCTGGAAAATCCCATGGACGGAGGAGCCTGGTGGGCTGCAGTCCACGGAGTCGCTAAGAGTTGGACACAACTGAGCGACTTCACTTTCACTTTTCACTTTCATGCATTGGAGAAGGAAATGGCAACCCAACCCACTCCAGTGTTCTTGCCTGGAAAATCCCAGGGATGGGTGAGCCTCGTGGGCTACCGTCTATGGGGTTGCATAGAGTCGGATTCGACTGAAGCAACTTAGCAGCAGCAGAAGCATGGCCATTGAGTCAGTGATATTATCCAACCATCTCATTCTCTGCCACCATCTTCTCCTCCTGCCTTCAATCTTTCCCAGGATTAGGGTCTTTTCCAATGAGTCGGCTCTTCGCATCAGGTTACCAAGGTGTTGGAGCTTCAGCTTCAGCATCAGTCCTTCCAGTGAATATTCAGGATTGACCCATGTGACTCTGGTACGAAACCTGATGGGATGACTTAAAAACCACGGTATCTTCCCACTCTTCCGATGAAGCATGACGCACTCACTGTAGCCAGCACTAGGGGCCAACAGATGTGCCCAGTTCCCAGATAGTGTGTGATCGGTGTCCAGGTACTGGTTCAATAAAGATGGGAGTCACCTCCCCACCGCATGAGTAAGAACCTTATGTTTAAAGTGTTGAAGGAGATGATTTCACAATGTCTGGTCTGTAATACCAGTGTCTTAATAGACCTGAGTGTAGGGACGTCTTGTGGGGATAATATATGTCAACTGAAAAAAATGCATAACCTAAAAGTTTTCCCTGAGTTTTCTAAAATAGAAACTTAGCCATTTTTTTATATTCAGCAAAATTCCAGAAGACATCATCTTCTTTTACAGAGAGAGACACCGTGACTTGGATATTGATAAACATTTAGCATCTACTGAATGGTCAAGTTGAGTGTCAAAACCAAGTTTCTCGAGATGGTAATCCATGCTGTGACCCCTGAGATGTCTCCTGGTGTCTCCTGATGCTTTTCAAAACCATCCTTCTGCGAGAGCTGAGAATACCCTCTCTCTCTCTCTCTCACCCCTTCCTACCTTAGAAGAACCGGCAAAACTCACCTACCTACTTCAGAGAGAAGGTCTACATGGAGTTTGGTTTTGCACTGGGACTCACACAGAATCTCCAAAAGTCATTTGTTCAGACTCCTGCCTCTTTATGAAATTCCCTAGCTGTGAGAAAAAGGATTGTTCTCAGTGTCACACAAAAGAAACAAGGAAAGGAAAGTGTTCTGAATCACACAGTTCCTGATCTAAATAAACTTGAACTTTGAGGGGGACATCACTAGTGTCAGAAACACTGATCAGTTGTTACAAAAACTTCGGAGTGGACCTATAGCAACCATCTTTGATGCACATAACCCTGCTTTTGGCATAGAAGTAATTGTCTGAGGCTTAACCGCCAGCTGATGGAGACACCCAGGAATAAGATGAGAGGTGACCGGACGCACAGCGATCCGATGATGTGGGAAAGTGTAGATGTCACAACCGCCAGGTTGGAAAGCAGACTATCCTTTCCACCCACCTGACATAACAATGCTTTCCCGCTTGTCCCTTTCCTTGGAACAGAGAATCACAGAATTTCCTGAGTTGGAAAGGTTCTTGTGGGTCACCCAACACTTCCCAGCTGATGTAGGAATCTGCAGTGTCACTTCCCTTCCATTGCTCATCCCACCTCTCCTGAAACACTCCTGGCATGAGCTAATTGCTGTTTTACTCCGTTTGGGGGAAGCTTTCATGTTCGGCAGTTGAAGTGATTCTCTAGCAAGCTTGATCTGATGCCCCGTTTCTGCCACTCATGGGTCTACTTTCTACTCCTCGGGGTGACAGGAGTCCTGATCTGTCTTCTGTATAACAGTCCTTCAAAATATTTGAAGACAGGAATTATAGTATTCTCAATCTTCTCTTCTTCACACCCAGTTTTGCAATTGTATTGCTGGTCTCCATAATGTCAATTTCACGCGTGGGGCCGATTCAGATTCAGAATAAAGGGGTGAATCCTCAGCTCTGACCATGTGCCCGATCCCTTCAAAGACAGGATCTCATTTAATTCTGCATCCAACCTTGGTGATAAGAACATTTTATCTCTTACAGAGGATAGAATTGTAGTTCATGAGGTTGGCTAGGGGTTTAGGCCAAGGTCATATAGTTAGAAACGGACAGAACTGCTCCTTGAACCTGAACCTTTGGCCAAATACATGCGCGTTATTTTTTTCCTTGATATATGAGTTTCACCAGGACAAAGGTGGTACCAGACATCCAAGGCACAGGTCTGCTCATCCTTAACTACATATAAACCCTGAGCCAAGGTGGTGGTGTCTCTCTGAAATGTCAGGTCTAACTTGCTGGACCCCTTTTCTCCCTCCCCTTCTCCCCCACCCGATTTTGGCTGTGGGTTGTAACAAGAGACGAACGGAGGAGATAGGTTGATGGTTTCTGACCACGGTGGTTCAGGGGCCCTGTCGAAATCAGAACTGAAATCCCCCAAACCTCCAAGACGATTTTCTGTGTGCCGACCCAGAAATGGCCAGTTCCACGTGTGCACGCTCGGAGTGGAAAATATTGGAGACGTTTGTCACTTTTCCATAATATTTTTGGAATACAGGGGCCCTCTGGTGGCCAAAAGAGCAGGAGGGTGTCCTCGGGAGAGATGGACTGAGATTTCCTGAGAGGACTCCTCTAAGTGATCTCAGGCTTCACTTTTGAGGTCATTCCTTTACTATTTAGCACTTTTCTTCCTATTTTCACGGAAGGTCATTTGCTTTTTATTTGCACATCCTCCCTCCTTCTTTCCCTCTCAAGTTCCTCTCCACACCTTCCCTGCCAGCCCCAGCTGTCGCCCCCAGCACCCCTGGAATCTCTCCTTCCTGCTGCCTCTGGCCTCAGAGGACCCTTTCTGAAATCTGGCCAGTCCCCCTGCGGCAGGTGCCGCTCGACAGCTGCTGCCTCTGCTGCTGCTTCAGTCGTGTGGAATTCAAATCCCTGGTGGGTGTTCAGAGCCCACAGATGGATTAACTAATGACGCCTGCTCATCAGCGAGAGTTTTCGGGGGGATGCTGATCGGCACCCAGGACTCAGCCTTCTTAGACGAGCAGATGATCTTCCTCTCCCTTAGGTCCAAGGAGCTGACTACACAGCGCTTGGTCCCTGGGGTTGACCAACTGTCCAGAGCTCAGCCATTCCAGGTTTCTGTGTTCAGCTCTCTACTGCACAGAAGTCTGCTTTCATCTTGTAGTTTGTGCAGAATGGCCTGACTTCCGGAAGTCCATGCCAGTGATACCAAGCAGCTTCTTGGCCTCCTTAATCAATAGAAATTGCCTAGAGGCCAGACAGTTCATGGAGTCACAAAGAGTTGGAAGTGGCTGAGCATGCGCGTGCCTGCATACAGACACACACACATACACACAGGCCAGACAGGAAATTCAAACAAGGCTTTACAGGGTCCCTGCTGCAGCAGGAGCGAGTGAGAACAAGTAACAGGTTCCCTTGCTTGCTCTGGAGCTAGCATAGATTCTCATTCTTTCTCCTCATGTGGAGTGAGGATGGGGTGTGTCCAGAGGTCGGGCTGGAGGGGTGGCTTAGGTGGTTTGCCCACCCTTTGGTCGTGTTCAGTGCAGGCAGCATGCACAGCCCCCCGCCTTTGTCCCCAACACCCTGCCTTCCCCCTAACTCTTCAGAAGTGGAAGTTGTATGTTTGGTCTTTCTGTATCTTGTCCATAATTTGACCCAACTGTGCATGCACGCAGTTGGTTTTAGTCCTTTATGACCTCTTTTGTATTTTCTTGCTCAAGGAGATGTTTGTCCAGGTGCAAGCCCTGCAGCGAAGGTCCCAGCCTGTCTCAACGCAACAGCCAGCAGCAAAGCGAGACCCACAAAAATAGCCATTCTACATGTAAATAATTGGGAACTGACCGTCCATCCAGAGGCGGGTGGCTTCAGTGGACTACAGTGAACCACATAAAGGGAAAGGATGCTATGATAGGGTGAGGCAGAGACTTCAGCTAAGATTTTCATCACTATCACCCTGACTTTTCCTGTAATAAGAGGATGGGACGGTATAAAACTTAGAAAGCACTTTGGACTCTTGGGGAAAGGAGCTCCTTTAAAATGAGCTGGTGTCTTTATTACTTTACAATGCTTGACAATTAGTGGCTTAATCATAGGGCAGAGAGCGGCCAGTCCATGACCCTCACTCTGGAGACAGAAAGCCCCCAGGGGATCCAGAATCTGTTGCAGGAGGTTGGTCAGGGTGGAACTTAGAAGTGCTTTTTCTGGGCTTGTAAGAGAGTGAAGCAAGAGGAGGGCTCTGGGAGGATCATGACATTTGAAAAGCTGGAGTTTTCTTTCTTTTTTTAAAAAAATTTTATTGGAGTATAGTTGCTTTGCTATGCCGTGGTAGTTTCTGCTGTATGGCAAAGTGAATCAGCTATGGGTGTGTGGGTGCTCAGTCATTCAGTTGTGTCTGATTCTTTTCAACCACGTGGACTGTAGCCCACCAGGCTCCTCTGTCCATGGGATTTTCCCAGGCAAGAATACTGCAGCGGGTTGCCATTTCCTCCTCCAGTGGATCTTCCTGACCCAGGGATGGAACCTGTGTCTCCAGCGCAGCTATACGAAAACATATACCCTCTCTTTATTGGATTTCCCTCCCATTTAGGTCACCACAGAGCACAGAGTAGTGTTGCAGCTTTCTGTAATCTGCAGAAGAAACGGCTGGAAGGGATGGAGAGGAGTTCAGAGGGCATAGTTAATACATTCCAACTCAAAGAGGGATGGTGCAGTGGCCACAAAATGCAGCAAAGTTTCTGCTTCTATTTGCTCTGTGGTGAGTCCTGGGGATGAGGACTGGGGCAGTACTGGAGAGTGTCCCCCAGTACTGGAGGTTGCAGAATTCTCAATTCAAAGTGTAGCTAAGTCTTATTCTAAAAGCCTACCGGTGCCTATGTTGGTCATCTTGGGGGAATATAATTGCTTTACAATGTTGTGTTAGTTTCTGCTGTAGGATGGAGTGAGACAGCTATGTGTATGCATATATCCCCTCTCTCTTGGACCACCTCCCAATTCCCACCCATCTAGGTCATCACAGAGCACCAAGCTGAGCTGCCTGTGGAAGCTGCAGCTTCCCACTAGCTCTCTATTTTACACACGGTCGTGTATATGTCAACAGATGAATGGATAAAGCAGATGTGGTACATACATACAGTGGAATATTACTCACCCACTGAAAGGAACAAAATAGGGTCATTTGTAGAGATGTGGACCTAGAGTCTGTCATGTGGGAGCACGTGGGTGGAACCCTTCCTTCCAGGATGGATGGGCTGGCCTCTGGGGATGTATTCCGAAGTCATTCGAGAACCCCCTGGGCCTCCTGTTTCCTGACACATTACAGATATTTAAAGTGCATGATGTCTAGGGGTCGGGAAGGAAAGGGTGATACTAGAGCGCATGCAGAATCTGGCATCTGGACCCCCTAGTCCCTCAAGAGGCTGCCCTCCCTCCCTCTGTCACCCCCCAATAAACCACAGCTACTCTCCCACCTCTCCGGTCTGACCTGACTTATAGCAACCTTTTGGGCTCCAGGGACTGATTTCGTGGAAGGCAATTTTTCCACAGACCGCAGCAGCAGGGAGATGGTTTCGGGATGATTCCAGTGGCACTACACGGATTGTGCACTTTATGTCTATTATTATTACGCCAGCTCCACCTCAGATCACAAGGCATCAGATCCAGGGGTTGGGAATCCCTGACTTACAGGACTCCCTCGAATGTCATCATGCAACCAAGAATGCCTGCAGACAGCAGCTCGTGGTTGACCGCATCCCCCTTGATCCAGTGTCCATGCTCTGACCACAGCATCCCTCCCGACAGAGCCGCCGGCGGGGATGTGCTCAGCTCTCTGTCCTCCCACGAGACCTGGGGCCAAAGGCCTAGACCAGCTCTCTCAACTGTGCTTTGTCCAACAGCTCCTTCCAAAGACAGATGCTAAATCAATTATTATTATTATTATTTTATCATTATCCTAAAGACACAATGAAAAGTGCCCTGGATTGCAAGTCAGAAGCTCTGGTGGAGCTGGCCTGGCCCCAGTGACTTTGGTGTGGCCTTGAATCATCTCGCTTTGCTTCTCCAGGCCTCAGTCTCCAAGAGATTCAAGGAGGAGGTTTAGACTAGAGCATCTCGAAGGGCACCTCCAGCTCTGACATCATCTGCTTTAATCAGGGGTGCCCCCCTCCAGAAAGACTGTAAGTTCCTCGGGCAGGGGAGACCCTCACCTGCAGTGCTCCTGGGGCCCCCACCCCTTGAAGGTGGGGGTGGAGCAATGGGAGAAAGAGCCCACCCACCTACCCTTCCAGGAGAAAGCTGACTACGGCTCTAGGAGGAAGAGGCCCCACAAGAGGCTGGAGGGATTTCCAACTCCTGTTTGCATGTCTACTGTGCACCCCATTTTTTATCTCCCTTCATCGGGAGCTGCTCAGACCCAAACACCACCCAGGATCTGGAGGAGAAGGAACGAGACGGCAGCATGTTCTTCTCACACCCCAAACCGAAAGTTGGGGCTGAGCTGTGAAGACCTGTAGAAAAATTCTCCTCACCCCTCCAGGCGCTGGGATAACTCTATTTTTTTCTCATGATGGGGCGAGATTTAGGCTTTTTCTATGAAAATGTTCATGTAAATGGAAAGAATAGGCTAGAAAGTTCGGGCGTGGAGCCGAGCCTTTTGTAAAGGGTAGGATTCCTCAGCTGTCATAAATATCAGTGGAAGGGGAAACAGGTGGCGAATCTGGGCTTTCCTGACACAAATATTTTAAGTGAATCATAACCCCCCTCTGTTCTTCCAACCAGTTAGTCCTCACAATGTTTTCCTGCCCACAGCTTAGAAAACCAGGAGCTTTCTTTCCCCCCCAAACATAGCACATCACTCTGCTAGTGCCTGCTGGCGTTTGGGATAAATAGATTTTAGTTGGAGGAGGCGGGCTTGGGTCCTAATTCTCTCACTTCGGTAACTGATGATGAAGAAGCTGGCCCGACCTCCCGGGCTTGATGGACTGATGGTTTGTCAGTGGAAATGTGTCTCGTTTTCTTTCCAGCACCCGAGCCCGAGCACACAGGAGTTATGTTCGCCAGACGGGCAAGGTGGGGAGTCTTGGCAGCAGCCCTGGGCGAAACCAGGAGGACATGATGAGGCTGACTGAGAGAGGGCGTCACTGGTTTCTGATGAGGGGGTGCGTGTCGGGGAGCAGCGCCCGAGGGAGGCCTTTTCCTGGAGGGGAATGAGGTCCAAAGGGATCCCATGACTGTCCAGAGGTGGAAGATGCTTTGAGAGGTAGAAAGGGGTGTCAAGTGAGGAGACAGATTGTGGGAGGGTCCTTCAGAGTCATCAGATCTTGCCGAGAGAGGCAGATGGTAAAGCTCATTACGTCAGCATGCGAGGAGTCTGCTCACACCAGTCAGAAGGGAGAGAATTCTGGAACTTAAAGCTGCAAGGTCTCTTAAAAGTCTCTGGGTACTTTATTTTCTACACAGCAATTTGTATCTACCGGGCTTCTCAGGAGACTCAGTGGTGAAGAACCTGCCTGCCAATGTAGGAGACGCAGGTTCAAACTCTGGGTCGGGAAGATCCCCTGGAGAAGTAAATGGCAACCCACTCCAGTATTCTTGCCTGGAGATTCCCATGGACAGAGGAGCCTGGCGGGATACAGTCCATGGGGTCGCAAAGAGTCAGACAGAACTGAGCGACTAAAGGACAAACAACAGTTTGTATCTACTACAAACTATTATGTATAAAATAAACAATAAGTATATATTGTACACCACAGGGAAATAAAGCCATTATTTTATAATAACTTTAAGGTATAATCTATAAAAATATTGAGCAATTATACTCCAATTAAGGGCTTCCCTGGTAGCTCAGTTGGTAAAGAATCCGTCTGCGATGCAGGCAACCCTGGTTCGATTCCTGGGTCAGGAAGATCCAGTGGAGGAGGGACAGGCTACCCACTCCATATTCTTGGGTTTCCCTGGTGGCTTAGTTGGTAAACAATCTGCCTGCAATGCAGGAGATCTGGGTTCCATCGCTGGGTTGGGAAGATCCCCTGGAGAAGGGAACTGCTACCCACTCCAGTATTCTAGCCTGGAGAATTCCTGGAGAAGTCCATGGGGTCACAAAGAGTCGGACACGACTGAGTGACTTTCACTTTCATGCTCCAATTAAATTAGTTTTTAAAATAAAGTAAACAGAAATATTGAATCACTACATTTCACACCTAAAACTAACATAATATTGTCAATCAGTTATATCTCAATAAAAGATATTGCTTGCAATTTTTTAGAAAGGTCTCTTGGGCCAGTGCTTTCACTTGACAGGTAAAAAAAACAGGGTTTATTCCAGGAGTAACTGAGTGAATCTTTTCTAGGATAGGTGTGTTTAGTACAGCAGTATAATTTGTGGGGGAAAGCATGGAATCTTGTGTCAAACTGACTGGAGTGGGAATACCAGTACCTCAATTACTAACTGTGATCTTGGAGGATGAAAATATCTGCATCTTGGTGCTCTTGAGAGAAGTAAATAAGGAAATGCATGTGAAAGTCCCCCAAACTTGACTTGTGCCTAACAGATTCCATCTAACGGATGGTCACAGCTCCTTTGTTGGGACTATGATGCTCTTTTCTAAATAATTTTTTTTGGTGATTGCTATAATTTTAGGAATGACTCATAAATTTTCCAAATTCTTTTAAGTTTATAACTTCTGTCTTTTTTTCAATTGTGTACCTTTCCATATTGCACCTTTATTGCAAAAGTCAACATGCTTCTTAGAAATTCAGATTGTAATCAGAAAAACAAACATTACATATATGAATTTAAGTGTATAAACAGAAATTCCACAATATCTCCCATTATACTATTATACAAGTACACAGTTTTGTAAAAACTATAATACAGGCGTACTATACCTCTCATACCATGCTCCTCAAGGCCTGTGAAGTTTCTTCGACCAGGGATTGAACCTATGCCCTCTGTGTTGGAAGGGTGGAGTCTTAACCACTGGACAACTTAACCACTGACTGTGATGCCCTTGGCTAAGAGTGTTTACTATCTTGAGAGTGAATGAGCAAACTGTACCCGAGTTGCTGCTGTCTGTCGGGCACACTCTTGTTCTATTACAGGCATTTCATTAGTCACTAAGATCATATAGTCTAATGAGTCATTGTGAAATGATTAGCCATCATGCTAATAAATAAATAATAACCGCGGTGGTGGTGGCAGTGGTGAAACCGACTGCTCTAGGTAATGCAGGTGAAATGAGGCCAGAAAGGAGTGCCTTGGGGACCTGGTGCTTGAGTCGGCTCCAGATTTTAGCTGCAAGGGATCTGAGCATTAGGAACCGTCCTCATCACCCATTCATCAGGCAAACATTTACTGAGGACCTACTACGTGCCAGTCACTGTCCTAGGAATTGGTGACTTGGTGGTCGACAAAAACAAGATACTTTCCCAAAGTGGAAAATCCTGAATGCAGCATTCCCGTATAGGCAGTAAACCGAGAAGGAAACAGATCTGTTGTGAGGTTGTGGTGAGAAGTATGAACACCTGGGACTTGCCTGATGGTCCAGTGGTTAACAATCCGCCTTCCAGTGCTGGGGATGCAGGTTCAATCCCTGATCAGGGAGCTAAGATCCTGCATACCTCGGAGCAATTAAGCCTGAGCGAGCGTTGCAACTACTAAGACCCAACATAGCCAAAAATAAATAAAAGTTTTAGAAAAAGAAGTGTGAACAAAAATGGATCAGGGCGAGGGGACAGGATGGTGGGAGGGAAGGCTGCCTGGTGAGGGACTGATTCTCTAAGGAGGTGACAACTGGGTAGAGTCCAGTGAGGAGGGACATGGTCGCGTGAACACCATGGGGTGGGGGCGAGGCGTGGACTCCAGGCCAAGGGAGATGCTCTGAGCCACAGGAGACCATGTGTCTGGAATGTGCCTCCATCTGTGGCTAAAGGGAAATCTTCTGCTCTAGCCTGGATGCAGGAAAATGAGCAACTCACTGTTAAGAGACTTCTCGGTGAACTTAAGAGACAGGCCTGGGGCTGGGGGAGGCCTGCATGCATGCATATTGGGACTTTCTAAGAGATGAGGAGAGGCCATGAGGACTGCCCATGACGTGGCAGGGAGACTGAGAAACAGCCCCTGGGTCAGAACACAGAGCCATGTGGCTCCGTCTCAGTTTGGAGTCTGTCACCGTCCGGCATCCAAGAGAGGGTTGGAGGAGGAAAAAACTGAACCTGGTATAAGCCTCCAAGAACTGGGAGCTTTCCCCAGCTCCCCACTTTTCCACTAAACTTCTTGGGATCATCAGGTTTGACTTCCCAGTTGCCTTTAAAGATTTTCCCCAATAGCAAAGATTTTCCCCAATTCGTCTCTTAAAGTAGATCCAGAAGGGTAGGGGCCCTGTCCAATCATAGAATTCCCCTGGGGAAACATCCCTGATGGTCCAGTGGCTAAAACGCTGAGTTCCCACTGCAGGGGACCCAGGTTTGATCCTTGGTCAGGGAACTAGATCCCACATGCTGCAGCTAAAGATCCTGTGTGCCCCAACTAAGACCCGGTACAGTCAAATAAACAAATAACTATAACTATTAAAAAAAATTTTTTTCCCGGAGAAACAAAGCATTAGCACAGTGGGGCTGGGCAACCCTCCTATTTCTTCTCTAATAAGGCTCCACAAGCTTACTTCCTGCTCACCTCATGAGACCTGTCTTTTTCTTTGCTCCCCATTTTATCTTGTTCAAGCTTCCAGGGCCTCCCTGGTGGTCCAGTGGCTAAGACCCCATGCTCCCAATGCAGGAGGTCTTGGTTCGATCCCCAGTCAGGGAACTAGATCCCGCAAGCTACCACTGAGATCTGGCATAGCCAAATAAATAAATAAACCAAATAAGAAATAAAAAATCTCCCATGGTTACCCTGGAAAGCAATCTAGAGGTTTGTGAAGGCAGAATGTCTTCACCAGTCATGGTCCTTTGTGATTCTATAAACTTGTCTCTATCCACTGCCTTCTCTCTGCCAGTGATGAATTCTTCCAGATCCACAGCATAGTGACAAGAACATAGGGCCAGGGCCAATGTCTCTAATGTTTGCTAGTCGTGCACCCATATAGCCAGACCTCTGGGAGCCCAAGTTTCACTCCTGCATTTTACAGGGTGCTGACAAAACCTTAGGATGATCCAGTCAGTATTACACCCATTCTATAAGCCCTAAAGTGTACACTTCAGGAGGTTGCATTCACTCCAGCAACATCTCCCACCAACCTCCTCCTGATCGCTTGAATTGTCTCTTCCTGAACTTTCCACGTGAGAATTTTTACTCCTTTCAATGGAAAAGTGAACAGTGGATTTGTCCAAAGAGGAAATATTGTCCCCCTCGATTCTGGTCTTGCCTTTCCTCCTCTCCTCCCTTCCTTTTCGGAATCCCCAGAGCCCACCGGGTTGAGAGCATCAGGGAATAATAATTGGGTCCCTAGGTTCGCCCCAAGGACGTGAATATTCAGAGCCCATTTCCCTGGTCATTTGAATCATTTCAACTCCGAACACGTGGCATGAGTTCCGGGTCTGGATTGTGCATTATAACTGGAGGCCATAGGAGTTGAAAGGTGAATGAGGAGCCATCCCCAAGCGCGGGTGGAACGGGAGTGGCGATGCACACGTCACCCATCACCGGGAGACCTTGCACCATCAAGCAGGTGGCGCTCCGCTGGAGCGAAGCGCTGGGGAATCCAGAGGTGCAGGCCGCCAAAAGTGGCCAAGGGGATTCGGGTCCCTCCTCGAGGTAGCCGCTTTTCCCCCTGCCTTTGCGTGCGGCTTCTCCGTCCTCACCTGCAGCCCGATAAAGCCTGATGAAGTGGGGCAGGGGCCTTCCTTACCACCCAAGGAGAGGGTCTTATGGGGAAAAGGTACCCCATCCTGAGAGAGACAGCCTCTGGACCAGTGGCTGGGGAGGGGCGGGGAGGTCAGGTCAGGGCTTGGAGGAAGGAATGAGCTTGGCCTGGCAGAGGTCTGCCCTGTTCCCAGGGGTTTCACACCCAGACCTGCACCAGGCCACTCGGCTTGCACGAGCCCCGGCGGGAGGCTCCACTGGCCGGGAGTGAGAGAGGCTGGACCCGTCATTAGGACCGTCCAACGGGGCTCTCTGTCCTTTGTCAGGCCCGGGAGGCTCCGAGTCCTTACCCCGTCCCCCCCGCCACCATCCCCCAGAGCACTGGCTCCCCTCCGGCATCATTACGCAGTACATTAGCTGTGGGAACTAAAGCCATTACAGAAAGGAGGGGGAGATTGGCACACCAGAAAAGAAGGCTTCTCAGCTCCAGCTAACAACTTGTGCCTGTTAACTAAAGAAGATCATTAGAAACCTCTCATCTCCTCCTCTCCTCTCCCCTGCCTCCCCGTCCGTTCCCCACCCCGGCACCGGCCACATCCACGTCAGCAGGGAGGGGAGAGAGGGAGGCTCGCATTCCGAGATGGCTGTTTCTGGCTCGGTTGGAGGCCCTGACCAAAATAAATGAAGCCCCGCTTCATAAACATTTGACAACAAAATAGACCAGGGGAGATGCTTTTATTTCCTCTTTTCCCCTTGTGATGAGAGCTTTGAATAGTTATGCCCTTAGCAACTTTCAAATGGACAATACAGTGTTATGACTCTAGTCACCGTAGCGTACATCACACCTCATTTGTCTTCATTTCTCTGTGGAGAAATGAGCTTCAGTAAGTAATCGCCCAGTGTGCTCGACCACAGCAAAAGAGGATTTTAATTTAAGGAGAACTCTTTGGTTTGGGTTTAATTTGTTTGTATTGAAGTTTAGTTGATTTACAACATCGTGGTAGTTTCAGGTGTAAGCGCAGAGATTTGGTTATACCTATATGTGTATATATATTCTTTTCAGGTTCTTTTCCCTCTTGTGTGTGTATGTGTCGCTCAGTCGTGTCCGACTCTTTGCGACCCCATGGACTGTAGCTCGCCAGGCTCTTCTGTCCATGGGATTCTCCAGCAAGAATACTGGAGTGAGTTGCCATTTCTTTCTCCAGGGGATCTTCCCAACCCAGGGATTGAGCCTGGTCTCTTACATTGCAGGCACATTCTTTACCATCTGAGCCACCAGGCAAGTCCTTCTTTTCCTTTATAAGTTATTAAAAAAAAAACAGAGTATAGTTCCCTGTGCTCTACAGTAGGTCCTTGATGGTGAGACGCTTTTATTTCTACTATTCAGTAATGTAAATATCTGAGCTGGAAAGTCACTTTAAGAGTCATCCATTTCAGCCTGTTTCTGCAGAGGAAGATACCAGCACCCAGAGGGAGTACACGACATGCCCCACCTCTGGTGAGAGCCTCACATAAGTTGTTTGTAAACCTGGGGTCTTTCCTTTCTGACAAGCTTCCTCCAGTTTGCTCATCTTCTCTTTCGATTTTCCTTCCTCCTTGGCTGTGTTCTCAGCTAGGAGCTGGACAATATCTTCCAAGACATTCAATAAAGCACCTTGGACATCAGGCCACATGAGACATGAAGCATCAGCTGTGGCCTTGCTGCTTGCTCTTCCTCTCTCCCACATTAAAAAGCAAAAACTCAACAACCACCCCCAAAACCCTCTGCGAAATATGGTTCAAATCACAGGTCCCAGGGCAAAGGTCTGCCTGAACTTTCTCTGTTGGCTCCCCACCTGGAGCAAGCTCACGGCCCCAGGGCTACCTGGGCACCTCCCCCCATGCCCTTTCCAGTTCCTGTGGCAGCCCCTGTCCAGACTTGGAGCTGGCCAACGTGTCTTCCAGGGTACATGCACTTCTCCCCCTCAGAAGATTTCAGCTCTTTCTGAAACTACTCAGTGAAAGAGGGAGCTGCTGAGAAGACAAGCCATGCATGGCTGTCCCCCGGGGCTCCTCACGTTGTTGGAGGAAACCCCAAGACCTACTAGTAATGTAGGATGCTGAGAAAAGAGATGTTTCTCCTTAAATCAGAGCCCCCTTCTAATTTGTGTGCATGTGTGTGAGTGGGTGTGTGCATGCATGTGTGTGTGTGTGTGTTTACTGTACTCTCTAAAAAGGTCTGATTAGCATTTCCTTTTCAGTTGGGCCTTCTCTGTCCCAGCTGCACCAATTGTGGTCAGGAAAACAGAATTGGTGCAACAGCCATTCAGGAAAGCAGCTGAAAGGGAAAGAGTGGAGAACGGACAAGGGGGTGAGTTGTCTTACAGCTTGAAGAGACTCCTCCAATTAAAAACACATGGAGAGAAGAGATGCGATGAGTTATTTGGGGGGAGTAGACAAAATGATGCCCAAGATGCAGGAACCTGAATTAAAGCATAAAAGGGGGGAAAGGTGGCCTCGGCTACCTATGAGAAAAAAATGAAAAAATATATAGAAAAATGCAAACTTTCTTTCAGAGAAATAAGACAGAAAAGGTATGTGTTTTGAGAAATGAAAAAGTAGAGATAGAAATTTCCTTTCCCTGTTCTTTTTCTTTTTAAATGAATGCTTCCTTTAATATATTTTTTCTAATAGAGGGAAATGAAATTGTCTGGTCTTCAGCCCCAAAAGAGAAGTGACTTCTTGTGTGTGTGTGTGTGCTCGGCCGCTCAGTTGTGTCCGACTCTTTGCTACCCCATGGTCTGTAGACCACCAGGCTCCTCTGTCCATGGGATTCTCCAGGCAAGAATACTGGAATGGGTTGCCATTTGCTCCTCCAAGGGATCTTCCCAACCCAGGGATCGAACCCAAATGTCCTATGTCTCCTGAATTGGCAGGCAGATTCTTTACCACTGAGCCACCTGTACTGAAGGGTTGTAGACCTTGAGTCAAACAGACCTATGTATGAATTTCAGCTCCACCACTTACTGACTGAGCAAACTTGACCACATTGCTGCCTTCTCTAAGTGACTTCAATTTAAAAATGAGGAGATTTGTTTTTACTTACAAAACCAATACTTACAGACTTAGAGAACAAACTTATGATGGTTGCCAGGGGCAGGGGGAAGAGTGGGAGGATGGGATAGTCAGGGAGTTTGGGATGGACATGTTCAGATTGCTATATTTAAAATGAATAATTAACAAGGACCTACTGTATAGCACAGAGAACTCTGCTCAATGTTACATGGCATCCTGGATGGGAGGGGGTTTGGGGAGAGAATGGATCCATGTATATGTATAGCTGAGTCCCTTCGCTGGTCAGCTGAGACTATCATAACCTTGCTAATTGGCTATACCCCAATACAAAATAAAAAGTTTAAAAAATGAGGAGGCATTCTTTGCTACAAAGAGTGGCTGAGATGATTCTTAAAATACATGTTCAGTACCTACCTTGCAATAAGTTCTCAATGAATTCTATGAATATTACATAATGGACAGACCAGGAGATGGGAGATTTGGTGTTGAAATATGCACAAGTCCAAAGTTGGCTCTGTCACTTTCCAGCTCTCTGGGCCAGGATAAGTTAACCTTTCAATGCCTTGGTCTCCTCATCCATAAAATGTGGGTAAAATATCTCCCTCATTACATGGCCAAATTAGATAATTTGTATGAAGAGGATGAGCCATGTCAGGTAACTACTAGTGAAGTGAAGTCACTCAGTCATGTCCGACTCTTTGCAACCCGGTGGATTGTAGTCTACCAGGCTCCTCTGTCTATGGGATTCTCCAGGCAAGAATACCTGAGTGGGTTGCCATTTCCTTCTCCAGGGGATCTTCCCAACCCAGGGATCGAACCCAGGTCTCCTACATTGCAGGCAGACGCTTTAACCTCTGAGCCACCAGGGAAGCCCAAGGTAACTACTACATGACAGTGAAAAGTGGAGGGTTAGTCTGCGCGGTCATATCTGACTCTTTGCCACCCCATGTCATGGCCCACCAGGCTCCTCTGTTTATGGGATTTCCCAGGCAAGAATACTGGAGTGGGTTGCCATTCCCTTCTCCAGAGGATCTTCCCCACCCAGGGATGGAACCCAGGTCTTCTGCATTGCAGGCAGACTCTTTACTTTCTGAGCCACCAGGGAAGCCCTCTGATACTACATGGTGATGATGGTGCTTCTGTTTATTTCCTAAGACTCCGGTGTTCTCCCTGCCACCAACTATGCAGGTGATCTATAAGATGTCGTGTAGTTTTCAACGGCCTCAGTTTACCTGTCTGTAAACAGAGTTAGATCAGTCCTGGGTGTTCATTGGAGGGACAGATATTGAAGCTGAAACTCCAATACTTTGGCCACCTGATGCGGAGAGCTGACTCATTGGAAAAGACCCTGATGCTGGGAAAGATTGAGGGCGGGAGGAGACGGGGATAACAGAGGATGAGATGGTTGGATGGCATCACCGACTCAATGGACATGGGTTTGGGTGGACTCCAGAAGTTGGTGATGGACAGGGAGGCCTGGTGTGCTGCGGTTCATGGGGACGCAAAGAGTTGGACACGCCTGAGCAACTGAACTGAGATGAAATAGAGTTAGATCTCTTCATTCATTCCAACTCTGTGATTACATAAGCTTTCTGTTTTTATGCCTTTTCTGTTTCAAAAATGCCTAGCAAATAGCTAATTGAGTTTCTAGAGCTGCTTGCAGGATAACCAAGAGCAGCCCCCTCTCCCTGGTGACCCTCTGTGCCCCACCGCTATTGAGTTTGTTTATTTTTGACTGTGCTGGGTCTTGGTCACTCTGAGTGGGCTTTCTCTAGAGCAGTGCTCAGGCTTCTCAGCGCAGTGGGTTTCTTGTTGTGGAGCATGGGCTCTAGGTGCTCAGGCTTTAGTCATTGCAGCAGGTGGGTTCAGAAGTTGCGGCTCCCCAGTTCCAGAGGGCAGGTTCAGTAGCTGGGGTGCATGGGCTTAGTTGCTTCGTGGCACGTGGGACTCTTCCTGGATCAGGTATGGAACCTGTGTCCCCTACATTGGCAGGTGGATTCTTAAACACTGGACCACCAGGAAGGCCTGTCTGCTCCCCTTAGCTCTCCGACTCACTGACCCTGGCTTACACAAAGAGCAGAGAGACTCCCCGGAAGAAGAAATCTTCCTGCCTGTGGTGACCTACAGTGTATTGAAGACAGAGGACAGCTAGAGATGCAAGAAAAAGGCAGGGCTCAAAGCAGATCCATCAGGTTGAATGAAGCTGATTATAGAGAACTGGGGTGAAAATCAAGGGCTGTGAAGTTCAAGCCTGATGATGGGCTCACACTCTGCTCCAACACTGACGACAGCTGGACCCACTCCTTCACATTGACGGAGCCTCACTTTCCCCTTCTAATACGGTGAGGCTTTTAATGGAATCGTTCTTGGGAGGATTAAGTAAGCTGATCCATGTAAGATGTTGGCAGGCACACTGGCTGGTATATCTGAGCCCTGGTAATGTTTGCTATTAAGATTATTAATATCGCTGCTGTTATTATCTTAGATAACTGGAAGAGCCTCACAGAAGAGACATGCCATGAACTGGGTTTTGAAGGTGGGGATGCGTAGCCCCTGAAGATATTAAAAGGGAGGGGTCAGGGAAGTGGTCAGTGTCTTGTGGAACGTCCATGTGAGTCTCCTTACAGAAAGCCAACAGCTTAGGTCTTTATTTCCTTATTTATTTTTGACTGTGCTGGGTCTTTGTTGCTGTGTGGGCTTTTCTCTAGTTGCAGCAACTGGGGGCTACTCTCTGATTGCAGTGTGCAGGCTTCTCATTGTGGCGGCTTCCTCTTATTGTGGAGCACAGGCTCAATAGTTGTGATGCATAGGCTTAGTTATTCCGCGACATGCGGGATCTTCCCGAGCCAGGGATAGAACCCATATCTCCTGCATTGGCAGGTAGATCCTTTACCACTGAGCCACCAGGGAAGCCCAACATTTGTAGGTTTGAATAGCTTCCCAGGTTTACATATGCCCCCCCCCCCACCTCCCACCCCATCCCACCCATCTAGGATGTCTATGGCTGACTCGTGTTGTGTATGGCAAAGACCAACACAATATTGTAAAGCAATTATTCTTCAATTAAAAATAAAGCAATTAAAAAAAAAAAAGCTTCCCAGGTAATTCTGACATCAAGCCAGGACTGGTTTGGAACAACACAGTCCCAGGAAGATTCATTAGTTGTGAACTCCCAGACAAGGAACTGAAATTCCTGGTCTCTGCCTCTAAGAAACTGCGTGGCACGGGCAACCACACCTCATCAGATTCCAGTTCCTTCCTTTGTGAAACAAAGCCTCTCTCGGTCTCCTCCCAGCTCTCTCCTGTTCAAGCGTCTTAAATGGCTTTTCTTGGCTGAGTGAAAATCCATGACCAGGAGGTATTCGTGTTACTCATCCCTCCAGTCTGTCTCTTGGATGCTTTTCTCAAGCTGACAGGCTCTTAGTGAGCCCTCTGGGCCTTCCCACCACACCCCTCCTAGGTCATCGCGGGGATTCTCTTAGTTCATCTCCAGTCTGATGAGCCGCTACTTGGTAGCACATTGAAAGGCAGCGTGCAGGAACTTGGGTGACAATCCAGGGACTAGCTTGCTGAATGACTTGGAGCTTGGTAATTGTATAACGTGGGGCTTCCGGATAGCACAGTTTCTTGAACATTTAGGATGCGCCAAGCACTGCCCTAAGAACTTTAACTCTATTACCTGGCTTAATCCTCACTATAGCAGGATGATGTCAACATGCTTCTTCCCAGTTTACAGCTATAGAGGTACACTCTGAGGCTTAAAGAGATTAAATAACTTGCCCGAGATCACAGAACCTGTGTGTGGTGCAGGCAGGGACACGCCCCAGGCTCCGACATCAAGACTCTCCTTGGGTGGACCACGTGACCTCTTGCAAACCACAAGTCACAGTGTTTCTTTGTGCCAGCGAGTGGATCACGCAAGAGGAGCGCAGGCTCGCTTCACACATAAGGCACTGCGTTTGTTACCTCCGGTCCAGAGGGGTCTCTAGAAGCCATATACTCGTTCACCTTCCCGAGGAACCTTCCCCAACCTGCTCCAGCTCATCTTCTCCATCCTGGCTGCCTCTGACCACTGTGGTTTATTCGAATTGAGAATGTGCTCTAAGTATAAAACACTCACCAGATTTCAAAGACTCACTATTAAAAAATATCTAATAGCACGTTCATAATTTGTATGTTGATGACATGTTGAAATGATTCTACTTTAGAAATACGGATTAAATAAAATATTTTTAAACTGTTCCCCTTTTATCCCTTTTTAGGTTTCCTGCTTCAACTTCAAGATTTAAAATTATGTGCATGGCTGACATCTGTAGCTCACATTATATTTCTCGGGCCTGGAATGAAAGCACCTGCGTTTGAGACTCCACTCTGCCACATCCTGTCTGTGTGACCTCGGGCAAGTTCATGAATCCCCGTGGGCTTCAATTTCCCCATCTGGAAAATGGGGGTAAGAATGAGGCCAACCTCAACGTAAGGTTGTTGTGAGCATTTAACGACTTAAATTTCCTCTCTTGGAAGGCGTTCCACTTCCTCCTCACTTCTTAGGGTTCTGCATCTTCCAAAACAGCACGGTTTCTCGGAACTCCTGGGAACTTCACATCGTCCTTGACTTTCTTGCCTATTAAGCGGACGTTTCAGTACGCATGCCTGAAGCAGCATTCAAAGCCGTCTGTGAGTTCCTTGAAATCAGGTTCCGTGTTTTCATCACTGTGTTTTCTTTCCTGTTAAGTCTCCCAGGGACTTAATACAGGGCTTGCTCAAAGTGGTGTTGCATAAATGCTTATTAATGGACTAATTGATTAATATGCCTGTTCTGCCCCCATGCCAGGAAGTCAGCCCTGCCGAAAAGGAAGTGATCACCTTTCCTCCAGTGCCTCTCAAGCCATCTCCCCTGGTTCTTCTCTGCAGCACGGAACAGCTCCATCTTTTTCATTCTAATCACCCTGCCACTTCTTAGGCCTTCAGAATGGATGGTGGCTTTCTTTCCCCCCACCCCGCCACCAGCACGTGAATATTAAGATCAGCTATAATTTGAACCCGTGAAAGAAGTGACCGGGTTCATTAAACTCTAATTGCACTGATGGTTAGGCAAGATAGTTGCTTTAATTAAGGAAGCCCTCCCTTGGCTCCTGCTGTGGTTCTGGTGGTCCTAGGGAGGGTGCTGCCAGTGCTGCTGGGAGGCTGGTTATTTACATGGTGTTGAAGGGAGGAATTCAGAAGCCCAGTGCCCACCCTCTGGCAGCCCCGTCTCCATGTCTGCCAAGCATCTCAAGTCTGTCATTACCCTTTTGAGAACTTACCCAGGGGGAGGAAACTTCCCCTAGCTTTGGATCCCACTTGGAGTTCAGGGAACTTGTCTTCCAGGGAAAGAAAATCGCCCCAAACAGCATACCTCTGAGGGAAAGTATTCTATCTTGGATGTCTCTCTAACTATCTAGTCTTCCCTGGGCCTGGGCAAAGAGACCTCCAACACTGATAGGGAAATTGCACCACTAACAGCCCTCTCCTTTATATTAAACACACCTTCCCTCAGAAACACCTTGAAAATTCTCCTTGACATTTAGGAGATGGCAACCTAGTGAGTTCTGAGACCTCACTATGGGTTCATGCTGAGATACCAAAGCTTCACGATGCTAGAAGGAGAAGGGGTTATATAGGATGCTGGGAAGGAATGTGAGGAGCACCATGGGAAAATCCTGCCAGGTTTCCCAAGGCCAGCCCAAGAGCAGACTCTAGATGAGCTTCAAAGTGCCTGATGGGCCAGTGCAGGAGATGCTGTATTGCACTGCCGTGCAATCCATTCTAGACTAAAGGATTAATTCCCATCCCCAGTAGGGGATATAGCCATCTCCGGACTTGTCCTTGCTGAGGAGAGATGCCTCTGCCATAGACGGTCTCCCTTCCGAGTCAACAAGAGTATCAGACGTGGCCTCATGACACAGCCCAAGTCAACCCTGAAAGGCGCGTCTGCTGGAACTGATGGACCAGCTGAGGCTTTGGGACTGCATTGCAGCCCAGTCCACTGTCTGCTCCTACCTGTTTTCTTCTCTTACCTCATAGGTGTTGATCTGAAGAGCACCTCCCAATGAATGTCCTTCCCACTATTCTTCATTTCAGAATCTGCTTCCTGGGAAGTCTGACCTTCCACAGGGGGTCCCCTGCTTGGCAACCAGGTGACACTGTGTTGGTGTCTAACACCCTTGCTCCCCATCCACCACCAGTGGGTCTACATTTGCTACGCAGCCACTGCCAGGCAGTCTACACTAACCTTCCCACTGCCTTGTGGCTTCCAGGATCCGTGTCTACTATTGCACTTGGTTCCCTGCATGGGTGGCCTGACATCACATCTGCAGCTCCACACGCCAACTGTGAGTTGAGTTTGCCCCTTAACAGATAAACGTATGCTGTTGAATCTCCAAGCCCTCTTACTGCATGGCCAGCTGGGACCATGGTCCCCTCCTCCACTAAGGAAGAGGAATGCGTCTCCTATGCTCAATGTATCTCCCCAATGAACTCAGTTGCAGACTCATTCTTCGGGGGAATAATTGGTGTTGCCTGTCAAGCCTGCTTCCAGAACCCTCTGGGACTCAGTGATGCTCTGAGCTATCATCAAAGCAAGATGTGACTGTCAGTTTCTGAGGATGCTTCATCCCCTTCTCATTGTCACAGGAGTTGTCCTGGGCATCCTTAAAAGCAGCTGTATTTTAGTCAGCTTTTAAATCAAGAAAAATCGATGTATGTGTATGGTTGATTCACTTTGCTATACAACATTATAAACCAGCTATACTCCAATAAAAATTAATTTAAGAAAATTAATTAAAAGAATCAAGAATAGTCCAGATGTCATCTTGACTCACTGCCCAGCACAGGTCCTGAACCAATCCTGGCATTTTAGCATCTGTCATTAATCCCAAGCAGAGCAGCTTAGAGAGGTTAAGCCCACTGACAAGAATATTCAGGCAGCCAAATAGTAAGAAGGAATTAGAATAGAAGGCCAAACACAGTGTATTTTGGTTTGCTCATCTAGGAATAAGCTCTTTGTTGTTGTTGTTGAGGTCGTATCTAACTCTCTGTGAACTCATGGACTGTAGCCCACCAGGCTCCTCTGTCCTCCATTTTCTCCTGGAGTTTGCTCAGATTCATGTCCATTGAGTCAGTGAGGCTATCAAGCTATCTCATCTTCTGTTGCCCTCTTCTTTTGCCTTCAATCTTTCTGAGTATCAGGATCTTTTCCAACGAGTCGGCTTTTCGTATCAGGTGGCCAAAGTATTGGAGCTTCTGCCTCAGCATCAGTCCTTACAATGAACATTCAGGGTTGATTTCTCTTAGGATAAAAATGTACATCTAAATCCCACATACCCTCGCAAATGTGGACTGATCCTCCATGGACCAGCTGCAGGATTATCTGCTTAAGCCTACAATCCCAGGAGCAGCTATGTTTATTCTTTAGATTTTAGTAGCTTCCTCTGACTCCTATGTGTTTCCACCCAGATGGACAGGTAGGAAGTTCCTTCTGTTCTCCAGCCCAAATCCTCCAGCTTCTTGCAACACCTGCCCTCCACGAAGGGCAGGGAAGAGCGTGTCCTTCATTCCTCACGGACCTGCCTGCACTTGAAATGTCAGTCCTTCCGGGGAAGTGGCTCTGCTGGTGGGTGCCTCTGTGTCCACAACGCCATTCCCCAGGGCCAAGTGCCAAGTGACGAAAGTGTCGGGGCTTTTGAAATCGTCAGAGAAACTGATTTCCTTGTCAAGTCTCGTCCTGTAGAGTTGGAGGGCCAAATTCTACTTTCGTGTCAGCTGCCACGCAGATCAAAGGCCGCTGACAAGGAGCTGAAGCGTTCGTGCCTGGCCTGCTTCAACCTTTCCTCGGCCCAGGCTGTGGAATGCTCCTGGCTCTCGGCTCCCTTGAACTCTCTTATCGATCCCCCTTTGTGGGCCAACATATGAAGGGCCTGGGAAATCATTTTGAGGGACATAACTCAGGGAGCACATTCTTACATCGGTACCAGGCAGAGGCCCTTTTCGGATGCTGCGAACTCCATCAGATAGATATCCCAAATATCCGTCTTTTTTTATTTTTATTTTTTTTGTAAGTCTCTCTTGAGGATTTCTTGGTAGATGTTTAATAGTTACTAAACCTCCCAAAGGTTGGTTACAAAAGAAAATTGAAAGTCTCCAAGACAGCCACTTGGTTGGGTAGGCACAATCTCTGCCATTCATTATTATTGTTGCCTTTATCATTATTTTAACGAAGTATTAAAATTTGGGGGCTTCCCTGGCGGCTCAGTCAGTAAAGAATCCACCTGCATTGTGAGAGACCTGGGTTCAATCCCTGGGTTGGGAAGATCCCCTGAGGAGGGCATGACAACCCATTCCAATATTCTTGCCTGAGAATCCCCATAGGCAGAGGAGCCTGGAGGGCTGCAGTTCATGGGGTCGAAAAGAGTTGAACATTACTGGGCAATTAAGCGTACACATTAATAAAATTTACAATCAGGTGGTGGAGTTGTAAAGAGTCTGCCTGCCAATTCAGAAGACACAGGTTCAATCCCTGGGTTGGGAAGATCCCTTGGAGAAGGAAATGGCAACCCACTCCAGTATTCTTGCCTGGAGAATCCTATGGTCAGAGGAGCTTAGTGGGCTATGGTCTATGGGCCACAAAGAATCAGACACGACTGAGTGACTAACACACACACACACACACACACGCACACACATACACACACACACGCACTGCTCCAAACAATAAAGGCTATTTTAAAAACATGAACCAGGAGGTTGGGGCCAAAAAAAAAAAATTACAGCAGGAGGGAGGCCCATGGAAATTGGAGATGAGGGTGAAGCAGGACAGAGTCAGCCATGCCTCGGGAAATGCAGGCATATTAGGAGTCTAGAACTGGGGGCCCAACTTCAGCAGTAGTATCATAGGAGGAGAAGGGGTGAAACCCCCACAAATTTCACAAAGCAAGGGCAAGTCTTCCCACTGCTCATCGTTGGGTAGGACACAAAGGAGATAACTTCTGACCCCTTTCCTGCATCTCATTTATCCCAAGACCATGAGGTGAGCAAGTGCTGGACAAGTTCACATTATCAGTAACCCCAGATGTACCTGAAAGTATATCAAAGTCAAGGTTAAGAGAGTAGATGGGGTGCAGATGAGCAGCTGTAGAAAGCATCCAGGTGTCTCAGGAAGAGGCATGCCAGACAACTGAGACTGTGGAGCGTGGTATCAGGACCATGTGCTTCTGGACTCAAGAGGGACCTCCGTTGGCTTCTTAATTCAAGCTTTCTCTTTGGTCTTTTTTTTTAATTGGCTGTGCTGGATCTTTGTTGTTGCATGGGGGCTTTCTCTAGTTCTGGTGCGAGGACTTCTCGTTATGGTGCCTTCTCTTCTTGTGGAGCACAGGCCCTAGGGAGCTCAGGCTTCAGTACTTGGGGTGCAGGGGCTTAGTTGCTCCACAGCATATAGGATATCCCGGACCAAGGATCAAACCCTTGTCCCCTGAATTAGTAGGCAGACCCCCAACCATTGGACCACCAGGGAAGTCCCTCTCTTCGGTCTTTTGGACAGTGCTAAGCATCATCCCTTGATTGCCCTCTCACCTATCCCTACTTCTCCTCCCAAATACCCTATTTTTCTGACCAGTCACCATCAAGCTGCAGGACTCAACTGAACCAGACAGGGGAGATTCCTGGCCTTTTCTTTGAAACCACATTCAGGCACTGCTGGAGACAACAAAATCTCAAAAATGAAAAAAAAAAATCTCCAGCAGAGATTCAGCACAGCATTGAGACTCTCCGCTCAGAAAACTTCCTTTTTACATAGCTTGACTCTGGGAACTGTAAAACCCATGGCCGGGAACCCGTATTCCTCTTGGTGGTCATTTCTTCCTGCTCATTCTCGACTCATTCTCCTCCACAGCACTCACAATAGTGTGCTTTCTCTGTCTATTAATTCTTGAGTCTTAACAAGAGGTTGGACAGTAAATCTGTGTACAGAGGAGTCCTACATTATCTTAATCTATTTTGTTTCTGAATTTCAGGTAGCAAGTAGTGAAAATTTAGGCAGCAAGGTATGATCTAAAAATTCATCTGAGTCTCATAAGTTCTTAAGTTTGGGTAGCAAAGTTTGCTTACACCTTTGCTTATTTCTGTATAAGCGTCTCTCACTTGACAGCAGGTTCCTTGTGAGCAGACACCAGATTTCTCTTTGTTTCTGCCTGGCACATCATGTACTAAGTACTTGATAAATAAATTCTACAAAAAGAGTAGAAAACACGAGTTAGACATTCGGATGAATGAACGTGATCAGATGGGATTGGACACGAGAGTAGGAAAAGCACTGGGAAAGATTCAGAATGTGAAATGAAGTTCTCAGTCCCAGCTGTCTGTAAGAATTATCTGGGGAGTTTTTAAAACACACTCATGGTTGGGCTCCATCCGAGACCAGTTAAACCAGAATGGAGCTTTTGAGAGCTCGAAGGTGGTTCCAAAAGGAATTCAAAGTTGAGAACTATTGGTTTTGCCTAACTTGCTGCTCCTGTTGGAAAGCTCCATGGTGTGTCTCTCCTACTGATACTAAGTTTAGCCTCTACCGGTTGACACATGTTAGGAAAATCTTTCCATTCACAGACTTTTGTTTATTTGCATGGAGTCAGACAGTCAGCACCCAAGTTTGGTGAAGCATCTGGGCCATTGAGAATGTCAGTATCACTCGATGACTGTCTCCATGTCATGAGGATTTACTAAGTCCGGTAGAATACTAGATGCAGCTTATGAAAGGATCTAAGGCAGAGTGCCCTGTTTCTGGGAAAGAAACAAATCTAGGGCGGGACCTGCAAGCCTTTACAATGTGATGCCTCAGCAATCACGTGCCAAAGTGGGGACCAAGATGATGATGGGAGTTCAGAGGACACCATGAGTTATACCAGGAGGTCAGTCTTGAGCTAGTCTTCGAAGGATGAGTAGGATAATTTTTTTTTTCTCAATTGCAGTATTTTTGCTTTACAATATTGTGTTAGTTTCTGCTGTACAACAGAATCACTATATGTAGACGTGTATCCTCTCCCCTTTGTGCCTCCCTCGCTCCCTGCCCCCACCCCACTCATCTAGATCACCCAAAGCACCGAGCTGAGCTGAGCTTCCTGTGCTTTATAGCAGGTTCCCGCCAGTTCTCTATTTTACACACGATAGAGTATATAAGTCAATGCCACAGTCTTCGTTTGTCTCACCCCCTCTTTCCCCACTGTGTCTGTAAATCCGTTCTCTATGTCTGCATCTCTATTCCCGCCCTGCAAATAGGCTCACCAGTACCATTTTTCTAGATTCCTCATACATGCCTTAATATACGATATTTGTACTTCTCTTTCTGACTTACTTCACTCTGTGTAACAGACTCTAGGTTCATCCACATCTCTGCAAATGACCCAATTTCACTTCTCTTTATGACTGAGTAATATTCCATTGTAGATATGTACTACATCTTCATTATCCACTTATCTGTCAGTGGACATCTAGGTTGCTTGCAAGTCCTGGCTATTGTAAATATTGCTGCAATGAACATTGGAGTGCATGTGTCTTTGAATTATAGCTTTCTCATATGGTGTATGCCCAATGGTGGGATTGCTGAACTGGATGAATAGGATCTGAAGAGGTGGAAGGGAGGAACAAGAATACTTTTGAGTCCAGGACTGGTAGTGTAGGACTTGAGAATAATGAATTTCTTTGACTCCCTCTGGTCCTTGAGATGCATCCAATTCTCACTGATTCCAGGTGAAAGTCTAACAAGGATGCAATATCTTTTTTTTCCTGTGAGCTTATGTTTATTTTATTTTGAAAAATTCATTTACTTTAATTGAAGGATAATTGCTTTACAAATTATCCTTATTGAATATTACCCTAACCAAATGTTGAGTTGGTTTCTGCCATAGATCAACATAAATCAGACAGGCACACTATCCCCCCTCCCTCTTGAGCCTCCCTCCCCCCTCCCACCCCTCCAGGCTGTCGCAGAGCACAACAAGGATGCAGTATCTTTCAGATTCCCTTCCTTTGGTCCTCTCGTCAACTCCCCAGGGCACTCGTTCCCTGGTCCTTCATATCTGGGCCTGAAACCCCCAGTCCCCATGAGTCAATGACAGACCTAGACTCCTTGATTTTACAGTGCCATGATTGGCTCTTCACTTTTTTGCCTTCAGCATCTTTGAGTTGGTTAACTGAGAGGTATTCTCTCTTATGAGTGACTCCTGGACCTCTCTCCAGCCAGGCTAGTCCATCCTTCTCTCCTTTGCACCAGCTGTAACCCAGAATTCTAAGACATTGTCTCAGCCAGGGCCATGAGGAAGGCAGCAGTCAAAGTGCGACCCTGTGAGAGCGCCTTTCAACCTCTCAGCATCATGGAACACGTAGGAAAGATGATGATATTCACATAGTAAGTGGAGCTTCCTGCTCTCTGCAGTCTTGCAGAGCTGACTGACCCTGAGGGGATGGTTGTTTGCTCCCTGGAACCAGACTGTTGAATAGCAAGCCATGTCTCAAGTAATTCTGTTGCCAGCTGATGCCCTGACCTCTGCCAACCTCCAGATCATTACAACTGAGAAGTTAGGTATCCCCCACTTTTGAGGGAAAAAAAGAGGCAAACTTTAAAAGAGATACAAACTTTAAAGCCAAAAATGAGACATTTTGGCTTCAAGAACTAGGCTTTGATCATTTGGTAGGACACAGAAAACTGGTTCAAACTTGACCAAGAATGTACCTCTTGTCACAGTTCCGAGAAAAGGTGGAAATCTGAAGGGTGCCCCACACCTTGCTTCTCCTAGTTGGGGCAGGGTCCTTCTCTTGCTAAGCTCACATGTTGTCCAGCCACTTTCAGCTGCCCTCTCAGCAACCACGGAGGAAATGTGATAAGGTAGTAGATTCCCATGCCTTGGTGGGAGCAAGACGGGACGGAGGCAGGGGCCCAGCACTGCTGCTCGGAGGTTCCATCTGGAGGACACACCAGTGTTCAGGGGTCTGTACGAAAGTTCCCTGGAGCCCAGGCCGGAAGTGGGCACAAGCACCTAAGTTGACATAGCAGGATGTTCCAAGGATGGACACAGTATCCCAACAGGTGAGGGAGAAAGGCAGCAAGCAACTCTAGAAACTTGATGTTCACCCAGGAGAGTGACTAGCCAGCACTGTCAGACCCCTGAACCTCCAAGGCTAAGAATTAGTAAGGATACAGGAACTCCATCTTCTCCCCTGTGCTACTGTCATGCTGGGGACAGCCCAATGGGAGGGATCCCAAAGCCAGAGAGAATCACATCACCAGCCAGGCAGTCTGGATGGACCAGCCAGAGAGAGAGAGAGAGAAGCCTGGAATTGGAGAAGCAGAGAAAATCTAAGCTAGGGTATCTAATGGGCTCAGAACTAAAGCAAAGATACAGTCAAGAATAATCGCATTGAAGTTTGGGGTCATGTCTTAAGTATCTCTGTGTTCCTATACCTAGCACAGAGCTGCCATGTGGTTGAGCTTATTTTTTGTAATGAAGGGATGAATATAGAGCTGAACCCAAGGTTATAAGGATCCAATGTCTCAAGCCACAGAATCAAGGGCTGCAGGGGCTGAGAAATCAAGTCAGGTCGACTTGCTATGTATTAAAAGCCTGCCCAGGTTATCTGGAAGCAAGCTGGGCTGAGGGCAAGGAGGGCATCACCAGTCTAGAGAGAACCAGGGCACAGGTACCGGTGACAGCGCCACCTTACGGGATTCCGGGGTGCTTTACGGTTCACAGAGGACACTCAGGACCTTACCCAGAGCATCTGACATGCACAGCAGCCTGCGTATCCAAGAGTGGGTGAGAACTGCTCCCCATCTTCCCACCCGATTTTACTTCCTTGAGTGCCAATCAGATGGAGTGGATGCCAGTGGCTTGTTTACCTACAACACATGTGGAGTGGGAAGTCAGGAGGTGGGTAGGAGGGACCTTGGCTCCATCCGAAAGCCAACTGTGTAGGGAGTCCTGGTGGACAAGGCACGGGGGAGCCAGAATAAATATTGAACTTTCACTTTGAAACCCTGCGCCGCTGGGGCAGTCACCGTTGTGATGGGCAAGCCGAGAGGGCTAAATATTTACACTTTCTGATTGTTCCCACCAACCTGCTGCATGCTCTCACTCTGCTGAAAGTTATCTATTTGTTCATTCATTCCTTTATTCACTTACCTTCTTATTTTTAAAATGTGTCTGTTCGTTTGGGAAAGAGGTTGGGAGGGGGGAGGTGGACAACTGAAGTTGAGTCAAGATTCTCTTCCATCTCAGAGAAAGGAAATAAAACCACAGATGGAAAGTCAAGGTAGAGAAAGTGCTGACTGACTTCCAAATCATTTACTCACAGTTGCTCTTTTTTTAAAAAGAACTTTTATTTTGGGATAATTTTAGACTTATGAAAATATTGCAAAGACAATAGAGTTCCTGTACATCTTTCAGCCAGTTTCCCCTCAAGTTAGCATCTTATTTAATCAAGCTACATGTGTCAAAAGTACTATTACCTAAAACTGGTGTCATCAGTTCCCCCATTTCTGCCTTTTTTCTGTTCCGAGAGCCATGTTACTTTTAATCATCATGGCTCCTTAAGTATCCTTTGATCTGGGTCAATTTCCCAGTCTTTTCTTGTTTCTTATGGGGCTTCTCAGATGGTAAAAAATTCACTTGCAGTGCAGGAGACCTAGGTTTGATCCCTAGATTGGGAAGATCCCCTGAAGGAGGAAATGGCAACTCTAGTATTCTTCCCTGGGAAATCCCATGGACAGGAGCCTGGCAGGCTATAGTCCATGGGGTCGCAAAAGAGTCGGACACAACTAAGAGGTTAAACAACATTGGACATAAATTTGAGGCGACACAATTCAACTCAATACAATCAATATGGACTCAAAGGTTTATTCTCTGGATTAGAATCTGTTGGTTTATTTCCTCAAATTGTTCCAGCTTTGTCCTCGGGGAGCTCTTCCAGCTTAGTGTTGGCATCTTTTTCATAAGTCCCCATCTTGCATTCTCTTTTCTATTTTCCTTCCTCTTCTGTCTTTTTCTGTCTCTGTCTACCTCTGTGCGTTTTCCTTACTTCCTGAGACTAAAAGATACACCAGGCTCATTTTATATCGTCCCTGTCCCACCCCTGGAAGCAGCCATTTCTTTATACAGCCCTGATTCCTTTTATGGGAGAATGTTACTTAGAAAGATCCGAGCACAGGGTGTGTTTGTTGCTATAAGAATGTGGCTGCTTCTAGGCCTTTCGACAGAGTTAGGAAATACACGTATATGTGCCAAGTGATGTACACATGCCTATCTATGTGTACTTCTGTATCTCTAAATCTCTACATGTATTGAAATAAATAAGTTCTTTCTGCTGTCTGCAGCTCTAACCCAGCACCCAGGACTCTAGCCTTCCCACCAATGAACTTGTAACTTCTTTTTCTGATGGTGAGAAATCTGGCTCCTTTTATCCACAGTTTATTTACTTATTTGTTCAGCCCATATCTACACAGAAAGTAGTTTCAGAATTGCTAACCGGTACCTCTGTGAGAAACAAACTTTCCAGTGAGAACAGTGCTTTGTACCATGCCTTTCGTCTACAGCCTTACAGTTACCAGTTAAAACACCATTTCCCACAGTTACTAAGGTCGGCTCCTTCCCATCCCTGCTCCCCATCTCCCCACCCATCCCGCCGAACCCCCTTACCCCTGGCTTCTGCCCACCACCACCCTCTTTCATGAGGTCGGGTCCATACATCTGCAATACAGTTAAATTCATTTGTCAAAGTCTCCATGACATTCTGGGATCCCTCAACCTCTTGGTTGATTTTTTTTTTTAATAGACTTTATGGTTTAGAGCAGCTTTAGTTTCACAGGAAAAGCTGAGCAGAAGATACTGTGATTTCCCACGTTGTCTCGCTCCCACACAGGCACAGCCTCCCCGTTAACAGCCTCCAGTGGTACAATTTTTATGACTGGTGAACATGCACTGACTCATCACAATCACCCCAAGTCCATAGTTTGCATTAGGGTTTACTCTGGGATTTGGACTAATGTATAATGACATTTACCCATCATTATAGAGTCATACAGAGTACTTTTTAGATAATGCAGGAAGCTGGGGATGAATTTCTGGTTCGGGAAGATCCCCTGGAGGAGGGAATGGGCAACCCACTCCAGTATTCTTGCCTGGAGAATCCCATGGACAGAGGAGCCTGGTGGGCTATAGTCCACGGAATCACAAAGAGTTGGATACGACTGAGTGACTGACGCTTTCACGCTATGGACTTGGGCTTCTAACACCAACCTTATTGAAGCATAATTTACATAAAGTACACTGCACTCATTTTGACAAATGTATAACCTACTAGATAACTACTACAATCAAGATACAGAACATTCTATTACCTCCCAAAGTTTTCTCATGCCCCTTTGCAGTAATTATCCATCCATTTCCATCTCCAGGAAATCACAGATCTTACTTTCACTATTTATTAATTTTGCCTGTTTCAGATTTCAATATACATTAGATTATATGGTATATACTCTTTGTATGTGGCTGCTTTCTCATAGCTCAGTGTTTCTGAGATACATTCGTGTTGTTACATGTATCAATAGTCTGTTTCTTTTGTATTACTGGGCAACATTCCATTTTATGAATATACTACATTTTTTAACCTGTTCATCTGTTGATGGACATTTAGGGTGTTTCCAGATTTGGTTATTGTGAATAGATCTGATATGAGTGTATGAGTCTCTTTATGGAAAAATGTTTTCATTTCTCTTGGAGTAGAATTGCTGAATTGTATCGTAGGTGAATATTTAACTTTATGAGAAACTGCCAAACTTTTTCAGAGTGGGTATACTCCTGCATTTCCACCAGCAACATATGAGAGTTTCAGTTGTTCCACGTACTTTTCAGCACTTGGTTTTGCCCATTTTTTTTTATTAAATTTTTTTTTTATTGAAGGATAATTGCTTTACCGAATTTTGTGATTTTCTGTCATACATCAACAGGAATCAGTCATGGGTACACCCATGTCCCCCCCCCCCTTCTGAAACTCCCTCCCATCTCCCTCCCCAGCCCACCCTTCTAGATTGTCACAGAGCCCCTGTTTGAGTTTCCTGCATCATACAACAAATTCCCATTGGCTATCTATTTAACATATGGCATTGTAAATTTCCATGTTACTCTCTTCATACACCTCACTGTCTCCCTCTTTCCCTCCCCCTGAGTCCACTGGTCTGTTCTCTAGATGTGTTTCTCCATTGCTGCCCTAAAAATAAATTCATCAGTACCATTTTTTTTAGATTCTATATATATGTGTCAGTGTACAATATTTATATTTCTCTTTCAGCTAGAACATGGAAGCAACCTAGATGTCCATCGACAGATGAATGGATAAAGAAGCTGTGGTACATATATACAATAGAAAATTCAGTTCAGTTTAGTTCAGTCACTCAGCTGTGTCCAACTCTTTGCAACCCCATGGACTGCAGCACGCCAGGCTTAACCTGTCCATCACCAACTCCCAGAGTTTACTCAAACTCATGTCCATCGAGTTGGTGATGCCATCCAACCATCTCATCCTCTGTCATCCCCTTCTCCTCCGGCCTTCAATCTTTCCCAGCATCAGGGTCTTTTCCAATGAATCAGTTCTTTGCATCAGGTGGCCAAAGTATTGGAGTTTCCATTTCAGCATCAGTCCTTCCAATGAATATTCAGGACTAATTTCCTTTAGGATGGACTGATTGGATCTCCTTGCAGTCCAATGGACTCTCAAGAGTCTCCTCCAACACCACAGTTCAAAAGCATCAATTCTTCAGTGCTCAGCTTTCTTTATAGTCCAACTCTCACATCCATACATGACTACTGGAAAAACCATAGCCTTGACTAATCAGACCTTTGTTGGCAAAGTAATGTCTCTGCTTTTTAATATGCTGTCTAGGTTGGTCATAACTTTCCTTCCAAGGAGTAAGCATCTTTTAATTTCATGGCTGCAGTCACCATCTGCAGTGATTTTGAAGCCCCCAAAAATAAAGTCAGCCACTGTTTCCACTGTTTCCACATCTATTTGCCATGAAGTGATGGGACCGGATGCCATGATCTTAGTTTTCTGAATGTTGAGCTTTAAGCCAACTTTTTCACTCTCCTCTTTCACTTTCATCAAAAGCCTCTTTAGTTCTTCACTTTCATCTGCATATCTGAGGTTATTGATATTTCTCCCAGCAATCTTGATTCCAGCTTGTGCTTCGTCCAGCCCAGCATTTAGCACGATGTACTCTGCCTATAAGTTAAATAAACAAGGTGATAGCATACAGCCTTGACACACTCCTTTCCCAATTTGGAACCAGTGTGTTGTTCCATGTCCAGGAACGCATTTAAGTCCATTTTAAGGAGGAGGATGAACCTAGAGCCTACTATACGAGTGAAGTATGTCCATGATTTTAATGTTCGCCATTCTAGAGGGTCTGAAATGATATCTCCCTGAAGTTTTAATTTGTACTTCTTGATGACAAATGAAATTTTGAGTATACTTTCATGGATTTATTGACGTTTCATACGTCTTCTTTTGTGAAGTGTCTGTTTAAATCTTTTGATCCTTTTTTATTAGCTATTTGTCATTTTGTTATATAGTCATACATTCTGGATATCAGTCCTTTGATATATTGATTGCAAATATGTTCCCTGAATTTATAGATTTTTATATACTTGCTGTGTTTCAGTCCATTGTAGTCATTATTCTTTTCAATGTTCAAAAGGTCCTATTCTTGACAAAGTTTTTTTTTTTTTTTTTTAAAGAACACATATTTAAACCTTTTTGTAAGGGAATACGTGAAATGCATCCCTGTGGTTTTAAGCAAAATCTACTGAGCCCACAGATTTTGATAAATCATGAGTGTCATCTTATAAATACTCATGATTCCCTTTGGGTCTGATGAGGGAGAAGATACTGAACGTCTCTTTGATAAATGATGCCACATCACCATGGGATATGATTCTAAGGAAATAAAGTTGGGTTTATAACAAACATGCCAGAACATCCCAAACAAAACATGACTTGTTCTGCATACGACCAGAGAGATGACCAACCTATTCCAAAGACAGTGATTGACGCAACTCAGCACATTTTTGAACCTTTCTTTGGATGACTTTCAGATTCCACTTGAGTGCCTCACAAGAAAATCAACTTGTGCCCTTCAACTATAATTAAAACTCCTTAAATATGAGACTTGACTCTGGGCCAGGCACAGAACTAGAGACTTCTCATTTATTATCATACTTAATCTTACACAAATCCTGGGAGATGGGTATAATTAGCTCTGTTCTACAGATTATGAAACCGACATGGATAGAGATGAAGTTACATGCCTAAGGCCATACCATCACTGGGTGGCAGAGAGTGATGTATTCAAACCTGGTACTCAGCACACCCAAGGCTCTGCTTATCACAGCATACGATGCATCCTAGCTGTTATTTTTTTTTTTTTTAAACTGGTTTCAGAAAAATAAAATTCTCTTTAGATGGCAGAAGGTTGGTGAAGAATAGCTTGTTACATACTGTGGACTCCAAGGTGTGTTTGAACCAGATTTCAGATCTCTTCTTAGCAGTGGCAGCTCCCAGAGGAAGTGAATAGTCTCCTAGACCGACCACTTGAGAAGGATCAAGAGCAAGTGCTTCCCAGGGTCACACCAGCTCGTCCACTTCCTTCCTGTTCTATTACCTGTCGATTTTTACTCCTGCGGTGTTTCCTGGTATTTCTAATCTCGTGTTTTAGTTTTTCTTTTTTGCAGGAAGAGGGTTTGAGCAGTTACAGATGCCAGGGTCTCTGTGATCCCTGTTGACACTGAGACATTCTATGTTGTCTATCGCCTGATTTTGAAAGTGCCTCAGGTTGTGACGTTCACTTTTTATTTTGTAGTTTTTATTTTGAGATAACTGCAGACTCACCTAATCCAGGGAAATCCGGTGTGCTTTTTACCCAATTTCCCCTAGTGGTGACATCTTTCAACGTCATAGTACAATATCCCAACCAAAGTAGTGACAGTGAGGCTGTCATGACATTTCCACTCCCATGAGGATTCTTCCCGTTGCCCTTTCTCAGCCATACCCACTTCCCTCGCTACCCCTCCCATCCCCAGTCCCTAGCAACTTCTCATCTGTTCTCCATTTCTATGACTTTGTCACTTAAAGAATACATAGACTATGTAACCCTTTGGGATTGGATGTTTCCACTCAGCAGTATTCATTCACCTGTTCTATGTATCACTAGTTTGTTTTCTTAGTGTTGCTGAGTTACAGTTGATGCAAGCTTCCCAGGTGGCTGAGTGGTAAAGTGTCTGCCTGCCAATGCAGGAGAAGCAGGTTCCAACCCCTGGTCGGAAAGTTCCCCTGGAGGAGGGAAAGACTACCCACTCCAGTATTGTTTCTGTGGGAAATCCCATGGACAGAGAAGTCTAGCGGGCTACAGTCCATGGAGTCACAAACAGTCGGACAGAACTGAGTGATGGAGCACACACATATTCCATGAATGGACCACGGTTTTAAACAAGCTTGGTTAAACACCGTCCGCACAATGGAACACACCTCGGTTGTTTCCAGCTGGGGGCTATTACAAAGAATGCCTTGATAAATATTCACACGCAAGGTTCTGTGTGAATGTAAGCTTTCATTTCTTTGGTGTAAAGACCCAGCAGTGCAACTTCTAGATCACTTAGTAGTTGCATGTTTAATGTTTCAAGAAACTGCCAAACTGCCTTTCACAGCGGCTGTGTCATTTTATGTGTGCGGTATGCTGTGTTATGCTGAGTCCTGTCCGACTCTTTGTGACCCTGTGGGCTGGATATCACCAGGCTCCTCTGTCCATGGGATTTCCCAGGCATGAATACTGGAGTGGCTTACCATTTCCTTTTTGGGGGGCAGGCGGGGGGTGGAATCTTCCCGACCCAGGAATTGAACCTGGGTCTCCTGCATTGAGGGCAGATTCTTTACCAACTGAGCTACGAGGCATCTAGTTTCTCTGCACTTTTTCACACATTATTTTTTGAAATACACTTGTAATTTTAGAATGGATTCAGATAGACAGAAAAGTTGCAAGGAGAGCACAAAGAGGTCCAGGTACACTCACCCAGTTTCCCTGTGGTTCACATCTTAGGTTTGTGGGGTACCCTTTCCACAGTTGAGGAAACCACGTTGACACACGACTTTAAACTCCACAGTTCATTCGTATTTCGCTCATCTGTGCCCTAGCATCCTCTTTCAGTTGGAGGATTCCATCCAGGAAACCACATCACCATTCTCTGTTACATCTTCTTCACCTTTCCTGATCTCTGACATTTTCTCAGACTTTCCTTGTTTTTGATGACCTGGAAAGTTTTGAGGCATGTTGACCAAGTATTTTAGAGCATATCCTTCAGTTGAGGTTTGTTTTGTTTTTCTCATAGTTAGACCAGCTTAATGGATTTGGGGGGAGGACAATCACAAAGGCAAAGTGCCATTCTCATTGCATCACGTGGAAGTTGCATGCAATCACTGTGATGGATGAGGTTAACCTTAACCATCCGGGTGAGGAAGGGTTTGCCTGGGGTTGCCACTGAAAGGTTACCTCCTCTGTACTTTACCCTTTGAAAGCAAATCCTCAGCACAGCTCACATTTACAGGGTTGAGAGTCAAGTTCCACCACTATGAGAAGGAAGTATCTATGTAAATTATTGGTGATTTTTCTGCACTACTTTTTATTTTGGCCATTCTGAAAATGATTCTATGATACCTCATTTTTTAATAATAAATATAAGAGTCTTTAATAAATGATACCAAGGCAATTAGATAACTACATGGAAAAAACTATACAAAATTAGTGAATACAAACTATAGGCTTTTAGAAGATAAGATAGAAGAAGATCTTTATTAATTTGCAAATGTCTATCTTAGACGAGACAGAAATGTCTATATGTTAAAGAAAGTGTTAAATCCAAAGACAGTAAAATTTAGTGTTTCTGAATGTCTCGTCTTTTCAATTTGCATTACCCTAATGGCTAATGCTATTAAAGATCTTTTCATGTGTTTAGTTACCATCCATAATCCTCTTTGATAAAATGTCTCTTGCCCATTTTCTAATTGGGTTGTTTTTGTTTAGGCTTTTTTTGGTTTGTTTTTTACTGTTGAGCCCAGGGAGGTTGTTTTTACACATTCTAGATATGAGACTATTTTCAGATATGAAGTTTGCAAGTATGTTCTCCCAGTCTTCAGTTTGTCCTTTCATTCTCTGAACAGGATTTTTCACAAAGCAAAAGAAAATTTTGTTTTAATTTTGATTCAGTCTAATTTATCAGTTTTTTCCTTTTGTGCATTGAACATTTTCAGTGCCAGGTCTAAGAACTCTCAGCCTAGCCCTGGGTTGTAAAGATTTTCTCCTATTTTTTTCTACAAGTTTTGTAAAAGACTGACATTTAAGTCTGTGATCCATTTTGAGTTAATTTTTTGTAGAGCATGTAAGACTTACATTGAAGTTCATCTTTATGTCTGTGGATAACCAATAGTTTCAGTACCGTTTTGTTGAGAAGACTATCTTTCCACCGATTGAATTTCTTCTTCATCTTTATAAAAAAAAAAGTTGGACATACTTTTGTGGGTTTCTTTCTTGATTTTCCATTCTGTTTCGTTTATCTCTGTGTCTATCTTTCTGCCAGTAACACATAGTTTTGATTATTCTAGCTGTATAATGTCTTAAAATGTAGAAGATTGATCCTCCCACTTATTCTTCTTTTTCAGAATGATTTCTGCTTTTCCAGCTTTTTTGCTTTTCTGTAAGTTTTAGCATAATACCATGCATATACAGCAAATGCCTTGCTGGGGATTTTATATATCTGTATACTGATCTGGGAAGAATTGACATCTTTACTGTGTATAAGCTTCTAACCCATAAATATAGTACATTTCTCCATTTATTTAGATTTTCTTTGATTTCTTCCATCAGCATTTTGTAGTTTTTAGCATAGAACCTTATACATGTCTTGCTAGACTTACACTTAAGTATTTAATTTTTTAGTAATTGTGAATAGTATTGTGTTATTAATTTGGTGTCTACATCTTCATTGCTATTACATAGAAATGCAATTGATTTTCATGTGTTTCTCTTATGTCCTGTACATTTGTTAAACTCATTTATTAGTATAGAATTTTTTTGTAGATTGTGTTGGATTTTCTTTATAAGCAGAATTATGTCATCTGCAAATTTGGGCAGTTTTCTTTCTTTCTTTGTAATCCACGTACCCTTTATTTCCTTTTCCTGTCTCATTGCACTGGTTGCAACATTAGCACCATGTTGTGTGAACATCTTTGTCTTGTTCCTGCTCTCAGGGAGAAGGCATTCCCATCTTTCATTATTAAAAATAACATTAGCTGTCAGTTTTTCATAGATGTTTTTTATGCAGATGAGAAGTTTCATTCTCTTTCACCACCCCCACGGGAATTTTTTTTTTTAAACACGAATGGGTATTCAATTTTGTCATATACTTTCTACATTGTTTGACAGGGTTATGTCATTTTTTTCTTCTTTTGCATGTTAATATGGTGAGTTGACTAGTTTTCAAATATTAAATCAGTTTTGCATCCCTAGAATAAACCCCATTTGGCTATGGGATATATTTCCTTTTCTGTATTGTTGAATCTTTTTGGTTAATATTTTTTAAGGATTATATGTTGGAATATTGGTCTGTAGTTCTTTTTTATTTGGTAATGTTTTGTCTGGGTTTTTTGATCAGTAATACCAGCTTCATAACATGGATTGGGAGATTCCTTCCTCTTTCATTTTCTAGAAAAGATTGTGTAGAATACATGTCAATTTTTCTACAAATGTTTGGTAGAATTCTCCAGTGAAACCATCTGGCTCTGTAGATATCTTTTTTGGGAGTTAAAAAATAATTATGAATTCAATTATCTTAATAGCTGCAAGCCTCTTCAGAATTTGAATTTTATACTGGGTGAGTTGTGGTTTGTATTTTTTTTTTTCTGTTTTTTGGCCGCTCACCATGGCATGTGAGATCTTACTTCCCCAGCCGGTGATGGAGCCCAAGCCCCCTCCACGGGAAGCACAGAGTCTTAACCACTGGACCTCCAGGGAAGTCCTTTATTATCCTCTTGAAGTGTGTTGGACCTGTTTCATTCCTGGTGTCCTGTTACAGCTCTGAGAGAATAGGAGTCTCTCCAAGGCTCCCCACTAGGTCCTCTACCCAGCCTTTGCTGGCCTGGGTGGAGATGGGGCTGGTGTCTTTCTGTGGCTTTGGCTAGAGTAGAGCAGGTATTGCTCTATTCTGAAACTTATCTGAAAACTTTCTGTATTGGTACATGGCCCTTTCCTGGTCCCTTGGGTAAACAGATTAAGTTTTATAGGGGCTCTGTCTGGGTCCATTGATGTTTCCAGGTTGCCAGCTTCTTCAGTTCCAGGTCTGGGATATTGAAGCAAATAATAATAATATCACCACCAACAACAGCCAGCACCCAGGAAGCTCACCACCGTGCCATTCCTTGGTTCCAAGGTCCCTAACAGACCTGCCTCCTCTGCACTTTTCAGAATCTCCTCACGTTTGTTTTACACGTGATGTCCAGGGCTTTCCACTGTACTTAGTGGGAGAAATAGAGAAGACTATGTCTCTTCCATTCTTGTGAACACAGAAGTCAAGACTTTTCACTGTTAAGTAACCAGACTGGTGTCTCCTAGAATCTCTTACATTAGAAAAGTTTATAGTTAAGTCAAGGAAATGCAATTAACACCCAGGAACAAGGGATCCATATAAGACCAGATTTAATTTAGGACTAATTTGGGCTTCCCAGGTCACTAGTGGTGAAGAACCTGTCGGCCAATGTAGGAGATATAAGAGACATGAGTTTGATTCCTGAGTTGGGAAGATCCCCTGGAGGAGGAAATGGCAACCCACACCAGTATTCTTGCCTGGGAATTCCCATGGACAGAGGAGCCTGATGGGCTAGAGTCCAAGGGGTTGAAAAGAGTTGGATATGGCTGAGCAACTGAACATAAAGCACACATGATAAATCATATTTTAAGGAGGAAAGTGGGAGGGAGGCTCAGGAAGGAGGGGACGTGTATGTGTGTGTGTGTGTGTGTGTATGTAGCTGGTTCACTTCATTGTACAGCAGAAACACAACATTGCAAAGTGATTATACTCCAATAAAATGATTTTTTAATAAAAATAAAGAAGAATGTTTATATACATAGAGCTGATTCACTTCACTGTACAGAAGAAATGAACACAACACTGTAAATCAATTATACTTCAATTTTTAAAAAAATGAATTCACTCCAAGCAAAAATATTCTCAAGTGGCCAGGCTACCGGGAAAGTCCAGGGATCCAAGTGGCTGAAATAAAGGGCAGAAAATATTGGCCGTTGCTTCTCTCGTTGCTTCTCTACAAGCTCCCATTTGTCATCTGAGCTGGTTCAGCCCTAGATACGTTCTCTAACACTGCGAACCCAGGACCCTAACGCAGTTCAACTCACAAAGCTCTTTCCTAGTCGTGATCCCACTGCGGGCCCCAGAGAGGTCGGGGTGAAAGGCTTTCCCATCACTTTTCAGGTGAAGTGGAGCAGACACGGCTGGAACACGCCTGGCTGTGGCCACACCATGGGGGGCCGGGACCCTCGAACTTCTGACCCCAACCCCACACTCCTTCCTCAACACCGGCTACCTAAGAACAAGTGACGTCCTTTAAGTTTCCTAAATGTAAGGAGCACATGTCTGCCTCTGTCGTCTCATGTGGTCCTGTCACAGACATTTTATAGCTGTGAACTCTGCGATGGGAGGTGGTGCAGAGCTGGAGGCCAGCGGGAAGACCATGATGAGGCCTTTATATCAGGCTGTAATGAGGCCCATCACACATTCACACGGCGATCCAGCTGTGGGGTGCTCCGTGGAGAGGAAACCCAGGCCGGCTCGGGCTGCCGGGCGGGGAGCACGGGTGGGTGCTCCCTGTTGCTCTACATCCCTCCACAAACCACAGGGCCTGGAGGCTCCTCCCACTCCCCGTGGGACCACAGGCACCCCCAGCAACCCCGATGTAAATCACAGGAAGGAACAGAAAGTTTCCCGTGGGATTGCCCCGAGAATTGTTGTCTTTTCCCAGGAAATATATTTGACAGCAGATAAAGGGCTGTACTGAAAACAAACTTCCCAATACTGTGTTTGCTGTCACTGCTTGCACGTTCCCTCTCTGCTCCTCCGACTCCCTCCCCACCCCCCACACTCACGCATCTGAAGACACCACACTGGAAAAGTCCCTTTGGGGGAGATTGGCTTTCTAGAAAGCCTCTCTCTCTGGAAATGCCATTGCCGCTGGTTACCTTCTGGGTTCAGCCTCCCCAGACCCCACTACCCCTCCCAATGGACCAAAGCCCTAGCCTTGCTCACAAGGATCCCAGGAAGGGACATCTCTTGAGACAAGCCGCCTTTGGAGACTTCCTGCGAATAGTGACCTCGATGCCTAAGAATGTGGGGCCAATCCTTAACTCCTGCCCCAGTTGCAACCAGTGTCAAGGGCAACAGAAGCGGCAGCCAGCCTCCTCCTGGCCCTCATGGAAGGAGCTCGCCCAGCAGGCCGCCCAGGCCCCCAGCATCCCAGCAGGGTTGGGGCAGAGACTCCATCTCGCCTGCCCTTTCCCATCCAAAAGATGTGGACGAGTGTCAGAAGATAAACAACCAACTTCTAGAGGAGTTCCACTGGGACCTCAGAATAACCAGTTTGAGTGTTCTGTGGCAAGTAGGACAAGAAAGTCCATCTCTGCTTTTTTTCCAAGAAGCCCTCCTAGGTCTGCCCACCTCACAGTGAACTTCTCTCTTTACATGTGGAATACTTGTCGCCTGTGTCACTCATACATGACATGTGGGGACATTTGCTTGTTGATGACATAGTATCATCATTCAACAAACTAGCATTTGCCTGCCAATGTGCTGGGTATTTTTGTGTATATGCTTTTATTTTAATGTTCCCAACTTCTCAAGAAGTAGATCATATGGGCTTCCCTGGTAGCTCAGTGGCAAAGAATCAGCCTGCCAATGCAGAAGACTCAGGCTCGATCCTTGGGTCAGGAAAATCCCCTGGAGGAAGCAATGGCAACCTGATCCAGTATACCTGCCAAGGAAATCTCTTGGACACAGGCCTGGCGGGCTGTAGTCCATAGTGTCACAGAAGAGTCAGACACGACTTAGCAACAACAACAACATCCCAAGAAGGAGTTTTTATCATACCCACTTCAAAGATGAGCAAAGTTAAGGTTCAGGATCATTTGGTTTCCCAATGACACACAGACCAAGGTTTGAGCCCAAGTCAGTGATGGAAGGTTTGGGGCCAGCAGTGTGGGTTCTACAGCTCTGCCAAGGGGGTGGGGTCCTCACCCCTGCAGTGACTCCCTGCTGCTTCCCAGATCTGGGCTGTTCTTCCTGCTGAAGAGGGGATGCAAGGACCAGAGTGACTCCTTTGGTCTTTAAACCTTGCCGTGAGCAAACTGCGCAGCCAGCAGGTGACTTGTGAAAACCTGAGTCCTCTCTCTGCACCAGGGCCCCACCTCTTCCTCCTCCAGGCAGCCCTCCCACGTCTGAGCTGGGACAGCTAGTAAAATGCAGTTTCCCTCCATTCATGAAAAGGGCCCCAGCTGAGTCCTAATAGCGACCCAGGATGGCTGTCCAAGAGGGCTTACAACACACTCTGGATCCCTTCTGTGCTGAGAAACCCAGCTGGCTGACATTCTTCTCCCAGTGCTCGTAAACTACAATTAAGAGGAAAGGGCCTGGCACCCACCGCGGGCTCGGGGTGGAGCACAGCCCAGCTCTGCAGACACTGCCCAAGGCCCTGGGCGACCTCCCCATTCTGCCCCCCTGCACCCCTTTGCCCCAGATGAAGGGCTCCTCCCCCTACTTCCCAGTTCAGTGCCAAAACGCTGCGGGGCAGTGGTCGGACCCTGGCTGGTTTTGGTTTCATTTTTGCAATCTTACAAAGGAAATAGTAGAATTTTTTTTAAAAAATTAGAAAAACGGGGATCGGGAGGTGCAGATTTAACCTCGGGTGAATGAATGATTTTGCTGGTTTCAAATCCTGCCTCTATTTCTGAGTCTGTCAAAGAGGGGGAAAGCCCAGCTCTGGACCTCACAGTATGTTTCGAGGCAAAGTGAACAGTAGGGTGATGGCCCTCCGTGAGCCCCCAGTTTCCAGTTTCCTGTGAGCCCTGCGAGTCAGCATGTGAATCACAGCCCTGGGCTGCTTCCCCACCCACCAGCGGCAGGGCACTTAGGAATCGGAGGTTAAAAAATTACTCTGAGGAAACCATAATTAGTAAGACAGATCTGCTCTGAAGACACACATCGTCGATGTTCAGGGCTCAGGGCAACCTGAACTTCATTTAACAAAATGATGCCAACGGTAAATAGAAATCGTGTTCAGGGGTTTTCCATTCCTTTATCACCTGGAGTAGGGCTTCCCTCATGGCTCAATTGGTAAAAATCTGCTTGGAATGCAGGAGACCTAGGTGCGATTCCTGGGTCGGGAAGATTCCCTGGAGAAGGGAAAGGCTGCCCACTCCAGTATTCTGGCCTGGGAGAAATCCATGGGCTGTATAGCTCATGGTGTGGAAAGAGTCGGACATGACTGAGGGGCTTTCATTTCATTTTGCGCACCTGGAGTGGGGACCTGATCAGGTCACAGCGTCACAGAAACCTCCTCTCTCTAAGGATCACCCTCTGTAAGGATCAAAATATTGTCCCATAAGATCCCTGTGGAGGAGAAGGGAGGCGGGATCCTCATCCTAATTTCTGCAGACTTGGAAACTGGGAACAGAAGGACAGTAAGCATCTTTGCCAAAGTCACACAGGAAATGGAACGTGGAACTGAAATCCCATTCAGGTTCTCTTGACCCCCTGATAGGGAGTCATGTGCCTCAATTACAGTGAGCTCAGAATTTTAACAGTCCCCATGTCTAAATAGGATACAGGATCTGCTTGTCACAAAGCATAATTAGAACAGGAAAGGGGCCCCTAAAAATAGCTCCTGGGATTTTGCAGTAAATAGTAAAAAAAAAAAAGAAAAAGATGAAAAATTATGCTACAGATTATGGAAGTATGCCCTGAAGAAAATGAAGTGGGTGTTGTACTTGTCACTACATGTAAAATCACAGAATAAATAGTGAGTGAAAAATTGATTTGCTTGGGCATCATTTTTCTTGCATGATTTTATAATGGCACCATGAAAAATTCATTTCAGTTAACTTTTGCCTTTCAAAAACGAAGCTGTACAGAAAGGCCCTTCACTGCTTATCTCAAGGGCTCTTCCTTCATTCTTTGATATGCAAAGCTTTCTCTTTGGAAGCTCAGCCCCCTCTTTGTGGGTGGCCCCTTGGCACCGGCTAACAGGCTAACTCAGTCAAGTCCTCTCCCCATGGTGTCTCTACCTGGAATCTGAGTGGTTCTCCAACATCCCTTTAGTTCACCTGGCTGAATTAATCATCTTTTGTGAGATTTGTTGTTTTATTTTGTGAAAATATACTTGTATTAAATAGGGGTGTTCAGTATACCTGAAACTAACATAGTATTGAAAATCAACTATACTTCAATTTTAAAAATAAAGTAAGATAGAATAAAATAAAATTTAGGAAAGGAGGGGTGCTTGGAGATGGATTAATTTGAAAAGAGATCACTTGTGTTTTTGTGCTAGGATGATTCTCCTCCTTGTTTGTCTAACTCAAGGCAGGTGGAGTAGACAGGACAGTTTTTCAGATAACAAGGGCTATTCCTCGATGTGCCTTCTCATTCCCGGCCAACTCCAAGGAGGTCTGATTGGTTGGCTTATTTTTGACATGAGTCATGTGAGCTTCTACCAATAGTCCACGTCCACGCTGGCTCTGCTTTGGAGCCTGAATAATTGAGGTATATTCTCTGCAGGAGCAGAAGCCCTTGGCATTCCTGCTTTCTTTGCCCTGGACATCACTTCCAGGCTGAAAGTCTATGTTCCCTTGGTACCATTGCTATTTTCAACACTCATCCCGTTTCAGCCATTAGGCCAGGTGAGGACTAGGGCCACACAGGTAGAAAGAGGGAAGATGGAATCTTGGAATTGCAGGCCAGAAGGTAATGCCCCCTCTCCACCACTTCATCCATTCATCCACTCATTCATTCGCTTGTTCCCTCATTCATGCAATGATTATTTGTTGTGTGATCTGGAAGGAAGCAAGTGGTTTCCCTAAGTCAAGTGGTATTTCATCTTTCATTCATTCATATATTCAAGTCATTACCCATTTGAGAAACACGTATTAAACAGCTAGTAAGTGGTAGGCATCATTCTCAGTGATTCGAGGATAGACATGAGCATGGCATAGTCGTTACATCCATTTAACTTAAATTTGGGAGACAGATGATGTTCAGAGCTGCACAACAGTGTGAACGTACCTAGTGCCACTGAACCATGCAGTGAAATAGGTTAAAATAGTATGTTTGTATGTTATGTGACTTTTACCACAATTAAATTTAAAAAGAGACAAGACATATACACAAGACATTAATTGTTACTATTAGTAGTCACAAGTCATTACATTTGGAAAATGTATTATTACATATAAGTATCTCCTTTTGTCTCCCAGTCATTCTGCAAGGTGAATTTGGTTCGAATGATTATCCTTTGATTTATAGACAAGAAAACCGAGGTTCAGAGTAACTCACTTGCATTTGGCAGAGGCAGGTGCCTCCTCCTTGACTCCAGCGGTCTTTATAGAACAAGTGTTAACCTTTATAAAAATACCAGAGTCATTATTCAGCCATAAAAAGAATGAAGGATCAATACCTGCTACAACACGCATGGACCTCAATACGATGCTGAGTGAAGGAAGCCACTCACCAAAGGCCATGTGTTGGGTGATGCTGTGTGTGTGTGGAATACCTGAACGGGCAACTCCATAGAAACACAGAGCAGATTGGCAGTTGCCAGGGGCTGGGGCTGGGGAGGAATGGGCAAGGGCTGCCTGATGGTACCTGGATTTACTTGGCGGTGATGAAACCATTCTGGAGCTAGAGCGAGCTGTGTGGCACCATGAGGCGGATGAACTAAATGGCCACTCTATTGTTTACTTCTCCGGTGGCTCAGATGGTAAAGAATCTGCCTGAGATGCAGGAGACTCGGGTTCCATTCCTGGGCAGGAAGATCCCCTGGAGAAAGGAATGGCAACCCATTCCAGTATTCTTGCCTAGAGAATTCTTTGGACAGAGGAGTCTGGCGGGCTACCGTCCATGAAGTCACAAAGAACTGGACACAACTGAGTGACTAAGACACACATTGTTCACCAAAAATGGTTAAGCGTATCTTCTGTGAATTTCACTTAAATTGAAAAAAAGATGTCAAGGATGCTGTGGAAGAGATAACAGGAGCTGGGTCTCAGCAGGGCCAAGGGCCCTGTGTATGTCATGGTGACTTTCCTATGATAACCGACCTCCCCTGTGACTGAGGACCTAAGTCGGGTGTTCCAAGTTGCTTCTTCCCAGGTTCTTACGGCCCCCTGGGCTCCTCCGTTGTGACACTGACTATGTTGGACTAGATAATTTTTTTTTTAATCCCTTGGTCTTAATTGAAGGAATTAACCTTGGGTTGGGAAGATCTCCTGGAGAAGGAAATGGCAACCCTCTCTAGTATTCTTGCCTGGAAAATCCCGTGGATGGAGGAGCCTGGTGGGCTACAGTCCACGGGGTCACAAAGAGTCGTACGTGACTAAGCAAATTCATTATCACTGTCATTAAGCTATAAATGCTGGTGGATAAGATAGTCTTACTAATCTTGGAAACTTGGCTATCTTTGATGGCTCTGCCTCTGAGAAGCTGAGCCTGTGCCTATGGATAGCATCTTTTGCCTTTTAAATAAGGTTCTTTTAAAAATGAACTTGCTCCCTTGTGAATGTTTATGGGCTCTTTGGGTGGGTAAAAAGGAACTTTCCAGACTTTAAACTTTATCATGGAGGCAATTTTTTAAAATAAAGTTTTACATATCTGGAAAAAAAAAAAGTGGTTAGATGTCTATCTTCCTCCTTCACTGCTAAGCTTCACGAGGGCTGGACTATCTTTCTCAGCACCCATCACCATAGTACCTGGTACAGAGCAACGACTAAGCAGCAGCTCTGGTCCCAGCGTCTTCCATCCCATATTGGCTGTGCTTTTTCATCTCTCTGGACCTCAACTCCTAGGCTTCAGCCCTTCGGTCAGTGGTATTCCTCAACCCTCCAGACGCAATGTGGACCGTAACCCTGTTGGTGTTGCCCTGATGTCCATGCTACTGGGCATTTCATCATTGCCAAAGATTCCATTTGTCCTGTGCAACCAACACCAGCACATTATTTTTGTGGCATCAGCAGGAATATTCTTCTAGTAGGAAGTATTGCCACCTCCCACTGTCTTCACTGGAGGAAGAAATAGCAACCCACTCCAGTATGCTTGCCTGGAGAATTCCACGGACAGAAGAGCCTGATGGGCTACAGTCCATGGGATTGCAAGAGTATCGGACACGACTTAGAGACTAAACCACCACCACCACCACCACTGTCTTCGTAAGGACGGAAGGAGCAGAGGAGACAAGGTGTTATTTCCATAAGCTCTGAAAGAGTTTTTAAACCTCTTCAAAGAGCTGACGGTGAAAAGTTCCCAGGCCTTGGACACCCTGGCCTCTGCCTGGGCACAGAGCTCTTTTCTGATTTGTATTAGGTCTTAGTCTCAAAGCAGCAAGGCAGGGCTAACCTCCCTCATTTTATAGATGGGAAAACGGGGACCCAAGACAACGGACTCTGATTCGGCGTAAATTAGTGACCCGAGGCCGTGCGCTGGGCCCACCCCTGGAATGAGCTGCTGAGTCAGGCTCCGGGGGTCTCTCCCGGCGGTCCTCGGCGGCCAGGGACAGTCACCATCTGGAACGGGTTATCGTCCCTCCTGCCTGGAGGCCGGAGGATGGACTCCATGACCCCTGCAGGTCCCTTTCTTCCCTGGGCCTCTCCAATTACCTTCTCTGGTTTCCAGCAAGCATGCTTTCTCTGGGGAAAAATGAATCCGGGGATCCGGCTTCCCTGGGGAGTCTGTAAATGATTTCACTTTCCAGTTTGGGGAATCTGAGCACCATGAGAGAAAATGCCCAGCGCACTGTCAGAAGGAAGCATTTCAACAACAACACGCTATATATTTAGATTCTTCCTAGCAGCCTCTGCTCCCGGTGGGTGCAGAACTAGCTGGGAGGCAAACTCAAATCCTCTGCCTGGGCCCCGGAACCCTCCCAGGCTGTAAATCAGTTCACTTCCCTGCTGGCCCCAGAAGGCCTCCGCTCCCTCTGCAGACTCTGGGCCAAGAGCCCTGCCCCTCCCGCCTGGCCTGGGTGCTGGGGGCTAGTGCCGTCCACAGTCCTTGTTCCCTGGGGGACTTCAGCCTCTCATCCTCTGCGGGGGCGGGCCATATTTTTTGTGTATCTCCCCCCCACCAACCCCGTCCCCATTCTCACTTCTCTGAATTCCTATTTCCTGAACCCAGTCTGAACACATGGCCTGGCCGAGGCTTTTCCCAGATGCTTTGGGGTTCGTGATGATCATGGCTTCAATTTCAGCTATTTCCCAAATATCTGTTTTGCTGAGAGCTTTATGTGCATTGGGCTTCCCTCGTGGCTCAACAGTGAAGACTCCGCCTGCAATGCAGGAGGCGCAGGAGACGTGGGTTCGATCCCTGGGCTGGGAAGATCCCCTGGAGAAGGAAATGGCAACCCACTCCAGTATTCTTGCCTGGAGAATCCCATGGACAGAGGATCCTGGCGGGCTACAGTTCATGGGGCTGTGGAGTTGAACACAACTGAGCACGCATGCATTACATACGTTATTTCATTTACTCTCACAGAAACCATGTGAGCCTCAGAGACTTCTGGAGTTGTCCAGGGTCACCCAGTTGGGACTCGCCTGGTGGCTCAGTGGTTAAGAACCTGCCTGCCAATGCAGAAGACATGGGTTCGATCCTTGGTCTGGGAAGATCCTGCAGACCAGCTAAGTCCATGAGCCATAGCTACTGAAGCCTGTGCACCTAAAGCCTGTGGTCCACAACAGCAGAAACCCCCGTGATGGGAAGCCTGTGCATCCCAACTAGAGTAACCTCCGGAGGCCACAACTAGAGGAGAGCTGGAGCAGCACTAAAGACCCAATGCAGCCAAAAATAAATAAATAGAATTTTTTTTTTTTTTAAAAGATCACCCAGTTAGCAAGCGGCAGAGTGAGGGTTACCATCTGGTCTTGCCCGGCTCCACACTCGCTCTCTTTAACACTGAACTCCAAGGGGTAATTACGGGCTTCGCAGCGAGTCACATATCATCTTGACACCAAAACACTGGCATTTCCCAGACCTTTTCTGGTTTGCTTTTTTAATATATACTAAAAGTCTTTAGTTGTACAGTTAACTCCCATCCCCCAGGTTCAACAATGATCAACATTTCCCCACACTTACATCTCCCCATTCCTCTTCTTCTCTCTTTTTTTTTCCTACAGTACATTAAAGAAAATTCCTGACATTTCATCATTTTGCCCCTAAATACTTCCATATGTAGCTCTAAACAGGGGGGAAGGCGAGGGAAGGAGGGATTTCTGACAGAATCACGAAACCAAACACCTAACACAGGTCACACTTTCTGAATATCGCCACTCAGTTGAACTCTAATGTCTCCTCATGTCTCAGAAAATGCTGTTTTACATTTGACTTGTCTCAAGAAGGATCCAAACAAGATTCGTCTACTGTGTTTGGTTTGATGTCCCCTTTGTCTCTCAATTCTGACTTGAATCCTCTTTTTTCTTTTCGGCATCATCGGTTATGAAAGAAATGGTGCCCACTGCCATGGGTGTTTCACTCCCTGGGTGTGTGGGGGTTACTTCCTCGTGGTGCATTTGGCTTCTTCTTTCATCCCCTGTACTTCCTGTGGAGTCTAAATTCAAAGACTCGGGGAGGTGTGTGTTTCAGCAGGAACACCACACGGATGGTGCCGTGTACTTACGAAATCACTTCAGGACAGAGGGTCCATGGTGCTCCCAGTTTTAGTGCTGAGAACCATTCACATGTTTAGATGGTTCCCAAATATTTCAATGGCTTATAGAGACAAGAGATAGGCTATTTTTAAAATTTTGTTGAAGTATAGTTGATGTCCAATGCTGTATTAATTTCCGCTCTGCAGCAAAGTGACTCAGCTATATACACATGTATTCTTTTGCACATTCTTCTCTGTTATGATTTATTAATATCATAGCATATTGAATATATTTCCCTGTGCTATATAGTTGTCTTGCTCAGTCCCTAAGCTGTGTCCCACTCTTTGCCACCCCATGGACTGCAACACGGCAGGCTTCCCTGTCCTTCATTATCTCCCGGAGTTCGCTCAAACACCTGTCCATTGAGTTGGTGATGCCATCCAACCATGTCATCCTCTGACACCCTCTTCTCCTGTCCTCAATCTTTCCCAGCATCAGGGTCTTTTCCAATGAGCTGACTCTTTGCATCAGGTGACCAAAGTGTTGGAGCTTCCACTTCAGCATCAGTCCTTCCAATAAATATTCAGGGTTGATTTCCTTTAGGATTGACTAGTTTGATCTCTTTGTTGTCCAAGGGACTCTCAAGAATCTTCTCTAACATCACAGTTCTAAAGCATCAATTCAGAGACAGAATATTTATTTATTACAATGTTTCGGCCATACCAAGTGGTTTGTGGGATCTTAGTTCTCTGACCAGGGATCAAAACCATGCCCCTTGCTCTGGAAGTGCAGTCTTAACCACTGGACTGCCAGGGAAGTCCTGAGGGAGAATATTTAAATCCTTCATTGTCATATACTATCTGAACTACCTGCTGGCTTCTCTTGCGTGCCAGGTTTGAAGGTGAAGCCTAGTAACGTGGGAAAGCTAAACTTTTTTGGCTTCAAGAGGGCTGCACCCATGGGGATCTGAAAGCCTGTCTTACAGAGGAGAGAGGAGTCACTCTTAGGGGTGGGGGATTTGCGCTTTAATAGATTTAGGCATCTTCTCCCTGGAGTGTTATTCTGTGGGTGTGGTTCACAGCCATGAGCTAAACAAGCCAGGAATTAGAAGGTGCCTGGCTGACGCTGGCAGGGGAGACAGGAAGGATGAGCCAAGTCAAGAAAGGCAGGTGTGGACCCCGTGTGCTGAGGGAGATGCTGGAGGAGAGAGCTTGAGGGGAATACTGATGCTCTTGGGGAGAGTGAGCAGGATACAAAAGACAACAGAACCTGGAACAAGGAGTTGAAAAGACTCCGTGCAAGGAACTTCATGCAGAGTGAGGAATACCAGCAAATCATGAGGAGAGGAAGGTTATTTGTGAAATCCAGCTCAAAGAGTCTTAGAATCAGGGAGTCCTCAGACTGAAGGGACTCTGGGATAGCCCACTATATCAGGAAACAAAGGATGTCGGGACCATCAAACCAGCAGCCACTGCAGCTGCCCAACCGTGCACCCTGAGGGGATTCAGGATGGAGAAAAGCAGGATCCTGGTACCAGGTAACCAAGATGCACACCAAAGGCAAGATTTCAGTGAGCCCAGACTCTTGTGTCTTTCCAGATACAGAAAAGCACTGAACTCTAACTCGAGGTGTCTGGTTTTTCTTTAACAGTGATCTTTTGATGTGGGTGTTTATACCCGGACATAGTTGCCTTAACCCATCCTCTTCACTCATCCAGACTATCGGTCTTCAGTCCTTGCTAGCTTACTCACCACCACCTAAGTTCAGTTCAGTTCAGTCATTCAGTCGTGTCTGACTTTGAGACCCCATGGACTGCAGCACACCAGGCTTCCCTGTCCATCACCATGAGTTTGAGCTTGCTCAGACTCATGTCCATTGAGGCGGTGATATCAGCCAACCATCTCACCACTCTTCTCCTCCTGCCTTCAATCTTTCCCAGCATCAGGTTCTTTTCCAATGAGTCAGTTCTTGGCATCAGGTGGCCAAAGTATTGGAGCTTCAGTTTCAGCATCAGTCCTTCCAGAGAATATTCAAGACTGATTTTCTTTAGGATGGACTGGTTTGATTCTTGTTGCAGTCCAAGGGACTCTCAAGAGCTTTCTCCAACACCACAGTTCAAAAGCACCCATTTTTTGGCTCTCAGCTTCCTTTTCACCACCAACGACACACACACAATTTTTTTTAAATTGCATATTCTCTTTCATTTGTAAGTTAACATCCAAAAGTTTACATCAAAATTTAATATGTATATTAAACCCTGGTGGTTCAGTAGTTAACACTCTGCATTTCCAAGGCAAGGGGCATGTGTTCGATCCCTAGGCAGGGAACTGAGATCTCACATGTCACGCAGAGTAGCCAAAACACAAAATGAATTAATATGTAGTTAAAGTGGATGCAGTTTCCAGAGTATTATAAACATTTGCAGTTTAAAATAAAATTCTTTGATTAGACTTTTGCATGCTTGCCATGGAAAAGAGTTGTCACAATTATTTGATATACATCATATATTTTTTTTAATGTATAAGCAAATTTTTTAAGTTTGTGAATCTTATATTGTATCCTTTTCCTTTTGAAATTGTATTTCTACTTTGCCTCGCTTGCTGTAATTCAACAAAAATATGTCTAGAATTCCAAAGCTCCTATAACTGTTATGTCCTACAATTGTCCAAATTTTATTCTGTATTAATAGTAGGTTTGAATAAGAATTATTAGTAGTACACAATTAGTAAAAACAGTATAAAATATTACATATTTTGATAAGAAATTTTAAAATGTAGAATAGAGCATACTCTGGGTCATAAAACAAACCTCAGCACATTTAGAATAATTGAAATGGTATAAAATGTGATTTCCATCTACTGTGGAATTAAGCTAGAAATCAATAACAGAAAGATAACAAGAAAATACCAAAACACTTGTGCATAGCCCATGGGAAGAGAGGAAGTCTCAGAGGAAGTCCAAAAATACATTGAACTGAAAGGAAATGAAAATACATCATCGCAAAAGTTAGGGAACACAGCCAGGCAGAGAGGAAAGTATGTGTAATTAATGTTTATATTAGAAAAGAGGAAAATTCCCGTATCAATAACCAAATCTCCCATCTTAAAAGCCTAGAAAATGAAGAGCAAATAAATCCAAAGGTGAGCAGAAGGAAGGAAATCATTAAAGATAATAGTAAAAATAAATGAAATTTCAAAACAGAAAAGAGAAATTTAAAAAGAGAAAATCTGTGAAATAAAGAGATGGTTCTTTGGAAAGATCAACAAAATTGATAAGCCTCCAGCAAGACTCACCAAGAGAAAGGGAGAGAGAAACAGAAATGACCAATATCAGGAACGAAACTAAAGCTGTCACTACAGAGCCTAAGACATCAATGTGCTACTAATGGAATTCTACAATCAGCTCTAATCTTGGTAAACCTGACAACTTGTATGAAATGGACCAATTCCTCAAAAGACACAAGCTTATAAATAATTATAAAAAATAATTATAACTCACTCAATAGGGAAGAGATAATCTAAAATAACTCTATACCCACTAAGAAAATTGAATTTGAAAATTTAAAAATAAAAAATAAAAAAATCTCAAGGCCCAGATGGATCCACTGGAGAATTTTCAAAATGTTTAGAGAAGAATGAACACCAGTTCTATACAATCTCTTTCAGAAAACACATTTCCATTTATTTTATGAAGCTAGTACTATCATGGTAGCGGAACTAGTATAAAAAACACACAAAACAAGGAAGAGTATTACAGATCAATAAATCTCTTAAATATAGATAATATTTCTTAATAAAATATTGGCAAACAGAATTCAACAATTATAAAAAGAGTTTTATACTCTAACCAAACTGGGTTTATTTCAGAATTGCAAAACTAGTTTAATATTTTAAAATCTATCAATCAGAAACAACAAAACATAGCCAAGATTCGAGGCTTGAAGGCTTGATCAATGGCTATTCATTATTTTAGAATAAAAATGCTGTTTATTATTTCCCTAGTATACTTCCTTATTCAGGAAAATTGGGAAGACTCACACTTGGAAAGTTTTGCTGCTATTTTTATAATAAAGATATTAATAAATTCATTTTACTAAACTTTTAAAAAATTCATCATCACTGTAATCAACCATATCACCTGGTTAAAGAAGAAAAATTATATGATCATATTAACCAAAGCAGAAAACACATTTTATAAAATTCAGCATCCATTCTTGATAAAATTTCTCAGGAAGAAAAATATAGGAACATTGTAGAGAAGAACGTCCTTAACTTGATGAAGAACAAGCTACAGCTAACCTTATCCTTAAAGTTTAAAAACTAAATGTTTTCTCCATAAAATTGGGAACAAGGCAATAGCTTCTGCTTTCACCACTTTATTCAGTATAACTCTGCAAGTTCTTGTCTGGGCAATAAAGCAAAAAAAAGAAAAAGAGATAAAAGCATGTGGATCAGAAAAAAGAAATAAAACCATCCCGATGCAGATGATACTATTGTCCATGAAGAAAATCCCAAGGAATCGACAAAAAACTCATAGGAATAATAATGAAGTTTGGCAAGGTCACAGGATATTAGATAAACATTAAAAAATCAACTAGTTGTAGTCCCATATACTGGCAACAAACAAATGGACACAGATACAAAATGTGAAACCATATTACAATTGCTGGGAAAGCTGAAATATTTATGTATAAATCTAATGAAATATGTATAGGACTTATACATCTAAAATTATACAATGCTTATGAAAGAAATCAGTAAGATTTAAATGGAGAGACAGGTTGTGTTTATGTATTGGAAGACTCCACATAGGAAATATGTCAGTAGTTCCCAGACAGGTATACATGTTCAACACACTTCTCAAAATCCAACAAGATGTTGGATAAGATGATTCTAAAACCTAAATGCAAAGGCAAAGGAATTAGGAATGCCCGAATAATTTTGAAAAAGAATAATAAATTGAGAGAAGTCAGTCTAGCTGATTTTAAGATTTATTTATAGCAACAATAAATCAGTAATTAGGACTGTGTGTCATTAGTGAAAGAATAGAGAGATGAATGGAAGAGAATATAGAAATAGACACACACATATATATCCAACTTCCTTTTGACAAATGGGCAAAAGCAACACAATGGAAGAAAGATAGCTTTTTCAACAAACGATGCTGAAGCAGCTGGAGCCATGGACATAAAAATAAACAAATGAACATAAAAACCCAACATAAGTCTCATATTTTATACAAAAATTAACTCAAAATGGATCCCAGACTTAGATGTAAATTATGACCACAAATTTTTAAGAAAAAAATAAGAGGAAATCATCAAAATCTAGGCTAACCAAAAGAGTTCTTATGCTTCACACAAAAAATATACTTGGTACTAAAAAACTTGGTAAATTAGATTTTTTCAAAATCTTAAACTTTTGCTCTGCAAATAATCCCATTGAAAGCATATAAGTCTTGCTGACAAATACTAGTATCTAGAATATATTTTTTTAAAAAAACAACTCTTTTAAAAAAGTAAAACTTTTCTACTTAACAGTAAAATAAAAGCAAATAATCCAATTAGGAAAAGGGCAAAAGACATGAAAAGACATTTTACCAAAAAGACTATATAAATAGCAAATAAATACATTGAAAGAGATCCAATATCATTAGCCATCATGGAAATGCAAATAAAATCACAAGTTATCATTATGCATCCATCAAAATGGTTAAAACAAAACATAATTGAATCAATAAGGCAAAAATATTCTTTCTCACCACTCTAATTCAACATTATAATGTAAGTCCTAGCTAATGTAGAAAAGACGAGAAAGGAAGTAAAATGTATACATATTGAGAAAGAAGAACTAAAACTTTTATTGCTTGTAGATAACACAACTGCCTATGTAGAAAAATCCCAAAAAATTAACAGCAATAAAAACAAAAAAACTTCAGTAACTAATAAATAATAATAGCAAGGTTGCAGAATCTAAGATTAATACACAAAAGTTCATTATCTTTCCTGTATACCAATACTGTTTGGGAAGTAAAAATTAAAAACCTACCACCATTTACGTTAGCACCTCCCCCCAAAAATGAAGTATTTAAGTATTACTCTTATAAATGTATGAGAGAGCTATATGAGGGAAAGAACAGAATTCTGATGGAAGAAATCAAAGAACAGTCAAATAAGTGGAGACATATCCCAAGTTAGATACGAACTTGATATTGTTCAGATGTCAAAGTAGACAAATGAGTTGCAGATACAACACAACTCCTATCAAAATCTCAGAAGTTATTTTGTGATTGTCAACAAACGAATTCTCAATTTTTTATGGGTCAAAAGACCCAGAATAGCCAACACAGTATTAAAAAAGAACTAAATCAGAAGACAGACCCTATTCAACTTCAAGACTTACTATAAAGCTATAGCAATCAAGACAGTGTGGTATTGGTGAAAGTATAGACAAATTGATCAGTGAAACAGAATAGAGAATTCGAAACTAGACGCATACTGATATAGTCAACTAATCTTTGACAAACGATTACTGGAAATTTAATAGCGAAAGGAGGGTATTTTCAACAAATAGTGCCAAGAATGACTGGACATGCAAAAAAATTAATCTAGACACAGTCTTTATGCGAAACTATAAAACTTCTAAAAGATAACATAGAGAAGACCTTCATAACATCCAATCTGTCCTTGACTTTGAGATATAACACCAAAATCCAATCCATGAAACAAATACTTAATAAGTTCAACTTCGTTAAAGTTAAAAACTTCTATTCAGTGAAAGACACTATTAAGAGAATGGAAAAAACAAGTCAGAGGCTGGAAAAAAATCTTTGCCAAACACACATCTGATTTTTTAAAAATTCTGTTACCTAAAACATACAAAGAATTCTTAAAACTCAACCATTAGAAAACAAGGGGACAAAAAAAAAACAATCAAAAAGTGGGCACAAGATGTGACCTCACCAAAAAAGATGTACAAATTACAGATAAGCATAAAAGTTGCTCCACGCCATAGATCACTAGGGAACTGTAAATTAATTTAAAAAACAGTTACTACATACCTATTAGAATGGTTAAAACTCCCAAAGCTGACAACACCAAATGCCAGTAAGCAAAGAGCCACAGGAGCTCTCATTCATTGCAAATGAATGAAAAATGGTGCTACCACTTTGTTAGACAGTCTGGCAGCTTCTTACAAAGCCAAATGTAATCTTATCATGCAATCCATGATTGCGCTCCTGGGTATTCACCCAAGTGAGTTGAAAATTCATGTCCACAAAAAACTATGCCATCAACAGTATTCACAATTGCCAAACGATGAATGTCCTTCAATAGGTAAATGGGTAAGCAAACAGCAGTACTTCTATACAATGAACTATTATTTAGCATGAGAAAGAAAAGAGTCATTAAGCCATGAAAAGTAGTGGAGGAGCCTCAAAAACATGTTGATAATTTTAAGAAATCCATCTGAAGAGGCTACACACTGAATAATTCTAACTATATAATTTTCTGGGAAAGGATTGTGTGGATGGTTAAATAACTATGATCCATTGATATCATGAACTATCACTTAGCAATAAAAATGAATGAGCTATTGATACATGTAACACCTGAATGAATCTCTCTTAGTATAAAAGTCAATCCCAAAGGGTTACATAGTGGCCGATTCTGCTATATATTAATAATATTGTTGAAATGACAAAATCATAGAAATGGAGAACAGATTAGTAGTTAAGAGGAGCAAAATGGAAGGGAAATAGGTGTGGTAATAAAAGGACAACAGGAAGAATCCTCCTTGTGATGGAAGTATTCTATCTCCTGACTTCTAGATATGACATGTTATGACACTGTACTACGGTGTCCAAAGACGCTACCATTGGGTAAAGGTACACAGGATATCTGTGTATCATTTCTTACAACGGCTTGCCAGTCTATTTTCCCAAATTGTGTGTGCTCGGTCACTCAGTCCAGTCGTGTCCGACTCTTTGCGACCCCATGAACTGCAGCCTGCCAGTCTCCTCTCTCCATGGGAATCTTCCAGGCGAGAATATATGAGTGGGTTACCATGCTTTCCTCCAGGGGATCTTTTCAATCCAGAGACTGAACCCAGATCTCCCACATTGCAGGCAGATTCTCTACCGTCTGAGCTACCAGGGAAGCCCTTCTCAAATTAAAAAGTTTAATTAAGAATTTTTATTAGTAAATTATCTCAATAAAATGAATATGGCTTTTATTTTTAATGACCTTATATATCCATTTGTGATATTACCTGTTATTAGAATTAGGCAAGGAGCAGTATCCATTCCATTCCTGCTTCTCATTTTTACAGAAGAAATGCTGGGAAACTTTGTCCACATAAATCATTTGGAAGGAGTTTTATTATAGCAATATGATTTAACTATCTGAACTCTTTCCAAGTTCTATGCCAAAAATAGCATACTGCTCTATCATCAAGAATTATTTTTAATCATCTATCAGCTGACAACTCCATTAGGTCCTCTTCTGATATCACTGAAAGCAAAGAATCAGAAATTATCTGACTTAAAAGTACCTATTTTTGAGTCTATGTAGTCATTGTGCGTGTTAAGTTGCTTCTATTGTATCTGACTCTTTGTGACCCGCATATTACAGCCCCCCAGGTCCCTCTGTCCATGGGATTCTCCAGGCAAGAATACTGGAGTAGGTTGCCATTTCCTCCTCCAGGGGATCGTCCCGATCCAATGATCAAACCTGTGTTTCTTATGTCTCCTACATTGCAGGTGAGTTCTTTACCACTTGGGAAGACACTGACTTTCTCTAGTTCTGGACAGTCACTTAAAATGTTTTATTCATCAAATGATTATTAATTATCTGTGTTATTAATTTTCTTAAAGGTATCTTTTAATTTGATATGCCTAGAGTTAGATAAATTGAAATATTGTCACTTTAGTATATATTTGCCAAAACTTTTTTGTAAAATTATTTTATATCATCATAGGCTTTATTTTTATTGTCAAGCTCTTAGAAGCTGCAGATTTAACATATCAATTTACAAATAACATCCACAATTTAACCTAACAATTGAAGGTAGTCATCATCTTAAAATGAATCATCCAGAGTAGATTTATTCTCTATCCAAAAAAAAACCAAAAAAGAAAGAAGCCAAATATCTTCAGAAGTAAAATAGCCCATGAGAAGATGACAGATGGAACCCACATAAAGCAAAAGTACCACACATGAATCGTGGTTAAGAAGATGGCAAATATATTTACACTTCTCATTGGAAGGGTGTTTGGAGACTATTAGTAGGGGTGAAGGAACTGGAAATATGGAGTCCCAAAGATATGAGAGATTTCAGGAGCAGTTTCATTTGTTTCAGAGATTCAGAAATGGGCAGTCCAACGGGTTAATTTATACTAAAGTGTTAATGGCTTACAACGGTTATGCACGTCACAGATCCCTTTCAACTCAAAGACTCTGTGAAACACCATGTATATCATGGAATCAAAGTTTTTAAAAGGACTTTTTTTAAAAAAAGGAAAATGGAAAATGAGAGAAAAGGAGTAAGGGAGATGACTGGTCGTCCTCACTCAAGCAATCCAATCAGAAAAGTCGGGGCAGTAGTAATAATTTACCGAGCACACCAATAGGGCCGATAGATACCATCTGCCAGTAGATGGCGGTCTTCATATTAACTGCCTACTCACTGGGACAGCCCTCCTTTCCAGCGGATTGTATTCATAAGGTCAGTTGGCTTCAGGCACGGGTAGAAGGGGAAACTACCTGCCCAGGGTGAACGGGAGAGCCCTAGGTGAGCTCTCCGCCCGCTCAGAATGAACTCCTTCTCAGACCCTGCCATCCGTGTCTAAGGTTCAAATTTATCCAGCCCTTTGGGGAGGGGGTGGCAGATGGCAGGCAGGAAGGGAGCCGCGGTTAGTCATTAACACTTTAGCAGGAACTAATCTGGTATATTAACTCAGGAGAGAAAGGACCTCGAAAAGGTATAACCAAAGAGTGGTAAGTTCTAAAAACAGAATCTGTGCAACTTTCGTGGTTTATTAAGTAGGAAACTCCATGCGTAAGCTGGAGTGGTGTGTAGGCACTGGGTGCCTTTAAAAGAAGAGATAGGAAGAAAATAAGTAGTGGATTGGAACAGGTGGAGTTTGCCTAAGCTCAGACCTGAACTCCTCACAGTGTATCCTTCACTTCCCATCTCAAGATGAGACCTGAAACCCCCGAGGTTTGCCGAAGAGCCTGTAAATCTCCTTATACCTTAGCAGGGTCCAAAGCCTAAACCGTTTCTGTCACTCTCTATCTGATGCCCATAGCCCTGGATCTGTCAGGACCAGCACTGTCTTCATTTCTAGGACAGTCCAAGAGGTCAGGGGACACAGACAAAAAGGAGTTATTCAGAGAGGGACCAAGATGGTGAGGAGCTTAGAACTGGTCCAGTATCTATCTCAGGGTAAACTGGAGAAAACCCGCGGTCAACAAGACTCCAATGGCTGTCATGTGGAACATGCCAGAAACATTCTCTGCAAACCCAAAGGTAGAAACAGATTTATAGAGAAATCAGTCATAATGAAATGTAAGGACACTTTCACCTTCTGTGGTGATGATTATGGAAATGATAATATGAATAACTCACACTTACTGAACCATCAGGTGGTGTCAGTCACCAGCTTTCATGTGCCTGATATCATTTCATAAGGACAGCCTTCCTGTGAAGAGGGTATTATTCATATCGCATTGACAAGACAGGAACCAGAGGAGCTAAATAACATACTCAAGGGCCTGAGAATTTGACCCCTGGGGAGGTTGTCTGCTTAGTCTGACGGACAGCAAGTTCTCCTCCATGGAGGCTCTGAAACATAGGTAGGGGACATCTGGTAGGAATGCTGTAAAGGAGACTCATTGGATTGGATGACCCTAAATGTCCTCCCAACCCTTAGGGCATATGGGTTCCTTCAATCATTCAACAAATATGCCTGGAGTGTCAGGCTATGTCCTAGGAACTAAGGAACTCCCTCACCTAAAGGAGGAGGGGTGGGGAGGTGGAGGTGAACTAGTAAGCTGTTGGCTTTAGATTGACTTTATACACACGATGGGTACTGTGCGCAAAATAGATAACTAATGAGAATCTGATGTAAAACACAGGGAACTCTACCCGGTGCTCTGTGGCAACCCCTACGGGAAAGAAATTCGAAAAAGAGGGGATATATGTGTACATATAACTGATTCACTTTGCTGTATGACAGAAGCCAACGCTACCCTGTAGAGCCACTATGCTCCAATACAAATTTAAAAAATAAAAAATGAACCATAATGCTGATAGCTACTCTCTTAAAGAAGTGGGAAAGTGTTATGAGAAAATCTAACAGGGGTGGGTCCTCTAGTCTGAGGAGGTGACATTTAAGATGAAGTCTGAAAGTAAGTAAGACATACTCAAGCAAAGAAGCAGGGGAAGGGAAGGGAGGGTTCCAGGCAGTCTACGCAAAAGCCCCAAGGCTCAGAAAAGCCACTGTGGCTGGAGTGGGATAGAGGGAGAGACTGCTGATGAGAAATATTGCCCACGAGTGAGCAGGGGGGACCACAACCTGCAAGCAGTTAGGAGCCATGTGAGGCTTTATCCTCGGAGCAAGAAGTGGGGTTTCGAAGGGTTTCAAGCAGGAGAGAGAACTGCTGAGCTCCCTTTTCAAAGACCACAGTGATGGCTGTACAGGCACTGGGATGCAGGGTATCAAGAGGAGGTGGGTACAAGCATAGGAAAGTGCCCGCTTTCCAAGGGGTTCCAGCCACGGGACCAGGCGCAGGTCTCCCCCGGCCTGACCCACCAGTACTGTCCTGTCTGGTCAATACTCTGCCTGAGACCTTCCAAACTGCCTTCAGCAATTCCAGAAGAGTGTGGAGCAGGGCGTGCCTCAGGGCTCGAGCGCACCCTTCTCTAATCGGGGACAGCTGTCCTGAGGTCAGACCCAAGTGTCCGCCTCCCACGCTGCCCATGACTGTGGGTTCCTTCCCCACCACCCACGAGGATAGCCAGGCAGAGGCTGGGGAGTCAGCGAGAGGGAGAGTTCATGCTTCCAGAAAAAGTCTCAAGTCAGATCCTTATTCTAAACGCCCAGAAGAGCTCAGAATGGATGCGTATTTCATGCTGAAGAAGTGAATTATGGTCCTGGTGGGCCATGTGGCAGGAAGAACAAAGCATTCTGAATTAGGAGAGCCGGTCTATTCCTGGTTTCTCCTCCGACCTACGACTTCCTGGGTGGCCTTGGGTAAGACTTCTGACCTTTCTCCGATCCCTCACTCTCAAAAGGAGATAATAGTATTTGTCACGTTTGTCTTGCAAGAATATGCTGTAAACCTCAAGCTGGAGAGAAAAGTGCTCTGAAAGTTCAAATCTCGATACAGAAGGGAGGCAGTGGGGGTGTCGGGATGTGTGATGAGACAGCAGAGCTGGTGAAGAGCCAGACTTTGAGCTGCCCATGATGGCATTCAGGACTTTCCATTGGAAGTCAAGCCCGTGTGTTCTAGTCCTTCTTCATAGAACCTCAATCTCCCGTATCCCCCAAAAGTTCTTTTCCCATCACTTGTCTCTCTCCTGCTCTTGCTCCCGCAAGTCCCCAGAGTTTCCAGACCTTTGTGAGACACTGCAGAAGTAGCTCCAATCCAGTTAAAAGAGCCTATTCCCTGCTAAACTCAGGTAAGCAATCCCTCAAATACAGCAGGTAGCTACTATATCTAAGCCAGTGTTGCAGGAGAGGACTTCAATGATACGGTGTGGGACATGATTGAGCTGGACAGTGAGTGCAGCAGAAGTTATCATTGCGATGCGTATTTTCTAGAAATTATTGAAACCTGACTTCTTTGGTTTAAGTAGCACTTCCCATCCTCCTTCACTCCAGGCACATGTCCCTGTTTCCTTTTCTTTAAAGACTCACTATGTCTAAACTAGTTAATTCATGTCTTCATTGTTTTTCCACTAAAAGGAAAGTGTTTTCAGTCGGGAGACTTAGGTTTGTCTCAACACTATGTCTCCAATACCTAACTATAACACGTGTTTGGCACAGAGTAGGTGCTCCTTAAGTATTTGATAGAATTAATCTTGTTTTTTCTTTAATGTGTAAATTATTATCTTTGTTTACCAGAATACAAACTCCATAAGAGTAGGGACCTTGGCTTTTATTCTCTGTTATAGCCTCAACACCTAGAACCCCAAGCACTTGGAAAGTATTTGCTGAATGAGTGAATGAATGAAAGCTAGTTATAACTATAGCCTGAAGAATGCAGGAAGACTTCCTGGAGGAAAGCAAATTTGAGCTGGTCTGGGGAAGATGAGTAGAGTTTGGATATTATCATCATTTCAATCTCATTATTCCAAGAGCACTAATATTCACAATAACGAGCTAGCATATATTTGTTAGCTAGCTTGAGTACTTGCTATGTGTGAGGCATGATCCCGGGGCACTTTATGACCATGTTGTATATTCCAGAGGACATATTTGGACTAGTTTGTAAGTCAATCTGAAATCATTTTCTGAGTTTAAAAAAAAAAAATCGGTCTTGACACATTCTTGTCATGGAAGTCAACCATTGTTCCGGGGATGTTCTGAACAGCTGCAGTCCAGAGGAAGCCAGAGGAAGCTCCCTCATCCCCTTCCCCCGCCTGCTGTTGAAGCAGCTGGGGGTTAACAGAGACCACCCCAGACTCTGCAGCTATCCGCAGCTGCTTGAGCCCATGGAAATTCCGCCGCCTGTAGCGTCCAACAGATGAGAACCAAGGGAGGGGACATGGCCACTGGGATGACCTGTGTGTGTCCAGCGGAATGTAGAGGAAGCTTTTCAATCCCTAAAGGGCAACCAGTTAGTGTGGCTCAGAGAAGTTGTTGCAAGGACTTCTCTGAACCGTCCCTACCTCCAGATCCCATCAGAGCTGCCCCACTGAAGGGTGGGGAAGGTCTAATGGCTTAGCGTCAATATACCCTCAGTTTACATACTTCCTTCAGCCAAATATTTAGCATTGTAGGATGCTGGAGCTAGAAGGAGTCACAGAAGTTATTTAAATCAAGCCCCTCATTTGCGGGGACCCAGAGGGACACCAGGCTTCCAGGTGGTGCTAGTGGTGAAGAATCCTCCTGCCAATGCAGGAGATGTAAAAGACACAGGTTCGATCCCTGTGTTGGGAAGGGTTAGGAAGATCCCCTGAAAGAGACCATGGCAACCCATTCCGATATTCTTGCCTGGAGAATTCCATGGACAGAGGACCCTGGTGGGCTACAGTCTATGAGGTCACAAAGAGTCAGACACAACCGAAGTGACTTAGCATGCATGCACGCCGAGGGACACCACCTTGCCCAGGCCACAGAGCCAGCTGATGGTAGCTGAGTCAGTCCTCTTAATCCATGACCACTGCTCTTGTGTGAGTTTTGTTCTGAATAGGTCTTTTTAGTATTATTACTAACAGTTCTGCTATTTTTATTTTTTGCAAGTAGCAGTAATTAGTATGTAATTAACATATAATGCTATTATTAATAATAGTATCATCATTTGAACAATTCTATGTCAGATTTTTAGTGCTAAGCTTTTGGTTTTTTAAAAGGTTTTTTTTTTTTTTTTGGATGTGGACCATTCTTTTCAAAGTCTTAATTGAATTTGTTACAATATTGCTTCTGGGTTTTCAGCCGAGAGGCATATGGGATCTCAGCTCCCTGACCAGGGATCGAACCTGCCCCCCTTGCATGGGAAGGCAAAGTCTTAACCACTGGACTACCGGGGAAGTCATGCAAAGGTTTTTATTTAACATTAACACATTTACGATAATACCTCTTCATTTATTCAGAACGACGGGAAGTTTCAGGTTGACTGAGGGGAAGACCTTGTAGAAATGATGATTTTCCTATAGCTTAAAATGCAAAATTACTTTAAACACCAAACCAAACACAATTCATTTTTTCTTGGGTGGTAGCACCATAGAGTAGAAAATTCTCAGACTTTGGAAATGAAAGATCTATATCTTATCTGGATTCCACTGCCTTCTAAATGCTTGACCTCAGGCAGGTGGCTTCACCTCTCAATGTCAGGTTCCCATATTTAAACTGGGAATAAGACAACTGAATCACCAGTTGGAATCAAGATTGCCAGGAGAAACATCAACAACCTCAGATATTCAGATGATATCACTCTAATGGCAGAAAACAAAGAGGAACTAAAGAGCCTCTTAATGAAGGTGAAAGAGAAGGAGTGAAAAAGCTGACTAAAAAGCTGACTAAAAAACTAAGATCATGGTATCCAGTCCCATCTCTTCATGGCAAATAGAAGGGGGAAAAGTAAACAGTGGCAGATTTTATTTTCTGGGGGCTCCAAAATCACCGTGGACAGTGACTGCAATCACAAAATTAAAAGACGCTCGCTGCTTGGAAGGAAAGCTATGATAAACCTAAAGAGCATATTAAAAAGCAGAGATAATACTTTGTTGACAAAGGTCTGTATAGTCAGAGCTATGGGTTTTCCAGTAGTCATGTATGGATGTGAGAGTTGGACCATAAAGAAAGCTGACTGCTCGATCTCTGGGACTCACCCAGGAGGCAACGCTTCTGGGTCAGGTCAACATGGCCGGCCGGCCAGCTCTTTCAGCATCAAGCAGGTGTCTGGAGGGTATCTGAAAATGGTATTACTGGGTTCAATGCTGCTGGGTTCAATAAACTGGGCTTAATGCGAGATGCCACAATATGTGAGAATGACAATGTAAAAGAAACCAAAAGAAGGCTTCCTGAGAACCTTTATAACGACAGAGTGTTTTGCATTGAGAGAGCACTGGACCTCAGTATGAGGCAGCAGATCCTGCCTAAAGAGCAGTGGACAAAATATGAGGAGGATAAATTCTACCTTGAACCGTATCTGAAAGAGGTTATTCGGGGAAGAAAAGAGAGAGAAGAATGGGCAAGGAAATAATTTAGCAGTCTAAATCTGTGGATACAGCTGTTCTCAAGTATTTTTATGAAGTTGGTTAAACCTAAAATGTACAATGTAGAACTATTTGGGCTGTAAATGTATTACTTTAATAAATATCATAATTATTGTTGGGGAAAAAAAAAGAAATCTGAGCACTGAAGAATTGATGCTTTTGAACTATGGTGTTGGAGAAGACTCTTGAGAGTCCCTTGGATTGCAAGGAGATCAAACTAATCAATTCTAAAGGAAATCAACCCTGAATATTCATTGGAAGGGCTGATGCTAAAGCTGAAGTTCCAATATTTAGGCCACCTGACACAAAGAACTGACTCATTAGAAAAGACTGTGATGTTGGGAAAAATCGAGGGCAGGAGGAGAAGAGGGCAACAGGATGTGATGGTTGGATGGCATCACTAGCTCAATGGACATGAGTTTGAGCAAACTCTGGGAGATGGTGAAGGAGAGGGAAGCCTGGCGTGCTGCAGTCCATGGGGTGGCAAAGAGTCAGACATGGCTGAGCAACTAAACAACAACAACCACAATAACACAACTGAACCCATATGCTTTGGACCATATTTCCCTGCCATCCTGACCACAACAACTTGGAAAGCAGATGGGCCCCTGCGGTCTTCTATCGAAGGCTAGCTGCTTGAAAGTCAGGCTGGACACACCGACTCTAGGCTGGGTAGTCACTAACCCATTGGAGCCTCTGGCAGGACATTTTGAGTGTGAGATACTGAGAGGACATCGAGAGTGAGGTGGTTCAGGAACTCAGACACAGAGAGAAGGGAAACCATGAGCAAACAGGACCTTCATGGCTCAGGAAAGGAGACTGGAAAAAGCAACTGGGCTCCATCCAGATAGATGGTTAGGAGATCAGAAGAATTTGCAGAGAGAAGGCAGGAATGGGACCAGCAGCCGGAGAAGCTCCGAGAGGTGGACTTGGAAGAAGATGGGGAAGGAGCGAGACAAAATCGTGAACATCAGCTGGAAGAGTGGGTCAGTGGCTATGGAAGAGATGTTCCTATAGGAGGGGCAAGGTCCAGCCTTGCTCTAGGGCCCCTGTGACCCTAGACCCTCCGCCGGCAGCATATTCCTACAGATCCTCCAGCCTCAGCAGATTTCAGCCGCTGCCTTTTCAAAGAGCAACTGATGGAGAAAGAGTAAGACCTGCCCTTCCCCTCTGGAAGAGCTTCGTGTCTCCTGCTTATAAAACTGGAACTGATAAGGAGCATATGAAAGAGAAGAGCTAAACCCACGGGCTTCGAAGCTGAGCAGAGGTGGGCTCAATTCCCAGCTTTGCCATTTGCTCGGCATGCAAGCTGGGAAGGATTTCTTGATGTCTCTAAGGCTCTTCATCAGTGTCTGTAAAAAAGGCACAGTGATAGGGCCGGGATCAGGCGGCTGTGAGGATTACGGGAGATAGAGCGGCTTTCATGATCACAGCCCTCAGACCAGCGGGCATTTCCTCACATCACTGCTGTCCTAGCTCACACTCCTCAGATCCTCTGCACTGCATGTGTTGGGTGGGTGAGGGCGTGGGGTGGGGTGGGGGGGAGCCGGCAAGCAGAGGAGGGGGGGGGCCAGGAGAATGGGTCAAGAAGGATGCTCCAGTTATCCCAGAAGAGGTGCCCCGGAGCCCCACTTGATCACAGGAGAACCCCACCAGCCCCTCCTGGGGTCCATTGGCATCGGTCCACCCTCTCCGGTGAGCAGCATCCTTTCTGTGCTCCAGGGAGGACCTAGAGACAGGGACACTCCAGCTGCAGGGGAGTTCCTAGAAAGTCCAATGGAATCGCTGTCATTCCTCCGCCGTGAGTCATCAGCCCCAACAAAGCCCACTGGTATTTCCGAGTCTGTTCCCAGTGCCCGGAGCTGGGCCCAGCGGCTCGGCAGCTGCGGGGAGTGGAATGCGGCTCCCCCCAGCACTGTGTTCTGGGTTTCGTTTTCGGGAAAGGCTCGTGGCCCCTGGAAGTGGGGAGGCACCCTGAAGTTCATCTCATCGAGGCCCCTGCCTCTGGGCCCAAAGACCTGGGGTGTCAGGGGAACCCCTCTGACCAATCCGAGGGTGAGGACCAGGGGAACCAGGGTGGGGACAGGAAAATGATGTTCCTTTCTCCGTTGTCTCCTTGATCTTCCATTAGAAGGGCTGCAGGAGATGGGGTGGGGGGAAGGATCTCACAGGAAGAGTAGCTTAGCCCCGAGGGTGTGTCTGCCTCCTTCCTCTTCTGTTCTGGTGTCCAGGCCAGGCCACCCCTGCTTCCCTGTCCATGCAGGCCATGCATCAAAAGCCTGTGGCAGCCCCGTGTCCTGCAAGCTCAGGCTGTCCTGGCTCTGTGAACAGTGGCTGCAGTTTTTGGTGACAGTACCTGCGGCCAGGACAGGTACTGGACGGCCAGCCTCTGCTCTCTGAGTCATGCCAGCACCCCTGCGGGAGGTGTTCTCATCCCATCTTTCCCAAGTACAGCAAATTTCAACAACTTCGTCAAGATCTGCAGCCAGACTTCCTAGGACCGGGGTGAACTCTCTGGAACCAATTTTCAACCACTGACAGCAGTTTCGGGGGCACCCGGCTCCTCAAGCATCTCCCACCCGAAGTGAAAGAACAACAGCCTCTCAGGCCACAAGCCACAGCCCGCTGCCCCTCAGTCCCGGCAGGAAGGACTCGACGTGTCCGCTCTGGACCGTGAGGCTCATCCAGCATCATTTAAGGCAGGTGAACCCCTCCCAGGGTGCAGCCCCTGGCCAGAGCATGACCCTGTGGGGAGTGCCTGCTCTCCTTTTGAGTTTCCTGGGCAGTAATAGCAGCCTCCCAGGGAGGGAGGCATTGTTGTGGGGGACCCAGGGGTCAGTGCCCCCCCCAAACCTGGTATCCTACCAACACTCTGGTCATCTGCATTTACCAGCTCAACAAAGGAAGATTCTTGTGAGCACACAGTTGTCTGTGGTCAGGGGACGATCTCCAACTGCTCCTCGTTCCTGGGCCGGCAGCCAGCTCCCTTGGACGGTCAGAGGTGAAATCTGAAAGCTGGTGAATGGGAGAGCGGAAGTCCGGCCAGGCTGTGCTGAGCCCATTCATGAAAAAGGTCTGGTCTCACTTCCTTATTGCCAGGCGTGGTGTGCATGTGTGTGCACGCGCTCCGCTGCTCTCCACCTCACTTCTTCCCACCCTTTGCTCTTGTCTTTCTTGTTTTTTTTTTTTTTTTCGCTCTCTTCACAAAAATCTGAAGTTCATCTTCAGGAAACTGCCAAAGAATGTGTAGCTGGTCTGTGGTTTGTGAAAGAAAGACAGAAAGAAAGAAAGAAGAAGGAAAGGAGGGAGAAAAGAAAAGAGACTCATACAAAGGTATACTCTCTTCCTCCATGTAAACCTCTCTTTCTCTCTGTCACACACACACACATACACACAGCATTCAGCATCATGTTTATGAAAAAAAAACATCCTCCCCAGGTCATGCTACACCCGCCTCGAAGCCCCTCTGGCTTGAGGTGGAGGAAGGTGAGCCCTGCTGGAGGGGTCCTCCCATCATAGGTGGTCAAGGCTGGCCCCAGGAGAGCTTCTCTGAGGTTTAAGGCAAGGCTTTCCCTTTGGGGAAGAATTCACCTATTCTCTGCTGGGCCCCCCTCCATGGGTCTTGTGGTCTCCAGTGGGACACGCCTGTCTCTCGTGGCCTGACCTCTGACCTCACTGAAGGCCCCAAGAAGCTGTGAAACCGAAGCATCCTGGAGCCTCAGTCTCCTTATCTGTAAAATGGGGATAATGATACTTGTCCCACCTTCCTTGGTGGCGGGTGGTAAAAAAGCCTGCCTGCCAATACAGGAGACAAAAGAGATGCCGTTTCAAACCCTGGGTCAGGAAGATCCCCTGGATAAGGGAATGGGAACCCACTCCGGTATTCTTGCCTGAAGAATCCCATGGACAGAGGAGCCTGACAGGCTACAGTTCATGGAGTCACAAAGAGTCGGACATGACTGAAGTGACTTAGCACACACATAACTGTCCCTCTTTAGAAGGCTGTGGTGATGATGGAGACAACCCACAAGAAGGGCCTCCTTCACACCGTGTCCTTGATTCGAACCGCACCCATGGTTGCGGACCTGGGACTCACTGCACCTGAATGTGACCCCCTCTGCTCCCCAGCCACACCACGAAGATCCGCAAATGGCGCTGGGCGTTTAGAGTCTCAGGAGGTATGAAGGAGCCTCCTTGGCCTTTAGAGATAGCAAGCAGGAGGACCACCAAGAAAAGCTGCGCGCCCAGCTAAGCTTGGTCCACTCTCTGATTCACAGAAGCCTCACAGCCCCTCAGGTGAGAAAAAAAAGATGGGTCTCAGGAGAGGAGAGGAGAACAGAGGCCCCGAGATGATGACCCAGTGCTGGAGGTTTCAAGCCCAAAGCAGGTTTTGGTTGTTATCTAGCCGAGAAGAGCTTCCTGGGCGCCCACACTGATTTCAGAGTCGCTGGGAGGAGGTGCACCTGCCCTCCAGCTGAGGCCCCCCATGCTGCAGCAGGTGGTGGGCCCCTCGGTGTTTCCCCACCTGTGAAGACGCCCCCTGTGCCGCTGCCCCGTGAAAACTCCCTCCCGCTGATCCTGCACATTTATAACACTTCTTCACCCATGAAGTCCTCAGTGGGGGAGTAACATCCTCTGAGCAGGTGTGAGTACTCTCCCCATGTTACAGACGGAAAAACTGATGCCAGGGAGATTCTGCTGGTGAACTTTGAAGGTGCTGGACTCTCCAACCATCTGTCTCTGCCTCTCAGGTTTTCTCCAAGCGACACAGATGTCACAAAGAGTTACTCTTCTCTTTTTTTTTAAACCATTTTAAAAATTGAAGTAGAGCTAATTTACAATGTTATGTTAGTTTCAGGTGTTTCACAAAGTGATTCAGTTATGCATATATATGTGTGCATCTATATACATATTAATCGCTTCCCAGGTGGCTCAGTGGTAATGAACCTGCTTGCTAATGCAGGAGGTACAGGAGACACGGTTCAATCCCCGGATCTGGAAGATTCCCTGGAGGAGGGCATGGAAACCCACTCCAGTACTTTTGCCTGGAGAATCCCATGGACAGAGGAGCCTGGAGGGCTGTGGTCCATGGGGTCGCAGAGCCAGACCCAACTGAGGAGACTTAGAGCACACACACACATACATTCCTTTTCAGATTCTTTTCCGTTATAGGTTACTACAAGATATTGAGAAGAGTTCCCTGCGCTCTACCGTAGGTCCTTCTTGTTCACCTATTTTATACAGTCGTCTGTATATGTTAATCCCAAACTCCTAATAAATCTCTCCCCACAGCCTGCTCTGCCCTGTTTTACCGCAAGTTTGTCTATGTCTGAAAGTCTATTTCTGACAAAGAGCTATTCTTAGCCTCTCCTCTCCTGAGTTAGTCTTCACTGAGATGGGCGAATCTTCTACCCATGCTCCAAGCTCCCTCTCAAGGGGGCTCCTCCAGGAAACCGGCTGTCCGACCCTCGGTGTGGCCACACAACTAACATCGGTGGCTCCTAGAGCTCCAGCGGGCAGAGACTCCAAGAGGCAGACCCGCGTGGAGGAGGATGGGTTCCCAGCGAAGGAATCTGTCCCTCTGCCTGATTTCCTTCCCTCTCCCTGCCCCTGTGTCACCGAGCCCTCCATCGATGGTGAGAGAGAGGAAACATCTGGTCCCGGCTCGGCTCCTCTGCCCTCGAGGCAGGGGGGGCCCTTGTAGGAAGAGATGGTTGGAGGTCTTGCAACCTTGAAATAAACCAACGGTTCAGCTGCAGTTCTCCCCCCACCGCTGTCCCTTCCTCTGCCCCCACCTGAATACTATCCATCCCTCTACCCCCCACCCCCACCCACCATCACCACCTCCCAGAAGGCAGCTGTTGCTGCCACTTCCAGAAACCATGACCAAAGCGGGGGCTCCAGGGTGTCTCTGCCAAGATGACAGACACTGACGGTCACAGGGCCAGGTGAGACAGCTTCAGACACACTTCCAACCTCCCTGAACATGGTCTCCCTCCAAACCGCCTCTTCCTCCCCTTGCCTTCTCTAATCCTAATGGACTCCTGGAACATTCCCTCTGGGCCAGCCACTTATGCATTATCTGATTGAATCATCATAATGACCGTGGCAAGATCAGTACTCATCCTTTTCTTATAGGTGACTGGATTAAAGCACAGACAGCTTCAGTAACTTAGCCGAGGTCCCACAGCTGTAAAGGGGGAGAGCTCAGATTCAAGTCCTGTCAGACTCCTAAGCTTATGTTTTCTGCATCAACGCCAAGCAATCACTCAAAAGACTCCCTCGATCTTCATTTTCCTCCCAGGAAACCCTCCTGTATTCAGGCACCCACCACCATCCTTTGACAACCGGTGTTTTTCAGCCATCTTCTGCCTTACTCACCAGGAATTCTTCGTTTGTTCATTTCAAGCATTCATTCATAACCTAAGTAAAGACTCCGTGTCTACATGGAGTCAGCATGTGCTACATACAGAGGAACAGCATCTTTCTTAACTTCCACTGGATGCACGGTCCCTAGGAAGCATGGTCAAGGGGGCAACACACACAGTGAATGGTCCAAGACCCTGGCGGAGGGGAGACCCCTGGTTAGCTCAGGCCTGTTCTTACCTTGGGGCTTCCCAGGTGGTGCAGGGGTTAAGAATCTGCCTGCAATCCGGAAGACCCGGGTTCAATCCCTGGGTTGGAAAGATCCTCTGGAGGAGGGCTTGGCAACCCCGTCTAGTATTCTTGCCTGGAGAATCCCCATGGACAGAGGAGCCTGACGGGCTACAGTCCACGGGGCAGCAAAGAGTCAGACACAACTGAGCGACTGAGCATGTCTCAACTTCCTGCCTCACGGTTCTTTTTGTGGTTTTGAAAAATAAATAGACGGTAAGTGCCAAGGGTGGGTGGTCTGATGGGGTGGCTGTTCAGAGCGAGTCCAGGACCCGGGGCCTGCTGGGTGACACGTGGCCTTTTTGCACTGCTGGACTTGGGCAGGTCTTTGGGTGATGGCTGGGAACCATCATCAGCCCATCGAGAAACGGAGTGAAGGCTTGGTGCTGCTGGCACAGGGGCAGTGAACCTAAGAGACGCTGAAGAAGGCAGACGGTAGGCGGCAGAAGCTGTGGTTTAGGTCTCTAGCTGTGTTGAGAATCTACAGAAGGATGTCAGGGCCTCACTGGAGGAGGCCCTGAGCGGCTGGCAAGGGATGAGCCTGGATCCCGCAGGCCACGGAGAGGTCACAGTTCACAGGGCATCATGAGCTTGTGTTTGGAGAACTGGAGGAAGGAGGGGTGGGCTTAGAGGCTGTCTTGTGGTTACAGCGTCCGGAGGTTCTGGTGCCACTGTTTCTGGGCAGTATAATCATGCCTGCACGATGCTGACCACACACACACACACACACACACACACACACACACACACACATGCCAAGAACCTCAGTCAAAAACTTCCAGGAGGAATGAGAAAGCCCCTGATCTATGTGGAAAGAACACACCATCAGTGGCGGGAGGCAAATTGGGCATGAAGATGCCCCCATTCTGCTCTGCCCCCAAGAATGTGGAACAAAAACTGCTCTCGAAGGTTAAAACCGTGACATGAACACACACTGCCGCAGTGCAGAGCCTGAAGTGGCCTTCAGGAGAGAGTGACTCTCTGGGCATCCAGCCTCCATCTACAGAAAATGTGGTCAGTCCTAAGGAGCAGACAGGTCACAGCAGTGCAGAAAAAGGAGGCCTAGGGTGAATGCAGAGTACTGACCCGGACAGAGCATCTTGGTGCTAAAGGCAGTTGTGTCTTTCTTGTGGAGGTAGATGCATCGAATTATCATAACACAACAGCAGGAGGCATCCTCATTGTACAACTGACCTGTGGGTTTTCATTTGGTATCCACCCACCAGCCAGGTGAGTGCGACCTGACTCCCCGAGGACTTTATCCCCGGAGTAGCATGGGTGTCAGCCCCAAGCAGCTCCATACAGGTGTCCAGAGATGTCTCTGATGGGTGAGATGGGCCCGTCCACTCTGAGATGCAGACCAAGACGACACCACCACGAGGAACTGGTCTTCCAGGAAGCCCCCCCGGCCACCTTCTCTGCCCCTTCCACTTAGGCCATCAGACTGTACTTCTCTATTTCCAAATACATCAGAATAAATCAAAGTCCTACAGGTTGAGTGGTTACTATGGCCGTTTTTATCAGCAAGGAAATAGAGACTCAAAGGACTCATTCCCTGATCCAGAGGGCACTCAGCTTAGTCAACCAGCCTGGATTCCAAACTTGATCTGACTCCAAATTGCACGTTTTTTCTATTACTATGTCCTCCCTGCCTTCAAGGACAGTCCTCTCCAGCTTGTCTTTTTTTAAAAGATTTTTTGATGAGCAGAGCCGACTCATTGGAAAAGACAGATGCTGGGAAAGATTGAGGGCAAGAGGAGAAGAGGGCGACAGATGATGAGATGGTTGGATGGCATAATCGACTCAATGGACATGAGTCTGAGCAAATTCTGGGAGATGGTGATGGACAGGGAAGCCTGGCGTGCTGCAATCCACGGGGTCACAAAGAGTCAGACATGACTTAGCAACTGAACAACAACAACAAATTTTTTTAAAAGTCTTTACTGAATTTGTTACAGTATTACTTCTGTACCACACTTTGGTTTTTTGACTGCCAGGCATGTAGGATCTTAGCTCCCTAACCATGGATCAACCCTGCTCCCTCTGCACGGAAGGCGAAGTCCCAGTCACTGGACCACCAGGTAAGTCTCTCCAGCTTGTCTTTAAGTAAGAAACTGTGACCAGTGGATAAGGTAAGGGTCAGTATGGCCAGCAGCCTGGGGGTCCCCTACTGGGACCAGTTGCCATCTTCAATTCCAAGGGAAGGCTGGGGAAGGCACCAAGCTGCCTCTGCACCTGCTTAGCAAAGGAGCATGAAGAACAAGGCTTCAGGGTCGATGAACAATGTCAGCCCTTCTCTTCTGTGCCGGATCCCATGCCTTTGATCACCCCAAATTCCCCCCAAGTCCTTTCTACATGGATGATTATTCCAAACCGAGAAGACAGGGTTAGTCTTTCCCTTCACCCCTGTCTCCCAAATAATATAATCCTACTTCAACAACCCTGTTCCATTCCATTTCTACCTGAAGACACATCCCACTGTCCAAACTTGAGGTCACTTGTGTGCGTCTCTCAAATTCTATGGAACACCCTCACTCTCAAAAGCTACTTGCTTTTAAGCATAGCTTTGACGTTCATGGAGGTAGCCTTATAGCTCAGTTGGTAAAGAATCTGCCTGCAATGCGGGAGACCCTAGTTCGATTCCTGAGTCCGGAAGATATGCTGGAGAAGGGATAGGCTACCCACTGCAGTATTCTTGGGCTTCCCTTGTGGCTAAGCTGGTAAAGAATCCACTTGCAATGCAGGAGACCTGGGTTCAATCCCTGGTTTGGGAAGATCCCCTGGAGAAGGGAAAGGCTACCCACTCTAGTATCATGGACTTATACAGTCCATGGGGTCGAAAGAGTCAGACGCTACTGAGCGACTTTCACTTTCACTTTGCTGTTCTTGGAGGCATCCTCTGTAATCTATCCTTCCTGTCTTTAAAGATCAGGGTAGACGAGGTCCAATTTATATGTAGTACAATTACCCTTTGGGGGTTTAGTGTTCTAGGAATTTTGACAACCGGATGGATGGTGTACCCACCGGCACAATCCAGATGTGGGACATTTTCATCTCCTCCCCCCAAATTGCTTGGGCCCCTTGTGAACAATGTGCCTCCCCACCTCCTAGGTTTTGGCAACCTCTGATTTGTTTTCCAGTACCTGCAGTTTTGCCTTTTCCAGAATGTCGAGACGGAAATTTTTCATATTTTACTATTGAATATGTGATTACAAAAACTGAGTTTGTGCATACATGCGAGGTCACGTGCCCACGAGTGTGGGCCACAAAACCCTTATCAGGTTAAGGAAGTCACCTTTGGTTCCTAGTTGAGAAGGACAAGAGCTTTTTATGGTAAAGCAAATACTGTATGTTATCAAACACCTTCCGTCTCTACTGAGATGATCGTATGGTTTTTTTTCTTTTGATCAACTGTTAGGTAGTGAACTACTTATAGAAATTTTCTGATGCTGAACCAGTTTTGACTTCATGAAATGAATCTAACTTGGTCATCATTTGTTATCATTTTTTATTTGGCTCATTTTCATTGGTGAAATGGTTCTGTGATTTTTTTTTTTCTCTAGCAACTGTGTCTGATACTGACATTAAGATTATGTTGGGGTGGGAGGGGGGATCGGGATGGGGATTACATGTAAATCCATGGCTGATTTATGTCAATGTATGACAAAAACCACTACAACATTGTAAAGTAATTAGCCTCCAACTAATAAAAATAAATGGAAAAAAAAAAAGATTATGTTGGCCCCATAGTACATCTTAAAAAATGCTCCTTTTCTTCTACCATATAGGAGTGTTATAATAATATTGAAACTATCTTTTTCTCTAATATTTGGTGTACTGATCTATCAAGTAGTGATATTGTTAAGTATTCATTACCCCAATTTAAAAGTTTTCCAAGTCCACTTTGGCAATTAGTATTTTGCTGGTAATAAGCATGGGACTTTGTGACATTGTGCAAGAGGCAATGATCAAGACCATCCCCAAGAAAAAGAAATGCAAAAAGGCAAAATGGTTGTCTGAGGAGATCTTATAGACAGCAGAGAAAAGGAGAGATGCTAAAGATAAAGAAGAAAAGGAAAGATATACCCATTTGAATGCAGAGTTCCAAAGAAGAGCGAGGAGAGATAAGCAAGACTTCCTCTGTGATCAATACAAAGAAATAGAGGAAAACAATAGAGTGGGAAAGACTAGAAATTTCTTCAAGAAAATTAGAGATACCAAGGGAACATTTCATGCAAAGATGGGCACAATAAAGGGTAGAAATGGTATGGACCTAACAGAAACAGAAGATATTAAGAAGAGGTGGCAAGAATACACAGAAGAACTATACAAAAAAGATCTTCATGACTCAGATAACCATGATGATGTGATCACTCACCTTGAGCCAGACATCCTGAAATGCGAAGTCAAGTGGGCCTTACAAAGCATCACTATGAACAAAGCTAGTAGAGGTGATGGAATTCCAGTTGAGCTATTTCAAATCCTAAAAGATGATGCTGTGAAAGTGCTGCACTTAATATGCCAGCAAATTTGGAAAACTCAGCAGTGGCCACAGGACTGGAAAAAGTCAGTTTTCACTCCAATCCCAAAGAAAGGCAATGCCAAAGAATGCTCAAACTACCACACAGTTGCACTCATCTCACACACTAGCAAAGTAATGCTCAAAATTCTCCAAGCCAGGCTTCAGCAATATGTGAACCATGAACTTCCAGATGTTCAAGCTGGATTTGAAAAGGCAGAGGAACCAGAGATCAAATTGCCAACATCCGCTGGATCATTGAAAAAGCAAGAGAGTTCCAGAAAAACATCTACTTCTGCTTTATTGACTACACCAATGCCATTGACTATGGGGATCACAAAAAACTGTGAAAAAGTTTTCAAGAAGGGAATAGCAGACCACCTGACCTGCATCCTGAGAAATCTGTATGCAGGTCAAAAAGCAACAGTTAGAACTCAATATGGAACAACAGACTGGTTCCAAATTGAGAAAGGGAAAAAAAAAAAACAAATTGGGAAAGGAATATGTCAAGGCTGTATATTGTCACCCTGCTTATTTAACTTAAAGGCAGAGTACATCATGAGAAATGCTGGGCTGGATGAAGCATAAGCTGGAATCAAGATTGCCGGGAGAAATATCAATAACCGGGCAATTTGATCTCTGGTTCCTCCACCTTTTCTAAATCCAGCTTGAACAGCTGGAAGTTCATGCAGATGACACCACCCTTATGGCAGAAAGTGAAGAAGAACTAAAGAGCCTCTTGATGAAAGTGAAAAAGGAGAGTGAAAAAGTTGGCTTAAAACTCAACATTCAGAAAACTAAGATCATGGCATCCCATCCCATCACTTCATGGTAAATAGATGGGGAAACAATGGAAACAGTGGCTGATTTTATTTTTGGGGGCTCCAAAATCACTGCAGATGGTGACTGCAGCCATGAAATTAAAGACACTTGCTCCTTGGAAGAAAAGCTATGACCAACATAGACAGTGTGTTAAAAAAGCAGAGACATTACTTTGTCGACAAAGGTCTGTCTAGTCAAAGCTGTGGTTTTTCCGGTAGTCATGTATGGATATGAGAGTCGGACAATAAAGAAAGCTGAGCACCAAAGAATGTATGTTTTTGAACTGTGGTGTTGGAGGAGACTCTTGAGAGTCCGTTGGACTGCAAGGAGATCCAACCAGTCCATCCTAAAGGAAACCAGTCCTGAATACTCATTGGAAGGACTGATGCTGAAGCAGAAACTCCAATACTTTTGCCACCTGATGCAAAGAATTAGCTCGTGGGAGAAGACCCTGATGCTGGGAAAGATTGAAGGCAGGAAGAGAAGGGGACAACAGAGGATGAGATGGTTGGATGGCATCACCAACTTGATGGACACAAGTTTGAGTAAGCTCCAGGAGTTGGTGATGGATGGGGAACCCTGGTGTGCTGCAGTCTGGGGACACAACTGAGCGACTGAACTGAACTGATGTCTTTTTATGTAATTTTTCAAATTTATTGGCAATAAATTACTTATAATATTCTTTTGGATTTTTGCCGCTGCTACTTCAGTAGTATTCTAGTTTTCAAAGACTTCTATAACAAAGCACCAGAAGCTAGGTGCTTTACAACAACTAAAATTTATCATCTCTGTTCTGGAGGCTACAAATCTGAAATCAAGGTGCCAACAGAGTTAGTTTCTTCTGAGGGCTCCAAGGGCAAACCTGTGCCATGCCTCTCCTGAGGATTGTTGGCAGCCTTTGGTGTTCCTTGGCTTGTAGACACATCGCTCCGATCGCAACCTTCATCTTTCCATCATGTTCTAACTGTTGACTATGTTCACGTCTCTTTCCTTCTCATGATGACTTCAGTCATATCAAAGTCCATATAAGGGATTCCCTTCTTATAAAGACACCCAGCCTGCTCTATTGACCCTATCTTAATTAACTTGATTACAGTTGCAAAGGTCCTATTTCCTATTAAGTTTACATGAACAGATACTAGAGGTTAAACATATATTTTGGGCAAGGGAACCCAATCCAGCTCGTACCAAGTAGTTAAATCCTCTCTCTCATTTCTAAAGTTGTCTGTGCTTTTTCCCCTGTATTTCTTAGTTATTCTTGCTGGTAGCTCTCAACTTCATCAATCTTTTGAACACGCATCTATCTTCTAGCTTTGCTAATCCTTCTTTACCTCTTTTTTCCTGTTTCATTAGTTTTTCTCTTCATCTAATACAACTTTCCACTTTTTAAAAGCTTATTCTTTTATTATAATTTCTTAACTTGGACGTTTACCTTCCTGCTAGTCAGACTTTCTTCTCTCTTAAAATTTAAGTGTGTAAACTATATATATATTTTTTAACCACTTATAACCACTGTTGTAACCTTATTCCCTACATTTGGGTATGCAATATTATCTTCATAAATGAGTATTAAGTATCTCTAATTTCTACTGTGATTTCTTCTTTGACCCTAGAATTATTTAAAAGTATATCTTTAAATTTCCAACTACAGGATTATTTTTTAAACTTATATTTTGCTCTTGATTTCTTAATTTCTTTGCAGTTGTAATATGTAATCTACGAGATGCGGATTCTTCTAAACTTTTTGACACTTGGCTTACGGCGTAGCATGTAGACAATTTTCTTAAGTGTTTCAAGTAAGCTTGGGAAAAAAATCTCTCTTTTCCATTTCTTAGGCATAGAATTCTGTATATCAATATATCCATCAGCTCAAGTTTGTTAATGGCATTGTCCAAACTTTCCATATTCTTTTATTCTCCTATTGCTTGATCTATCAAATCCTGAGAGAATACTAAAGCTCCCACTGGGGTGTGAATTTGTCAGTTTTTCCCTGTGGTTCTTACAGTTGTGTTTTATCTATTTTTAAGCTACATTACTGGTTATGTGCAAGTTTAAGATTGTTATGTCTTTCTTGGGAATTGGACTTTTTAGCATTGTGAATATCTCTCTTTATGTCTAATAAAGCTTTTTGCCTTATAGTAAATTCTGTCTGATAGTATTTCCTCTTTTATTTCTTTTTATCAAGTAGCTCTTTTCCCAGGCTTGTGCTTTCACTCTTTTAGCTTCTTTATGTTTGAGTTGTGTCTTGAGAGCAGCATAAATTAGATTTTTAAATCCAGTCTAGCCATATTTACCCTTTTGTGGAAGAGTTTACTTTAACAATTATTTAATTTATTTTAATGTAGTCTATTTACATTTCAGTGACTGCTAGTACCATTGGACTTATTTCTACCATACTGTTCTTCATTTCTTCCCCATATCTTTGTCTTGTTTCATCTTTTAAAAATTTATCCAATTTTTCTTCTACTAGTTTCAACATTTTATTCTTCCATGTCTATTCCCTAAGTGGTTATTAAGCTTAAAACCAACAGTTAACTTCTTACTCATCTCCTGATCAATACAAGGACCTTAGCATGTTTCAACTTTAGTCATAACTCACTCCAACTTATATGCTTTTCTGCCCTATTTTAGTTGTTTTTTCTTGAACTCCACAAACGACACAACTTATCCTTCTACAGTTTCATTGGTGCTGGCGGAAGACGTGATACACTGGGTCAGAGACAGCGGGCTTTATTCTCTTGGTGCACCAAGTCACAAAAGCATCACAGTCACAGTGGTTCCACGTCTTCCCCGTCCCACAGGGGTGACACAGGTGACTCAGAAGCAGTGGGTTTGTATGGGAGGACTCAAGAAATACCAATCTCTTACAGATTTGCATGCAAGTCTGCCCAAACACTGGCCAGAAGCCTGGAATGGGACGTAATTACACTGCAGAAGACAGCAATCCTGTGCTCTGAAGGTAGACATCCTCTCCATTACCCAAGGCTGTTTGCTATACAATCATTCTTAAAAAGATGTGCTCTGTTGCTTCAGTAGTGTCCGACTCTTTACAACCCGTGGACTGTAGCCTGCCAGACTCCTCTGTTCATGGGATTTCCCAGGCAAGAATACTGGAGTGGGTGGCCATGCCCTCCTCTGGGGGACCTTCCCCACCCAGGGATCAAATCTGCCTCTCTTGCATCTCCTGCATTGCAGGTGGATTCTTTACCACTAGAGTCACTGGGGAAGCCCATCTTAAAAAGATAATCCCAAACAAAAGTGAGTCCATACCTTTCTTCATGACATGTGCAGAAACAAGAGAGACCATGGGAAATTGTCTCTGAACAATTTAAAATGAGAAACTAAAAAAAAAAAAAAAAAAAACCTAAATAAAACAAAATTAGAGGGTAGGGGACTTCCCTGGTAGTCCAATGGTTAAGACTCTGTGCTTCCACTGCAGGAGGCACAGATTCGATCCCTGGTTCGGGAACTAAGATCCCATATGCCACAGAATGGCCAAAAAATAAAAATTAATTTAAAAAGAAAAGGAAATGGGAAATCCAATCACAGAAAATTTAAGGGACTTGCTTACACCATAGTGAAAAGAATCACAATTAAAAATCCAAGTTGCCTAAATCCCCAGCTCCATCCTTAGAATCTTTGCCCAAAGAGGACCATCACCGAATTGTGCTTCCACTTTATACAAATTTTCAGACTAAACAGGACCTTGCTGTTTCATCATCTGTCTAGTTCTCAAAGATGTATCCCATTCACAAGGCATTAGCTTGTTTTCCAACTACATAGCAATCAGTTTTGGGTAGTTAACTAAGAAATTAAAGTGTTAAAACATTATCTTGCAAGTATAATGGTGTCTGTATGAGTTCTAGAGAGTTGTTTTTCAAATTGAGACCACCTCCAACATCCAGATAGATACCGTGAAGTGAACCAAACTGATCCACCTGAACATCCGTCTCCTGCTGTAATTCCCTCTTCAAGAAGTTCTCTCCCACATGATACGTCTTCCTAGATTTGAAATTCTTAAGCTCCTACTTTCCAAAAAAAAAAAAAACTTCTGTGAAAGGAAAAATTAAAAATCATTAAGAGAAGGAAGGAACAGGGAGGAAAATGAACTGAAGTCAGCCATCCTCATTCTCAAAAGGTCAACAGGGCTTCGGCCACCGCTCCTGAAAATGGGACTTGCACCCAGGCCTGCTGTGGATAAATATTCAACTTCCTTCCGCAGTGAAATCACCGAAAGAGGAAGCTTGGAAAATTGACCTCAAGTGTTTATGTGGCCTGGATCCCCTCCTCCAGCAGAGAAGACGCTGTGAGATCCGTGTGCAGAACTGCTCTTCTCCAGACCTGGGGGGACGCGGGTGGGGGCCCAGGTGATAGAGAGGGGAGAGATCTCTGGGTCTTGCTCCCAGAGTTGCCCATCACTCAGGACAGGGATGTGAGAATTTGCATTAGAATGTCCCAAGTGATGCTGCTCCTGCTGCTGCTGCTTAGGGGACCACATTTAGGGCAGGAACATCCTTATCTTTGAGCTTCCCTGATGGCTCAGAGGGTAAAGAATCTGCCTGCAGTGCAGGAGACGTGGGTTCTATCCCTGAGTTGGGGAGATTCACCCAGAGAAGGAAATGGCAACCCACTCCAGTATTGTTGCCTGGCAAATCCCATGGACAGAGGGACCTGGCGGGCTATAGTCCATGGGGTCGCAAAAGAGCCGGACACGACTTAGTGACTGACACAACAGACACCCTGATCTTCACAGCCCCAGGTCCCAGCACTAGGCAGGCGGTCATGGGACATTGGATGAGCATCCAAGTTGCAAGCTCCTTTATTTTACCTCTCTTGATCACAAATGTCCTCATCTGGGTAAGAGTCTGCCATGTAAAAGGAGTGTTAAGGCAAGACTTCAGGGGGCAAAGCATCTCAGGTGCTCAGACGAAGAAATGCGCTCCTGGGGCTGACCTGGGGTTGTGGGTCACACTGCCTGTGGGTCTGTCCAGCCTTGAAGAAAAGGAGAACTGAGTGAAGGAGAAGTGAGCAAGGAACAGGCCGGCATCTGGAAGTGGGAAGACCTCAGCATCCGAAACCGCGGAGGAAGAAAAGGGAACCGGCCTGGACCTGAGCAGGGGTCACAGCCCCAGAGCCTAGGGGACGCGGCTGCAGAGTCAGAGGCTGCAGATAGGAGGGTCAGGACCCAGAATTCAAGACCAGGAAGGAAATCTGAGGCTGGCCAGCTCTCAACTTGACCAGCACAGCTGCCCCAAGACCAGAGCGCCCTGTCCACCTCTCCTGGCCCATCCCTCCAGCTTGCAGCCGCTTCTAGACGCCAACTCCTGGGGAGACGGCAGTTCCTTCCCCTTCCTGAAACAAACTGCTTGTCCGTCCCACCACCCTACCACTCACTGGTCCTGCAAAGGAGGCCCTTCGGGGGTGAGACGCACACACAACACATCTCTAGATGCACAAGTTACAGAATCCTCTTTCTCTCTCTTCCCCTCCCTTCCTTCCCCCTCCAAGTGCCCTGACAATGGCCCCAGCTGGCCAGCCTGCTTCTCTCTCCTCTCCCCAGCACCCACATTCCCCACACCTGGGACAGCCAGCCTGTTTCCATGGGGTTCTCCCCAGGATGGGGACCAAGGTAGACCTATCTCTCTCTCACACACACACACACACACCCCCCATCACCACGACAGCAGGTCATAGCTTGGGGGAGGGGATGACAACCCAGTAGACTGCAGTTGATTTGCAGCTCCTTAGAGGACCCAAAACTTTTTCTGAAAGAAAAAAATGCAGAAAGGCCCCAAGTCCTGATTGGCCAGCGGCCGGGCTCTGGAATGCATCGGTTACCGTATATTCTCACATAGAAGATGCCGCTGCAGAAGGAATGTGGCCCGTGAGCCAGGCCACGTGGAGCGAATGTGGCAGCAACCGCAGGCTGGCTTCTCCACGAAGGACCCTCCCTTCCCAGCCTCTGTGCCCACAGCCGTGACCAGGGCCCTGGCGATCTCAGTTCTGCCGGGGCCCCGCCTTGACTAGAAACTGGGCTAATCTATGTCACTGACCAGAAGAAGAGCGAGGACCTCTCCGATGAATCTCCTTGAGGCTCCTCATTTAAATACACAGGACTGTTTTTCCCAGGGCTTCTTCTAGGCAAGGATATATGGTATTTCATGTGAGGAATGTTCTATTCACAATCTCCTACCTTTTTGGTTCGGGAAGGGATTAAAATGACCTTATAGCTGATCAGTTCTCCAGTGCCTGGAGCACTCCTCCCCCACGACCTCCAGCCCCCTACCCGGAAACCTTTCTCTCCTCCGACGCACCCCCCACCCCTTTGCCCCCAACTCAGCAGCACAGGCTCCCACCCCCACCCTGGGGCCAGGAGGGCTGAACAGAGGACCAAAGAGAGGGGAGCAGGGAAGCAGAGGAAGTTCGTGTCTGAATGTGCGCCCCAGTTACATTCCAGAGGCAAACAGAAAGTAAAAAAGAAGAAAAAATTAAAGTTAGGTCACTGCTGTTTCCTATTACCCATGCCTCTGCAGCTCTTCATTCATACCTTGCCTGATGGATTACCCGCGAGCCAACAAGGCATCCCAGGACAGAAGTGGGGAGGCTTGGAGAGGGTCATCGTCTGCCCCGTTCAGTTTTCAGCAGATGACTAGAAGGATCAGAAAGGTTCAGTGACCTAACTAGGGTCACACAGCCAGTTCCTACAGACCCAGGACTAGAACACAGGTCTCTCAAGACCTGGGTCCAGATTCCTTCAGTGCCCACCCTTGGCTTCAATTCACATGCCCCATAAGCATAAGCCTTCATTGACCGCCCCTCCTTTCAGACAGCCCTGCGGGCTAAGCCAGTGGTTAGGTTGTTAGCTGGGGTTGGGGCGGGGAGCTGGGAGCGGCTTCTGATGGGCGGGCTGCTAATTGCTGTCACGTCGGTGCAGACCCTGACCACGTGCAGACCCCCTTGAGGACCGAGGCAGCGACAGTCTCACAATGGAAGTCTCACAATGACAGTTGGCTGCACAAACCCAGGGCAGTTGAGGGGAACTGAAATTTGATCTTTTTCTTTTTTTCTTTTTTTCTCCCCCTCAAACCTGGTCTGAAAGAGCCAGTGAAATCCCCAGCCAGACACACCGAGCAGCCTCTGAATCATTGAGAAGCACAGAGGAGGGTGGAGCCCATCCCTGGGCGGTTGGGGGAGCCCCCCCGCCCCCCAGCTGCCCTGCCTCCTTGCTGTCTCTGGCACAGGGTCCCGTGCCAGCCCGGCTCCCCAGCCGCGGTCCCTGTCCGCGTGCGCGGCGTTCCGGACGTGGGAGCTCCGGGCCGTCACACACCCGCTTCCTCCTCTGCCTCTCACCGCCAGCATCCTCGGAGGGGCCAGCACAAGGTTTCCATTAGCGAAGCACATTTTTGTGCTATGGATATTGAACCGGGGAGGAAAGAAAGCAGACTGTTGTCCATGATGGATGGGTTTTCTAGAGGGCTTCCCAGGGTGGTCCTTAAGGGGCCAGGATGGAGCCAAGCAGGCTTCACAGCTTCACAACATGCCCTTGTTCGGGGTGCGTGTCCATGCTGGGGGTCTGTCTGCTCTGCCCCCAGCTTCCCCCACCTCCATCCCTCCCCCCTGCCCTCCCCCTCTCCCCAACATCCCAACTTCCAGTTTATCTGAGTGTAAAACACCTTCTCAGTTCTCCTTTTAGAATCAAAAGTGCCCTGTCCCTGGGCTTGCTCTGTGTTACGAATATGTCTATCCCGAAGTGGGAGGGATGGCATGGGGACCCCAGCTTGAGAAACATAGCCTGATAATCTTGCATTTAAAACTATCTCTATCTCCCTTTCCAGAATGCTGAGGTTTTCTTACGCTCTGTAAGGATGCTATTCCCATAATCGTCACCCTTATCCACACACAGTCCAGATGAAATGGGATGAATGAACCACAGGCCCATTTCAGGGTTCTCCGTGACTTGCATGATGCTGAGAACATAGTGAGTGGGAGCTGGATAAATGATTTACAAAAATGACTTGAGGTCTATGGAAACCTAGTTTATAAATTCATTTCCCTCAGCTCAGTTAACTCCATTTTTTAAATTTTATTATTTTATTTTTGAAATATTTATTTATTCGGCTGGGTCGGGTCCTAGTTGCATCATACAGGATCCCTTGTGGCTTGTGGCCTTAGTTGGTCCTTGACATGTGGAATCTTAGTTCCCTGTCCAGGGATCAAACCTGCTTTCCCCTGCTTTGCAAGGCAGATTCTTAAACACTGAAGCACCGGAGAAGTGCTCCCCCCAGCCCCTTTTTTTTTAAATAGAAGGAAATGACCTTTGGGAACTTGAGTGGCTGAGTGAGGAAGCAAATCCAGTCCTCCCAGAAGTCCCTTCCAAGTCCATCTCGGGGCACTGTTGGGGGAACTTTGAACTACTATCTTAAGAAGTACCTCTGCCCTCAGGGCGCTTTCAACCTGGCCAGGAAGTCAGGATAAACGGAGGAAATAATAAAGGACAATTCAGGGAAGTGACAGTGAATAGTCCAACACAAAACTGCTTTGGGGACAGATAGTGCTTGAAGATGGGAATGAATCGAGACCCAATTCACTGAGAAAAAAAGCTGGAAAGGCTATAAAGGGAAACATCTACCCAAGGTCAAATCACTGAAGACAAAGGCAAGTTCGTCAAATCTTTAATCCTGCAGAAGGACTTTCAAAGAGCCTTTGGGGACAGGTGGAGTGGCGGACAAGATGCCTGGACCTCCCAGGAGAAGCCTGAAGATCAGTGCCCACATCCAGCCTTTTATTCTTTAGTTCTTTCCACCACTGGGGCAAAAGAACTCTAAGCCACGGAGTCTTTTGCAGCATCCAAAGGTCCATACTGTCCAAGTCTCAGAAATTTACGTATTAGAGGCTCTAAGAAGTTCTAAGGGCAAAACCAAAAGCAAAGAACAGAAAACCCCAAATCAGGAAACCTTTAATTCAGTGTTATCGGAGCTTCCCTCTCCGACCTTCAGAACCGTTGTCTCTGCTGCCTTGGTCCCTAGGAGAAGCGGAACACCGAAGAAGGAAGCCTTTGTCTGGGGCAGTTTTAGGGACTGACCCACAAGCAGCCTTCCCAAGGGGCTCCCCAGCTCTCAGATCCCTGAGCTCACACATAAAGACAAACCCATATGCTCCTTTCCTTCTGGAAGGAATCTCAGCACTCCCCACCTACTTCTGCTCCCACACCTGCCTCCTGGGTGTGTTGTGGGTCTTCTCCCCAGAGAGTTGCCAGAGATCGAGTCTCATCTAAGTTTGCCCAGGGCTTAGATGGAGCTTGGCTTGCAAAACGTAGGTGTGTAAACAAGTGTGAGCTGAGTCGGATGCATTGCACCTGTGAGTAGTTCTAGTGTTTTCTTTTCTCTTCTCCCAAAAGCCCAGCTCCACAACCCTCCCTCATTGAGAGCCTGGGTCTGGAGTCTCCCCAAAGGTCAAGCTGGGAGGTACTGAGATCCCCCCACCCCACTCCCCCCCTCCACCCGACCTTTCCCTGAAGCCTCTGCCCTAAGACCTCTGTCCCCGGCTGATGGGGAGGCAGCCTGTGTCCCCCTCCTGCCCCTCCTCCCCACGCTCCTCCCCACTCCTCCTTGCCTGCTCCCTCTGCCTTCTCTCTCACTTCCCACCACCCCGCCCCAGCCAGGCTCTCTTTCCCTCTGTGGAGCTGTCAGCCCAGCTGCTGGCTCCAAGGAACCTCTGTTTGGCTGGGCCCTGGGCCAATCCCTTGCCTCCAGCTGCCCGATTCAGGATGATCTAAATCAGAGATGCCTGTGTAGGCCTAGTGTCTTCAGGGGATGCTCTTCCCTGGTCTTCTGGGCTAAAAAGCACCCTCAGAGAATAGCTACATCTGGCCAGCGGGGGCACCTCTGACCACAGCCACCACGGCCAATAGCTCTGCTAGTCCAGAGTGGACGCAAGTTTGTAGGGGTGGCTTTGGAGAGGGTCTTAGCTCTCTGTCGGGAAGAGGGCATCCTGCTTCTTCCCGATAGCTCAAGTGGTAAGGAATCTGCATACAAGAGATGCAGGCTTGATCCCTGGGTGGGGAAGATCCCGTGGAGAAGGGCATGGCAACCCACTCCAGTATTCTTTGCCTGGAGAATCCCACGGACAGAAGAGCCTAGCCAGGGTGGGGGGTACAGTCCTTGGGGTCACAAAGAGTCAGACATGACCGAGCACGCACGCATACATACATCCTGCTCCTTGTCACTGAAAGAGGCTGGTTCCGGGAATGGCCCAGGATGGTCTTAGGAGATCCAGATGCGAGGCAGAGAAGATGTAGGGAAATGCTAGGGACCCATCCTGTGTCTGCACCCCAGCTCCTTTCTGCAGGCAGGACACAAGGGAGGTCCAGGAAAAGCACTGTGGGACCCGCTGCTGGGGCACCGAGGCCGAGGATGAGGCCGGGGTGAGGGGTGGTGTGCAGGGAGAAAGGCATGTGACCTGCTAACTGCACCAGCCAAGGGGCCCCACAGCGCCCCCGCCAGGTGAAGGAGCAGGAAACAGGGAAGTCTCCAGGTCCTGGAATGTGGTTGTAATGATCACAGACCCCATAGGCGCCAAGGACCTCAGAGGTCATCTCCTCCATCCTCCTGCTTCCGGGCAGGGCTGTATCTAAACTAGTCAAGATGTGCAGGCAGTTCTGTTTGTAAAGGTCCCTGGAGAAGGGGGGAAATGAGCTTCCTTTCATCAAATATGAGGCTTGGGGATCTCAGTATTGACTTTGCCGCCATCATCCAGAAAGGTCATACTTTAGAAAGACTACATCAGAAACTGCCTCATGACTCAGCTGGACGCTGGGACATGTGGGTCCCGGGTCTGGAGAGGGCTGGGACCCACCTCCCCCAAGTTTCCCAGGCCTGGGAGTGCCCACTGCCCGGCTACATCCCTCCAGTCGCCCTTCTGGCTCTCTGCTCATTTCAGTGATGCATGCGGGTGGTTAGAACAGGAGTCAGCAACACAAGCACCCTTTTATTGGTGCGATGGTTGCTCATAGCTGCTATGGCTGCAGCTCTCAGTGGAAAAGAAAGTCTGTCTTTCAGTTTCTTTCTTAAGAAGACCTGTTGTCTGGACTTCCCTGGCGGTCCAGTGGTTAAGACTCTGCACTTCTTAATGCAGGAGCCGTGGGTTCGATCCCTGGTTGGGGAACTAAGATCTCCACATGCCACCCAGTGTGGCCAAAAATTTTAAAAAGAAAAAAAAAAAAAAGACCGTTTGTCTACCATCCTGTCCCAAAGGCAGAAAAGGGGTTAGGGTGAGTGTCCCAGCTGGGATGTCTTCCCTGACCTATCTTGCCTTCCACCTCCTCTCTGACTCCCCAGCCAGGCCATGATAAGTTCCCACCCCCGCACCATCTTCTGTGTGTCCCCCATAACCACACTGGCTGACCTTTTGGAGGGGCAGTGGTGTGATACAGAGTAACTGTTAGGAGGTCCCTGTGGGGTGGGCTTCCCTGGGGGCTCAGAGGGTAAAGCGTCTGCCTGCAATGCAGGACACCTGGGTTCGATCCCTGGGTTGGGAAGATCCCCTGGAGAAGGAAATGGCAACCCACTCCAGTACCCTTGCCTGGAAAATCCCATGGACAGAGGAGCCTGGTAGACCACAGCCCATGGGGTCGCAAAGACTCAGACACGACTGAGCGACTTTGCTTTGCGTTTATGGGATGGGTTTCCCTGGTGGCTAAGACAGTCAATAATCTGCCTGCAATGCGAGAGACCTGGGTTCAATCCCTGGGTCGGGAAGATCCCCCGGAGAAGGGAATGGCAACCCACTCACGTATTCTTGCCTGGAAAATTCTATGGAATTCTCCAGAGGAGCCTGGAGGGCTATGGTCCACAGGGTCACAAAGAATTGGAGAGGAGTGAGCGACTAACACTTTTACTCCATGGGGTACCTATATAATTTAGTACCTAAACCAGAATGCCACTGAGGTTGAAAAGGCTGCCATTATTTTTTCAGGGCACCAGGCATAAATCAGAATTCCACCAGGTCAAGTGGCGTCCTCGATCACCCTGGCGCAGGGTTTGAATGAAGTCCCTACAACTTATATTACCTGATCCTGAGCAACTGAACTATTTTGAGTCTTAGGTTTCTTATTGGTAAAACCATGGTAGTCCACGTGATTGCAGAGTCAGACACGACTTAGCTAGTGAACAACAACACTGGTAAAACATGCTAATGTACAATATCTACCCCCTAAGCAGGGGCAGGATCTCGGTCTTTGAAATACATGAGTTATTCAAGATGCTTGTTAAAAACTAAGATGCCCAGGGACTTCCCTGGCAGTCTAGGGGTTAAAGCTCCACACTCCCAATGCATGGGACATGGGTTCCATCCCTGGTCAGGGAACATGGCATAAGACCCCATACACTGCATGGTGCAGCCTAAACATTTTTTTCAATTAAAAATGTAAAAAAACATTTAAATTTTAGATTAAAAATTTCAATTTTTTCATTAAAAATCTAATAGTTTTATTTTTAAAAATTAAAAAAGAATGAAGACGCCCAACCCAACTCCAGTAAATTCTGACCCACTGGCTCAGAGTGTGGCCTACGAACCTGTATTTGGATGGGTGGTCCATAGTTCAAATTTTGAGAAGCCTTGCCTTTGAGTCACAGTAAGGACAGTGAAAATGACCTAAGTAAGGCGTGTGGCACAGAGCGGCCACCAGGAGGGCTGCTGTCATCCCGGTGTATTCTTGCCTTTTTCCCTTCCTCCTTCCCCTCTAGCCTGTGAGTTCCCCTGAGCTAGGGATGTGTCTTATCAGCTTGGCAGACACAGTGCCAGCCTGGCACACACTGGCTGCTAGTGATGGCCTAGAGCTCCTTTTGGATGTACATGTTTAGAGGACAGGGTTTTCCCAATGTCTCAGCAGGTGAACAACCCACCTGCAATGCAGGAGACTCCGGAGACTTGAGTTCAATCCGTGGGTCGGGAAGATCCCCTGGAGAAGGGAATGGCAACCCACCACAGTATTCTTGCCTGGGAAATTCCATGGACAGAGGAGCCTGTCAGGCTACAGACCGTGGAATCACAAAGAGCTGGACACGACTGAGTGAGCACACACACACATGTAGAGGACCAAGGAAGATGCCTGCCCACCATCACCCACAGGCGCGGGTACCCACAGCCCCCTCGGGGATATCACCGATCTGCAGAGGATGGACTTCTGTGCAGTTGGCCTCATGCCCACTGCTTCCCTCCCAGCTCCACCCTCAAGCTCAAGCTGAACAACCTGGGCTAGGGTGGAGCCCAGGTTTGCTGAGAAATCTGGTTGAGAGATTTGACCGTTAAATGAGTTTCATCCTGAAATGACTTGGAGTGAAAACTGAAAGTAAAACTCAAACCACCCACTTCCCCAGCGAGTGCTGATCTCAGCGAAGCTGCTCCAGGCTTGGAGGCCCCGTACGGCCTCTCCCTTCCCTCCCCGAACCCCAACTCCGCTGAGCACTGCACCCCAACACCTCTGCCCATGCAGGACTCAGAGTCTGGGGTGTGGTGGGGGACACACCCCTCCTCACAGAGCAGACACGCAGATTCCTTATCAACCCTGACTCTTTTCTATGCTTGGACTCTCTTTACCAAATGAGAAGCCGTTCTTCCATTTAAAGATGCGTATCAGACACATATCATGGCCATTATGTACTGAGCTTCAAACTATGCTGTCCCAATAGCAAGCTGGTACCACTTAAGTCAAAAACAGAAACAGGACTTTTAAAAATGCAAAAATAAAATTCCTTTCTTTTTCATATGATTAAAGAAAGGTTGTGGCTTCCGAGGTGGCACAGTAAAAATTCCACCTGCAATGCAGGAGATTTAGAAGGTGTAGATTCAATCCCTGTGGTCAAGAAGATTCCCCGGAGGAGGAAATGGCAACCCTCAGTATTCTCGCCTGGGAAATCCCGTGGACAGGGGCCTGGCGGGCTGCAGTCCACGCGGTCATAAAGAATTGGCTATGACTGAGGGACTAACACACCAACATATAGGGGAGTTAGTCTGTGCAGTGGGATTGCCCCTGAATGCACACCGTTCCCTGAGGCTCCAGGAGGTTGTGTAAACGTACCCAAGTTCACCCAGCTAGGTGGTAGTATGGGGAAGAGGGGCAGAGACAGAGAGCAAGCAACCCACCACTGGTGATCTGCTAACCAGGGTGCAGGAAGAACTTCCTAAGAGATCTGTGAGCCTGGCCCACCTAGCAGAACCAATTTCCTGGCCCTCAACTTCCAGGTGCTCATCTCCGCCTGGATCTGCCTACCTCTCCTTCACAAATGCCCATCTCCCACTTCACTCTCGTCTACCTGCATCTCACTATGTCCCAGGCATAAGCACGCATAGAAGCCTTCTCACCCAAGGCTCTCACATATTTATTTTAAGATCCATGTTAAAAACTGGGGTGTTTTTTATCTGTCATGGAATATATTTAATTCCAGTATATTATCAAGCAGTTACAGGGATAGTGACAGCTTTTTATTGAATAACCTCATCTCTTCTTTCCTCCTACAATCGTCAAACAATCCAGGACTTTTCTGGTGGCCCAGTGGCGGAATCCATCTTCCAGTGTGGGAGAGGCAGGTTCAGTTCCTAATTGGGGAACATACTCCCACATGCCACAGAGCAGCGAAGCTGGGTGCCACAGTGAAGACCCAGCACAGCTAAAACAAAGAAACCTTGCCCCCAAAAGAAGCCCATAAGGACAAAGCTGGTGGGATATCAGTTAAAGAGACTGTCACCTCATATCATGCAGGGGATGTAACTTGTAAGCTCACGCCTCTTCCAACAGTCTGTCTTAAAATCAGAAGTCAGAAAAGAGGACTGTCCCAGGGACGTGTGCTCACACCCACCTGTTGGGCTGGCTCACGCTCTGTCACTTCCCTGCAATGGTAATTCCTGGATCACGGTCATTTTCTCCGGTCATCACATGTACTCCTCCATTCTGAAGGTATACCATGCAGTGAAGATGGTTCCCTACGCACCTCCTTTCCAACAATCTTGTCCGCTACCTACCCCAACCCCTTAGTCCCGTACTCAGACACTAGACCTCGTTCTACCAATAATTTCAATTCCATCATAATCTCAGTATCTTGCATTCCACACCTTCATTCTTTGCCCCTCTAGAACCTCAGTTCCAACCATCTTGGATTCCCAGACCCTCATTCTCACTGGCCTCACTCCCTCCCACTTTCTTACCTGCCTTAAATCCTCTGCTCAGTCCTGATGATGACTCCGTGTATATCCTCGATTCCTTGCCCCACTTTGCTTTATCCCAACAAGATACGAGCTGAGAAGCATCAGGCTGGGGTACCGAGACCACCGCATAGGTATAGGAGTGTGTAGATATTCTAGGTGCTTCTCAGAAGCGCTGGGACTCTCTACAGCTACAGGGAATATAAGGCTCCAGCTGGCGTGACCAGAAACCCAAAGCAAAGGGTGCTCCTTGGAGAAGTCATGGGTGTGTGAGGATTTATGAGGAAGTGGAGAAGTTCTAGGAGAATCAGACGGCAGCGCTGACAGATTCCCCTGAAGCACGGTCGTGTGCAGCCGGGTCCTGGGGACTCACCATGACGACTCACTCCTTGCGGCTCTGGACATAGCAGCCACTCCTTCCGAGTTCCCGAGAGAAAGAGTCCAACTGGGTCACAGTGCACCATCCCACACAGAAACCACCATGGGACAGAGGCTCTTCCAAGCCACCCGAGAGGAGCCAGGGCTCGGCGTGGCCACTAATCCTCCGATCAGGGGTCTGCGACCTGGACGGCACGGCTCCAGCCCTGGAGGGCGCTGACTGTGACCAGGGCGAGTGGTCCTGACCACATCCTCATCACACTGACTCACATTTGATTCTGAGAACGGGTTCTTCATGTCCCTCGTCCAGGAACCCCAGGCAGCCACTGCTAAGGGGATTTCGATGGTGGTCCCCAGGACTTTCAGACTGACTCACCCTGTTGGTCCTACAACACTGACCCCATGCTGATGTCATTGCAAAGCCTGCCAGGAGACTAGAATGAAAAACTTATGATGCCCTGTTCCTGACTTCAAGCTTTATTGTCATGGAAAGTACATTAGCCTTCAAAGCAAGAAGGATTGAATTCATATCCTGGTTCTGTCTCGGACTAGCCGTGAGACCTCTGGAAGCTGATTCGAGCTCTCTGAACCTCAGTTTTGTCATCTGTACAATGGGGAGAGGGTTGTTCACCTCTCTGAATCTCAGGAGTTTTAGCTTCCTGTACTCATCTCACTCCCAGTATGTGTTCGTTTCTTCCACCCCAGGTCCCCCCACCCCTGTACCCATGCAGAGACACAAATCAATCCTCGTTAAACACTCTGTGCTGTATTTTTTCTGCAGCTAAAAAGCTCAAGAACTGGGCTTCCCCCATGGCTCAGTGGTAAAGAATCCACCTGCCAATGCAGGAGACACGGGTTCGATCCCTGGTCCAGGAAGATCCCACATGCTGTGAAGCAATTAAGCCCCTGTGCCACAACAACTGAACCTAGAACCTGGGAGCTGCAATTTCTGAGCCCATGTGCTGCATCTACTGAAGCCTGCTTGCCTAGAGCCTGTGCTCTGAAACAAGAGAAGCCACTGAAAAGAGAAGCCCACACATCACAACTAGAGAGTAGCCCTTGCTTGTCATAACCCAAGAAAAGCCCATACAGCAACGAAGACCCAGCACAGCCAAAGTAAACAAATAAATAAAAGCTCAAGAACCTCCACTGCCACTTGTCCTAGAGTCAGAAGGTCTGGGATGGAGTCTCAGCGCTGCACAAAGTGGTATGTGACCCTGATGCCCCCACTCTGCCCTCCAAACTCCCACTTTCTTCTCTGAAATAGTGGGGACCCAGGGGTTAGATGGCCTTTTGCATCCCTGCAGCTCAGCGTCCTCAGATCCAAATACTTTGATTAATTCGACCTCCTTCCTCTAAGCTTGAGAAAACTACCTAAGTCGCTCCACCCAACGTGGACACAGGAGTTAGGAAGGGCCTCGGGAGCGAAATACACATGGGTTGGGGGAGAGGGAGTGAGAGGGGGCCTGAGCTGTTTTCAAATGACGAAGCCACATTGAACTGCCTCCCTACCGCATCCTGGGCTGCGGTCCGCCTGCCTCCAGGACACCTGCCAACAAGTCCTACCAGCCTGGAAAGGACAGGGCAGATGAGGCAGAGCCTCTGTCCTCCCCTTAACCCACCGACTGATGGAGATTGGCCTTTGCTCAAGGGCAACATGACCCAAACAAGTCAAGGCGGTTGTAAGACCTGAACCCCCTTCTTGCCCTGCAGTCTGGAGGTGTGAACTTCAAGGCAGCTCTGCTCCCGCGCTGCCCCTGCCCGGCTCCAGGCTGTGATGAGGAGGAAATGTGATAAAGTGGAGGATGCCCCCCGTCACTGCATCCCCTCACACAGGGGATGTGCAGTCTCCCAGCTGAGACTGACTTCCTAACCTGAGTGTGAGCTTCCAGACATGGAGCTGAATCCTTCACATTTTGGTGCAGGCTTCTGACTCACCAGACACGGCGCTCAGTTCTTTATACATCATTTTCTCATTTAATCCCCACCCATAACATTATGGGGTTATTATTTTCATTTTCTAGATGAGGAACTAAAACTGGAAGTTAGGTCATTTGCCCAAAGACCGGTAGTTACTAAATGGCTGAGCCAGGATGTTTCTCTAAGTTCATTTCGAAAAACCAGTTACTTCAAAATTTGTATTACAAAAGTTCATGCCAATGAAGAGCCTCCTCTCCATTCCCATGCCCCAGCACAGTCCCTTCCTCAAGGCCACCAGGATCAACCTGTTCTTTTACATCATCCTCTAGATACTGCCTGCATGTACGTTCTAACGTGCCTCAATATTGCTTTGTATGCATGCATGCTTGCATGCTCAGTCGCTTCACTCAAGCCTGACTCTTTGAGACTGAAGCCCACTAGGCTGCTCGGTCCATGGGATTCTGCAGCAAGAATACTAAAGTGGGTTGCCATGCCCTCCTTCAGGGTATTTTCCTCACCCAGGAATCAAACCTGTGTCTCCTGCATTGCAGGAAGTTTCTTTACTGGGGAGCCACTTGGGAAGCCCCATTGCTTTGTCTACTCCTCACCCCAAATGGTGATGTCCTGTTTGCTTTTAAACTGGGTAAATATCTTTTTTAAAATTGGGGTATAGTTGCTCTACAGTGCTGGGCCAATCCCTTGTGTACAACAAAGTGAATCAGCTGTATGCACACATATTCCCCCCTTCCCTTTGGTGCCTCCGCCCCACGCATCCCATCCTATCCCTCTAGGTCATCGCAGAGCACCAAGCTGGGCTTCCTGTGCTATCCAGCAGCCTCCCTCTAGCTAGCTATTTAACACAAGATAGTGTAAATATGTCAGTGCTGCTCGCAGTTCATCCCACCCTCTCCTTTCCCTCTGTGTCCACAAATCCTACTCTACATCTGTGTCTCTATTCCTGCCAAGCAAGTGGGTTTACCAGTACCATTTTTCTAGATGTCATATGCGTTAATAAACCTTTGTTTTTCTGACTTCCTTCACCCTGTATAACAGGCTCTAGGTTCATCCACATCTCTACAAAGGATCCAATTTCATTCCTTTTTAATGGTTGAGTAATATTCCATTGTGTTCCTTTGCCAATGAACATTTAGGCTGCTTGCATGTCCTGGCTATTATAAATAAAACTTAATAAATATCTTAAGGGTGATTTCTCTCTCTCTCTCCCTCTCTCCATCTCTCTCTCCATGCCTGGGACTTTGCAGCTGGATTTGTTCAGAGTCTGTCTCTGCATGGCTGCCTTTTGTTATGGTGGACATGGGAGGTCGTGAGGCAAAAAACTGAAGCAACTTAAAGATTCTGTAGGTTGGCCTCCTCCATCAATAGGTGGGTCCCCCCAAAACCCAGAGCAGATGACCTCATTAGACCACCTCTGCTGGCACGAGCCCAGGAGACTTTCAGAGTCAGGCTCTGTCTATTGCCAAGGATGGTCCAGACCCAGAGGTGCTGGTCAGGACCATCAGACCAGTGTCCAGGGCTGCAGCATCTTGGGGAACCTCTGCCTGACTTGATTTCCTTTCACCAGAGAGAAATCTGGGTATGTGCAGTTGGTCCTAACCACTGCGGAAGAGCTTTGAGTCCAGGAGCACTCATTCCCCAAGCCTCAGTTCAGCCTCTTTAATCTGCCCAGTACTCACCTCCACATGGGTGAAGGGATTTTAACGCCAGTCCCGGGGGACCAGAAGAGAGTCCCAAGAAGATCAGGGGGTTGTGTGGGGGATCTGAAGTCCCCTTAACCCTCTGGGCCTCCATCCTCCAAGTTTCCCCTATTTACATTGTGAAAAACAAGTTATGCTTGAAGGAAGCTTCCACAGCGTGAAGTTCAAACAAGTTTTAATGTAACTCTTCTTTCTAGAACAGAGAGAACTATGAGTGAACCGCATTATGCCAGCTATATCATGAAGCCAGAATGTCCGAACACCTGAAGAATAGACCAGTCACTGCTTTTTCCAGTGTGGTTTCAGTTCAGTTGCTCAGTCGTTTAAGACTCTTTGTGACCCCATGGACTGCAGCATGCCAGGCTTCCCTGTCCTTCACCAACTCCCAGAGATTGCTCGAACTCATGTCCATCAAGTCAGTGATGCCATCCAACCATCTCATCCTCTACTGTCTCCTTTTCCTCCTGCCTTCAGTCTTTCCCAGCATCAGGGTCTTTTCCAATGAGTCAGTTCTTTGCATCAGGTGGCCAAAATATTGGAGCTTCAGCTTCAGCATCAGTCTTTACAATGAATATTCAGGACTGATTTCCTTTAGGACTGACTGGTTTGATCTCCTTGCAGTCCAAGGGACTCTCTAGAGTCTTCTCCAACACCACAGTTCAAAAGCATCAATTCTTCAGTGCTCAGCTTTCTTCATGGTCCAACTCTCACATCCATACATGATTACTGGAAAAAACAGCTTTGACTAGACAGATCTTTGTTGGCAAAGTATGATTTAGGCACCATTTTATCTAGAGATCAAGGATGCCCTAACACTCAGTAGTTCCCAGACTTTTTACACTTGATAAACTAGCATAACTTCACCCCCAAATTTGAGAACCAAATAAAAAGCTGATGACTCAGCATCTTGCCAAGTAAGAATATGAATTTAGGGAGGCACAGATGTAGAAAGACTCCTTGCTGTGACTATTGTTTCACAATGAAAAGATCTTCTGAAAACAAAAAGTAAAGCAATCTAAGAACAAAGATACCCTTTCAAAGAATGTTTTCCTTTTTCTATTGCAATGGAGTTGATTCACAATGTTGCATTAGTTTTGGGTGTACAGCAAAGTGATTCAGTTGTACATACATATATATATTCTTTTCCATTACAGGTTATCATAAGATATTAAATTTAGTTCACTCTGCTATTTGGTAGGTCCTTATCGTTTATTCAAGGAATATTTTCTACTCACATGCGTGCATGCTAAGTCTCTTCAGTCCTGTCTGACTCTTTTCGACGTTATGGACCACAGCCCCCAAGTCTCCTCTGTCCACGGGATTCTTCAGGCAAGAATACTGGAGTGAGTTGCCATGCCCTCCTCCAGGGGCTCTTCCGGACCCAGAGATCGAACCTGCGTCTCTTATGTCTCCTGCGTTGGCAGATGGGTTCTTCACTACTAGTGCTACCTGGGAGGCCCACACACATAGTATTTGTTCTCGCTCAGACCAGCAAAGGTTTCTTCATAGACCTTCAGAGATCCATCATGGGTCCTCATTTAGGAGTTAATGAACTTGATGATGAGATGCAGGCATGCTCCTCTTAACCAATGGTGTCTACTAGTAGTTTCCTTGAATTATTCTTGCATCCTAACCTCCCTCCCTCCTCCCCTCATTCCTTCTTCCCTTCCTTTCTTCTCTCCTTCCCTCCCTCCTGTCCTTTATAAACGTTTCTCGAGCAACTACTATGTTCTAGCCATCTTCCTACCATCTTTTCCTCTATAGCAAATGTTTTTCTAGTACCAAAGAGCTCCCCAACACCCGATCAAGAGGAGCCCTTGAGGTTGGAAAGAGAAGCTGGTTGGTTTCGATGGAGTTCTTTCTGACCAGGAGAGCTGGAACAACAGATGTAGAATGGCAACCCTCAGCCAGAAAGGAAAAGACCCTTAACTTGACTTTGGCTGAGACAAGAGCCCTTTCAGGTCTATTTTGAGAGATTTGAAAAGCGTGCCTGCACCTGGGGTTTGGTCCCCAGAGAGACCCATCCCAGGAAGCAGGTTGCACTTCCCCTGCGTCCACCTGGCTGGGAGTTCACCTCCACCTGCACCGGCTCATCACCTGCAGCAACAATGTTGCTGGAGTGTTTTAACATCTCCGGAGGCAGCCTCAGATGTGCGATCACAGGACCTAGCTGTCCAGGTTTCTCCTGAAACATCCATCACCACTGTGGGCAGGGTTCTATTCCCAAGTTACGCACATTGTGCAGGTCAGCCCTACCCTACTGTTTTTAGCCCATTACTTTTAATGCACAGGTTTGCAGAATGCAAGGGTTTTCAGGAATGCTCAGGCTATGTTATAGCACAGAACCTTGTGGTAAATTAATACTACTGATCTTTAACTATATGTGAAACTGTAGAACAATCATACCCACAGGACACTAGGCTGTGGTTAAAATTTTTTAAATGTAGAGCTGTGCGGGGAAAATCCCCATAGCAGAGTAAGTGAAAAAAAAAGAAAAGCAATTTGTAGAACAATATATGCAGTGTGATCTACTCATGGGATGGGGGGATAACCTTCAAAACAACAACATTTACCCCAATGGGTACAGGTATTATATATGTCTGTAAGTTAAAGGGAAACCTCTTTCTCTCTATTTTGGCAGCTTCAGGTTTTAGGTGCAGTGTGCAGGATCTTTTTATAAAATTAATTAATGTACGTATTTATGGCTATGTTGGCTCTTCACTGTTGCTTGGGCTCTTCTCTCGTTGCAACAAGCAGGGGTTACTCTCTAGTTGCAGTGCACAAGTTCATCATTGAGGTGGCTTCTCTTGTGGAGCACGGGCTCTAGAGCACTTGGGCTTCAGGAGTGGCAGCTCCCGAGTTCTAGGGTGCAAGGTCAGGAGTTGTGGCACACGGGCTTAGTTGCCCTGCCGCCTGTGCGATCCTCCCAGACCAGGGACTGAACCCACATCTCTTACACTGACAGGCGATTCTTTACAGCTGGACCACCAGGGAAGCCCATGGCTTATGTATTTAACAGCTAATTAAAACATAATAAAAATAATTCAAATACTCCCTCTTTGGAATTAACAAAGTCTTTAGTGATAAACCTTGATGATGGCTCCTGGGGCCTAGATGGGGAGGAGAAGGGGGAAAAAATGAAGACACAAGGGGAGCAGAAGGGGCTTCCCTGGTGATTCAGATGTTAAAGAATCTGCCTGCCATGCAGGAGACCAGGGTTCAATCCCTGGGTCAGGAAGATCCCCTGGAGAAGGGAATGGCAACCCACTCCTGTATTCTTGCCTGGACAATCCCATGGAAAGAGGTGCCTAGTGAGCTACAGTCCATGGGGTCACAAAAAGGAGGACATGACCGAGCGACTAACACAACTCAAAGGGGAACAGAGCTCTGATTACTCTGAGTGACAGGTGACAATGACTTCCTAATTTTACAGAAACCAAGCATATTTTGATGGCTGTAAAGGGCCATGGGGGCGAGGGTGGAATTCCCCAGAATAAAAGGCCACAGCCATTAGTGGACTTTCCACCCCGAAGCCACCTTCCGCCCAACATCCAACGTGGGGATGAGCGAGAGAAGGATGCAGGAAGTTGCTGTGAGTGGCCCTGGATCTTGGTGCCGGGGCAGATGGTCAGAGCGCCTTCGGAGGGGCCACAGACCAGGGGATTTCCTGGGGGTGGAGTCTTGGGTGAGGCCCCCAGGCTATTCTGAGTGTCCCCCCTCCCTGCTGCCCCAACTCCCCCACACTGGTTCCAGGAAGCCTCCCTGGGATTATCAGAAAGTTGCCATCTTCAGCTGTGTTCAGCAGGAGCGGAGGGGGTGGAGGGCGCAGGCCACCTGGTTGTGAGCTGAAAGAGCCCAGAACCAGGAAGCAGCAGGACGGCCATCCGAGGGGGTGGGGTGTGTGTGTGTGTGTGTGTGTGTGTGTGTGTGTGTGTGTGTGTGTGTGACTCTGGACAGTGCACTCAACCCCCTGGGCACTGCTGGCCCCCCCTTCCATGTGTAACATGTAAAAATGGGATAGTATTTCATCTCAGGGCAACTTCCAAAGGCTGTGGAGAAAACAATGCAAGATAAGGCATGTGAAAGCGATCTGTAAACTGGAAGGTGCAGTGAAAATATAAGTGACTCATTTCTGTCCAGATGCAACTCAGACGTCACCTCCTCCAGAAAGCCCTCCCTGGTTCCCTAGCCTAGCTTTCCTGTTGTTGTTCGGTCGCTAAGTCATGTCTGACTCTGTAATCTCATAGATGGAAGCATACCAGGCTTCCCTGTCCTTCACTATCTCCTAGAGTTTGCTCAAATTCACGTCCGTTGAGTCGGTGATGCTATCCAACCGTCTCATCCTCTGCTGCCCACTTCTCCTTTTGCCTTCAATCTGTCCCAGCATCAAGGTCTTTTCCAGTGAGTCAGCTCTTTGTATCAGGTGGCCAAAGTATTGGAGCTTAGGGGTTTCTATTCTTGGAACTCTATGGCTCATCATGTGAACTTTGGTTTTAGCTCATCTGTCCTGTTAGGAGTACCCACCAACTCATCCTTGCCACAAACCCTGGGATGCTGACAATTGTTGTCATTTAGTCTCTAAATCATGCCAACTCTTTGTGACCCCATGGACTGCGGCCTGTCAGGCTCCTCTGTCCATGGGATTCTCCAGGCAGGAATACTGGAGTGAGTTGCCATTTCCCTCTCCAGGGCATCTTCCTGACGTAATCTGTGCTTCTTTCTGTTCCCTGAGTATATGTTGTTCATGTGCACCCCCAAAATCCAGATCCTAGCTCCTTAAATATCAGGAACCTTGTCTAGTAATAAATCAGTAGTTTTAAAAATAGATGGTAAGGTTAACACAACTGGAATTTAAAAAACAAAGCACTCAGTAGGGGAAAGTAAACCTTCTTGAACTTAAGCACCCACACACAGACACACACTCAGAGCTCCCCAAGGCCCTGTCAAGTCTTAGGGTACAAGGTCTGGTCCCCAAGTCCAAATGCTTCTTCTGGGACAGGCCCACAGACTGTGCCTAGTTGAGTTTCTGGGAGCTTTTCAAGACGCTGGGGAAAGAGCCAGCCCCTGTGTACTGAGGATCCACCCCAAGGCAGAAGCCTCCCACTCCTGCCGGGCAAGGCCAACAGCCCTTCAGGGCAACTGAGAAGAGAAAGGGTCACTCTGGCTGGAGGAGAGGGGGTGCTCTGCGGAGGAGGGGTGGTTTGTGGGGCCCCCAGGGGCAGTAGGGGTGACAAGCCCAGAGCACGCTGACAAAGAGGGGTGCAGCTGTGAATACAGGCTGGATGGGCAGAGCTGGGCTGGGGAGAACCGTGGGACACTTTGGGGTGATTCGCTTTCAAAAAAGCTTCTGGAGTCTGGAGCAGGAGACTGCCCTGAGAAGGATACAAGCGAGGGATCTTGTGGGGAGCTGAATGAATCCTTGGAGGAGAGACACAGGACAACATGCCAGAGATCATCCCCGCCACCCCCTCTGGCAGGGGCCCCGTTAAACACTGAGCGCTCTTTGGGGTGGGTGCTGCTGCTTCATGGCCCCTGACAGCTGCCAGCAGAGTCTGTTTGTGACCCTCGTTCACCCAGACACCATGTATCCTAAGGCGAGCTGGAGACCTTTCGCCTGTGTTACTAGGCACCTTGATAAGCAGTTCTTAGCTGCACAGTGGACCAGACAAGGTGATGCTGGAACTACACTCTTAACACGAGGCATTTCCAGATCACCTGCTTTCTTCCCAGCCAAGCAGACATAATGGGCATCTTACTCATTTTAAATGTTAAATGGAGATGCTGAACTTTGGGCGCCCCCAGTTCAGGATGATGGTGGGATGGAACAGGAAAAAATCCTCAGGTCCCACAGGCCCAAAGCCTCTGGGTCCCAAACACCTAAAACATCTCTAAAATCCACAACCTCAAAGCCTCAGAGCTGCTCCTCCACTGGGCTTTATAAACTCCTCACTTTCCTTTCCCAAGCTTTCCCCGTCACAGGTCACAGCCCCAGGGGACAGTGGGAAGGCAAGAGTGCCCGTGCCCCCAGCTCCAGGGTGAAGCATCACGCCCTGTGTCTGAGGGTGTATTCGATCTGGGATCATGTGTAGGGCTGGCCCTTGGGCTCACCAGCAAGCTCGGTGTGCAGAGGTGCTGTCTGTCTCAGTTAACCCATCCGAGACTTGGAAGAAGGTGAAATTTAGGGCGAATTCAGTGGATCAGAAAGATGGAGGTCCACAGCAAGGCAAGGACTACACAGAATACAGACGTACACACACACACACACACACACACACACACATGCACACGCACCGTCCATCACTTGTGTGCCTTATGGAACTTAAAAGAGAAACAGAATGAAAGACCCAATTGCTTTCTCAACAATGTGGATGTGTCTCACAAAGGAACTCTGGAGCAACTGAAGGCAGATACCAAAGACACAGATTCTATCTGATGCAACTGAGGCTGAGTCCCAAACAGGCCGAAGAAATCCATGCTATGAGAAGTCAGTGGGGTTGTAACCAGCGTTTCTGACATTCCCTGGAAGGGCATGAAGGCAGCTTCAGGGGGGTGCTGGCGATATTCTGCCTTGATATCAGAATCAAGGGCGGTTATCTGAAGGTGTGCACCTTGTAAAAATTAAGTTCATTTATAAAGTGGACACATCAGACTCAGAACATATAAATTAAGTATATACATAGAGGCATTTATTACATTTATAGTTTACAATTTGGACATTTTTGTAAGTGTTTCTTGTGTGTATGCTCAGTCACTCAATCATGGCTGACTCTGCAACCCCATGGACTATAACCCGCCAGGCTCCCTTGTCCATGGAATTTTCCAGGCAAGAATACTGGAGTGGGTGCCATTTTCTCCTGCAGGGGATCTTCCTGACCCAGGGGTTGAACCTATGTCTCCTGCATTGTCAAGTGGATTGTTTATCGCTGTGCCACATGGGAAGCCATGTATGTGTGTGTGTGTGTGTGTGTGTGTGTGTGTGTGTGTGTGTAATACTTCTACAGATAGTAGTTGTATTAAGAGAAGAGATAGACAAGTCACAGACTGAAAGAAAATCTTTGCAAAACATCTAATAAAGGACTGGCATATAAAACTCTTAAAACTCAATAATAAGAAAACAAACCACCCAATTAAAAATTGGGCAAAAGGATCTGAACAGACATTTTATCAAAGAAGATACGCAATTGCAAATATGTGTATAAAAAGATGCTCACATCATATGTCATTAGGGAATCACATATTGAAACAGCAGAGAGATACCACTGCATGCCTGTTAGACTAAGGTCTGAAGCACTGATGACATCCAATGCCAATGAGAATATGGAGCAACAGAAACTCTTGCTCGTTGCTGCTGGGAATGCAAAATGGTACAACCACCCTGGAAGGCAACTGGGCAAGATCAAAACTTAAACTCATACCACGTGATCCAGCAATCTCACTCCTTGGTCTTCTCCCAAACGAGTGGAAATTTTATTTCCATGCAAAAACCCAAATATTTCTAGCAGCCTATATTCATAATTACCAAAACTTGGAAGCAACCAAGATGCCCTTCAAAAGACGAATGGATAAACAGACACTGGCATATCCATACAGTGGAATATTATTCAGCACTAAAAACAAATCCGCTATCAAGCTATGAAAATACATGGGAAACCTCAAAAATATATTGTTAAGTGAAAGCAGTCAATCTGAACAGGATATACAATATGATTTTGTCTATATAGACATTCTGGAAAAGGCAAAACTACAGAGATGGTTAAAAGATTGGTAGTTACCAGTGACCAAGGCAGGAATAAATAGGTAGAACACGGGGTTGTTAGGGCAGTGAAACTATTTTGTTTGATACTGTAATGGTAGAAATAGGTCATTACACATATAAAACCCATAAAATGAGCAACAGGAAGAGTGAACCTTACTGTAAACTGTGTGTTAGTTAAGAAGGTATCAATCCTGGCTCATCAATTATAAGAAATGCACCACGGTAAGTTAAGATGTTAATAATTGGGGAAACTGGAGGCGGGAGTGGTGGGGTATATGAGAATTTTTGTACTTCCCCCTCAATTTTTCTGTAAGCTTGAAATTGCTCAAAACTATCTGTGAATTTTTTAAAGATGTAGTTGAAACAGAAATAAACTAACAGACATAGAAAAAAAACTTATAGTTACAAAAAGGGAAAAAAGGATCAGGGATAAATTAGGGGTTTGTGATAAACAGATACACACTATTACATACTATATAGTGATAGACTCAATAAAATAGATAAACAACAAGGACCTGCTATATAGCACAGGGAACTATATTCAATATCTTGTAATAACCTATAAGGGGGAGGAATCTGAAAAATAATCAGCTCAGTTCAGTCGCTCAGTCGTGTCCAACTCTTTGCAACCCCATGGACTGCATCACACAAGGCTTCCCCGTTCTTCGCCAACTCCCGGAGCTTGCTCAGATTCATGTCCATTGAGTCAGTGTTGCCATCCAACCATCTCATCCTCTGATATCCCCTTCTTCTCCTGTCTTCAATCTTTCCCAGCATCCAGGTCTTTTCCCATGAGTCAGTTCTTCGCATCAGGTGGCTAAAAAGAATCGGTATATATGATATCAGTGACTCACTTTGTTGCACACCTGAAACATTGTAAATCAAATATGCTTCAACTTTTTTAAAGCAGTTGCATCACTTGAGATAATGCTTAAGCTTTCAAGACCTTCATTTCAGGTTCCTTAACCTATGAAATGAGGGGTTTCCCAGGTGGCACCGTGGTAAAGAATCCACCTGCCAGAGCAGATGTGGGTTTGATCCCTAGATAGGGAAAGTCCCTTGGAGGAGGAAATGGCCACCCACTCCAGTATTCTTGCCTGGAAATTTCCATGGAAAGAGGAGCCTGGAGGGTTACAGTACCTGGGGTCACAAAAGAGTCAGCCACTACTGAGCAGGCACACACCTATGAAATGAGAGAGTTTGACAAGGTGAGTCTCAGAGTCCCTGGAGGAGGATGCCTATAAAGGTGGACAGACCGGCTCCCCACCGTCCACTGTCCATCTCCCAAAGGCATGCGTGTTACAGGCAGCCCAGGATCAGTGCGCTCACTCAAGTAGTTGGAGACCCAGTCCCTGGGCCGGACGGGCTTCCAGGAAAGGGATGTTCAGGGCAGAACCAGAGGGGACCCAGGGCCCTGGGCTGCTGGAGGTGGAGGGTCACCTTCACTGCATGAGTCAGGAGGCAGGAAGAACTTCAGAGCATCCTTAAGGTCCCTGCAGGGCGCTGAGGGGCTCTGCTGGAGGCAAGCAGCTTTCACAGAGCAGCAGCCCTGAGACTTCTGTCCTGAAGAGCAGGCAGGAACCCTCTGTCAACAGAGGACACACGGCAGAGGGGGCAGAGGTTTGGCACAAAGCGAGCAGCTGGGCCGACGTCACAGCTGCAGGAGTGGTGGGCCTGTGAGGCCCCTAGGGGTTCCGTGGAGAAGCCGGGGGCGCCCACACCCACATGCAAACCCAGACTCAGCCAGCCCTGGTCAGAGTCTCTCTTCCCCCCCTCCAGAAACAGGTCACACCGCACCAAAACCAGGCCCATTTCAGATTCGGGATCTCCAACCTCAGCTCGGAGATTCTTTTTCGTTTCTCAGTTTCCTTGACCCCTTTCTCCCCAGCAGATTTTTCAAACTTGTGCTGAACCTCCTGCAAGCTGCCTCCCCACCTCCCACATTCGGGGGCCCCTCCCCCGCCTCACCTGCAGCCCCACCCACTGCTTCCTCCTTCCTGCTCATCACGCTGGAAGGCAGGGCCCCCCTTGTCTCACAAGAATTCTTCCATTCCTGCCCTGATTCTGCTGCCTCCCGGGTCTTCAGCATGAACGCGTCCCCTCCCTGTCCATCTCACTGGTTGACTCCCTTCCTTGGCCATCCATCAGGAGAGCTTCTCTCTGATAACCGCTCTCCCTACACCCTTTCTAAGTGATGCCAGCAGCTTCCCTGGTCTCACTGATGTGGGTGCTGTGGATGCCAGGATGTGAGTACCTAAGGCTATGTCTCTTCTCTGAACATCAGGTGGGTCCGTCTGACTCGTCCTGGTCACTGCAGTTAGAGGCCTTTCCTATAAAAGCCCTTGTTTCCAAGGACCGACTCCCACCTCCCCCATGGAAGGGATACATCCAAGGAACCTCACTGACACCCCAGAACCCTGACCCTCCTAGGCACACCCATGCAAACACCAAGATCATAGCCGATTGGAGCCAGTATAGAAATCTGACTCTCTTTTGAAAATAGGAGTTTGGAGATGCAGGGAGGAGATCAGAAGGCGAAAGGCAATTGTTCTCAGCATAGCTGCTGGCAGGATGTCCGTGCTCAGTACCTGCCAAGCCATTGCTGTTCATCTTTTCTTTTCTCCTCTGAAATGATATTCCTCCTCCAGCTGCCCACCCCAGAAACTTTTCATTCTCTCCCCTCGTTGCGCATCTCCGATCAACCACTGATACTGCCTCCTGGCCAGTCTACTGCCTCCAGGCTGTGCCCCCATCATCCTCCACGTGCACCCCGAGTGCTTCTGGGTCACCCTCTCACAGAGCAAACTGTCTCTCCTGACTCACCTGCCCTTGCTTGACCCAGCCCTGATGCCTGCTCGGTGGCACTTCTGGCCATCCCTCGCCTTGCCGTGGACGCTGCAGCCAGTGCGCTGTTTCCCAAATTCTCTGTTCTCTCTCACCTGTGGACTTTGGGTGTGCCTTTTTGAGGGCTCTGCCTGAACATTCTTTCTCCATCCCTTTTTGGCTGCATAATTCTTTTCTTTAATTATGTATTTATTTATTTGGCTGCTCCAGGTCTTAGTTGCAGCACAAGAACCCTTTAGTTGTGGCATGTGGGGTCTAGTTCCCTGACCAGGGATGGAAGCTGGGTCCCCTGCATTGGGAACTTAAGAGTGTTACCCACTGGACCCTGGGGAAGTCCCTGGCTGTACAATTCTTGACCAACCTTTTAGTTATGCACTTAACTGTCTCTTCCTCAGGAAAGCTCTTCCCAGGGTCACCAGTCATGGACCGGCATGGCAGCCTGCATTTGCTCCATCACACCACCCACCACACTCCCCGAGAGGTCCCTCTGAGTTGTTCTGACTCCATGCTTAACTGGTAGCCACTTGGACAAAATCCACCACTGAGTTTCATGGCCCTGGCATGAAATCTGGCACATCAAAGCTGTTGAATGAATGAATGAATGAATTTGTGAGTGCCTTATAAGTATTTATCATTTGTTATAGGCACTGAAGACTCAAAGATGAAAAATAATACCCTGCATAAAAGAACCTGGAGGGAAAAAAAAGAACTTGGAGGTAGACCAATAAGGAATCGAGTAAGTTTGACAAAGGGTTATAAATGCTATGAGAAAGCATGATGGGAGAGGTGGAGACAGGCATGGAGAAGGATGGGATCAAGTCTACCATCTCAAGGCGTGCTTGAGAAATTCTTTTTCCTTCTTTCTTTTTTAAATTTTCCATTTTGAAATCATTTAAGACTTATAAATATTGCAAAAATAGTACAGGGTTCCCTTCCACCCTACCCCTTGTGCTCTCAACTGTTGACAGCTTAAATAACCATGGTTCAGTGACCATAACCAGGAAGTTCACTTTGATATGATGCTATCAGCTAATTATAGACCTTATTCAAACTTCACCAATTTGATTTACTCACATCGGTTTTTTTTCTTTTTTTTTTTTTTTAGGACCAGGGTCCCATCCTGGATTCTACATCCTATTTAGTTATATTTAGTTGCCTTAATCGCCTTCAATCTGGTACATTGTCTTTTCCTTACTTTTCTTTCCTGTTTTCTTTTTCTTTTTGTTTTTTATTTGTTTGTTTGTTTTCTTGAAAAGTATTGGCTGGTGATTTTGTAATATGCCCCTCTGTCTGGATTTTTCCAGCAGCTTCTCATGATTTGATGGAGGCGGTTGTTTTTGGCAAGAATCTCACACAGGGACTCTATGTCCTTCTCAGTATATCCTATCCCTATCAGGGTCTTTGTGATGTTACTGGCTCTCATTCCTGGTGATGTTAACTGCGGCCACTTGGTTGAGGTGATGTCCAATAGGCCTCTCCACTATTATCATTTTTCTTTTGTGATGAATAAATCTCTTGTGAGGAGATAGTTTGAGACTCTGCAGATATCCTGTTTTCCATCTATTTTCACATCCCACATTCAGCATCCACCCATGAGACTTACTTGGCACAATCATTAATGGAGAGTTGCCAAATTGTCCTTTTTCCCCCTCTCTCATTTCTTCTACATTTATCAATTGGAACTCTCCTGTGAAAAAGAGCTGTTCCTTTTTTCTCCCTTTGTGTATATAATTTATTCAATTATTTAGGTCAGCATGGACTCATGAACATTTATCCTCTTCTCTTCTATGGGTTACCACTCATTTTTATTATTATTTACTTTATTACTCAAAACTTCTCAGCATGGGACTCAGGGATAAACCTGATCCTTTCCTAAAAGTCATCATAGTCTCATAGTTGAGACAGCTAATCAAAGACTATCAGAAGGCATAAGGTCCAGAAAGCAAATACAGAAACCCGCTGGAAGCCACCGTTATGTAATTTTCTACTATTCTTGGTCATTTAGGAGAAGTGATTCTCAAGAGATGAGTAGGTGCTTCCCAGCCAGAAAAGGGTGGGCAGGACAGGTCAGGGAAGTAGCTGCAGCAGAAGCATCCATGTGCAACAGCCTGGGTACTGCAGAAGAACAGGGTGTTCCGAGTGGCTGAAGCAAAGGGTTTGCACATGAGCCGGGCAAGATGTAAGTCTGGAGAGAAGCAGGGTCCAACTCCCAGAGTGGGCGGGGGACCCAGATGCCTGACTCCGGGCTGTCGTTGACACTCTAGGTGGGAAGTCACTGACAGGGCTCAAGTAGCAGAATCACATGTTTGGTGCAGTGATTTTAAAAAAGATTTTCTTTCTCTGTGAGAGAGAGAGAGCTAGGAGAGTATGAGGCTGCAGGTGGGCAGTCAGCTACAGGACCAGCACCAGAGTCAAGCTGAAAGGATGAGGGTCTGAGGAGTCAGCGGTGGGGATGGAAAGTGGAGGCAGGTGTGAGAGATGGGAAGGAGGTAGACTCAAGTGTGTTCTGTGACCAAATGTGGGGAAGCTCTGGAGTGTCTTGGGCTGATAGTGACATAATTTGTTGTTCAGTCGCTCAGTCGTGTCCAACTCTTTGCAACCCCGTGGACTGTAGTATGCCAGGCTTCCCTGTTCTCCACTGTCTCCTGGAGTTTGCTCAAATTCATGTCCATTGAGTCAGTGATGCCATCCAACCATCTCATCATCTGTCACACCCTTCTCCTCCTGCCCTCAATCTTTCCCAGCATCAGGGTCTTTTCCAATGAGTCAGCCCTTCGAATGAAGTAGCCAAAGTATTGGAGCTTTAACTTCAGCATCAGTCCTTCCAGTGAATATTCAGGACTGATTTCTTTTAGGATTGACTGGTTTATCTCCTTACTGTCCAAGGGACTCTCAAGAGTTTTCTCCAGCAGCACAGTTCAAAACCATCAATTCTTCTGTGCTAGCTTTCTTTATGGTCCAACTCTCACACCCATACATGACTACTGGAAAAAACCATAGCTTTGACTATACAGACCTTTGTTGGCAAAGTGATGTCTCTGCTTTAAGGGGTTGAGATTTAGAATAGCCACTCTGGCTCCTGCATGCAGCATGAAAAGAGAAAGCCCCATTGCAAGGCCCTTTCATTGGTCCAGGGGAGATAAAGACCACTTGGGATGATGGCAGGGGAGAGCGAAAGAAGGAGTAGTTTAGAGAGATGCTGAGGAGGGAAAACCCACAGGACTTGGCCATGGATAGGATGCTCGACCGAAAGAGAGATATGTATGGAGGAAAACTCCAGGTTTCTGGAATCGACAACAGTTGACACTAACTGAGCACTCAATTTATGTCAGGCACAGTCCTAGGGGAGAAAAAAATCACACAAAGACACACACACAGTTTGCAGGTGGGGTAGCTCTCAGGATACATAAGAAACTGTTTGTAAATGTTGCCTTAGGGAGGAATTGAGTATCTTTAACAAAGATCAAAATACTATCTAGTAGGACTTCCCTGGTGGTCCAGAGGTTAAGAATTCACCTGTCAGTATAGGGGACACGGGTCCAATCCCTGGTCCAGGAAGACCCCACATGCCACAGGGCACCTAAGCTCATGTGCCACAACTATTGCAGCCCATTCACCCTAGAGCCCATGCTCAGCAACAAGAGAAGCCACTGCAATGAGAAGCCCACACACAACTAGAGAAAGCCCAAGAACAGCAACAAAGACCCAGCCAAAAATTTTAAAAACTAAAATAAATATTTTTTTAAAAAAATACTGTCTAGTAAAACTCTTGGAGAACTGGTGCTGAATGTTTTCTACATGTGTGTTTGCTAATACCCACCTTCAGTTTGACTAACTGAATCCATACAATCCACACTGAGTGTTGCAGCTTCAGGTTCTGTGCAGGTAAAACAGGAGGAGAGCAGAAGACATATTGTCCTCTGGCAAGCAAAGGCAGAAAAGAGGGAAGACCAACCATCACACTGAGCTCCTTCTTCCAGAGCAGCCAATCAGCTCGGTCCCTCACAGAGGTGGGCGGGGTTTGGAGCAGGAAGGTGCCACCTCCATGGGCTCCCAGCTAACATTCCCAACTCCTGCTCGCTGAACTGGGTGAAATAACCCACTGAGCTTATGGTGGGTAGGACTTGTGTGTCCTTCCAGATCTTGCTCCCACCATCAAGTGGAATTTTCCCAACATCAACAACTGGTCCTTTGGGGAGCCTCCTAGAACCACAGCTGGGCAAAGCAGATTTGGTTGCCTGAAGGTCAAAAACAAAACAGGATTAGATATTTCAATTGACTCCAAGGCCAGTCAGTACCTAAGCTGGAAAATGGACTCCCTACCCCATTTTCCACCTCAGATTATGAAGCGCCAAGCAGCATGATAGAGCTCATCAGATAAACTCCATATACTCCAATACTTTGGCCACCTGAATGCAAAGAGCCAACTCATTGGAAAGACCTTGATCCTGGGAAAGAGTGAAGGCAAAAGGAGAAGAGGGCAGCAGAGGTTAGATGGTTAGACGGGTAGTATCATTGACTCAATGGACATGAATCTGAGCAAACTTCAGAAGACAGCAGAGGACAGAGGAGCCTGGCAAGCTACAGTCCATGGGATCGCAAAAAGTCGGACATGACTTAGTGAGTGAACAACTAAATGGCAATATAAAAATACTCCATGAAATACCAACACAGAGAAGCCTCAGACTTGAATATAAATTCATTCCCATGGTGAATTTCTGATCCTGCTCAGCCACAGCTGAAGGGACTCTGAGGGTCTGGATAGAAACGGGGCCACCACCTGGACCATCTCTGGTGGGGAGAGGCATGGACCCTTCAGCACCTTATAAGGGATGCTGAGAGTACCAAGTCTCTCACGAGACTCAGCTTAAAAACATCCTAAGAGCTAATGTGTTGAACCACAGATGAATGACATACCATCTACACACCCAGGAAATCCCCAGCTCTCAGGGCAGGTGTGTGAGCAAGAGTATGTTCCCCTAGGCTCTGTAGGTGATGCTGCAAAGACCAAGAGAGAGACTCAAGCGAGGGAGGAAAGGAAGATGTGGACCAAGAAAACCATTTCTATTCTGCCAAGATGCTAGTCAGGCAATGGAAGACAGGGATCTGGGGTCCACTTAAACTCAATAGGGTCAAATCTCCCCCTACTTTTACCACGGGGCAAGTGCCATATAAGGGGGAGGGGGCCATGCTCAGGGTCCCCTCTCTGAGACAGCAGGGTCTGAGATGTCATTGTCTTCATATTATTGTTGTTTTTTAGTCGCTCAGTCGTGTCTGACGCTTCGTGATCCCATGGACTGTAGCCCACCAGATTCCTCTGTCCATGGGATTCTCTGGGTAAGAATACTGGAGTGGGTTACCATTCCCTTCTCCAGGGGATCTTCCCGACCCAAGAATAGAACCCGGATCCCCTGCATTGACAGGTGAATTCTTCAGCACTGAACCACCTGGGAAGCCCCCATTGTCTTCATGTAAGTTAGCAATCTGCAGTGATACTGGCTCCAGTGACCAGGTCTTCTTCTTTGAGGTACCTTCCTTTCCCAACTAGAAGTCAGACTCTCTGAATGTCCATTCTTTCCGGGCTCCAGTGCCTCCTCCCCCTCCTGAGGGCATCTCACCACAGGGCGTCCTTGCTGAGACCCCAGACTGTCCCCTCAGGTAGGTGGCTTTCTTTCCTCATCCCCCTTGTGTTCCAACTGGAGGATCACTCAGGCAGAATCCTGAATCAAAGCCGGATTGATGGTTCTGTTCCCGTGCACTTCTCAAGATGCTCTTCTTTGTAGATCTTTTAAAAATATCCACCCTTTGAAAATCATTGCTTTCCCTCAAATCTTTTCCTGCAGAGATCAGATCATTCGCCTGTGCGTTCTTCCCCTTAACTGTCCCTGGCTTCTTTCAGGCAACCTCAGGTTCGTATCAGTTGAATCTGCTTTTTTTTTAAGTTGGCCCTTTATTTCATATAGAGCCCGCCCTTTCTTGTGTTTTCCAAGAATTGTTTTCTGAACACAATCCTCCAGGGCCTTTTCTTATGGGATTTCCCATCATGGGAGATACGAAGTCATTCATTCTGGGTCTGTTCAAAGCAAACCGCTGTTTAGACAAATCTTACTAAGCTGGAAAATCCCACTCAGAGGTCTCCCATCAGTCCTGTCTCCTCGAGTCTGGGCTTGTTCTGAGCTCGTCCTGCCTGGCTGTTCTGTCATCCGTCCCATGGGTCCTGCGTTTTCCTTCAGCGACCAAATTCCATGAATGTCTCAGGTGTTCTCTTAGGCAGAGGTATTTCCTGGGTCACAAAGTTCATGAAATGTTTTGTTGGTTGTTTGTTTTTTTTTTTTAGCATTTCACACTGATCTTTCTAGTCTTTCACTGTCCAAAAAATTTCAATTAATTTATGTATTTTTAATTAGAGGATAATTACTCACACTATTGTGTTGGCTTCTGCCATACAACAGTATGAATCAGCCATAGGTATGCATATGTCTCCCTCACTCTTGAACCTCCCTCCCTCCTCCCACGCCATCCCATCTCCTCTGGATAACTTCATCCAAAGCTTTTTTTGTCCCATCCTTTAAGGGGCTGTTGCCAATTGTTCTTAGGATGTACACTCACACTGTGGCCCTCCTCCCAGCAGATCTAAAAGGACAGACACTTCTCAGATTTTCCTGGATCCTGGCTACCCCTGGGAAAGTCATTGCAGTCTGCTTTCTGTAAAATGTTGCTTCTTTTCTCTGCTGCTTAATCTTACTGGAATTCGAACACCATTTCTGTTCTAGATCCATCTAAACTAGGTTTGTCAACACTGTATAATATATCATCTTTACCATCTGAGCAACCAGGGAAGCTCAATCTACTACTATAGTTTCATAAAAAATATTTTAAAAAATATGTCTGTCATTTCAATTTCCCCCGTAAGAACAATCAATATTATATTTTCAATCAATATTGATGTATTTCTCTTCCACAAACTTAGAGGACAGATTCTCTTTATGATAAGACTTCATTCCTTTCATTATTTTTTAAAAATAAAATCTACTATTTTTCTGTAAAAGGAAGCCACAGGCGGGGTGTCTGAGGTTCAGAGCCGTAGTCAGAGTATATCAGTAACAAATCTGGAACCACTTTGAAATCACATATGGGGGTTTCTCTTGAACCTGTGGGCAAGTTACAGGAATTAAAATCTAGTTCCTTTGTAGTTTTCTCTCTTGCTTCTGAAGACAATTTAAAACAATTTAAAAATTTTTTAAAGTACAGAACTGGGGGTAGTTTACCTTATGCCATCTACAGTTACTGACCACTAACACTCTAAAACTCAAAACTCACTCTGCTCTGTGAAACAGACAGAATATCAGCTTAAAGTCCTGGGCATCCTGGCTCTGAGAACTTCCCGAAGACCACTCTAAAAATGTCCTGCTCCTTTGCATCAAAGCCCCCATGAAATGTTCTCAATTCCATTTAATCAAACCCTTGCCTCCTTCTTAATCTTTCCTAATGCCTCCTTTTCACCCAATCGTTGCTTCTGCCTCTTAAGTCCGTCCTGAAGCCACCTCACTTGCTAGGGTCCCTAGCCTGCCTCCATCCCAGTGTAAAATGGCCAAGGAGCTTCTGGCTGCCATGATCGGCTAAGGGAAGAGTCCCATATGGTCCCTGCTTCCTAATGCTTAACTCTCCCACCCAGGGCATCCCTGTGAAAAACTCAGTTTCAGGGGTTTCCCTGGTGGCTCAGCTGCCTGCCAGTGCAGGAGACACTGGTTCGATCCCTGATCCAGGAAGATCCCACACGCCTGGGAGCCACAGCTTCTGAAGCCTGAGTGCCATAGAGCCTGTGCTTTGCAACCAGAGAAGCCTCTGCAATGAGAAACCCGAGCACCGAAACTAGAGAGCAGCCCCTGCTCACTATAACTAGGGGAAAGCTCATGCAGCAATGAAGACCCAGCACAGCCCAAAATAAATAAATAAAATTTTTAAAAACTCAATTTCATTATAGAGCAGTGAGAATGAATAATATGTGGCTATGCACAGCCATGTGAATGATCTCATAAAAAGCTCTTTATGTTGTGGGAAAAAACATACTGTTTCTACTGTGTGATTGTATTTATAGGAATGTATGTGAATTACAAAGCAAACGCAAAGCTCTTTATGCTGTTAGTGGTCAGGATGGTAGCTGGGTGATCATAAGTGGTATGGAGGGGGTTTATGTGGTGTTGGTAATGTCCGTTGTCTCGTCCAGGTGCTGGTTACATAAAGTGTCCAGTTAGTAAAATTTCATCCAACGTCCAACTGTAACATCTGCACGTTGATAAAAGGTTACTTTTTTAAAAGTCATCAAGGCCAACTATATGACATCATGTTAGCATTGTGACAAATTGCCAAGGTCAACCCCCATTCCCACCCCAAGGGTTGCAGTTGACAAACCTAGCACCTTGCCTCCTGGCCATGCCCAAAGGCCCCATCCACACAGGTGGAGCGCTCCACAAATGACAGTTATTGTTATTTGTTTTTCAATGTTCTCTGCTCTTCAATGAGATGTTAGGGTTTGGGGGAGTATGTTGAGTTGAAGAGTGCACCCCCAAAATGATATAACCACGTCTTAGCCCCCAATACTTATGAAAGTGATCTTGTTCAGAAATTGGGTCTTTGTGAATGTAATTAAGTCAAGGTCTGAGATTTACAGTACTCCCTAAATCTAATGAACAATGTTCTTATAAGAAAAAGGAGAGGGAAATTTGAAATGCAGAAAAAGAGGCCCAAGGAAGAAAACCATGTGGAGATGGAGGCAAAGGCTGGAATTCTGCTGCCACAAACCAAGGAACCCCAGGAGCCAGCAGAAGAAACCAGGAGAAGCAGGAATGACCCTTCCCTAGAGCCCTCGCAGGGAGCATGGCCCTGCCAACACTTTGATTTCAGACTCTTGACCTCCAGAACTGCAAAATACATTTCTGTTGTTTTAAACCCATCAGTCTGTGGTCATTTGTTAACAATAACCCTAGGAGACAAACACAGCCCTAGGACCAAACATTTAACACTCCATTTTCCCTGCACTTTTTCTAAACCGAGAGACAAATTTCTGACTGTAAGAGATGGGTATCAGAATTCTGCTTGGATTAGTCATGAAACCACAGTAGATGGCATGATTGAACACATGCCAAATTAGCTTATTAATAACTGCCTGAGAACTGAATTGAGTCCTCCTGGCTCCAGACCTCCCTACCACAGGCTAGACTCTGCTCTAAAATGTTTGCAAGAACAGGTAAGGTCACATTTTATCTAAAAGGTATTCAGCATTTGTTTAGAGACCCTAGGTGCTTCCTAGGAGGCGTGAAGGTGGGAACCAGTAAAGATACTGTCTATCACAGAGCAAGACAAATACTAGATGATATCACTTAGGTGTGGAATCTAAAAGAACCAAACTCTTAGAAATAGAGTCAAGGGGTGTTTACCAAGAACTGGTGGGTGACGGACACGGGAAGATGTTGGTCAACAGATACAAACTTTCAGTTATAAGACTAAAGTTCTGGGAATCTAACATACAGCATAAGTATAATAGTTACTCATACTGTAGTATGCATTTGAAAGTTGCTATGAGAGTAAACTGTAAATGTTCTCACCATGAAAAAGAAATGGTAATTATGTGACATGAAAGAAGTGTTAGCTACTGGTGTGTTGGTACTTATTTTGCAGTATATAAATGTATCAGAACAACACAGACACTATGTGTCAATTATATCTCAACAAAGCTAGGAAAATAAGATGTTGTCCATCACTCTGCAATTCAGCTCTGGCCCCATACTTGCACAAACCAGGAAGAACTGAGTAGTCTACAGTATCTATGATCTTTGCAGGCAGATTATTAAATTGTTACTTGGATATGTCCCCTGGGGGTTCACACAAATATCCCCCAAGTGGCTTATTCTACCCACGCTTACTGCTCTCCCTAAGGGGTATTGTTACTGAAGCAAACAGCATTCTGCTTTGTTCTATATCACTGATGTTTGAATGCCTCTTCCAAAATGTCATTCCCTGACAGCAACTTGCCAAGTCTGTCCCCAGTCCTGCTCTCAGTGGAAACCAGTGAAGAGATACTGTCTTTCAGGTTATATAGTCTTACTATCCGCCTGCAGGACAGAAAAAAAGGCTGGATATAATCTCTTGTCTGTTACTTGTGACAAGAATTCTCACTTATTTTTGGTTGCATTGGGTCTCAGTTGAGGCAGGCAGTATCTTTTGTTGTGGCATGAAGGTTTAGTTGCTCCGTAGCATGTGGAATACTAGCTCCCCAACCAGGGATTGAATCTGTACTCCGCAGCATTGGAAGCATGGAGTCCTAACTCCTGGACCATCAGGGAAGTCCCTCCCACTTCTAATATTGCAAAGTAACCAGACCCAGAAAGCAGAGGGGACACGTGACAGGGAAGGACCACCTTTGGCTAAGCCCCTCTTAGGGGCGTGTCAACCTTTCCCAGTGCACATTCTTGCTGGCAAGCATGTGACCCCATCCGAGACCACCTAGCCCAGACAGCCTGCCGCATTCCAGAATTATTTTTTTCTCTCTTTACTTTATCCCCCTTCTTCTTTCAGCTAATTGTCTGGGTAAAAAATGTCTGGGCAACAGTTCAACTAATCCCCTCTGAGGTACCCTATTAGTGAAGATACCAGTTATCTTCCTCAGGGGTACATACGTTTTAGAAGAAGGTGATTGAAGAGAGTAAGACCTGAAAGCAAAGGAATCAAAGTTGAATGTTGCAATTTTAGCCAGCTTGAGTGAGCGGAAAGATTTTCCTTCCTCCCTCAAACTACACTGCGTAGCTGAGCACGGACACTACAAGCCTATAGCGGGGGCTATTCAGGGCACACGCCTCTGTAAGATGTAGACGTCACCATGGGAAGTCCCACTTCCCATCACAGAGACACACGCTGGAACATACAGGAAAGATGCGAAATTAGACACGACAGGCAGGCAGGCTCCCCATACACCAGAGTAAGGAATTTACACTCTTTCTTACAGGCACTGGAAGCCATGAAGGACTTTACCCGAGGGAGCAATGTGGTCAGCTTTCCTTTTAGCCAAACTACCACATGGCATTGCACAGGATGGATGCGATGGAGTCGGGGGGCTCAGCTGGGAAGCTGTGATGTGGTCCATGTGAGAGACACGAGGCTCTGAACCAGAGCAAAGGTAGTGGAGCTGGAGAGGAGGGGAAGGATTTGAGGACACCGGGGAAGGGTGGGGAGCGGGGAAAGCAGCAGTCCCAGGTGACCGAGGGGATCCAGGCAGAGGGGGCAGGAGCCTCACACACACCAATGCTCATAAAGAGGGGAAGAGGAAACCAGGCACAGAGAAGCCAAGGCAGCTACTGCTGTGAAATTCAAACATTTCTGTTCATGCAGTCCTCGTGCTTCAGTCCTTCAGGGTACACGCAGGTTTCCACAGGGCACGTGAGCATGGATCACCTGAACGTTGTCCATCTCCAGATCCTCCACTTCCTCAAGTGGATTCAACCTACCACAGATAGAAAATATTCAGAAAAACAATTCCAGGAAGATCCCCAAAGCAAAACTTGAATTTTCCACTCATGTACAAATGCCTACATAGCATTTTCAACTATTTACATATAATTTATAGATAACTTGGCCTTCCCAGTTGGCTCAGTGGTAGAGAATCCACCCGCCAATGCAGAAGATGCAGGAGACATGGGTTCGATCCCTGGGTTGAGAAAATCCCCTGTAGAAGGAAATGGCAACCCACTCCAGTATTCTTGCCTGGGAAATCCCATAGACAGAGGAACCTGGAGGGCTACAGTCCATGGGGTCACAAATGACTTAGTGACTAAACAACAGATCAATTACTTTGTATTAAGTATTATATGTAATTAGAGATAACATAATGTACAGGGAAGCTATGCCATAGATTGTCAGGAAATACCAGGATCACAGCTTTATCATGGTGAAGGGGAAGGAAAGGAAATCAGTCCTAAGTATTCATTGGAAGAACTGATGCTGAAACTGAAGTTCTAATACTTTGGCCACCTGATGTGAAGAGCCGACTCATTAGAAAAGACCCTAAGGCTGGGAAAGATTGAAGGTGGGAGGATAAGAGGGCAACAGAGGATGAGATGGTTGGATGACATCACCAACTCGATGGACATGAGTTTGAGCAAGCTCCAGGAGACGGTGAGGACGGGGGAGCCTGGTGTACCGCAGTCCATGAGGTCGGAAAGAGTCGGACACGACTGAGCGACTGAGCAACAACAGCAAAAGCAACAGGCCATTTTATGTAAAGCATTTGAGCTTCCCCAGATTTTGGAACCCAGGGAGAACTGCATTATCTAAAATCATAGAAAAAAATTCACTTTGATATATATGTGGCAGAGAGACAAAACAGGATGATCACTAGAACATTTTCAGTCATAAAAATAATCATGCCCAATAAACTTCTGTGGAGTTCAAGGTGAAAAGGGATCTCTGTAAAACTCTCAACTCTTAAGAGCTTATACATGGACATTTTAAAGTAAATGATGGTTCGTATCAAGTAGCTAGATTCTCTTGGAGACACTTCAGAGTGATATCGCACATTTCAGCGTCAAAGAAGTGTCGACATGGCAGAAGGTACATCGTTTACAGGCTACGACCACTTAAACTTATGATGAGACATTCCCGATGCTTGATGGATCATCTCCAAGATGATGTTCTAAATGATCTTAGAGGGGCGCACAGGTCACGCCTGGGTCCCCCATCCCAGAGCTGTGCCTCCCCAGGGCTGTCTTCAGTGTGTCTGACCTGGGAGCCCACCTGGCTTCAAGTCGCACTCGCGTGCCCAGCAATGTCCATTCCCCTCCTGAGCGTCTCTCTCTTTCCCTGCCTTTCACACCCTTTCCAAGCAAGCGTTTTCCTCCGCCACATGCGTCCTTTTCCCTGGCCCCGGCACCCTGATAGCAGTTGCTGTTTGCAGGCTGGGCACTGAGCGGATGCAGAAGGAAGCCCGCCCCTCCACTTCAGCCCTCCCACCTCGCCTCCAGGGTCCCCCACTTCCCCGAGGTCACCACCCACCCTGCGTACCCTCCCCAGCCTCCCTCCTCTCTTCCATCAGCCCAGTCGCCTGCAGCCCTGCCTTCCCTTCCAGGTGCCCAGGGCCCAGCCTCTGGACCTCCTTCCCAGGAGAGCTGAAGGTGAGCCCGAACAAGCACACACCGCAGATCGGTAACACCAGCCCTGCCCAGCCAGGCCCTTCCCGCTCCCCAGACATCTCAGTCTCCCTGGCCTTTCATCTGCAGAGCAGTGGGAGGGAGAGGATGTGACTTCATCAGCCAGGCATCCGAGCCCAGGGGTGCCCAGAGCTCCCACCCAGGCCAGCCCCCCACACCCCTCTCTCCATCTCCGAGCCCCGCTGCAGACAACCAGGGGCTTTGGCTTTGAAGGGAGGATGCTGCGTTTCTGAGAAAGGGACAGACTGGAGAGGAAGTGGACTTGGCTAGACGTGCACTTTATGTAAAACATCCCCTCCGCTGGAATCCCATGCACAGAGCTACACACACTCACTGCCACAGGGTGCAGCCTTGCAGGAACACACACACACTCACACACACTCACACACACTCACACACACCACACACACACACACACCCAACTCACTCCAGCCCCAACCTAATCAGAAGAAATGAATTAAGATGAAAGCCCTTAGTGTTCTTCCTCATTTCCTCCTCGTGGTGCTAGCAGAGGTCACAGCAGAAGCTTCTGAACTTCAAGGTGCCAGCGAGCGAAGGGATAGGACCAACAGGACCAGGAGCACCCCCCTTCGGAGCCCCCAGGCTCCCCCTCTCCGGCGGACTGCACGGGGGCTGCTGGCTGCACCCCTTTCTTTCCTCCGGCCCCCACAGAGTGCATGGTCTCCACCTCACGCCTCCTTCCTGCACTGGGGCTTACTGCCTTGGAGGTCTTCAGCGTTTCCAGCCCTCCAGAATTCTTGGCGTACGTACAAGTGCCTCATGGAAGAGTGACACCCTCGTACACACGTCTGGGGGAGGGGACAGGAGCAGAGGGGCGAGGCTCAGAAAGGGCAGAAAGGAAAGGGCCCTTTCCAGTTTCCAGGCTGTCACCCCATCCGCAGCCCTGAAGCACCTTTCCCAGGGGTGACTGCTCCCTCCCTGCCCGTCCTCAGAGGGCTGTGGAGAGAAACCCAGGGACCTCTGGGGTCTCTCCATCTAAGAAGTTTGCAGAGGCATCTTTGCTGTGTCCAAGGTGTGCCTCATGCCAGCTGGTCACGCCTGTCACCCCAATTCGAGTGCCCTCTACCCCTCCACACCCACCACTGTCCCCATTCACGCTGTGGACTCCTTACCCTTAAGATCTCTCTTAAAGGGGCCTCCTCCAACCACGCCATGGAAACTTGCCCTCTCCAGGAAACAAATTGCTCTGTTTATTTCCTTCCAAACATTTGTCGTTATCAGGCTCAATTTTGCCTACTTATTTGCTTGTTATCTGAGCAGCGCTGTCAGCTCTCCACACGGAGACCCCCAGATTGGAGCTCCCCAAATGAAGTGGCTTGCAGTCTCACTCACCCTTCTTGTAGCCCCAGAGTAGGTCTAGCACCCAGCAGCTACGTGTGTGCTCAGCCACTCAGTCGTGTCCGACTCCTTGTGACCCCATGGACCGTAGCCCTCCAGGCTCCTCTGTCCATGGGATTTCCCAGGCAACAATACTAGAGTGGGTAGCCATTCCCTTCTCCAGGGGATATTCTCTAGCCGGGGATGGAACCTGGGTCTCCTGCTTTGGAAGGCAGGTTCTTTACCGCTGAACCACCTGGGAAGGTCACCTAGTAGCCACATGTTTGTTCAATAAATGAATGAAGGAAAACACTCTCGGTGCTGGTAACCTGTGTCCTTCCATCTTAAAGACTTTCCAGTTAAATTATTATTTACAATGTATAAACATAGATATTAACATAGGACATACATTGGATACATTATAAAATTATATGTATGTATAATAAGCAAATATGTCACATGTACTTGTCAACATCTGCCTTCTGAGCAACTCGAGAGCGTTGCACAGTCTTAGCTCTCGCTGTCACTCAGCATCTAGCCCAGTACCCAACACAAAGTCAACAGTCTAGAGTTTGTATTGCCATGTGATGATTAACAAAACATTTTATTTTAATTAAGAGGAGAGTGATGCATCTTGCATTTGCTCAGTTCTTGAAATACTGCTAAGTTCTTCTATGTCTGATTCATCTCCATAATTCTAAAGGTCAGCACACGGCGGTGGCGGTGGTTTACTCACTAAGTCGTGTCCAACTCTTTGTGACCTGATGGACTGTAGCCCACCAGGCTCCTCCGTCCATGGGATTTCCCAGCCAAGAATACTGGAGTGGGTTGCCATTTCCTTCTCCAGGGGATCTTCTGGATCTGGGATTGAACCCCGCATCTCCTGCTTGGCAGGTGGATTCTTAACCACTGACCCACCTGGACATTACTAGAAGTCAGCATCAGTTAGTTCACTTCAGTTGCTTGTTCTGTCTAACTCTTTGTGACCCCATGGACTGCAGCACACCAGGCTTCCCTGTCCTTCACCATCTCCCAGAGTTTGCTCAAACTCACGTCCATCAAGTCAGTGATGCCATCCAACCATCTCATCCTCTGTCGCCCCCTTCTCCTCCTGCCTTCAATCTTTCCCAGCATCAGGGTCTTTTCCAATGAGTTGGCTCTTCGCATCAGGTGGCCAAAGTACTGGAGCTTTATGTATTGGGAAATTCTATTTCCATAAGTCCTTTCATGTATGCAGTTAGGATGGCCTCATGCACCCTCTGCTCATGGCTTTTCTTCCGAGCTTTGTATTGTGCTATGTTCGCCTCTCCCACAAGATACAGTTCATACCTCCCTTCCTTTGAGTACCTCTCTTCCTGATAACTTGAGCAGAAACGTCACTTCTGCGACCACAACCCGATTGTACCCACATGCACACTTTTATCAAAGCTCGTCACATTTTACTGATTTGCCTTTGTGAATGTCTTCCCCACTGGATCCTACATTCTCCTCAAGGTAAGAACTATGTATTGTTTATTTACACGTCTCCTGTTCCTAGCATGGCTCCGTGTACCTTTTCTTGACCTTGTAGACATACATCAGCCAACAGCTAACTGATTTGCTTCGCCATATCACAAAGGGCATAAGGATGATACCCAGAAACACAGGACAAACCAAAGTCCAGAAAGCCATTTTCAATAAGATCTAGGAAAGCATATCCCATCGGGAGGACTGGATAGGTCAGTCTCTGCTTGGGAACATGGTGTGGTCACGAGTGTTAGCGGAGAGTCCCAAGTTCTTCATGAGTTCCCCAGTCACTCACCGCCTCCTAGCCCACCTCTCTTCCTTTCTTGGGCAACACTAGGTGCCCCAGCATGGGAGAAAGATTTGACTTTCAGGTCCTGGGAGCACTTAAATAGGACCATAGGGCTCAAGGAAGATTTCCATGGGGAAGTGATGATTAACATGAGACCCCACGGACTTCCCTGGATAGGATATCCTATCCTATCCTGTGGATAGGAGTCCAGTGGACAGTGGATAGGAATCCACCTGTCAGCGCAGCAGACACAGGTTCCATCCTCGGCCCTGGAAGATTTCACATGCCGTGGAGCAACCAAGCCCAAGCACCACAATGACTGAGCTCTGTGCTGGAATTATTGACGCCCGTGTGCCTACATGCCTGGGCTCCACAAAAAGGAAAGCCACCACCATGGGAAGCCAGTGCGCCTCAATGAGAGAGTAGCCCCCGCTCACCACAACTAGAGAAAGCCTGCACGCAACAACAAAGGCCCAGGGCAACCATAAATAAATAAACATTTGAAAAACCATTTTGAAAACAGATGAGACCCAAGGAAAAGTTGGAGGTGGCAAAGAGAAGGGAGTGAGGCTTTTGCAGACAGAGGGGACAGTACCCGTAAGACAGCAGTGGTCACTTACCGCCGTGGAGGCCCCGGGGAGTGGGGACCGTAGCAACCAGAGCAGTCATGCCTCAGCCGAAAGGGGCGACAGGCTGTGGCCACACAGGAATGGGGGAGGGGGGTGTTAATGTATATTCCAATTTTTTAAAGAATCTGGAAACCTGGACTTTTATGAGAAATTCTTTAGTTTTACATGTTGGCTCAACTTAACAAAAATATTGTGTGTGCCAAATAAAACACACCTGTGGGTTTAATGGGCCAGTGGGTAGCCAGTCTGGGGGCACCAGGTTAAAATGTGTACAAAGGGGCCTCAACGCGCAAAGACAGAGGCTGAAGAATGAAAAAGACCATGTGGCCGTGAAAGGCTGTGGAAGGACTTTGTCACCTTGTCTTTTGTCTTTACTTTTTCTTTTCTTCTTCTCTCCGCTCTTCTCTTTTTTCTCACGCAACTCTTATTTCTTTTTTTGAAATTGGATTATGGTTGATTTATAGTGTCATGTTAGTTACAGGTAAACAGCAAAGTGATTCATATATATATATATATGTATACATATATGTATATATATGTAGATAGATAGATTTTCAGATTCTTTTCCCTTATAGGTTATTACAAGATATTGAGTTGAGTTCCCTGTGTTACACAGTAAGTTCTTATTGCTTTTCTACTTTATTTTTTATTGACAGATGCAGTACCGTTTATAAGATAGATGGTTGGTGGGAAGCTGCTGGGCAGCATGGGAAGTTTACCTTGGTGCTCTGTGACCTAGAGGGGTGGGATGGGGGGAAGGGGAAGGCAAGAGGGAATGGACGTATGTACACATACAGCAGATTCAGCTCACCGTACAGCAGAAGCTAGCACAACACTGAAAAACTGCTACATGCTAATACATTTTTTAAAACTTATCTGTGTTATATGTAGTAGTGTATTGATGTTAATCCCAACCTCCTAATTTATCGCTCCCCAAAGAATCTTAAGGTGAGCAAGATTGTATTTCTGGAAGCCTACTCAGGTTGCAACATGAAGAATCAATGGGAAGGAACCAGCATGTAAGGAAGAAGACCAGTTACCAGATAAGTAACGTGACAACACAGGTAGAAGTGTAGCAGCCTGGTCTCAGTCCAGGAGAAGGATGGGGATGGGTGTGTTTGAGAGATTTTCTGGGTTTCGAACCACAGGATTTTCTGTCTGAGTGATGTTTGAGTTTCTGGCTTAGACACCTAAGTGGTTTTTGGTGTTATTTATCAAAAGAGAAAACCCAAGGGACTTCCCATAGTGGTCCAGTGGTTAAGACTCCGCACTTGTACTGCAGGGGGCAGGGGTTCAATCCCTGGTTGGGGCACTAAGATCTCACATGTCACTCAGCTGAAAAATAAAAAGAAGAGAGAAAACACCAAAGGAAGACCAGGTATGGGGGTGAGATGAGTTTAACTTTGACTGTGTTGAATATAAGGTTCTGGCACTTCCAAATGGAAATTTCCAGGGGATGATTTCAAAGAAAGAAACCTGTGTTAAAAATCTAGATTTAGGAGTCATCGACAGGTGATAGTAAAGCCACGAGGGAAAGTTGAGAACCCAAAGGGAGACTATGTAAGTTGAGAACAGAAAAGGGTCTGGAACAGAACCCGTCTTAGGGCTGAGTGGAAGTGAAGAAGTTGCAGGCCCATCAAAGAAAAGTCAGAAAAGAAGTAAGAAAACCAGTAAAGTATTGGCATGTGGTCTCATGGAATCAGGGAGAGATGTACTTTCAGGATCAAGTGGACAGCAATGTCAGATGCTTAAGCGATACCCACTGAGAACAGGAGAGTGCCCACTGAATTAGTGACAGGGAGCCTAATGATCATCTTGGGGACTGCAGTTTCACTGAAGTGGTTGGGATGAAACCCAGCTTGCAGAGCACTGAGGACCCAGTTGGGCTCGAGCAGAAGGACACTGTGGGTTTGGACAGCTCTTTCCAAAATATTGGCTCTGGATAGAGGAGACAAAGATAAGTCTATAGAGGGGTGTGAGAGCTGGACCAGAAAGAAGGCTGAGCACGGAAGAATTGATGCTTTTGAACTGTGGTGTTGGAGAAGACTCTTGGACTGCGACAAGATCAAACCAGTCAATCCTAAAGGAAACCAACCCTGAATATTCATTGGAATCACTGAAGCTGAAGCTCCGATACTTTGTCCACCTGATTTGAAGGGCCGACTTATTAGAAAAGACCCTGATGCTGGGAAAGATTGAAGGCAGGAGGAGAAGGGGATGACAGAGGATGAGATGGTTGGATGGCATCACCGACTCAAGGGACATGTGTTTGAGCAAACTCTAGGAGTTAGTGAAGGACAGGGAAGCCTGACATGGGGTGGCAAAGAGGTAGCAACTGAACAACAACAAGAGTGTGTGGGACCAAGGCGTTTTTACATATAGGAGAGATCTGAACATATTTTAATCTTTATGAGTCTTCAGAGCAAGAGAAAGAAGTTAAAGAAATGAGAACAGAGAAGTCATCAGTGGCCCATGAAAGCTAAGAAGGCAGGTGACAGAGAGCCCCCAGAAAACAGGGAGATCCTTAGATGGGATCAGGAGTGTGTGTACAAGCAGGTGGTGAACTGGCTGTCTGCAGCGAGCTCCACTCACGGGCTTCTCTTTTTCCCTCTGAAGTTAGAACTGATAGCATCAGCAGAAGAGGAACAGCGCACGTGGAGGATTGTAGGGGTTGAGGGGAAGTGACTCATCTCTGAGCACATCTGCAGAGAAGGTGACTGTCTTGCCCTGGTTCCCACACTCGGTGAGCTTGGGATTTTGTGTGTGTTCTAGTGATTCTTCTTCACTCCTTCAAAGGCCAGTTGCATTTCCAACTGGTGGTCCACGGGCAGATGCAGCCCTTCCCACACCTTGTAGGAAACACCCTGGACTGGAGTCCAGGGGCCTCAGGAGAATCCCATCCCTACCACTCACCAATCTTGATATAAGGTCGAAACATCAGGCCATGAGTGGCCAGTGATGAGCTTGATGCCAAATGAAAGGGGAGATGTGTGTTTGCATGCTCATGGAGCCAAGCACACGCTCCTGGTTTACAACTTCCACACCAACTCCAATGTTGTAGTTTAGTCGCTCAGTCATGTCCAACTCTTTGAGACCCCAGGTACTGTAGCCCGCCAGGCTTCTCCATCCATGGGATTTCCCAGGCAAGAATACTGGAGAGGATTGTCATTTCCTTCTCCAGGGGATCTTCCCAACCCAGGGATCGAACCTGCATCTCTTATGTTGGTAGGTGGATTGTTTATCACTAGTGCCACCTGGAAGGGTCTCATATAAGGCTGCAATCAAGGTCCATGACTGGGGTCTGTCTCGCCTGCAAGCTTGGCTGGAGAGAGATCCTCCTCTGAACCCATAGCCACCATTCAGCTTCTCTCTGACTGTGGACCAAAGATTGCCTTCAGAACCCTGCCGCGTGGGCCTCTCTAACAAGGTAACTTGCTTCTCCAATGCACACAAACCACAAAGCCAGTGGTGTCTACTAGTAGAAGTCACAGTCTCTTGTAATGGAATCACAGAGTTCATGTCCCTTCCATATTGCCACATTCTCCAATCAAAAAACAAGTCACCGGGGACTTCCCTGGTGGTCCAGTGGTTAAGAAACTGCTTACAATGCAGGGGACGTGGGTTCAATCACTGGTTGGGGAACTAAAATCTCTCATTGTTTGTTCTTGTTGCTGTTCAGTTGCTAAGTCGTGTCTGACTCTTTGCGACCCCACGGACTGCAGCATTCCAGGCTTCCCTGTCCTCCACTATCTCACATGCCTCTGAGCAGCTGAGTCCATGCCACAACTAAGACCCAGTGTAGCTAACTATATGAATTAATTTATTTGTAAAGCCTATTTAAGAAAACAAAAAGTCACCAGGTCCAGCCCAGGTTCAAGGGGACAGAGTTATACAAACACATGAAAACCAAGAGGCAGGCACCATTGAAGCCACCTTAGAAGTCTGCCTACTACAAACAGGTTCCAGATTTTCACTCTGAAACAGAGTTTCAAGCCAAGTTTAATCATGTTTGAGAAAGGCAGAGTGGCCTGAGCTGATATTTGACTCCTAAAGAGTAACAACTCATAGACAGGACCATATGCCAGTCACCACCCTCAGCTATGCACATGCACTTCTGATTTGCAAAACAATGTTTCAAGTGAAGTGTTTTCACTATGCAAATTTAGGATGATGAAAATAAGTTTTAGGTTAAGTGAGTTTGTCCAGGGACACAGCCATCAAGTGACAGAGCTGGGTCACAGACAGAGCCGGTCTGCTTCCACACCATGAAAACCAGCTCGGAGGAAACCCCGCTCAGCCAGGTCTGTGTCGTCAGAGCCTCACCTCTGCTTGCCAACACCTGCACGGGCTAAGAATGAGTTTGGTTTTAATAGCCAAGAACCCAATACACCAGGGTTTCAATAAGACAGGCTTCGTTAAAAGTCCTTAGGGCTACTTTATCTATAATAGTATACACGTGTCCAATTCTTTGCAACCCCATGGACTGTAGTCTGCCAGGATCCTCTGTCCATGGAATTCTCCAGGTGAGAATACTGGAGTGGGTTGCCATTTCCTCCTCCAGTAGAAGATCTCAAGAAATCTAAAAACAGTGCTCGCTTCGGCAGCACATATACTAAAATTGAAACGATACAGAGATTAGCATGGCCCCTGCGCAAGGATGACACGCATAATTCATGAAGCGTTCCATATTTTTTTTGTCCAAAGAAGACATACAGATGGCTAACAAACACATGAAAAGATGCTCAACATCACTCATTATCAGAGAAATGCAAATCAAAACCACAATGAGGTACCATTACACGCCAGTCAGGATGGCTGCTATCCAAAAGTCTACAAACAATAAATGCTGGAGAGGGTGTGGAGAAAAGGGAACCCTCTTACACTGTTGGTGGGAATGCAAACTAGTACAGCCACTATGGAGAACAATGTGGAGATTTCTTAAAAAACTGGAAATAGAACTGCCATATGACCCAGCAATCCCACTTCTGGGCATACACACTGAGGAAACCAGATCTGAAAGAGACACGTGCACCCCAATGTTCATCACAGCACTGTTTATAATAGCCAGGACATGGAAGCAACCTAGATGCCCATCAGCAGACGAATGGATAAGGAAGCTGTGGTACATATACACCATGGAATATTACTCAGCCATTAAAAAGAATTCATTTGAACCAGTTCTAATAAGATGGATGAAACTGGAGCCCATTATACAGAGTGAAGTAAGCCAGAAAGATAAAGAACATTACAGCATACTAACACATATATATGGAATTCAGAAAGATGGTAATGATAACCCTATATGCAAAACAGAAGAAGAGACACAGATGTACAGAACAGACTTTTGGACTCTGTGGGAGAAGGCGAGGGTGGGATGTTCCGAGAGAACAGCATGTATATTATCTATGGTGAAACAGATCACCAGCCCAGGTGGGATGCATGAGACAAGTGCTCGGGCCTGGTGCCCTGGGAGGACCCAGAGGGATCGGGTGGAGAGGGAAGTGGGAGGGGGGATCGGGATGGGGAATATCATGGGGAATCCATGGCTGATTCATATAAATGTATGACAAAACCCACTGCAATGTTGTGAAGTAATTAGCCTCCAACTAATGAAAATAAATGAAAAAAAAAAAAAGAAATCTAAAAACAAACTGCTAAAACTAATACATGAACTTAGCAAGGTTACCGGTCAATATACACAAATACTTACATTTACCTGGGTTATTATTTTTAAAGATTGTAACATATTTTAATATATAACATTCAGGTATGATCTAAATCAAATCCCTTATGATTATACAGTGGACGTGACAAAGAGATTTAAGGGATTAGATCTGATAGACAGAGTGCCTGAAGAACTATGGCGGAGGTTCATGACATGGTACAGGAGGCAGTGATCAAGACCATCCCCAAGAATAAGAAATGCAAAAAGGCAAAATGGTTGTCTGAGAAGCCCTTACAAATAGCTGAGAGAAAAAGAGAAGCAAAAGAGAAAAAGAAAGATATACTGATTTGAATGCAGAGTTCCAAAGAAGAGCAAGGAGAGATAGAAAGCCTTCCTCAGTGATCAGTGCAAAGAAATAGAGGAAAACAATAGAATGGGAAAGACTAGAGATCTCTTCAAGAAAATTAGAGATATCAAGGAAAGATTTCATGCAAAGATGGGCACAATAAAGGGCAGAAATGGTATGGACCTAACAGAAACAGAAGATATTAAGAAGAGGTGGCAAGAATACACAGAAGAACTATACAAAAAAGATCTTCATGACCCAGATAACCACAATGGGGTGATCACTCACCTAGAGCCAGACATCCTAGAATGCAAAGTCAAGTGGGCCTTAGGAAGCATCACTACGAACAAAGCTAGTGGAGGTGATGGAATTCCAGCTGAGCTATTTCAAGTCCTAAAAGCACTATGAATGTGCTGCACTCGATATGTCAGCAAATTTTGAAAACTCAGCAGTGGCCACAGGACTGGAAAATGTCAGTATTCATTCCAATCCCAAAGAAAGGCAATGCAAAAGGATGTTCAAACTACCACACAATTGCACTCATCTCACACACTAGCAAAGTAATGCTCAAAATTCTCCAAGCAAGGCTTCAACAGTACATGAACCATGAACTTCCAGATATTCAAGCTGGATTTAGAAAAGGCAGAGGAATCAGAGATAAAATTGCCAACATCCATTGGATCATCAAAAAAACAAGTGAGTTCCAGAAAAACATCTACTTCTGCTTTATTGACTACATCAAAGCCTTTGACTGTGTGGATCACAGCAAACTGTGGAAAATTCTTCAAGAGATGGGGATAGTAGACCACCTTACCTGCCTCCTGAGAAATCTGTATGCAGGTCAAGAAGCAACAGTTATACCTGGAGATGGAACAACAGACTGATTTTAAATAGGGAAAGGAATCCATCAAGGATATATATTGTCACCCTGCTTATTTAACTTCTATGCAGAGTACATCATGTGAAATGCCAGGCTGGATGAAGCATAAGCTGGAATCAAGATTGCTGGGAGAAATATCAATAACCTCAGATACGCAGATGACAGCACCCTTATGGCAGAAAGTGAAGAAGAACTAAAGAGCCTCTTGATGAAAGTGAAAGAGGAGAGTGAAAAAGTTGGCTTAAAACTCAACATTCAGAAAACTAATATCATGGCATCTGGTCTTTTCACTTCATGGCAAATAGATGGGGAAACAGTGGAAATAGTGAGAGACTATTTTGGGGGGCTCCAAAATCGCTGCAGATGGTGACTGCAGCCGTGAAATTAAAAGACGCTTGCTCCTTGGAAGAAAGCTATGACCAACCTGACAGCATATTAAAAGGCAGAGACATTACTTTGCCAACAAAATTTCTTCTAGTCAAGGCTATGGCTTTTCCAGTGGTCATGTATGCATGTGAGAGTTGGACTATAAAGAAAGCTGAGCACTGAAGAATTGATGCTTTTGTACTGTGGTGTTGGAAAAGACTCTTGAGAGTCCCTTGGACTGCAAGGAGATTCAACCAGTCCATCCCAAAGGAAATCAGTCCTGAATATTCATTGGAAGGACTGATGCTAAAACTGAAACTCCAATACTTTGGCCACCTGATGTGAAGAACTGGCTCATTGGAAAAGACCCTGATGCTGGGAAAGATTGAAGGCAGGAGGAGAAGGGGACAACAGAGGATGAGATTGTTGAATGGGATCACCGACTTGACAGACATGAATTTCAGTAAGCTCTGGGAGTTGGTGATGGACAGGTAAGCCTGGTGTGCTGCTGTCTGTGGGGTCGCAAAGAGTCAAACATGACTGAGTGACTGAAATGAACTGATAACATATAATATGCTATAGCTATATATTATTAAATATAAATATATTCATACATATATTTATAATTATTTTAGTTATGTCTTATTCATAATGATATAGATAATACTTTATATATATTATATACTCCATTTCTATATTTTCCATGTACCAACAGTGATCAATCAGAAATTAAAACTAAAAAGCATTCATTTACCATGGCATTAAAAAAAATCAAATTCCTGGGAGCAAATCTAACAAAATATGGAAAAGTGCTTGACACTGATAACTTTTTAAAATTTCTGAAGAAAAAAGAAGACCTGAATAATTGTAGATATAAGCTAAGTTCATGGATTAGAATGCTCACTGTTGTTAAGATGTCAGCTTGTCCCAGATCAGTCTATGGACCTCTAGAGTGAATGTAGTCACGGTCAGAATTCCAGCAGCAGCCTTTTGGAAGAAACTGACATTCTCATCCAAACATGTACATATATGACTGACTTCCTTGGCTAGCACGTCATTAATTTCTCATCGTCATAAAGTTGTCAAGATAGTTCATCTGTAGATTTAATGTCATCCCAATAAAAACATCAAAAGGGCATTTTTTTTGGAACTAGACTAGCTGGCTCTAAATTTCATATGGAAAATTACCAAGAACAGCCAGGAAAAGTTTGGGAAAATTAGAGTAATAAGGAGGATTGCTGCTGCTAAGTCGCTTTAGTCGTGTCCAACTCTGTGCAACCCCATAGACGACAGCCCATCAGGCTCCTCTGTCCCTGGGATTTTCCAGGCAAGAGGCTATCATATATAAAAACTTATTCTGAGTCCTCAAAAATCAAAACAACATGAATGGAAACAAAGATCACTAACAACAAGTACAAAATTCTGAAACAGATTTAAGGTTTCATGAGAATTCTGCATAATAAAGTCTTGGCTCACAGGAAATCCATCTGAAGAAAAAAATAGAGGTGATCTTACTTTACAACTGACGCCAAAATAGATTCTGATAGATGAAAGATTTAAATGAAATCACAAAATTACTAAATGTGAGAATAATTTTATAAGCTAATATGAGAGAAAGTGTGCTGCAAAATCTAGAAGCATAAAAGAAAAGAGTGATGAATTTTATCCTGGAAAAACTACTTACAACCTCTGTGAATCACAGATGCAATTATCAGAACAATAATAACAACACCTCAGACAAACAAAAAGATAAACAACAAACTGGGACGAATATTTGTAACTCATATGACAGGCAAGTGCTACATTCCTTCAAAGAAAGAAATAGAAGCAAGAGAAAATTTAGCGATCTAAAGGAAAAATGAACAAAGAACAGGAGCATACACAGAAAAAATAGGTCACAGAAAAAAAATACAGATAGCCCCCAACTTAGGGTGGTTTGACTTATAATTTTTTGACTTTATGACGGTGTGCTTTCAGTATAGTATTCAATTCATTAGGTGAGATAGTCAGCACTTCATCAGAAAGTAGGCTTGTGTCTGATGGTTTTGCCCATCTGTAGCTAATATAAGTGTTCTGAGCACTTTTAAGGTAAGCAGGGCTAAGCAATGGTGCTAAGTAGGTGAGATACATTTTAATCTTATGAAATTTTCAACTTATACTGGGATGTAGCTGCATCAGGAGTCAAGCATCTATAGCCTTTGGACGTATGAAAAGATGTTCGACTCCATTCATTTTAAGAAAAATGCAAACATAAGGTACAATGAAATTTCATCTTTTCACCTGTAAGGTTGGTATTTTTTTTTAACTTTTATTGATGCATAGTTGATTTATAATGTTGTGTTAGTTTCAGATGTACAGCGAAGTGAATTAGTTACATATATACATATATACTCTTTTTAAGATTCTCTTCTCATATAGGTCATTACAAAGTACTGAGTAGAGTTCCCTGTGCTATACAGTAGCTCTGTATTAGTTATTTTATGTGCAGTAGTTTGGGTAAACTCCAGGAGTTGGTGATGGACAGGGAAGCCTGACGCGCTGCAGTTCATGGGGTCGCAAAGAGTCGGACACGACTGAGCGACTGAACTGAACTGAGTGGGTATATGTCAATCCCAATCTCCCAACTTATCCCTCCCTTGCTCCTTTTCCCCTGGTAATCATAAGTCTATTTTCTACATCTGTAACTCTATTTTTGTTTTGCAGGTGACTTCATTTGTACCCTTATACTTTAGATTCCACATATAAGCAATATCATAGGATATTTGCTTTTATCTGACTTACTTCGCTCAGTGTGAGAATCTCTAGGTTCATCCACGTTGCTGTAAAAGGAAGTAAAGATTTTCTTAATTTGATAACTGCTAATGAGAAATGTGAGAAAACAGGCATTCACATATTGCTGATATTGGTCCATCTTCTATGCCATGACACTTGCCAATTTCTGTCAAAATTACAGATTCACGTACCTTTCGAATATATTTCATTTCTAGGCATCTAACCTCTAAATATGCCTGCACATATGAAAAATGACTGTCAGGAACACTCACTGTTTGTAGCAAAAAGCTGTGATGGTAAGTTGGAAACAACATAAAGCCTTTACCATCAGTATCCATTTTGATATATCCATGTAACGAAATACTATGCATCAGTTAAAAAGTGGGTGGCAAGTGTTTATCCCAATGCAGAAAAATTGCTAAGATACATTATCAAGTGAAGAAAACTAGACAAAGAACAACGTATACAATATGCTACCACTTGTATTAACATAAAATATGTTGTGTGTCTGGTGTGTGTGTGTGTGTGTGTGTGTAGAGGCCGGTAACTGAGGGTACCTCTAAAGAAAGGATCCAGGTAGATGGGGGCCAGGAATGGACAGGAAGACTTTCTTTTCAGGAAATATCTATCTTGTATACCATGAAGGTACAGAAACTATTCAATAAATAAATATATATTCAGTGTAGAAAACAAAAACCTTGAGGAAGAAGAATAATACTCTCACCACCAAAGATACCTTAACATGTTTGTGATTACCCTCCAGCCTCTTTTTGTTTACTGAACACGTCATTGTTTTTAGTGGTAGGTGTGTTAACAGCACACCCTGTCTCCTCTTGGTTTTCTTCCTTTATTATTTTATAATGAACATTTTCCATTTTGAAACGTATTCTTCTAATATGGATTCATACAGATTTTCCCATGTTCAAGCAGGGGCGGCATTTTTTTTTGACCATCACCTTGTGTATCAATACATACAGCTCTGCCTTATTCATTTGAAACTGCTGTGCAATATTCCAAGATGTGGAGCTGTCATTTTTTTTTTTACATAACCATGTACTGTGTTAAACAGAGCACTGAGCCATCCGCGTGCGGGAGCTGCCAAGCCTCTGGTCCTTGTGCGGTGATGCAGTGTTCCAGGCTCACGGGCCTCCTCGCAGGCTCCACTCTCAGTCCTACAAGACCACCCAAGGGTTAAGGCCCTCTCTCCTGGTACTGTGAACCCCTACACTACCTTTTCCTTCACTCCATCTGATTAGAGCTAAGGTGCTAATAACTGGAATGAAGGTCATTAAATAGGACCAGATACAATCTGCATTTAAACAGGGGCTCCCCAAGGGCCAGAGGTTGGAATGTCAAGTATCCGGGTAAGACCAGAAGAGTGAAGCTTGAAGAGGCGTCCCTTCCCTTAGGTAGCCTCCCCACATCTCTCTGGGGCTTCCTAGGTGGCTCAGTGGTAAAGAAAAGGGTTAGTCACTCAGTCATTGCCACCCCATGGACTGGAACCTGCCAGTTCCTCTGTCCATGGAATTCTCCAGGCAGGAAAACTGGAGTGGGTGAGCCGTTCCCTTCTCCAGGGGACCCAGGGATTGAACCTGCATCACAGGCAGGTTCTTTACCCACTGAGCCATCTTCAGGAGAGGTTAGGAAAAAGTCATGTTCTAGCTGGGCCCAGTAGTCCCTCCAACAAAACAGGGATTCAGTGAGTCAAGATGGGAGGCTGGCTGCTGAGGGGCCAATCAGTAGCCTCAGCTTACATACACTTCCACAGAACTGTCCCCTTTCTGTTGGAACACTTCCCCAAGTTCAAAGCTACACCCTCATTAGTTTGTTTGCGTCTCGTGTTAGCATCTGCCTTCCCACCTGGCTATAAACTCCGTGAGAGCAGAGTCCACTTTTGGTTTTGTTCATGACTGAATTGCCAGTCCCCAACGTAGCCCCTGGCACCTGCTCTACAGATATTTTTGAAAAGAATGAATGAATGAACAGCATTAAACAGAACAGAGGCATTTTCTTCCTACAGGCATTTCTAGCTTGACTTTCCAAAGGTGACTCTGTAGGAATGAGAATAAGGTAATGGCTTAGTTCTTACATATTCAGGATTCTACTGGCACAGGGAAAGAAGCCTGGGACCAGAAAGCAGATTATGGCCTCCCCAGATGCTGCCAGCAAAGACAAAACATCAGTGGCCCCAGATGTTTGAATGGGAGACTAACTGGTCCTGGACGCTGATCGGTCCTGTTAGCTCCCTGTCTGGTGTTTTGCAGTCAGTCTGACGTAAGAGGCTAGAGGCGCGTGAATTCCTGACCTTGTCACCTCATTCCCATCCAAGGCTTGACTTGAAAGTGGCAGATTAATACTCCTGAGAGGCGCACCTTGTCCAGAAGCTTCGGCCATATGGAATCTACAGAAGAAAAAGGCAAAATGGTAACTGTCCAAAAAGTCTCTTTTCATAAACACGCACCATGGGAAGTAAATCCTAGACTGTCCTGTGAGAAACCTTAGCACTGACTTTGCCAATCGCTCTGTCTTACAGACAAGGACACAGAGGTTCGTGAGGGGCTTCATCTCACAAGTTCAAGGCAGCATGATGCCAAGACCCCCGGCTTCACACTGAGCCACTCAGGACCTTCAGAGCCGTGATGCTGGGGGTCCACCGTGAGAGCTGGGACTCCTCCCCTCCCCCCACATCTCTGCCCTCATCTCTCCAAGGATGTTAAAAAACCAAAACCAAAATAAAGCCAGAAGCCAGAAGTGCCCAGCGGTTCCCTGGAAACCCTCTATTTTCAGCCCTACAGACTCTCTGACAAGAGATATGATTCTATTGTCAGATCCAAGTACAGCACACCTGTGGCTCTGGGCTTCTCCACCCACATGTCAACAGACGAAGCAGTCTCTCCAGGCACGGACTCATAAGCAGAGGCTCCCCAGATCTTGCTCTCAAGTAGCTTCAGTTCTAGGGGGACTTCCGGGCTGGTCCAGTGGTTAAGACTTCACCTCCCAATGCAGGCGGTGCTGGTTCAATCACAGGTCAAGAAGCTAAGATCCTACAAGCCTGGAGGCAAAAAAAAAAAAAAAAAAAAAATCCAGAAAACAGAAACAATATTGCAACAAATTCAATAGGGACTTTTAAACATGCTCCACATAAAAAAAGAAAAAGAAAAGAAACTTCAGTTTTTCCCCAGTGCACAAGACCTAGGGCAGAAACAGATGACCGTGGGTGGAGGCAGTGACCTGACCTGTGTTCAGAGAGGGCTCCCTTCAGCCCACCTCACTCTGGGATGCCAGGGAGACCCCTTGGTGGAGGTCAACTGATTGCTGCAGAGTGTTTTCCCCTGAAACTCTTAAGTCCAGGGGTCCTGACATAATTCTGTACTTAATCTCATTAGTTAGTGTTCGTTGCTCAGTCAGGTCCAACTCTTTGTGACCCCATGGACTGTAGCCCGCCAGGCTCCTCCGTCCATGGGGTTTTCTAGGCAAGAATACTAGAGTGGGTTGCCATTTCCTTCTCCAGGAGATCTTCCCAATTCAGGAATCGAACCCGGGTCTCCTGCATTGCAGGCAGATTCTTTACCATCTGAGCCATGACTAATCTCATTACTGTCTAATAAATGTTTTTATAAGTCAGTATTTTTTGATGGACTGCCTGAATGGATTAATTAACAGCCCACATGTCATAACAACCTGTGAGGAGCTGTTACAGAAAGCTTCAACCCAGATTGCTGTAATTATCACATATTTAGGTCACGCTGGTTCCAGGCACTCTACATACATTAGCTTTAATCCTTACAACAAACACGCCAGGAAAGTATTTAAAGAGGAAATCATTTGCCCAAAGGCATGCAGCTTCCTAAGCCATCCAGATAGGATCTGAACTCAGTTCTGCCGGCTACAAAGTCTACACAGTCTTTGTTTTTCCAACATCTGCTAACCTTCCAACTCTGCAGAACAAGCCTGTCCACACAGCATGGCTAGCCCCGTCCTTTCCACTTTGGAAGTCAGACAAAAGGTGCATTTCTGGTGTTCAGTCTAGCATTGGAGTGTGTGCTCAGTCATGTCTGACTCTTTATGACTCTTTACGACCCCAAGGACTTTAGCCCACCAGGCTCCTCTGTCCATGGGATTCTCCAGGCAAGAATACTGGAGTGGGCTGCCCTTTCCTTCTCCAGGGGACCTTCCCGATTGAACCCTCATCTCCTATGTCTCCTGCATCACAGGTGGATTCTTTACCCTCTAAGCCATTTGGTGCTGTTTTCTGGGCCAGTAGAAAAGTGGTTATTTGCAAGAGCAGACACTTAGGGGTTAGGATAGGGTGTGGGAAGGATACTGACCTCTGCAAACAGATAGGCAGCAAGCAGTGGGCGTTTGGAATCTTCCCACCAGGGAGGTATGCTTAGAGTGATAGAACTGCTTAAAAAAAAAGAGGCCAAGATAAAAGGGATTTCTCATCCTCTTTACAGACCCTGATCTGTTAGGCTTCCCTAACTCAGAGGACAGAGGCCGATCTTTCATGTGACAGATTGTTTAGACAACCTTGCCTCTCTGGTGGAAAGGGTCCTGGGGTTAAACCTCCTGTAAGGACTCTCCCACCGTCTCATGTGGCTTGACTCACTGCAGAGGGACACAGAGATTGGTGTCAGCGTGGAGGCAAGGATGCACAGAACAGGGGAGTGGGAGGAAGTGGAGGGGAGGGGTGGGAGAACGGAGGGGAGGGGTGCAAGACTCCACTCGAACCTGATGCAGAGTTATCCATCAACCTCTGTCCTTTCTGACTCCAGGCTGTTTACAAAACCCTCACCCTAGTCTGTACCGGGCTGCCTGATACAGTTTTGTGCTTCCTCCTTGAGAAGAAGGCATGGGCTTCTCTGATGGTCCAGTGGCAAAGAATCTGCCTGCCAAGTCCAGAGATTCAGGATCGATCTCTGAGTCGGAAAGATCTCCTGGAGAAGGAAATGGCAACCTACTCCAGTATTCTTGCCTGGAAAAATCCCATAGACAGAGAAGGCTGGAGGGCTATAGTCTATGGGGTTGCAAAAGAGCTGGACATCACTGAGCGACTAAGCAACAAGAAAGCAGTGCTTTTGTTACAGCAAAAATAAAAAACCTTCACAAAGCCTACATGCAGGACACACCCCTGCATGTGTCCTGGACCTGGGAAGCTGGACCTGCGAAGATGTGAAAATTCAACATCCATGAAGACTGGCTGCTTCCTGTAAATATCCTCAGACATTCTCTCTCCCATCTCCCTCTCTACCCCTTCACTCTTTATGTGAGTTTATCTATGGGGTGGGACCCCCTGAGTGTTGAGGGACTTACTGAGTTCAGAGCCCCCAATTCAAAATACAAAGTGGTGAAGGACTAAGGTTGGCAAAAAAAGAAAGAAGAAGAAAGAAAGAAACAGTGTGGAGAAGGAAATGGCAGCCTACTCCAGTATTCTTGCCTGGGAAATCCCGTGGACAGAGGAGCCTGGTGGGCTGCAGTGAAAGTGAAAGAAAGTGAAAGTGTCAGTTGTTCAGTCATGTCTGACTCTTTGCGACCTCATGGACTATAGCCCACAAGGTTCCTCTATAGCAGATTCTAAGTCATTTCACAGAGATCTACATCCCTGCAGGGCTTCTTAGGGGAAAACGTAAGGGAAGGTCGGGGGAACTGCACTGAAGAGCTACCAAGACCAGTAGCCCCAGTGCAGCACAGAAGCCTGCTCCCCTAAACCCTATTCACACAAAGGGGCCAGAGACAAGTAAGCCAGCTGGTCAACCCAAAGTCAGAAGCTGGGCATCTTACTCCATCACAGGATAAGTGGTCCCTGATGGCCTCAGCACCAGCCTCTAGTCCATGAACCATCCTCATCCCACCCCTCACACAATGAATGTGTGCTCGGCGAGTGCAGATTCATTTTGATATTTAATATGACCTTAAAGAAAGCAGCTGAAGGTAGGTCCCCTGCCTATCTCCAGGGGAAAACTCAAAATTCTCAAATATTCTAAGGCTTTCATCAGGGATACGAGAGAATCTCAAGTGACCAGTGAACTGTTGGAAGCTAGAGCATTTGGCATGTGTGTATTTAAAAGAATTCAGTTGTAAACTCTCTTGTACAAGGCGACCATCTCCCCTTGCACCCTTGGCTCCGGCAGCTGCGGGTGTGAGCCCTGAGAGGTTGGTTGATGAAGCAACACCATGCTCTCCTCCTGCTGCCCGCTGGCCCGCTGGCTCCTGCAGTGGGCGAAGAGGCCAGCAGGGCTCCAGGCTCAGAGAAGCACCCCTCATGGATTTACTTTCTGCAGGAGCTTGAGCTGGCAGAACCCCAAAAGGATTTTGCCCCCAGCGTGTTCTCTGATTTTCATACCTTTCTGGATTTCAAGGGTAATGTAATTTGAGGGTGTCCGATTCAATGAAAATAGCTCAGCAAAGTCTGGTTTGTGAGAGCTATGACTGAGATGCTGAGATCCCTTTTTTTGCTCATAGTCTTCTGAGCCCATCTACTCCAAACCCTTACCCTGGCTGGAAGCTGGAGAGAGACAAGCCACGTTATAGAGGAAAATGGAGCCAAGGCATGGCGAAGAAGTGTATCTGATTCTTCAAAATCTTCCATGATTCTTTTTTTTTTTTTTGTCACACCACTCGACATGAAAGATCTTAGTTCCCCAACCAGGGATCGAATCCGCATGCCCTGCAGTGGAAGTATGGAGTCTTAACCACTGGACCACCAGGGAAGTCCAGTTCATGATTCATACGTCTGCTTCACAGATGGGAACACTGAGACTCAGAAAGAGTCTTACCTTCTATAGGTGAAAGAACAGAGCTATGAATAGGATCCACCTGACTCCAGAGACTGCCCTTCCCACTAGACCACATCATATCCTTGGGAAGCAAGCTACGCAGCCCCAGGAATCCCAGCCAATACCTCATGCTTCCCCTGGTTCTAGCCTCTGATTCCTCATTCTAAAGCCCCCTACCAGCAAGAATCCAGAAGGACCATCTCCCAGTTCCCAGCAAAACAGCTCTGATACATACTACACTTTTGGCATTGAAAGTTTTCAATGTCCTGGGACTTCCCTGGCTATCCAGTGGTTGAGACTTCACCTTCTGATGCAGGGGGTACAGATTTGATCCCTGGTGAGGGGGCTAAGATCCCACGTGACTTGCTGCCAAAAATAAACAAATAATAAATAACATAAAACTGAAACAGTGTTGTAAAAAATTCGATAGAATTTTTTATAAATGGTTCACATCAAAAAAATATCTGCCATGTCCTTAGCTACTAATCCTAGTGGCTTAGGGAGTAAGCGGTGTACACGCTGTGTACAACAGTGCCGCGGACATCTGATTGGGTCCCAGGTCAGCCCTCACTGTATCTGCCATTGGGGGTGCTGTGTCATGCCAGGCCTCAGGTTCCCCACCTGTAAAACAAGAAGACGGGGCTGCTGACCTCAGAGAATCCACCGTCCTGACAATCTGCCAGGGTACGTCAACATAACCACCTTGGTGCCATAGGACCACGCTGAACTACAGGACATGTCAAGGCAGAACAAAAAGTGATAGAAAGCATTAGTCACTCAGTCGTAGCCGACTCTTTGCGACCCCGTATCCGACTCTTAGAGCCCCCCAGTCTCCTCTGTCCAAGGAATTCTCCAGAAAAGAATATTGGAATGGGTTGCCATTTCCTCCTCGAGGGGATTTTCCCGATCCAGGGATAGAACCTGGGTCTCCTGCACTGCAGGTGGGTTCTTTACCATCTGAGTCGCCAGGGAAGCCCCAAGAAGACAGAGTGATCTGGAGAAGAGAGAAGGGCTACCTGACACATCACTCGACATGGCGGGAATTCCAATTTCTTTCCTGTAAAACATACACCCATCACCCTAGCTAGGAAGGACTTCCTTGGGATGACAAACCCAAACCCTTAGGGCTTTTTTTTAACCTGGAAAGACACAGCTGAGAACAGACATGAGTCTTGTGCGGAACTCTAGCCGGGAGAGTCAGCCAGAGCGGCCTCCTTGGCGGAGCTGCCAACCTCCGGTAAGATAACATCTCTGAAAGCATTTTGTCAGCTGTTTGGTGCCAAGGCAAGGACAAGGGATTTGAATTGTGTACAGGAGCTGGAGTTCCTCTCTTGAGGCTTTAAGGATAAATAAAAGCAGTGTTACTTAACATTGGAAGGAGCAAACCACCCAATGGACAAGAATACAGGCTGAGAAGTACCACCGACTCCAAACAAAACTCTAAGATGTTTCATGAACATCAAAGGCTTTGAAGTCAAAATCCAGGGACCCCTCTGTGGCTTACCCCAACAAAGAGCTCCTCTTCCTCTTTCTCATCATCAGCCTATAGACGCACCCCTGGTCTCATCCTCAGCACCACAATGGGCATTTCAGGGCGGTGTTACCCCCATCTTCCAAGTGAAGAAACTGAGATTCAGAACAGTTGCAAGAGTTGTCAAAGCCACACATCTAGCAAGCGGTATAGCCTCTAACTCGAGCCAGAGGTCAAGGTCCTTTCTGCTATTAACTTAGCTCACCCCTGGGATTCGTTCTTCTTTCATTTATGTGTTCATTCATTTAATAGACGTCTAGGAAGTAGCTTCAAAACAAAAGAAACAGGAAACTGGAGGATGTTTTCTTTCCCATCTCCTGGCAAGATTGGGACATTTTCAATGGAAACAGTAACATTTTGTCTCTGTTCTAAAATCACTTCTGTCATCTCATTGTCTTCGCTGATTCTCTTTGCAGCAGAGAAGTTCTTAAAGATCCCCCCCTTCGCTCTGGCTGGTTGCCTGCTTCTTCTCAGCTCCCTTCCTGGGTTCAAACTTCACTGACCTTTCAGTCCTTAATGATACCAGCCAAGCAAATGCTTTCTCAGGGCCTGCGTACAAGCCTTTGTTCCCATGCACACGTGTCCACATCCTTCCCATCATTCGGGTCTGGACTCAGCTGTCCTGGCGTGGCTTCTGCTGTCTGACCTGTCACACGCCCTCGGCATACACAGCCCTGTCCACTACTGTGCCCTTAACTTTCTTCATGCACTTACCACTACCTGAGGTTTTCTAATCCATCTTCACTTGTTTGCTGCCAGTCTCCCCCCACCCTCAGGAACGAGAACACCAGAAGAGTGAGGACCTTGTGTGTCTTGTTCACCAGAGATACCTCCTGTCCTGTGTTTAACACATAACAAGCTCGAGGTGAGCATTCATTGAATAAAATCGGTAATTACTGGTCACGGTGTCAATATTTACTGCACTGCATCCAACTGCACTGTTTATACCACGGGGTCATTGTTATAAGTTGTGGATGAGGGACCTCCCTGGTGGTGGTCCAGTGGTTAAGACTCTGCCTTCCAATTCAGGAGGTGTGTGTTCCATCCCTGATCGGGGAGCTAAGGTTCCACATGCCTCGAGGCCAAAAAAATCGAAACATAAAACAAAAGCAATACTGTAATACGTTCAATAAAGGCTTTAAAAATGAGCCAGGTCAAAAAAAAATTCTTTAAAAAAAAATTATAGACGAAAAAAAGAAAAGCCTTCTTTTCCCTGAAATCAGATAGGTTCCAGGGAAATCTAATCTCTTCTAAGGAAAAGTTTCAGCAACCATCAGATACACACACACACACACACACACACACACACACACAGTATGACCTCAATTAGAAGACTCCCTTTGTCCTTGTCTTGTTTGTTTGTTTACACATAGTATCAATTTATGAACGGTTGCTTCAGCTTCCAGGCTGGGGAAAAGCATCAGTAGGTTGAAGGCTGTGGACAGCACCTCTTCTGAGCCACCATGAAGCAAAAATTCTGGACAGCTCACAGAGGGGGCTATCTTGTCCAGTTAGAGCTGAGACGTCTACCTCAAGCTCAGAACTAGATGCACGGGAAACAAAACTGGCATGTTTTTAGCTCCAGCGCCTCCTCTCTCTGAACTTTTCCCTCACAAACCACCTGCTTTCCTCAGTTACGTATCATCCTTATATTTCCCTCTTCCCTTATCTCACATGCTCTGATGAAAGGAGCCGAAGAACTCATGCACACTAAGGTGTAAATGATATGCATATATTTATATTCTTTTTCAGATTCTTTTCCCCTTATAGGTTATTACAGAACATTGAGTACATGTAGTAGGTCCTTATTGGTTATCTCCTTTATGTTTGTGTATCTGTTCATCACAACCTCCTAGTTTATCCCTCCCCCCACTTTCCCTTTTGGTAGTCATTAGTTTGTATTCTATGTAGTCTGTGAGTTTATTTCTTTTACAAATAAGTTCATTAGTATCTCTTTTTTTAGATTCCACAAGTAACCAACACCTTTTGGTATCTGTCTTTCTCTGTCTGGCTTACTTCACTTAGGATGATCATCTGAAATGGACATTGCTATTTTCATTTTTCAGAAGAGGAGAAAGCGAAGGCCCATAGACATAGACTAACTAGCCCAAGTTCAAACAGGCAGGAAACAGTAGAGCCAGGATTGCTTCTGACTCTGAAGATCTTGATTTTCCCTGTGGCTTCCTTCTTCACATGTGTCAGACAGAGTAACCCACTGAGGTATGAGCTCATAATTCCCAATATAACATATGCACTTACATGTTTAACTTCCCAAGTGAGAAGTGAAGGTCCACACTGTGTGCTGTGTCATTTCCTTGAGGGTTTTGGAGTGGCTCTTCTGATTGTCATTTCTTTTTTTTTTTTCTTTATAATACATAATGATTAAAAAAAAAAAAATGGTGTAGATAGTCATCAATTTTAGCCTTACTTGTACAAGAATTTTCTATTCCTTATTCATGATATTCGTTTCTTAAAAGCATATTTTCTGAGCAGAGACAGTACCAGATGCTACTGTTGGAAGGAAACAGAAGTAAAGCCCAACAGCCTTGCCTTCGAGGAGCTGACATTCCAGCAGGAGATGGAGAATAATACGACAAGGAAAACGCAGACTATGTCAGGAAACGCTGTTGCCTGAAATGAAGCAGGGGGAGATCGTGGATTGCCAGGGTCCAGGCTGCAACATTAACTCCTCTGCTCAGAGGAGGTGTCACCAAGGTGTCTGAGGTGCAGCTGGAGGTGAGGGAGCCATGCAGGCTGGCTCTCTGGGGCAGGCTCATTCCCGGGGTGGGGAACGCAAGGACAAAGTTTCTGAGATGGAGTGTGTCACAAAGACAAACGAATTCTATGAAAAATACCAGTCTGATAAGTTGCTTGTGTATTGTAAATGCAAAAAAAAAAAAGAGGTGAAAAAAATCTTTAAATGTATCTCCTACTAGGGAACCAGGATCAGTGGCTGCCCCTGGAGAGGGGGTGGGCACTGCTGGGAGGGTGGGGGTTTCTGTGTAGACCCAGGTGGGGATTAAATGCTTGCAGTCATTTGCTGTCCACCTGCAATTTGGGTTCTTCACTCCGTGAAGTTATACCTGCATTTTTTCAATTTGTTTTTTATTATTTTTTGTATTTATTCAACTTTACAATGTCTTGAGAGTCCCTTGGATAGCAAGGAGATCAAACCAGTCCAATCCTAAAGGAAATCAACCCTGAATATCCATTAGAAGAACTGATACTGAAGCTCCAATACTTTGGCCACTTGATGAGAAAAACCAACTCACTGGAAAAGACCCTGATGCTGGGAAAGATTGAAGGCCAAAGGAGAAGGTGGGGGCGGGTGTGGAATGCAGGATGAGATGGTTGGGTGGCATCGCGACTCAATGGACATGAGTTTGGGCAAACTCTGGGAGATGGTGAAGGACAGGAAAGCCTGGCGTCCTGCAGTCCATGGGGTCGCAAAGAATGGGACACAACTGAGTGACTGAACAGCAACAATGTTGTACTAGCCTCTGCTGCACAGTGAAGTGAACCAGCTCTATGGGTACTATATCCACTCCCTCTCGGACCCCCCTCCCATCCCCTCCTCTTCCACCCCTATGTGTCATCCCAGAATACTGAGCTGAGCGCCCGGGGCTCAGCAGCTCCCCACTAGCTATCTACTTTACACATGGTTGTGTATGTGTCAATCCCAGTCTCCCAATTTACCCCACCTTCTCCCCACCCCATGTCCACACATCCATTCTTCTGTCTGCATCTCTATTCCTGAGCGTAAGCAGGCTCATCGATGCATTTTTTTCTAGATTCCACATATATGTGTTAATGTACAATGTTTGTTTTCCTCTTTCTGACTAACTTCACTCTATATGACAGACATGAAATCCATACACGTCTCTCAAGATTTTTAAATTTAAAAGCAGAGAGGGGTCCTGGTTTTTCACTCCAGTCTCTGAAATTACTTATGTACAAGCTTCATGACTTCAGGATATTTAGTGCACATTGCAGGATTTCTCCTTTGTCATCCCTGCTCCAGAACCGCTCAGCAAAGGGACAGCTTTGTAAGAACCAGGGTTCAGGTCCTTGCTCTACCACTTGGGGAGACTGGATGATTTTCTCCGGAACTGAATTTCTAAGCTATGAATCAGGGCTGGGGGGTAGCATCCACTTAACTGGGTTTGGGGAGACCGACTGTTGCAGAGAGAAGTTAGTTCTGACTCCATGTTGGAACTGTCTCTTGAATTTGCTTTCCCTGTTGCTTTTCTTATTATAATCTTACCTAAAGGCCTGCCTCAGAGAAGCCTGCCCCTCTGCCTGTTAAACTCAAGAGCTTTTGTTCAGAACCCTGTCCAACTGAGGATGGCAGGAAGAAAGAAATTAACACATCCTCCTGCCTGAGGCTTGCCACTCTAGGAGATATTTGCAAGACTAATCGCCTTGTTTCCTTACCTTCCCCCCCCACCCCGCCCCCGTCTCTGATCCATAAAAGAACCCAGCATCCAGACTCTGACAAGATGTTCTTTATTCGGTTTTCTGAATGAAGTTTATTCCTTGCCTCAACACCTCATCTCTTGGATTCACTGGCCTGTCCCTTCGGTGAGCAGATAGACACAAGATATCATCTGGGAAATTTATCCCTCAAAGTAGGACCAAAGACATCTTACTTAAGGTCATAAGTTGGGGTGTAGCCAGTTCTTGCTGGGAAGTGCCTTCAGGGACTCCTCCTTGGGCTTTGCAGCTCTTTGCTTTCTGCTATCTCCCTCGGCTGCATATATTACAATTATTTTGCTGTTGTTGTTGTTGTTGACTCACATCTGATATTTTGTGATCCCATAGACTGTAGCATGCCAGGCTTCCCTGTTCTTCATTGTCTCCTGGAGTTTGCTCAAACTCATGCCCATTGAGTCGGTGATGCCATCCAACCATCTCATCCTCTGCTGCCCTCTTCTCCTCCTGCCCTCAATCTTTCCTAACATCAGGGTCTTTTCCAATAAGTCAACTTTTTGAATCAGGTGTCCAAAGTTTTGGAGCTTCAGCTTCAGTCCTTCCAATGAATATTCAGGGTTGATCTCCTTTAGGGTTGACTGGTTTGATCTCCTTGCTGTCCAAGGGACTATCAAGAGTCTTCTCCAGCACCACAGTTCAAAAGCATCATTTTTTCAGCACATAGCCTTCTTCATGGTCCAACTCTCACATCTGTACACGACTACTGGAAAAACCATAGCTTTAGCTGAATGAACCTTTGTCGGCAAAGTGATTTCTCTGCTTTTTAATACACTGTTTAAGTTTGTCATAGCTTTTCTTCCAAGGAGCAAGCATCTTTTAATTTCATGACTGCAGTCACCGTCTGCAGTGATTTTGGAACCCAAGAAAATTCAGTCTGCCACTGTTTCCATTTCTTCCCCCATCTATTTGCCATGAAGCGATGGGACCGGACGCCGTGATCTTAGTTTTTTTAATGTTGAGTTTTAAGCCAGCTTTTTACGTGGGATCTTAGCTCCCAGACCAGGGATTGAACCTAAACTGCCTACACTGGAAGGTGAAGACTTAACCACCATACTGCCAGGGAAGTCCTTTAATTGTTATTTTAAAACTAAAGAACAAATCAAGAAAATCATGATTCTTGCATGAGAATTTTGGGGAGTAAAGGGAGGAAGTGTAGAAACTATATCTGTCTGGTGTCTAAGGACACCAAAGAATCGTTCAACCAAACACAGTGAATTGAGCTAGGCGTATTTAGCTCCCAAGCTTTGAGTCCTTCTATGTTATTGTCGTACCTTTCAGGATAGTTTCAGCTGCTGGGAAGAAAGGGGATGATGATCACCTACAAGAATGCTACCCTGATCCATTCACTCAAAAAAGCACTTATCAGACACTTTTACTGTGACTTTGGTTTATTCAGAGCACTGCACTTGACCCTGGAGAAAGTTCCAGGACCAAGGAAGCCACGATTTCCCTATTAATTCCAAAACTGAGAAACATAGACGGAGATGAAGGTGAAATATCTTGGTCTTTAAATGACTACAATTATGATACCATTTCCAAAACACACCTATTAAAAAGGCAGGTTTATAGGAGGGAGACACACACTTATAAAGTAGTTGATAAACAGAATGTCCGTTTATGCTATTATATATTTATAAAATGAGTCCCGACCTGCTGTGGAGAGACAAATAATTGGAGAGGACCTCCCTCCTGTCGGAGCCCAGCGCAAGCTGTAACAGCAGCCCAGTGTTTAGAGCCTCTTGACGCGCCCCGGGAACATGTTGTAAAGTGCATTTTCCTGATTTACTTAATAAAAGCAATTCTTGCTCATTATTCCTCTTATTATCATTGGTAACAATAATAACAGGGTGTTTGAACATGTTACTTTTTCTCGGGGATTGGCCGGAAGGGCAGGTTTATTACTCATCTAATGGTGAACCAACTGGTGTGAGCCTGGGGTGGGGAGGATGCTGCCGGAAGTGCAGCGAGCGGTGGGGGTGGGAAGTGTGCAAGCATCTGTGTTGTTACTCGGTATTATGATGCTGAGATGATCCCGTTGGTTCCTTTGTCACTGTCTGGAGTCTATCAAACATCATGTGAGGAACAGGCTCCAAAACTTTCTGTGGTCTTGGCTTTGGAAACGAGTCACTGGTATCATGGAGACAGGAGCCCAGGTGCGTTCTGTGACATACAAGTGCCATGGTGGCCTCCTTCATTAGATCCTTAAAGAGATGGGTTAACAGAAACAGCCACAACATGTAAAGAAGATTGCTGTTGCTTCTTTAGTCACGAAGTCATGTCTGACTCTTTTGTGGCCCCATGGACTGTAGCCCACCAGGCTCCTCTGTACATGGAATTTTCCAGGCAAGAATACTGGAATGGGTTGCCATTTCCTTCTCCAGGGGATCTTCCCAACCCAGGGATCGCACCTGGGTCTCCTCCTTTGGCAGGCGGATTCTTTACCACTGTGTCACCTGGGAAGCCCCCATAGACAAGATTGTTGTTGTTCAGTCACTAAATTGTGTCTGACTCTTTGCAACCCCATGGACTGCAGCACCCCAGGCTTCGCTGTCCTTCACTATCTCCCAGAGTTTGCGCAAATTCATGCCCATTGAGTCGGTGAAGCCATCCAACCATCTCATTGTCTTTTGCCCTCTTCTCCTCCTGCCTTCAATCTTTCTTAGCATCAGTCTTTTCCAATGAGTTAGCTCTCCGCATCAGGCGGTCAAAGTATTGGAGCTTCAGCTTCAGCACCAGTCCTTCCAATCAATATTCAGTACTGATTTCCTTTACGATTGACTGGTTTGATGTCCAAGGGACTCGAGAGTCTTCTCTAGCACCACAGTTCAAAAGCATCAATTTTTTGGCACTCAGCCTTCTTTATTGTCCAACTCACATCCACACATGACTACTGGAAAAACCATAGCTTTGACTAGATAGAGTCAACAAAGTGATGTCTCTGCTTTTGAATACCCTGTCTAGGTTTGTCACAGCTTTCCTTCCAGGAAGTGAGTATCTTTTAATTTCTTAAGAAGATAAATTTTTTTTAAAAAGAAAGAAAATGAATAATTAAAGGAAGCCATTTGTACATCACCCTACTACATCCTTGTTCCCATTCTTATCACAATCCAGCCCACATGGGGCTGTGGCTCCCAGGCTCCTGTCTGCTACTGAAAGTCGGAGAAACTCTGCTTTCCATATTTTGGTAAAGGCCAGAATAAGGATAGAAAATTGGAACATGTTCAGTTCATTTCTCCCAAGGAACTGAAAGCTCAGTAATCAAAACATTACTTTACTGGTGTTTAAAAACTGAACCGCGGGCAGTTGTAAACGAAGAAACTGAGGTTTGCAGGAGTAATGGGAATTGCTGAAGTTCATGTAATAAGCCAGAGCTGCTATCCAGGGAGTTCCGGGATTGTCTGTCTTCCTCTTAGGGCTCTTTTCACTCTTACTGTGTTCGTGAACAAGGAAATCCTTTTTGCAATATGAGGGAAATGAACTGGAACTAGTATTGATTAAGCAGAGCTTCTTACAAGGCACTTTCATAAAACTATCTCCCAAATTTTGTGCAATAGATATTACTGTTAGCATTCACAAATGAAACTGAAATTCTGTGATGCTACTGAACCTGTTCAGAGTCACGGTATCCAAATAAGCAGAAGTCAGGTGAGTGTGGCCCCAACCATCCATTCCCCAATTATACATTCTTCTTATTCTTGAGCATGCAACATGAAAACTTTATGAGTATTTTTCGGAAAGTATACTTTCTCACCTTCACTTCCCTCACCACCTGCCCCTTGCATCTTTTCTCCCAGTCCAACCACTTTCTGTTTTTCAAATCCTTGCTCCACTGTGAAGCCTGTCTTGATCAGTACCTTTCTTTTGGATCCAAGAAATCCTGGTTCTTCACCTTCTCTACCTGCTCCTGTCGCTCATCTGAGAGCACGAGATGTGAGGTGTGCACTTGTAGACTTCTATTTTATCACATGATGTTAAAACCTAATTCCCTATGAAGGATAACCTGAGGTTCATCAGCCTTGAAGCTTGTGTGGTTGGGGAGTCTTCTCTAGGAAAGAAAAAAAAATTACAGAGCCTTAGAAGAAGCCCATATAAGTTGCAGGGGGTGGCGGGCACTAAAGTTCATGCTCCACAGTCTCTTTGTAGTTCGGCCCCAGGTAAGATACAGTTCCCTCTGGCTCCCCTTTGAGAAGTCTATCTTGAACCAAGGGCTGAATTTGGAGGCTTAGCCCACTAAACATTCACAACACAGTCAAGAAGGTGTGACATTTCCGTTTTATAATTCAGCTCTTCTCATTCATTGTTGTCCACTCAAGCCCAAGTTTCTTAACCTCCGGGGTCCAGCTTGCTATCTCTTGGTGGGACCATCCATCAAACCCAACACCATCCTGAGTTCATAAATAGTCTACAAATGAGTGGATATTTGAACAAACAAATGAGTAAAAAGTACACGTTCAACAGTGACTTGTTGAATTTATAGCAGAAGATGTAATGATTATAATAATTACCGTTATTGAGTGTCTGCTATGATCCGGTGGGAATTATTATCTCAGATTTATAGCTGAGAAAATCGAGGTTCTTATGTGGTAAGTGGCTCGCCCAAGGTCAGACAGGAAGTGGCAGAACCAGATCCAATTAGCCCTAAAGCCTAGTTCTTTCCACCACATGCTACAACTCAGAAGTCAGAACCAGGATGCTTCAGTCATGGGAACCGTCTGCTCTGGCTGGTACCTGCTCATCCTATCTGCCTCACCTGTCAGTGAGGAGGTGATGAGAGACCCCTTCCTGCTTTTACTCACTTTTTCCTGCCTCCCCTTTACCCACAGTTCCTTGGACATGCTTGGCCCATGCAACATACAGGTCACATGAACTTAAACAGTGGGCAAAATTCTCTTAGTGGGTCTGCGGTAGGAAGTAGAATTCAATAAGACTCAGCTTGGCAAACAGAAGGAGCATGCCAAGGGGACTGGGGTGCTGAGGACTAAACTTGGGAACCAGCGACTGGGCTGCAGGAGAGGGGAGGAGATGAGCAAGAACCTCTGGGGCTTTTGCCTGGTGCCCCAGACTGCTCTGCAGATAAAAACAGAAAGATGCTCTTTGCGGTCTCTTTGGACTAAACAGACTCTGTGATCACAGGGGAATGTGAGGGTGCATGCCAGATTCCCACCAAGCACTGAGAAGGAGGAGATCTCTCGGGCAGTTTTTATGGGATGAAAATGTGGTGGTGCTTTTAAGAGGTTTCAAGAGCCAGCGGCAAAAGATGCTCTGATAACTTTGGAATGAGATGCTCAAAAGCTCTCACCTCCATTATCTCACTGAAGTCTCTCTTATCCTTTAGGGTTGGAAGGGAGGCAGTCCTAGTCATTCCCAGTTCAGAGAGGGGAACTTGGAAGCCCAAAATGGGAAAGCCCAGAAGTTCATTGTGCTTATTCTGTGTTTGGCTTGGCATGGGATGACCCTGAATATTAAAAGCTTCTAGAAGAGAGGACAAACTAGAGTCTTTCCTTTTCATTATAGTCTAGTTCAATCTAGCATCCTGGTATTTGTTGTTATTTAGTCACTCAGTCATGTCCGACGCTTTCGAGACCCCATGGACTTCGGCCCACCAGGCTCCTCTGTCAGTGGGATTCCCCAGGCAAGAATACTGGAGTGGGTTGCCATTTCCTCCTCCAGGGGATCTTCCCAATCTAGGGGTTGAACCTGCATCTCCTGCATTGGCAGGCGGAACCTTTACTGCTCAGCTGCCTGGGAAATCACGTTAAAGTACAGTTCAATCTATTTTAAAATGCTGTCTGGGAACTTCTCTGGCAGGCCAGTGGTTCAGACTCCCTGCTTCCTCTGCAGGGGGCGTGGGTTCAATCCCTGGTCAGGAAACTAAGATCCTGCATGTCTAGTGGGACAGGCAAAAAGTAGGGGGAAAGAGCAATGTTGTCTGATGCTGGGAAAGAGGGTTATAATGAGGATGGTGACAATGATGGTGACGCCGGCAATGGCTGTCACCGGAACTCACTCAGAAATCAGAGCACCAGGAACACCGGGGCAGTGGCCTGATCCCAGGTCCTTGCGGATTGAGACCCAGAGAGCCGGCAGAGTCTTCCCAGACTGGTGACAAGCGACTCTTGACAGGAGCTGCAAAAAACATAGGTGGAGAGGGGCAAGGAGACTGTAATTCCCCAGCTCTACTGTGCGCGGCCAGGTCTATCGTCTATGGTTTTGCAACGCCAGGTGGTCTGTTTTTCTTTTTGATTTTTGTTTGAAGATTCATGTCTTGAAGCTCTGCAGTCACTTTGTGACCATGAGGGGGAAATCCTAAGGGCAAAAATCAACATGCTTTGGAAGGCAGAGAGGGCTTCCTTGATGGCTCAGACTATAAAGAATTTGCCTGCCAATGCAGGAGACCCTGGTTTGACCCCTGGGTCAGAAAGATCCCCTGGAGAAAGAAATGGCACCCCACTCCAGTATTCTTGCATGAGGAATCCCATGGACAGAGGAGCCTGGCGGGCTACAGTCCACAGGGTTGCAAAGAACTGGCCATGACTGAGTTTGCACACACACATACACACACACACGCCCACACACACACAAGATGGCAGAGCAGAAAGTTGGAAAGAAGCTGGCTCTCTGGTGATACTGGGCCATCAGACTGTCCAACCGCAGAAAGAGGCTCAGGACTCCTCACCGTGTGATGATAAATGTCCTCTTTACTTAAGCCCCTTGAGTCGAGGTCTCCATCTCTGCTGTACTAAGTATTTCAACCAGTACGCCACCTATGCAGAGAAAGAGCTCCGTGACAAAGGGGACAATAAAGCCAAGGAGTGTGCAAGGAGGAAGAAACAAACAGGAGGCCAATGGTGAAGGAGTTAGAGAGGGAAAGTGAGCAGTGAGACACGAAGAGCATCACTGGGGTGGGAGAGAATTAGAGCCTGTGTCCCGCAAGTCCGCGGAACAGAAGGGTCCAGAAGAAGTACACAGGAGTGGACTGAAATCAATGACAGTAGAAGAAGGCAGAAGTCTATGGGAAGAGGAGGGTGGGATGGGTGGGGGAATCACTCTTTGTCAGCTGACTATCTGTACAATGGAGAGCTGCCCCACAGAAACCAGGATGACCTGGGAGTCCAGGACTCGGGAAGCTCTGATCCTCAGGATGAGAAAGAAGTGTCATCGTGCAGATGTGAACTCCCCACACCCAGGGCCTCCGGGGCAGAGGCACTGCAGAATGCTGCCCATTGTCAGACCAGGAGCCCAGACACCTGGTCCCGACCTATCTCCCGCAGACAGAAAAGGCAACACAGGGCTGTAACTCGGGGAAGTCACTTTGTTGCTTTCTTGTTTCCAGTGCCGGCAGCTCCCCAGGTCCCTCCTCCCTCCCACTTTATTCCTTCCTCCTTGGTGCTTCCTGCCTTTGATCACAGGGTTCCCTCTACCCTGGTGTCCTTCCTCACCATCCCATCTCTACTTGTTCAAGTTTCTCTTCCTGTCCTTCAAGGCTGCCACCTCCTCCAGGAAGTTCTCCCTAGTTCTCACATGTCAAAGTTATCCGGGGCTCCTAGGTACCCCCATTTCACCTGGCTTGAAACTTTGTTCTTCTAAGCTCGAGGGAGACATGTATGGGGGCATCTGTGGTCTCCTGGGAGATGAGCACAGACCCAGAAGGTAATTCACCTGCACGAGTAAACGCAGGACCTACACACAGTCTGCCCCAAGTGTGAGCAGAATGTGGGTGACCCATCCCCTCTGCTCACCTTCAAAGTCGCCCCTCCCTCTTGCTTTCTCAGATGACCTCCAGAGCAGACGACCTTGGCAAAGCAGGATGTACACCATTCGCCTTCCCACCTCTGGAGGGTAGGTGACCTCACCGGTCCCCAGATAAAAGTCCACTTCCTTTGGGGCCACATCTCTCCTCGGCTGCCCTCTCCTGGGCTCCAGGCCCAACGCCTAGGCTCTCTGTTTCTCCTTATCACCCTCCGCCTTTATCTGGCATTGTTTCTTTCTCTGTCTGCCCACCCCTCTCAGACGCTGTCCTTGTCCTTCCCCAGCCCTCCCCCTCACTCCCTCAGCCTCCTGGACTGGAAGGATCTTCCTAGGAAAGTAAGTTGGCTTCCAGCGCATGAGGGGAGCTGGGATGAAGACCCAAAGGACAGGGGGCTTCGAGGTCTGAAACCAACCAGCAGGAACTTACACCGTGTTTACCAGACCTGACTGGACCTTGGAGCGAAGTCACTGGGCAGGGTCCCAGAAGCTGGGGCCAGAGATGCACACTGTGGCCTCACTAGCATCTTAGATGGTGACCCAAACAGTTTTGATTGCACACCCGGATCAGTTGTTAGAATTGAGCAGTGGTTAAACTAACACAACGTTGTGAAGTGACTCTACTCCAATAAAAATTAATTTAGAAAATTGAGCAGCGACCTCAATCTATCTTAGTTCATTTGCTCAGACGTGTCCGACTCTTTGGACCCATGGTCCGCAACACGCTTCCCTGTGCATCACCAACTCCTAGAGCTTGCTCAAACTCATGTCCACCAAGTTGGTGATGCCATCCAGCCATCTCATCCTCTGTCATCCCCTTCACTTCCTACCTTCAACCTTTCCCAGCATCAGGGTCTTTTCCAGTGAGTCAGTTCTTTGCATCAGGTGGCCAAAGTATTGAAGTTTTCATTTCAGCATCAGTACCTCCAATGAATATTCAGGACTGATTTCCTTTAGGATTGACTGGCTGGATCTCCTTGAAATCCAAGGGAATCTCAAGAGTCTTCTCCAACACCACAGTTCAAAAGCATCAGTTCTTTGGTGCTCAGCCTTCTTTATGGTCCAACTCTCACGTGCATACATGACTACTGGAAAAACCATAGCTTTGACTAGACAGGCCTTTGTTGCCAAAGTAATGTCTCTGCTTCTTATATACTGTCTAGGTTGGTCATAGTTTTTCTTCCAAGGAGCAAGCATCTTTTAATTCCCTGGCTGCAGCCACCATCTGCAGTGATTTTGGAGCCCAAGAAAATAAAGTTTGTCACTGTTTCTGCTGTTTCCCCATCTATTTGCCATGAAGTGAAGGGACCAGATGCCATGATCTTAGTTTTTCAACAAAGCAGTTGAGTTTTAAGCCAACTTTTTCACTCTCCTCTTTCACTTTCATCAAGAGGCTCTTTAGTTCCTCTTCACTTTCTGCCATAAGGGTAGTGTCATCCGCATATCTGAGGTTATTGATATTTCTCCCAGCAATCTTGATTCCAGCTTGTGCTTCATCCAGCTTGGCATTTCGCATGATGTACTCTGCATGTAAGTTGAATAAACAGGGTGACAATATACAGCCTTGACGTACTCCTGTCCCAATTTGGAACCAGTGTATCTACCTACTTCTATATACTTCCAATGCTTTGGCCACCTGATGCGAAGAGTCGACTCATTGGAAAAGACTCTGATGCTAGGAAAGATTGAAGGCAGGAGGAAAAGGAGGCAACAAAGGATAAGATGTTTGGATAGCATCACTGACTCAATGGACATGAGTTTGAGCAAATTCTGGGAGATAGTGAAGGACAGGAAAACTGGCGTGCTGCAGTCCACTGGGGTTGCAAAGAATTGGACAAGACTGAGCGACTGAACAACAACGCTTCCCTTGGTATTAACATCTTCCATAGTAGTAGAGTTTATGAACTAGTACTGATTCTGTTATGATTATTTTAAAGCCCCTGCTTTACTATGTTTTGTTTTCTTCGGGTTTTTTGGTCACACCGTGTGTGGCATACAGCAGCTTAGTTCCCTGGCCAGGGACTGAACCCACACCCCATGCAGTGGAAGTTCAGAGTCCTAACCATTGGACTGCCAGGGACCACAATGATATTTTTTGAAATAAATAGAAGTTTATTATTTCTCTTTCTAACTCCCAAGCCTCCGGCATATCCCCTGTCTGGTGGCCCCGGTGGTGACCATTGCTTTAGGAGGTCCCTTCTTAGTCCCCTTGCTCATCAGATAGCTCAGGAATGAGGCTGAGAGGGGATATCAGGTGAAGGGAGGTCAAGAGTGTGAGTGCTGGGCAGATCAGCAGAGATGGAGTGACTGGTGGCTTTAAGGATCAGTCCAGAAAGCATCTTGGAAGCTGGGTTTAGCCAGGGAGGTCAGAGACTGCTAGAGAGAAGGGTCTGGCATTTTCAGGGTGGAGAACAGCCCTGGTACAGACCCCAGGGGAGGCAGGAGCGGAGGCAGAGGGGATGGCAGTGGGGTGGAATCTGGTTTGCATGAGGAGCGTGGCCTGGCAAGTGACACAGAGCTGGTCTGAGTCAGGGCAGTGGGTGGTGGACTCCAGGCCTGGGTCTTGGGTACTTTCCTTCTCCAAGAGCCCGTCTGCATTATTTTTGAGCCCAAGTCCTGTCTCTTCTGCTGAACTCTGCGTCCTGTGTGTGCTGTGCTTAGTCACTTCAGTTGTGTCTGACTTTTTGTGACCCTGGGGGGCTGTAGCCCCACCCCCCACCCCCCGGCTCCTCAGTTCATGGGATTTCCCAGGCAAGAATAGTGGAGTGGGTTGCCATTTCCTCCTCTGGGGGGTCTTCCCAACCAAGGGATCAAGCCAGCGTCTCTTGCATTGGCAGGCAGTTTCTTTACCACTGCAGCATGTGGGAGGGCCCTGTGTGTACTGGTTCCCCGTGAAAACAGTGGGGTTTTCCTTGACCCTTGGGAGTCCATGTATTGGCTTGGCCAAAATGTTTGTTCTGGTTTTCTATAACAGCTTACAGAAGAACTTGAACAAATGTTTTGGCCAACCCAATATCTGGAGTACAGTCACGATCTTGGAGAAGAAAATTGTAGCAAGACCCCCATCCCATTCTTCAGGGCAGACCATGAGATAAGAGCTGTCTGGGGAAATCAAGGCTTTTTCTGGCACGTATACGCAGAATGCACCCACGACACACAGTACTCACCCACTCACTGCTGGCTGCTGCTCACATTCTGATTCCCAGGTTTTCCGTGACTTTAGATTGGAGGAGGTCCGGAAGCAGAGCGCCTGGGGTCCCCTGCATCTGGACAGACATGAGCCCATGGACCTGTGCCCAGTCGCCCAGCACCCTGGCCATCATAGAGGTCTGGGGTGTAGAAACGGGTACAAACCCAGATCACAGACAGGTAGGAACGTAAGGATGACCGATGTGGTGCCGAAACGACTTCATCATCTGTGCGCATCCCTGGAGGTGGGACTGGGTCCCTTCCCTCTGCATTTCCGTGTCCAGCTCAGGGTCTGGTGTGCAGCCCTTACCTCCTTCACTGTAGAACCAGGAAAGGCCTGGGGACGCTGAGCCTTGGGTCCTGCTACTCCTTTCATGGCACCAAGTTACCAAATTGCTTCTGGACCTTGCTGTGGCTGCATTTTGGTTCTGCCAGCCACCTTGCTCCTCCACCCCAAGTACACCCACACCCGTTCCTCTGCTGGTTCACCTGGGCTAAAGATTACATGTGGCTCACAGAGACAGCTGTGACCACAGGGCCATTGAACAGCCGGGCTGGTTAGCTTCAACCAGGCTCAGCCCCAGCTCTAGGCAGCCTTCTTGGAGAAGGGAAGGTGCACGTGGGGACAGACAGTGGCGCTCAAACCCTTAACACTCAGCGGGGCCGCAGTGCCTGGAGGATAAAAATCCAAAGTCGTTAGGGTCAAGTTAGTCCTCCATCCATTTTTCTGGAACCTTCTGTCTCTCCATTAACAACTTCTACACTCTCACTCTAATCCTGACTCTACTCACCCAGCTCCCCAGACATCCATGGCTGAGTCACATTTAATATTTGCCATTCCTTATACGGGGCTTCCCTGGTTGGCTCAGATAGTAAAGAATCTGGCTGCAATGCAGGAGATGCAGGTTCGATCCCTGAGTCGGGAAGATCCCCTGGAGAAAAAAATGGACACCCACTCCAGTATTCTTGCCTGGAGAATTCCAAACGGACAGAAGGGCCTGGCAGGCTACAGTCCACGGGGTTGCAAAGAGTCGGACACGACTGAGTGACTAACACTTTCATTCCTTATACGTATCCTTTGTCCACCGGCACAAACAGAGGATATGTCCGATGAATATTTAAAACTGCTTCTTCGGTGGAAGGGTCTCCCCGCAGCAGGCTAGGAGGATTCTGGTTTTGGGAGCTGTTCTGTCACACAGGGCTTGGGGCACCACCTCCCCACTGTCTACCTCATCCCTCCTCAGAATTTCTCCAGAGAAGCACCCAGTGGCCCCCAGGAAGTCACGGAGCCCAGAGGCTCAGCACAACTGGTCCCCAGCAACAACCTCTTCCAGTATCTATCCTTCATGCCACCCCTCCCTCATTTCCTCTGTGCCTCCCCAACCACACACACCGCTGGGATCCTCAGATGGAAGGCCCTTGGCAGCTCCAAGGGTTACCCAGGCTGCTGCTCCTCCTCTGGACTCCTGAGTGCTGGTGACCTTCACCCCAATGCAGCCATGACTCTTGGGCTTGGAACCAGAATCATCCAATTCATCTTCCTCTTATCCTTCAAAGGTGGGCAGGGTGCGTGGGCTTCTGGGAAGCCCCCAGACTACCCAGCACCCCAAGCGACACTCAGCCAAGAGCAAGGAAGTAGCGTGGGATTAAGTGCTCCCTGCTTTCCTGAGAAAAGCCAAGCTCAGGCCTGTGGACCACACAGCTTTCCACCCATCACCTATCATCCAAGTCCTGCAGCATTCCTGCCATTCTAAGGAAGAATGGGCTCCAGTGACATAAAATCATGAAGAATCTCAAGCTTCCCCCGTGGTTCAGTGGGAGAGAATCCACTTGCCAAGCAGGAAACGTGGGTTCGATCCCTGAGTTGGGAAGACTCCCTGGAGAAGGAAGTGGCAACCCACTCCAATATTCTTGCCTGGGAACTCCCATGAACACATGAGCCTGGGGGTGAGGGGGTCACAGAGTTGGACACGACTGAGGACAGCACACACGTGAGGGATCTCAGACCCGTTCTGTTTGGGAGCACTAGGCGGTTCTTATCCTGCAGCTGACTTTCCCGAATCTATTGAATATTAAAATCCACACACCGCCTGGACAGAGCTGGAGGGAAACTGGCTCCTCATGGAGAGCTGGCCACAAGCAAGTCTGAGCGGTTGTTCTCCAAGAAATCTTTTAAAAATCACAGGAATCGCCGGAGAGTCTGAGTGCTGTGTGTGGGCAGTATCTTCTCCGCTTTGAAAACCAACCCAGAGTCATAAATTAGCAGCACTGGGAGGGGTCTTGAGACCACTGCCTGAGTGCCCGCTCCCTGTGAGGAAGCCGGAACCCACAGGGAGGCAGGGCCCGCCTAGCGGGACAGCCCGTCTCCTCCTCTTTCTCTTTAAAACTTTGACTCATACGCCCTTTTACCCAGAAACCAACCCACTCACCCAGCTCCCCTCACCCAACAGCCGCTCTCTCCACACTCTGATTTCTGCTCAGCTGCTATTTTTATGCACCTGCTGGGTGTGTCCTTTGTGTATGTGTCATTATGTACATTTTAATGACTTATTTCCCCTATTAACCTATAAGCTAGAAAACTACTGATTCATTTGGGTTTCTTCTTGTAAATTACATGCTAACACTTCATTACCTAGTGACACCCCACTAACGGCCCCCAGCACCCATCTTGAGGGGCTCTGGCTCCCACCAGCTCCTGACTCTGCTACTTTCCAGCCACAGGACTCAGTCCCTCTAGAGGTGGCATCAAAGGAAGGCTTTAGTCCCCACAATTGCCATGGGTGTTTGCTCAGTCACTAAGTCATGTCCGATTATTTGCAACCCCATGGACTGTAGCCCGCCAGGCTCCTCTGTCCATGGGATTTCCCAGGCAAGAATTCTGGAGTGGGTTGACATTTCCTCCTCCAGAGGATCTTCTTGACCCAGGGATTGAACCCGTGTCTCCTGTATCTCCTGTATTGAAGGCAGATTCTTTACCCTCTGAGCCACCGGGGAAGCCCTAAAAACCATGGTATGTGCCATTTAAATTGTGAGAGGCCAGTTGATGTCAGGGGCCAGGATCTAAATGCTGCTCCGCAGTGTCTAGGAGGATAAAGCTGTGTCCGGACGCTTGGCCATGGAAGCCCAGAGTCCTGAGTGGCGGTGGTCACACCTTGGGCAGGCATTTCTGAGGCCTCCATGTCACTGGCCTGCCCTGTAACGCGTGTCACTGGGGCACAGGGAGGTGCCTGCTTGGCTGAGGGGTCAGGCAGGGGGGTGGAGGGGAGAGAGAGAGAGCATGCTTGTGTCCACTGCAAACTGGAGAGTCCTCTCCGCTGGGTGACCCCCAGACAGTAGAGCCATGGGGGAATGTGCGCTGGGGAGGTGGGAGTGGGAGTGTGGGGGGATGTGTCTGGAGGGGAGGGTCTTTAGACACGAGGGCAGCAGGCGAGTCCACGGTCTTTCGCGGGATTCTAGCCAAGCGAGAAGCATCTTCCCCTGGAGGAAGAAGTCACCTGGACAGCCAGGCTGGACTCCGCCCTTTCGGTCTCCGCAGGCAGCGCACACCTGGGGCAGCCCCAGATTGCTCCCACATCCCTTACCCAGGCTCCCGGAGCCCCGCTCTTCCCCCACCTGGGGTCCCCCCACCCACGTGGGTTGTGCTGAGAGCAGGCGGCGGTGCCCGGGCCTGGCAGAACTGGCAGGGGAAGGGCTCCAACCCGCCCCCACGCCCCCACCCAGCCCTCCACCCTCCAGCTGTCGCTCCCCCTCCAAGCCCACCATTTGGCAGAGCACAGCCCCCACCCCACCTCCAGCCAGTCTGGTCCAGCAGGCACGGCTTAAGTTGCCACAGAAACTCTGACTTTCCTGGGGTTTGGAGCGGGCCCCAGCAAGGAGGGAGGTGGGCGGTGTCTGCGGCCATGGTTCCAAAGGCTGCTGGCTTCGGGACCCCCTCTCCTCCCACGGCTTCTGGCGGGCACGGTCACTGCTGGACCAAGGCCTGGCAGATCCTGGCCCGCGGGGCGGGTGGCCTATTGTTGGTTCCTATTCCTCGTCCCCTGAAATCCCGAATAGCAAAGCTCACCCTTAAGGGTCCACTTCCACCTTTCAAAGAACTTTCTAATATTTTATTCCACATGGTCCCCATGGGTTCCCAGGATAATTAAGACCAATCCCGTTTGGCCAAAGAAGAAGCTGAGACCAGAGAGGGTGAAATAACTTGCCCAACATCCTATGTTGGGGTTACTGGCATGGAACCCCCGGAGTCCTCCCCAGGCCATGTCATTAACATCACACCCTCTCTGGGTGACACAGCGTAATCCCAGAAGTCATGGCAAAAATGTCTTTCACTTTTCACAGCCTCCCTTTTGAAGAAAAGACCCTGGAGGTGCCCCATGTAGGGAGCTGTTGGGGCATTGGGGAGACAGTAATTCACTCCTTCTTGGGCAGCCTCATCACATCTGGGCACCAGGACCCACCGTTGCCTCTCCCACTTGCTGGAAACACATGCTTTGTGTCCTGGGCAAATCTGTTGATCGATGTGAAAAACCCCCAGAGAAAGATGCTTTGTCTGTGTTTTTCCATAGGAGGAATGGGAAGCTTCAGAGGGTAGAGGAAATTAAGAAAACTGGGGGAGGAAGAGGGCAGAGGAAAAGATGTGCACGTGTGGGCCTGGAGACAGCAGTTGCAGGGGCTCGCTCTTGCGACGCGTCCACCTCTCGGCAGTTTCTCGCGTGAACTTGTTAACTTGACCCCAACTGGCTTGAGAAGAGACCCCTCCAAGGCAGCAGACTCATTCCTGAATCCACAGAACTGAAGTCACCAGGTCCAGCACAGTCCTAGACTCTGCCAGTGGTGAATCTGCACCCTGGTCTTGCATGTTTCCAGAGAAGGGGGCGCCTTGATCAATTCTCAGGTCTCAGGTTCTACTTCGAGTCTAGCCTAAATCCTTCCTGCTGCATTTTAGAAAGACCTTCGAATCTCAGTGGAGGAGAGAGCAGGCGGGATGCCAACAGGTAGGAAACAAAATCAGGAGGCTGATGGTTTCCCTCTTTTCTTTCTTCTCCCCTCTCCTCCTCCTAGTCCATCATGTCGCTGGCCCCCACCCGTGGGGCTGCTTATCAGATGCCCCCACTGTGATGAGCAGCGCCTATGTGGATGGTGTCCTTATGAGTTACAGATTTTTGCCGTGAGCCTTCAGGCTTCTCTTTGCAGCCCGGACAAGGGAAATCCCATAATGAAGGATTTCATGGGGCTCAGAGGCTGGGAGCGGCTTTTCTTTCCATCTGTCGTTTTACTTCATGCCTTGACCTTTCTGTTCCCACGTGGGGCGGTACCAGATAGAAGCCTGGGCTGGGCTGTGGACTAGGAAGCAAATGAACCTAAACAAGCAGACGGGTCAGATAACCTTGAAAGGGTGCATTAAGGACCAGAATACATCCTTCAGGGCTGTGATGGAGGGAGGTGGGGTGAAGAGAAAGGTTTAAAGAGAGGAGAAGGGCTTCCCTGATGGTCCAGTGGTTAAGAATCTGCCTGCCATTGCAGGGGACATGGGTTCGATCCCTGGGCCGGGAAGATCCCACATGCCACAGGGCAACGGAGCCTGTGCACCACAACTACTGAAGCCCACGTGCCCTAGAGCCCTGCTCTGCAGCAAGAGAAGCCACCGCAATGTGAAGCCTGCGATGGGGAACGGCACTCGCCTGCCACAACTAGAGAAAAACCTGTGCGAGGCAGCAAGGACTCGGTACAGCCAAAAATTTCTTTGCAAAATTAAATTTAAAAGAAAGATAAAAGAGGCTCCAGTAAAAAAAAAAAAAAAAAAAAAAAAAAAGGAAAAAAAAAAAAAAAAAGAGGCTCCAGTGAGAAGGAGTCCTCTGTGGAAGTGGGACCACAGAATAGCCTAGGAACCCCTTCCTGTCTGGCCACTCTGGCCGGACACCCAGCGATGCCATTTTTATCAAAAAAGCCAAGGCTCTTTTTTTGTTGTTCAGTCCTTAAGTCGTGTCTGATTCTTTGTGATCCCATGGACTGCAGCACGCCAGGCTTCCCTGTCCTCCCTGGGAACCCCCACATCTGGGTTTAAAGGCTGGCTTGACTCCTTGCTTGCTAGGACTTTGGGTCAGTCCCTTAACTTCCCCAAGCTTCACTTTCCACATTGGAAAGCCAAGGACAGGGACTCAGATGCCACCAGCTGCTCTGCTGATGGAACAGGCAACCACCCAGGGCCCAGCCTGGTGCTTACAGGTGGGCAGCATGTAACCAGGGATGCTGGGCACGCTTTGGGGCAGGAAAGGACCCTAACACCTCCACCTGGAAGATCTCAGAAACCAGAAAGCTCAGCCGTGGCCTCAGTGCTCATAGAATACCTGGAACCTGCCCCGCTCCACACCCAGTGGGGCCTCAGCCCTGGACAAGCAGCGGTGAGAAAGCAGCTGGGGGCTTTGATGCCAGTGAAAAGGCCACCTTCTGAGCAACTTTCCCATGTCGGGTCCAGACGGGGCTGAAAAAAACTCCCAGTCTCCAAGACTCCACCACCAAACGCCCGGCTGGCCCTCGGCTTTGCAGAGGCCAAAGCCTCTGAGATGCACAAGGATTGTAATTGTTCGCAACGCTGGTAACATTTCATCTTCCCAAGGACCTTGTTCATTTATCAGGGTTCTTAAAACCCTTTTGTTCCTAGGCGCGCGGTGAGCACAGAAAACATTCTATCTAATATCAGAGCACAGCTGTTCCCTGACAGACAGACTTGGGGAGAAAGCCCTTAAAAAAAGGGGAAGGGGAGGAGGGGTTTATCCTACCAGGGACAGAAACATGGGAGAAGCAGCCAGGGCAGCTGCCTGACCGAATAAGCTGTGTGGGGGCCCTGGGAGAAAGTCACCCCAGCGACAGTGGGCCCCCGGGCGCTGAGCCCCGAGACAGAGGCTAGGCCCCAAGTCGGGGCTCCACCCCCTGTAGGGTTCCTGGCAGTCGCACCCAAAGCCCCAGCCAAGGCCCCTAAAAATGTTTGAAGTAGGTGTGGAGTCTTGAGTAACATCTTCTTAAGGGCCAGTGTGGCTGGAAAAAAAAAAAAAAAGGTCTAGTGGAAAACTCTGTCCATCCAAGGCCACAGACGATCAGGAAATATTTTCTAAAAAGGGCTTTGATTGCTCCTGAAGGCTCAGGACAGAGTAATCGGGGCCTGGCCACGGCGAGGACTTTGTGACGTTACCCACGACTGCAGAAGGTGGGGGCAGACAGATCCCCAGTCTAAGATTTATTTTCAGCTCTTGACAACTGAGTCGGGAGTCGTGTAAAACTTAACAGTTTTGGATAAAGGAAAAATCACGTCCACGTTGATGAAACGTCTGAAGAGTCGACATTACTTTAAACGGCACTCTATTTCATAAATCAAAGCCACATTCTAAAATGGAAAAAGGGACTTCCCTGGTGGTCCAGTGGTTAAGACTCCACCTTGCAATGCAGAGGACACAGGTTCAATCCCTGGACTGAGAACTAAGGTCCCACATGCCGCGGGGCAACTGGGCCTGCAGGTTGCAACTACTAAGCCTGCGTGCCACAATGAAAGATCTTCAAGATGCAACAAAGATTTTGACACAGCCAAATCAATCAATTTTTTTTAAATAAAAGGGAAAAATGATAAAGTTCATTGAAGTGCCTTTTCAACACTGAAAATTACAGTTGCCTTGTAATCAATTGAAAATAAAGTCAGTGTTAGTTGCTCAGTTGTGTCTGACTCTTTGTGACCCCATGGACTGTCCACGCAATTCTCTAGGCAAGAATACTGGAGTGGGTAGTGATTCTTTTCTTCGAGATCTTCCCGATTTAGGGATCAAATCTGGGTCTCCTGCAGTTGCAGGCAGATTCTTTACCATCTGAGCCACCAGGGAAGCCCATATTAGTTAAGGACAGAAGTAAGTTTAAATGGTGGTGCTGTGTGACCTTGAGGAAATGTCTCAACCTCTCTGTGCTCCAGCAGAATAAGAATGAAGGCCCCTACGTCACAGGGTTGCTGTGAAGGTTCCAGGAGCTTCTCCACAAAATGTGTTTCAAACAAGGTGAGAATCTCTTGAGCCTCCCCTTTTAAAAGTAAAGGCTCAAATTTTAATGAAATGAAGGTGATTACAAGGCTTTGTTGTCATCAAGAAACAGCTAGTCTCAACTTGACCACTAATTGGATCCTGAAGCATCTCCAGGACTTGGTTACCTCTGCAGGAGGCAAATGACACCCGTCTATTCCATCTGACAGGAAGGTCAGGGTCAGAGAAACTTAGGAAATGTAAAGGCGTAGGTAAATGTGATCTATCATTATGATAAAGTATCTTTATTAAGGGCTTCCCAGGTGGCGCTAGTGGTAAAGAACCCGCCTGCCAATGCAGGAGATATAAGAGATGTGGGTTTGATCCCTAGGATGGGGAGATCCCCTGGAGGAGGGCATAGCAACCCACTCCAGTATTCTTGCCTGGAGAATCCCACGAACAGAGGAACCTGGCAGGCTACAGTCTACAGGGTTGCACAGAGTCAGACATGACTAAAGCAACTTAGGACATAGTGCACGTCTTTATTATGTAATTTATTTCCTCTCGTTCAACAGCCTCATGCAAGAACTTTGAATGAGTACTGGGACCCAAATTTCCACTGCACCCTTATTCTAACAGATCAATCGCTCAAGAGCGATAGGCAAACAGCGGGGGAAAATTGGATATTGAGTCACTGTTCATTTTCTTAGTTATAATCATCGTATTGCAGATATGTAGGTACAAACACATGGGAGAGTTCTTCCATGGGTGCACGCGGAGTGTTTACAGATGATATCGCATGATGTTTGGATTTGCTTTAAAAATCTTCGTTGCAGGAGTGGAATCTGGAGCTGGGTATAGATAAAAGAAGGTTGGCCATATGTTAATAATTGTAGGAGCTGGGTGAGGGCACATGGGAGTTATTTATATTGTATTCTCTACCTTTATGTCTGAAAACTTTCCATAAAAACAATACCAAAAAAAAAAAAAAAATCCAGAAGGGTATCAATGATTAAGCATCCATGAGGGCAGCTGAGGACCATGTAGAGAGTCCTAACCAGGACAGTCAGGTAGCTGGGATGCAAAGAAGGTGCCCAGTTTTGGGAGGAGGCTGGAAACTGGACGGCCTGCAGTGGATAAAGCTTTGTGCTGCCACCATCCCTTCATATCTCCAGGTTGCTGTGGCATTTCTCCGGTAAAGGGGGACGATGAGACCGAAATGCTCCTTTCAGCTTGAACATGATACGATCTTCGAGGATTTCAAAATCAATTACACTTCACCAGGTTCTCTGAATGGAACACACAAATCTCACTTTCAAGTGAACGAAGTCATTTACAATGTATCCGAAATGCTCTCAATTTAAAGAATCACCTCGGGAAATTGTCTGGGTCAGTATAACAAATATTTTGGTGAAGGTGTCCCTTCTGCTTCAATTTCTTCCTGGCTTTTCCATCTGTTTGTTAAGGTCCATTGACCAACACCTACAGAGTCTGGAGAAGTTCTTCCAAACTCCATTTCTAAGAGCTTAAGGATAGTCTGAAAAAAAAAAAAAAAATCCTTTAGGTTTCAAATCTCATTACAAAAAAAAAAAAAAAAAACCACTCAAAGCCAGGCGTCTGCTTTCCTAGCTTAACCACCACGGAGGAACAAATATTACCTTCTTGGTGAGCTTGGCGAGAGGTTTCTTCTGGTTTCAGGTCACCGCCGAGCATCAGGTCTGACTGTCCCGGACTGGAGATTGTAGGCAGAGCGGGTAGAGATCAAGTCCAGTCTGCCAGGCATCTTCTGGAAGGTGAATGTTCAACATCAATCCTCAGGAGCCAGCTTCATCATATATCCTCCTACAAGTGGAGGACAGGAGAGCAGTTAACCCAGTGTTCTGGTTTGGCTGAGTCTATCAACCAACTGATGTGGGCTGTCTTCCCATTTTTCTCTGGCACAATGGACTGCATTCATTCACTGTACGTGTGACCCCAAATATATGGGCTTTATCCCCACGCCAACCAACTCTCCTGACGCCAACTGAGGGTCCGACAAGTCAATTTGGTTCTGACAGTTGACCACAGGGTCTTAGCATAGACCCTGAGGTGACGAGCTCAGCCAACAAGACTTGCCCAGCTCAGATGGGATGCCCCCTGGACTCCTGACCAACTGGCCATAAATTCAGGGGTTCCCACAGCCTCCTCCTGGGGTTTGATCGTTCCTAGAGCAGCTCACAGAGCTCTGGGACAATTTACATACAATTACTGGTTTATTAATGAACAATTCCGGACTTCCCAGGTGGCACTAGTGGTAAAGAACCCACCTGCCAGTGCAGGAGATTTAAGAGACTTGGGTTTGATCCCTGAGTGGGGAAGATCTCCTGGAGGAGGGTATGGCAACCCACTCTAGAATTCCTGCCTGTAGAACCCCATGGATAGAGGAGCTGTGGTGTTGCAAAGAGTCGGACACCCCCGGAGCGACTTAGCACGCACATAAAGGATATTATAAAGGATTCAAACAGACAACCAGATGAAGACGTACAGAGGGTGCGGTCTGGAAAGGTCCCAAGCATGGAACCTTCTGTCCCCGTGGAGCTGGGTTGCATTGCCTTCCCAGGCGTGGTTGGTTAAGTCATCGGCCATGGGTGATGAACTCAATCCTCAGCCTCCTCCCCCGTCAGGAGGAGGAGGGATGGGACCCAAAGTTCCAACCCTCTAACCTTGGTCTCTTTCGTGACTAGTCCCATCCTGAAACTCTCTAGGGACTGTCCCCCCACCTCTGAGAGTGGCCTCATGAGAACAAAAGACACTCCTGTCGCTCGGGAAACTCCTAGGAAGTAAGGAAGTGGGAATTGGGGACAAAGACCAAATATATATATAAGTGTCACAGTTAACCTGAAGACTTGGAATGAAATGCCTGGAAACCTCTCACTTCTCCCAAGGAGTACCTGGTTTTTGTCCAGCAAGGACTCACTACTATTTTGTCCTTTCAAAAGCACCTGAACTCAGGAATTTCTTGGTGGTTCAGTGGTTAGGACTCCAGGCTATACTGCTAAGAGCACAAATCACACAGCATGGCCAGAAAAAAGCACCCGAACTCACAGATCACTGGAAAAGCAGGCTAGAAGAGCCTTTGAACAATCAGTAAGCCAATATTTCTTAAGCAACTACTCTGTAGGGACATTGCTAAGGGCTACAGGAGGTACAAAGGAACAAGAACGTCCTTGCCAATGTCTTATTGAGAACAAGACAGAGACAAATCCCAGACTCTGACGCCTGCCCGGGGTTTCAACACTGTGGTCCACCCAGTACCAGTTGGGTCCTTAGCCGCCGAGGAGCGGGGCCTCCAGTCCCTACTATGTAACGCAGCAATAACAGTAACACAGACTTATAGGGTTGTTGGGAGGATTAAATCAGCTAATGCCTGGAAACAGTGCCTGGTGCATGCCAAGTGTTCTGTAAGTGTCTTGTGAACACCTGAGAGGTGCATTAGTGCAAGAAGCTGCTACGGCCAGGACACATCGCACCAGCAAGCCCTCCAACGCCCAAGGCCAGATGGACGCTAGGGAGGGTATGTTTGCCATAAGAATGGGGTTACTGGGGAGACAGGTCCCTGGACTGACTGGGCTGGCTTCCAGAGTGTCTGAGGCTTTTATCACCCAGTCTGAACCCCAGCCCTCTGGAGACTCCTGCCCTCAAGGAGTGTGGACTGGCCTGGACCTCAGAGAACCTAGGCTTTGTACCCTCAGAACAGAACTGTGAATTCTATGTGTGCGGGCGCTGGTCAGTCAGGAAGGGCTTCTTGGAGGAGGCGGCCATGGAACCAAGGCTTTAAAGAATGGTGGGATTTCAGAAGGTTAGGGGCAGAGACAGTGAAGAGGCCAGCTTTGCGGTGGCCCATCTCCTCTGTCTAGAGACCCCTTCGCTGGGCGAGGTCCTACGGCCACCCTTTGTCACGGTCAGGCATTGTACCCTGTCGGGGATGGCTCTCTTTCTCCCTGAAATCCCACTGCTGCTGCCCGAACAGAAACCTACTTTTTCTTGCCTGGCTCTCGGGAGAGCCGCTTCCTACATCCCCTCGCCCACAGAACAGCCCTTCTCAGATCTGAGGGCTGAGGTCATGCCAGCCCACCCCCGCCGGCTTTCTCGTCTCCCGAGGACCATGTCGTCCGGTCCCCTCGAAGCCACACTTGGCGCTCAGCCCAGCTCGGGGGCGCCAACCCGCCAGTGGGTTCTGGGGCCCTCTCTGGCCCAACCCCAGGCTTGTGGCTGCTGTCTCATCACCCTCCCCTCCGCCCTCACCATCTCCGGAGCTGCAGAAACGCGGCTGTCCCTGGCACCCCGTCCCGGCTCAGCTCAGAGACTCTATTCTCAGAACCCTGGCATCCTCCCCCGGACCCTCCCTCGCAGGAGATTTCCAGGGAGAAATAAAACCCAAACGGAGGAACATTTTCCTATTGCATCACAAGACGTCAGGAGTGAAGCACACACCCCGCCACTCACCAGCAGGGTGAGGCTGGGTGAGTGACGTGCGTGTTCCGAGCCTCGGTTTCCCCATCTGTTAAAAGGGGATAACAGTGCCCCTACACGGTGGTGTTGTGAGAGCTGGAGGAGTTGGTATAAAAGAAGTATTGAACGGTGCCTTGTGCAGAGTGAGGGCCCTGTTAGTGTAGGGTCTGGTTGGGATGGTGGTTAAGAGGGTGGGAGACTGCATCAGGCGTCCCGGAGACATCATTTAACCTCTCTGAGCCCCAGTTTCTTCATCTTCTTACAGTAGGAATAATCATAGCACCTACTTCCCTAAAGTGTTGGACGACCATAGGAGATGCTGCCTGCTAATTGGTCTGTGTTAGTGAGGTAGCACCGTAATTGACATGTAGTAAGTCACTTAGAGCTTATATAGCATTAAAAAAAAGAAGAAGAAGAACCTTTTTCCTTTCAGTGTTTCTCATATGGACCATTTCTAAAGTTTTTGTTGGCTGTGTTACAATATTGCTTCTGACTTATGTTTTGGTTTTTTGGCCCCGAGGCATGTGGGATCTTAGCCTCCCGACCAGGGATCAAACTCGCACCCCTGCACTGGATGGTGAAGTCTTAACCACTGGACTGCCAGGGAAGTCCCAAGAAGGAGAATCTTGAAAGGAAGAAAAAAAGAAAGGCTGATCAAGTCTGGATAGAAGAGTGATGACCAAACTCAAGAGAGATATAAAATGTCTGCAACTCACCCCTCACCCCAGAAGTGGCCCCCGTCCAGGGCACCCCTTGCCAGGCTGAGCCAGGGGTCCCGAAATAGACCAGGATTCAATGAACAGCATATTGAAGCATGCCTGCTTGCCCCCCAGGAAACCAGGGGAGGAAAAAGAATCCCTTGAAGGACTTTTCTCCACCCGACAAACACACAGACCTATTCCATCGGAGGGGGCGAATGCATGGGTGCCACAGATTGGGTGGACTTGCCACATGGCTTTGAGTGCCAGGGTCAGGAGCTTGGGCTTTTGAAAGACTGGCTCAAGTCCACAGTTCTGCCAGTTACTGGTTATGGAATTTGGGTAAATTTCTTACTCCTTCCTAGCCTCAGTTTCCTCCTTCCTAAAGTGGGAATTGTGCAAAGTACAACCCCTGGTGGCTTAGAAGGTAAAGAATCTGCCTGCAATGCAGGAGACCAGGGTTCGATCCCTGCATAGGGAAGATCCCGCGGAGAAGGGAATGGCAACCCACTCCAGTAATTCTGCCTGGAGAATTTGATGGACAGAAGAACCTGGGAGAAAATAGTCCATGGTGTTGCAAAGAGTTGGACACAACACACACACACACATACCCCTTCACCATTGAGCGCATGCTCATTCATTCAGTTGTATCTCTTTGTGACCAGATGGACTGCAGCCTGCCAGGCTCCTCTGTCCATGGAATTTTCCAGGCAAGGATACTGGAGTGGGTTGTCATTTCCTCCTCCAGGGGACCTTTCCAACCCAGGGATCGAACCTGTCTTTTGTGTCTCCTGCATTGCAGGCAGACTCTACCAACCACGGAGTAAAGAGAAGTAAACGAATTATTTGTTAAATGCCCAACACACTGTCTGGTAGATGTAAGCGCTGAATGAATTTGGGTCATTATTATCCATTCTGAATTTCTCAGACTCCTGAAGAGGGAAGGGCATTCTAGGCAGGAAGTATTTTTAGGGAGTATCTGCTGTCTTCTTAATTGTTCTGGTTGGGGATCAGGAGAAGCAGGATGCGGCCATGACCTGAGCCCCGGAATGCTTCTGCCTCATGCCAGCACCACTGACGTGTGTGTCCATCCTGCTTCGGGGTCATGGTCCCCCTCTGGCTGCAATTGTCAATCCCGTCACCATCAACACCGCTCCTTCTGCAGAGATGTGAACATGCTGGCATTGTTTCCTCTGGCCAATGGCTTCTCTCTGCCCTGTGATTGGTACCCCCGAGATTCCACTGCGGTCCAGGCATGCCAGCTATGTCAGCGTGACTCCGGTTGTGTGCGTCTGACATCCACATGGCCCCGTAGAAGGCAGGCTGCAGCAAAAGGTTATTTGGAATGCTGCTGAACGTTTGATGGCTGTCGGGTTATCTTTTTGGGGTTAGGCCATTAAAGTCGCATCTCGTGTTTTACGGAACAAAAGAGATAAACTACATGTTGAAATTCATGGAGCACGGAGGGAATTTTTAAGGATACAGACCCAGCAGCAGCTGAAAGTCGGTGGGTTTTTTTTCCCCTAAAACTTTGCAGTTTGTCTTCCACATGGTGATTTCACTTGAATTCAAAGCAGAGACACAGAGTGAAGCAGAGAGGCATCACAGTAACAGACTCAGGAAACCCTGGAGCTCCGGGTCACTTATAAAGAACGTTGACCCATTTGTCTGGCTCCCATCGTCCCATCAGAGAGCTGTCTGCTCTGTCCTTACTCTTTCTGCCCCACCTGCAGCATGCATCGTAAAGAAAAATCATTTTCCAGACAAATCAAAATGCCTCCTGGGTGTCTCTTAGTCACCCCCCAAGCCCCCGCAACAGCCTTCTATCCCCATGCTGTTCAGAGTGGCCTGTGCTCGCTCTGGCCACAGCAGCTAGTTCTTGGCCCTCTGAGAAATGGGACACCTCGTCACTTTAGATCTGGGGCTGTGTCTCCTTTGCTCAGAGCATACTCCCCTTCCATCTTCACCCTCATCATCCAACCAAAAAAGAGGCCAACCAAATGACAGGCACATTGCCAGGCCACGATAGGAAGATGGGCAGTCCAAGCATCAGAGCCTTCCCATCCTCCGCAACTGCACTCAAATGCCACCTCCTCCACGCAGCCTTCCTGGCTATCCACTCAACAGAGCCCCTCAGTCTCCTTCTTCCTGTGCTCCTGTAACACTGAGGGGATTCCTATCTATCTTGCTCTTATATTAAAGGGAAAGCCATGTGTGAATACATTTGCTCTCTATAGACTGTGAGGTTGCTGAAGATCGGGATCTCAAGGTGTTCATTTTCTATCTTGGACTACTTCTGAGGTTGCAGCAAGCATTAAGGTCTTAGACTTTTCTCCTCCCATGGACACTTAAATGCACAAAGAAACAAAGTACAATGATGGCACATCATTTATAAAAGCAAAAAAAAAGTGGTGGGGGAGGCTGCCCACACCTCCATTAATTATAGGAAGTGGCTAAATTATGATACATTCTAACTGTCAATGCAAGAGACCCGGGTTTGATCCCTGGGTTGAGAAGATCCCCCTACAGAAGAGAATGGCAACCCATTCCAGTACTCTTGCCTGGAAAATCCCTTGGACAGAGGAGCCTGGAGGGCTACAGTCCATGGTGTTGCAAACAGTTGGGCATGACTGAGCGACTATTAAAAAACCTTCTGCACTTACAATGAATGAAGCAGATCTATATCAACTGTTCACTGAAAAAAATAAAGCTGTGGGACAATATGTTTGGCATGATCCTAGTTAGGGTTTTCACAATTCCAATGCTCGGAAAAAGAAAAATGAGAAGTAAATATCTCTCTGCTCTGATTGGGAAGGTGTTGGATGATCTTAAAATGTTGGGAAAATGAGATAGCATTTAAAAATGAATTATACATACCTAAATATTTATTTGAAGTGGATGTAGCTTTATTTACTAATCTTTTTTAAGTTTTTAGTGGTTTTGCTTGTTGTTGCTTCGTTTTGTTTTTTACTTTTTGGGTATGCCACATGGCACATGGGATCTTCCTCAACCAGGGAGCAAGCCCACGTCCCTGCATTGGAAGCATGGAGTCTTAACCACTGGACCACCAGGGAGGTGCCTATTTACTAATCTCTTGATGTCAATCCAACGCCGAATTTTTAGCAGGGGTCCAATGATGGAGCTCTCCATCATCTCTCCTGGTAAGCCACACCCATAAAGCACCGACTGTGACTGCTAGTTTCATTTTCTGTAACGTAGAGGGAGAACTTAGAGATAAGGATGTAGTCATTTGGGTGCAGGTCCCTAAATTACTGTATGTAGAAGCTGCGTGTCCAACACAAGCTGAATAAACTCTGTAAGCCTCTGTTTCTCATCTGTAACAACAGGACATGGTAATAGTAACCATCGGTAACCGAGAAAAAACAAGAAAAGATGATTCTCTGTTCAATGTCTTGTTCTCAATAAGATTTAGCTGATCTATGAGGCATTTTACTTTCCTATTATCTTAGCACAGTAAGACGATGAAGAACCAGCAGGGGACCAGCCTACCTGGGTCTCTGGCCGTCTTCTCTCTCTGCCTTGAAGATACTAAGTCCAGAGATACCCAGGGGCGGTGAGGATTGTGGCATGAAGCACAGATGATGTGTGACAGAACCGTGCTAGGGGGTGCGGCAACAGAGAGCTGAGCAAGTCAGTCTCTGCTCCAGGGGACATCTCAATCTAATAACAAGACATTGGATATACATGGGAAGGCAATAATAATGAGGATGAGATTGTTAGCATAACTGACTCGGTGGACATGAGTGTCCGGGAGACAGTGGAGGCCAGAGGAGCCTGGTGTGGTGCAGTCCGTGGGACCACAAAGAGTCGGACACGACTTAGCGACTCAACAACAACAAGCAAGAATGGATTAGGATATTTTCAGTTGCAAATGATAAAATAAACCTCCCAAAGTAGCTGAAATACCGAATTTTCTAATTGACTCAAGCAATGGAAAATTCCAAGGTTGGAAGGACTTCAGGAGATGCTTGATCAGATTTCTAGCTCTATCTCTCTTTGGTTTTTCTCAGTTCTGCCCTGCTCCCTGTGTCAGTTTTGTCCTCAGGCTGGCTTCCTGATAGTTAAAAAAAAAAACTCTAGCAATTCTAGACCTCACATCTGAGACCATGTTGTCAAACTGCAGTCCCATAGGTTGCGCTGGCCTAGTCAAGTTCACATACCCAAGGGCAACTCAATCTCTCTGGCAAGAAGGATGGGATTATGTCAATCGACTTGGGCCAATCAGGGATTACCCCTAGATCGGGTGATGGAATCGATTCACATTTATCTTTACAACAACCCTAGGAGGTAAGTACTAGTAGCCTCTCTAGTTTATAGTGGCAGAAACCCAGCCCAGAGAGGTTAAGTAATTTTCTCAAGATTGCACAGCTAAGAAGCAGTAGTGCCAGGATTCCTACTTTGGCTTTCTGACTCCAGGCCCCACATTCATAACCACTAAGCCCTAGAGTCTCCCAAGACACAAGCCCCAGGGTGGGGCCTGATGGGCACTGCAGACAACACTGGTTGGGTAAACTGAGACGAACGACTGCTGGCTAGGCTCAGATGGTGGAGAAGGCAGGGCTTGAGCTAGGTCTGCAGCAAGGGTGGGAAAATCAGAACCAGTGAACTTTCAGAGATAAGAATCATGTTATACCAGGAGTAACAGAGGCAGTGCAGTCAGACAGCTGCTGTCTGCCATCTATATACAAGCTGAGTGAACTTTTAAAAATTATTTGACTCCTCTGAAGATCCCCTGGAGAAGGGAATGGCAACCCACTCCAGTATTCTTGCCTGGAGAATCCCACGGGCAGAGGAGCCTGGTGGGTACAGTCCATGAGGTTGCAAAGAGTCGGAGGTGACTGAGCGACTAACACTTTGCTCTTGACTCTCTGAGCCTACAGGTGAATCAAAGACCCATGGGGAGAAGCTCAAGAGAGAAGAAGGACGTCCTTGGTGGTGCAGTGGTTAAGAATCTGCCTGCCAATGCAAGGGACATGGTTTGATCCCTGGTTTGGGAAGATTCCACACGCTGCGAGGCAGCTAAGGCCATAAGCCACAGCTACTGAAGCCCACGTGCCCTAGAGACCGCTCCGCAACAGGAGAAACCACAGCAGAGGACCACGCACCGCAGCCAGGGTAGCCCCTGCTCAGCACAACTAGAGAAAACCCACACACAGCAACGAAGACCCAGCACAGCCAAAAATAAGTGCATAAATAAATTTAAAAAAAAAAAGAAGAAGAAGAAAACAAAGAATACAGTCCCGGAAACCCAGAAAGGAACCAGTAAGAGTCCAGCCAAATCGTAAAATGGAAAGTCTCTTGGGAGGGCAAAGTACGATGTCACAACTCATGGGCTTGCTGTAGAGACAAGTCTAAAGCAATTATTCTAGAGCAACCCCACCACTGCCAGCTAGGAAATAGGAAAGAGAAAGTGTGAGCTGCTCAGGTTTGTCCAACTCTTTCAGATCCCATGGACTAGAGCCCACCAGGCTCCTCTCTCCATGGCATTTCCCAGGCGAGAATACTGAAGTGGGTAGCCATTTCCTTCTCCAGGGGATCTTCCCAATCCAGGCTTTGAACCAAGGTCTCCCGCATTGCAGGCAGATTCTTTACAGTCTGAGCCATCAGGAAAGCAGGGAATAGGAAGGAAGGGGATAAAGATGAACCCTCAGGAGCTATAAGAATATTCTAATAGATAGCTCCTTACAGTCACACAATTCTGGGCCTTGATGGGACAACAGACAACATTTGGTACAATCCGATTATCTTATAGCTGAGGAAGAAACACATCAGAACACACAGTGAGGCTTGCAGGCAAACTGCCTAACGCAGGGCCTGGTAAACAGTAGGTGCTCAATAGATATTAACAGTATTTCTCATTATTTTTTGAAGTGACTTATCCGAGGTATCAGAAATCGGTCAGTGACCCAAAAAGATGAGAATCCATATCTCTTAATGCCCAATGCAGTGCCTTCCATTACGCTTAGCTTTTGCCTTCCATGGCAAATTCAAGACGAAGGATGCCAGGTACTGCTAAAAGAGCGGGGTTAGTTTCTTTCACCCAAAGCCAGCAACCCTCCTTAGTACCCAAAGTGGGGGGAAGCTATCATAGAAAGAAAATGTAGGGACAAGTACCAGACAAGGAGTTTGGAAACCAAGATTATGGATGTTGATCTGCCCTTAATCAGCTCAGTGATCCTGCCAGTTGAACCCCAGTTCACTCATCTATCAAATTAGAGATTTAGGGAAAAAGTAAACTGAGTTTCCTTTCAACTCTGAAATTTTAGGGAAGTAGGTTCTGCTGTTCACATTGCAATGGATTTCTTTGTAAAAGAACATTAATTGAGTTCAAGGGGAAAATGGTATAAGGCAAAGGTCACACAAAAATTGAAAGGGAGAAAAGACACGAGAGTGGGCTTTAGATATCTGGACAACTCTCTAGTCACACAGGGGTTAGACGTACATTGTGAGGCTCCAGAGGCAGAAATAAGCACCCAGAGTAAAAGCAACAGGGACAGACTCCTGCTCGATACAAAACGAGATTACGTTCATATATTTGCGGGCTCATTTATTAGGGCCACGTAATGTGTGTAATTATTAAATCTTCCCGATGAATTAACCGTTTTATCAACTGCTCTTTTTGTCTCTAGTAGAAGCTCTTGTCTTAAAGTCTATTTTGTCTGGTGTTGGCATAGCCACGTTAGCTCTCTTTTGGTTAGTGTTTGCATGCATGATACATATTTTTCATCTTTGTGCTTTAAATTTATGTCTTTTACTCTAAAGTGTGTCTCTTGCAGATGGTATAGAGTTAGATCATGTTTTCTTTTATTCTGCCAACCACTTCCTTTGACCGTTTAGTTCATTTATACTTAATGTAATTACTAAGGTAGAATGGACATCTGTCATTTTGTTATTTGCTTTCTGTAGGTATTATGTCTTTTTTGTTCTTCTGTTTTCCATTGATAGACTCTTTTGTCTTGAGTAGTACTATTAAGTGTGACACTTAAATTCTCCTGTTTCATTTCCTTTAAAAAAAGTTTTTTGTTTTTTTTTCTTTGTAGATGTCCTGGGGGCCACAATTAAAACAATGCGTTAATACCAACTTAATTTCAATAGTTTGCAAAAAATTTACTCCGTTACAACACTGTTCCCTCTCATTCTTTTGTGCTATTATTGTCATGCGCATTACATCTTTAAGCATTATAAGCCTACCAACAAATGCCTTGAACCAATGTCTCTTAGCTTTACCAAGAGACCCAGTGTGTGTTGAGGGGAGAGTCTGGCTTCAGCAAGTGGTAGACAGTTTTTAGCTCTTAACTATCACTTTCTGTTTGCACAGAGGCTCAAGGTCGGCTGGTGGTGAGTAATTAGGGCTTGCTCAAGTCTCGCCTGTGTATGTGAAAAGCCATGCACAAGCGGTGCGACTTTCTAGATTCCCAAGAATATGTCAGAACTGTTCAAAGCCCATATGGACAGCACATTTTCCAGCATTTCCTTTTACTTTTCTCAGTCAGCCTCTTGTTAGCTCCAATGGGTATCACCACCTCAGGTAGTTGAAATGTTAAACAATTACCGCTGATTGTTTTGGGCAAACACCCTGGGGATATGCTTGTTCAGAGAGCAAGCTCTGAGACAGGTCAGATGATGACAAGCCCTGAGAAAGAAGCTGTTCCAGAAAACTGATAGATAAGTCAAACAGTGACATTTCTCTACCCTTAAAAAGGCAGATAAGTTTGCAAGGGCGACAGGACAAAAGGGAAACCTACTTAGATAGGCAAAAGTAGCAGGCAGTGGTGGTCTGGAAAAAAAGCAAGGCACCTAGCCTAAAAATTAAAAGTAGGGAAAATCATTATAACAGAAATGAACAGTAAGAAGTATCTAAAACCATTCAAAAAACAGAACCTATCTGTGAGTCACAATAAAATACTCAGAGAAGAAACAAGCAGAATGGGTAAATTGTAACGATATAGTTTAAATGAAAAGAAGCCATTAAAGGAAAAGTTAATCCAAAGATTTAGCTTCTTTAATTTCAGAAGTGAAGTGTGCTATTTTAGTCTTAGACTACCGTCAACTGGCTGTGAGATTATAGATGTTAAGTGAGATGCTGTCCCTTAGTTTTCTAAGGAAGAACTGGACTGTGTTTCCTAAATTTTAATAATTTGCATACAACTTTCCAAATTTTTAAAAACCGTATCTATGTTATCACTGCTTCAACTTAAATAATTTTTTAAAAAATGGATCCTTTTTTAAAACTTAAATACCATCTATAGTATTTGTGTAGCTATGAGTTCGATACATTGCATGTTTTTTCTGCTACTCATTAAAATAAACCTCAAAGCATTAAAACACAAAATGCTCCTCCACGTACCAACTACCTCACTTTGGTAAACAGTGGATTTTATATGTAAGGATCTCTTCACTTCTATGATTGTGTAAATGTGTTCTCCTTTGTCCCTTGCACAAGTTGGGAGATTATGAAGGTTGGAGGATTATCTCTGAGTTCATGTCTCTCTGAGGATGAAGTAACAGGATGTTTAGAATTGACTTGTTTGAGATTAAACCACGCTGGCAGAAGCCACTGAGTAACTGACCCATAGTGGTATAAATAGTGGGTAGAGACACCCCACTATATTATGGGGACTAGACCTCACCTCTCATAACCCCAAGTCTAGTGCTTTCTCCAGGACACCATACATCATGTTTAAAAAAATTACAGGGGGCTTCCCTGGCTGTCCAGTGGTTGAAACTCTGCGATTCTACTGCACGGGGCATGAGTTTGATCCCTGGTTGGGGAACTAGGATCCTGCATGCTCTGTGGCCGTTAACCAAATTAATTAGTGAATTAAAAAATAAATCTTAAAATGATATAGAACCGTCCAGAAACTCTCCCAGATGTAACTGCTTATTGCTGTTGCTGCTCAGTTGCTAAGTCATGTCCGACTCTTTGCGACCCTGTGGGCTTCAGCATCCAGGCTTCCCTGTCCTTCACTGTCTCCTGGAGTTTGTTCACACTCACGTCCATTGAGTCAGTGATGCTTTCTAGACATCTCATCCTCTGCTGCCCTTTTCTCCTTTTGCCTTCAATCTTAGCCAGCTTCAGGACTAATTTCTCCTTCTTAGCAGCCAGGCTTTTTTTTTGAAAGACTTTTGTTGTTGTTGTGGACCATGTCAATTAAGACCAGGTCTTAACTGAGTTTTTACAGTATTGTTTCTGTTCTGTGTTTTGGTTTTTTGGACTCAAGGCACATGGAATCTTAGCTCCCCAACCAGGGATTGAACCTGCACCCCTGCACTGAGAGACAAAGTCTTAATCACTGGACTGCCAGGGGAAGTTCCCCAGGAGCCACACTTTAAAGAAGGAAACAGTCTACATATACATAATTTTATATGGTAAATAATTTACATTAAGTGGATTTTGCTCAACAAATGACATTTCTCACATGTTCAAAGCAATGAAAAGTGGGACAGAGCAGAAAGCTCCCCTTGCTTACTCTTAGCTGTTAGGATACAAGGAGGAATGTCCAGTCTAAAGACTGCAACGCTGGAAACCCAAGGAGTCACTTGATGCCCTGGGAGTTCCATGGAGTTCGGAATAAGCCTTGCTGAAAAGAGGCCCACAAGGCTCTGAGCCGTCACTTAGTCAGGCTACTTAAAGAAGGGTCTGTGAGTGAGGATCCAGTTGAAACACTATGTCCACATATGCTGTGATGGGGCTGTGTTTGGGATGCGGAGGTAAGCACTAGGTGAATTTAAGTTTTGTGCTGGAATTTTCATAAGCACCAGAACGCTCCTATATTCCATATATTTTTACATTCCGTGAAGTTTAAAGGCTACCATCTTCTGTTGACTTGGGACAATGAAAGTAGTCTTTTCATCAGCTGACAACACGTAGCACATGTTCGCCTGTGTAACGTACTGAATTTAAAAGCTTTCAAGGGACTTCCCTGGAAGTCCAGTGGCTAAGAATGCACTCCCAGTGCTAAGGGTCCTGGGTTCAATCCCTGGTCAGGGAACTAGATCCCACATGCTGAAACTAAGAGTTCTTGTGCTGCAACGAAGACCCAGCACAGCCAAATAAATAGAAACAAATATTTCTTTAAGAAATAGAAAGTAAATAAAAGATTTCAATCTATGAGGACTTAATATCTCCCAGATACATAGGGAGTGAGAATACATCCACACAAATTCACAATTTAAGATTTTTTTATGTTAAACATAAAATACATAATAGATGCTATTAGATATAATTCCTATTTTGATGATGATGATGATAAAGCCACAGGAACTTGAGAAATTTAGGGCTGAAAGGGAACTTCATGATCCTTTACTCCAGCTAGCTAATTTTGTAGATGAGAAAGGAACATCAGAAATGGAAGCACTTAAGCTATCCCCTTAGAACCAGAAGATGAGAATTCTGACTTCTAGGCTGGTGCCATCTCACCAACATGGTGCCGAGGACAAGATGTTTCCTTTATGTATTTTAGGAGACATCTGAGCTCACAATAAGAGGTCTACACTCTGCTCTCTCAACATCTGGATGAATCAGGATGAGTATTAATAAATGATCCACTTTTGACCTCAACTTCCCTAACCAAAGGAGTGAAACGCTAATCAATACTCTGTCTGATGCAGGGAAGGCTCATTCAGACGAGAAACAGATGGTCTGGGAAAAACAGCTACTCCAAAAAAGGACTGCTTGTAGACTGATGGACCAAGAAAGGAGTCTGGGTTCTTTAAAAGGACTGACCAAACCCCAGACGTGGAACCCAGATAACCAACCAACAAGTTCCAATAAATCATTATCAAATTAAGAACACAGTTCATGAATAACTTAAGAAAAATAATTTAAAAACACTATGCAGTCCAAGGAATAACTACTTGTGTAGACTGAATTTTAAAGAAAATAGAAATCTCCATGCCCCTGCCTTAAGGTGGGTAGCATAAGGTGGGTAAGACACAGCATCTCATTCTATGCCTTCTGTTCTAGGTTTTATTACCTTCCTAAAGCATTCAAGTATGGGATGTTAATTCTTTCCCAGGTTTGATCCCTAGACAGTGGGCTTGTTAAGGACAGGGACTATATTATCCAATACTTTTTCCTCCTTGCCAATCTTACGAAACATTCATTTAGTGTCCAGTCTTCATACCCACCACATCCCTGACTTCTAGCACATTGTTTGACACCTGGTAAGGACTCAGTTTGTATCAAATAAATGAAACAATAAAACACAAAAGCCAGAGGCAATTTCCTAAGCACAGAAACCTCTGCATATCTGACTCCTTCATTAAAACCACTTAAATTCTACCTTACAAATCTGAAGCGTGCCCTCCGACATGCTCTGCTGTACTTCTGCACAGACCTGCGATGTTATCAGTTTAACACATATGTGATCGCTCAGCATGAATAACCTTGATGAATACTATATAGAATTTCAACTGCAGACTCCCTGACACAGAAGGCATATTCTATGACTGGCCAAAATGTCATGAGGGTCCATCGACCGTTCCCCTGTTTCTAAGCAAGACTGCATCTAATCTACAGCAGAGAGCCAGGTTTCTTAAACCTGAAAGAGCTCCACTGGGTGAAACATACAGGCAGCAGAAGTCAAGTCTTAAGTGTCTAAATGGAGGGTCAGACCTTGATTTCTCAAGGTAAAGTATGGTTTTCATCCCAAGTGTAGCAGATTTCACTGGAGTTCGATTACCGACTTACTTAAATCATTTGCTAGATGACATAAAATTGCTGGTAATCACACTACAAAGAGTAATTATCTGAACTCTCCTTATACAAAGGCGAGTAAATTGAAGCCCTAGTCTATATTCTGTTAGGGAAATTTATAATTAGGTGTGCCATTTTATTTAAAAAAGAGAGAAACATAACAAGAATATATGTTCAGAAGTAGGGGGTGAAAAAAAAAGGCTATTCACCAGCTTATTGAAATTGTACAAAAGGGAATTCATGGACTGCTATGTGAAACAACTAAATTTCTTGAGTTTAATAGATTTTAGGAAGACCCCCCACACACAATGGCCTGCCCACATGTGATGCGTGATCTAGACTCCCTCTCCCTCAAAATATTTCTTTAAAATAGTATTTCATTATCCTGAAATAATTGGTGCCTGTGAGATGCCAGATGTAAGACATTTTATCCGAAACCTTCTGTAAACCCATACCATTCACTTTAGAACATCTTCTTGACACCAGGAAAGACTTTAGGTCCTGAGTTTGCATTTGCCTAAGGGACTGCCTGGCTGCTCTCAAAAATGGAAACATATCCGGGCAGGATGAAGGAAAGGATTTGTAAATTAAGCAAAGGATTTTTCCTGTTCATTTTTAATCCTATGCCTTTCCCCCACCCTCTCTTAAGCAACATGACTACTAAATTTTGGTGACTTTTTATTTTCAAAAGCACAAAATCGAGTGCTTTTGCTGTTATTTCCCAGTGAAAAAACCTAATTTGGGGATCCATTTCTTTATAACATGCTCACAATTTTTAAAGAAAAATAAAGTGCAGGCTCACACACATTCACTGAAAGAGAAAGAGACAGGTGGATTATTACTATTTATTATGATTATTATCATCATCATTATTAAATAGGGCTTGAAAGGACATACCTCTGTATGTCACAAAGAAAAAATTATTTGGTTTATAGCTGATGGACTCACAATGGAAGTGTGATTGGAGAGGGCTAACAGCAGAAATAAATTAGGACTTTCTGTTCTAATTGCACCTTCCACATGAACCCGTGTCCTCTGAATTTGTACTTTTCAAAGTTGTTTATATAATGCATAGGCACAGACTTTGTTTCAAGTTCATATGAGAGCAAATGCCCTTACTTAAGTAGGAGTGTAAATCCATCCTAGCTGGGATTGTCCAGCATACTTCTGCAAACTGCTTGCTTTCAAGTCAATCCCCAAATAGAAAGAACATCTCTCTCCAGAGGTGCAAAGATTATAAAATTTAAAACATGCTCTATTCCACATTTCAAATTAGAAATGCCAACAAAAGACCACCAAGAAAATAATTTTTGAAAAATATTCAATCTACCTCCTGAATTTTGCCACCAGGGGAAAAAAACCCCAAACAAGAACAACAATAAAACCTAAAACCTCAACAAGAAAACTATGTCTTTGGTTTATATTAATTAGTGTTTTTTTTTTTTTAAGTTTGCAGAATGTGAATTCAGGGTGTTGTACAACTATGCTATAAAGTAGACTAACAAATGCTGACAATCCTTGTGTTTAAAAATTGAAAAATAAAATATGAAATAAGGACTATTTGTTAGAAGTATTTTAAATTGCTTCAATTTGGTTGTAGCTAATACACAGCCAAATAAAGCCACGAAATCAAAAGAATATTCAATCATACTAGAAAAGTGAATATTTTCAAGGCAAATGAACGTTTGAACTTGGGCAAAACTGAAGTGTTTATAAAACAAAATAAAATGACCATTGCTCCAAGAAAATTTCTGGTAGGGGTAGTCTTGATATTTCACTAAGGATTTAAATGTACAAAATGCTTACTCTGATCTCCCAGAACTTAAATGTCTAAAGTGAAGCAGAAGTAAAAGTTAAACGACATTTGTCTTTTTTGGTTTCTTAAAACACTTCTTTGACTCCTTCCCTTTTTTTTTCTTCAATAATTTATTCTATTTTTCTACCTTTGTACATACAAACCAAGTGCCCATCAAATCAGGCACCAAAAACCAGGAACTCAAAAACAGTTCACTCAGACTGACCTTCAACAGCAAGTATTGACATTTTTTATTCATTTTAACTCTTTTTTTCCCCCCAGAAGAAACAAAACAAAGTCTCTTGGGTCACATCAGCAACCATTAAACGAAAAAGAAAGAAATAATGAGTTAAAAATAGAGGGAATGTGTTCAAACGAAGGAAGAAGGTTCATAACCAAAGTCTGACATCTTCAAAAAGAAACAGTTCCACACTTCATGTCTGAT